>NC_092721.1:101536462-102194846 GCF_047496885.1 Scyliorhinus torazame
ATGGATCCACCCAACTGCTTTCTCACCCATGGGTGTCCCATAAAATCCAACCCTTGGTGTCCATAGTTTTTCATAGAATCATAGAATCACTCCGGGTGCTCCGGTTTCCTCCCACAAGTCCCGAAAGTGCTTGTCAGGTGAATTGGACATTCTGAGTTCTCCCCCAGTGTACCCGAACAGGCACTGGAGTGTGGCGAGTAGGAGATTTTCACAGTAACTTCATTGCAGTGTTAATGTAAGCCTATTTGTGACACTAATAATGATGATTATTGTTAAAACATCTGCCCCTGCTCTGACAAATCAGACACCCCAAATATGACCCAGCGACATGGTGCTGAAGAACGACCTCCAGAATTTCTCCAACTTCGGGCAGGACGAGAACATGTGCACTCGATTGGCTGGGCCCCTCCCACACCGCTTACAAATATCCTCCACCCCATCGTACAACTGATTCATCCTTAACTTTGTTAGATGTGCCCAATGCACTACCTCTATCCGTATCAACCCCAACCTTGCGCACAAGGTTGAGGCATTCACCCGCCGCAACACCTCACACCACGACTCCCCCTCCAGTGCCACCCCCAGATCCTACTCCCATTTAGCCTTAACCTCCTCCAGAGACACCATATCCTCCTCCAATATCCTCCCATAGATCGCCGAGATGACCCCCCCTCCAGCCCCATCACCGACAACACCCTCTCCAGCAACGAGGAGGGCGGTGCCACCGGACAAGTCATAAAAACCTTTCTCACGATCTGGGTGGCTCGGGACTGGGCTCGGCTCTGTAAGTTGAACTTTCCGAGTTTGGTGGGTAGGGTCAAGGCAGATTTACTGAGGTGGGATAACCTTCCCCTATCGTTGTCAGGCCGGGTGGAGGCAGTTAAGATGAACATTTTGCTGCTGTTTTTATTTTTATTTCAGTGCCAACCAGTCTTTTTGCCTAAATCGTATTTTTTGGGCTGCAGATAGGTTGGTCTCATCGTTTGTGTGGGCAGGTAAGGTGGCAAGGATTAGGAGGATGGTACTTCAGATAGGGAGACAGTCCAGCAGCTTTGCCCTTCCGAACCTGTTGTACTATTATTAGGCAGTGAAAGTGTGGGTTTGGAGTAGGGAGACGGAGGCTTTGTGGGTGAGGATGGAGGCAGGCTCTTGTAAGGAGTCGGGGTTTCAGGTACCGGCAACGGCTCCGCTCCCGTTTGCCCTAGAGAAGTATTCGGGGAGTCAGGTGGTGGTGGCCATGCTGAAAATATCTCCCTTCATTTATTCGAGGACCTAAGCACTGTCGCCAAGGACTCTATTGCCAGTGCAAACAGAAAAGGGACATGGGACACCCTTGCTTGTTCCCCTTTGACCGGATCTTTAATAATAATAATCTTTATTAGTGTCACAAGTAGGCTTACATCAACACTGCAATGAAGTTACTGTGAAAATCCCCGAGTGGCCACACTCATTATACAACAATTTCACCCAATCGCTTCTCGCCTTTTGGCTGAGATCAAGTGTCTGTAGATTGAGCCTTTGGTTCAGATCTGGTATGTCTCTCTTGTGGGGACCATGAATTGGATTCAATTTGAATTGGTTTTTTGGAGCGGGCGAGGAGCTGGATTGGGGGTTCGCCCCTGACCCACACTCTGGGCCCTGGCTTGGTAACTCAGAAAAGGAAAAATTAAAAAAAAAACAATTTCACCCATGCCACAAACTTAGGCTCAATCCCAAACCTCTCCAACACCGTAAACAGCTCCACTCCACAGGATCAAATGCCTTCTCCGCATCCAATGCCACCTCCTCCTCCAACTCCCTCCCTTCTGCAGGAGAAAGCACCACATTCAATAGATGCTGCACATTTGACGACAACTGTCTGCCCTTTATTAACCCTGTCCGATCCTCTCCAATCACCTTCGGGAGGCACTCCTCCAACCTGAGCCCCAGCACCTTTGACAAAATCTTAACACCCTCATTTCTTAACACAGCCTCGTATGGCAACTGCTCGGTCCAGGACGGCAAGAAACCACAGAGAGTCGTGAACACCGCCCAGTCCATCACACGAACCTGCCTCCCATCCATTGACTCCATCTACACCTCCCGCTGCCTGGGGAAAGCGGGCAGTATAATCAAAGATCCCTCCCACCCGGCTTACTCACTCTTCCAACTTCTTCCATCGGGCAGGAGATACAGAAGTCTGAGAACACGCACGAACAGACTCAAAAACAGCTTCTTCCCCACTGTTACCAGACTCCTAAATGACCCTCTTATGGACTGACTTCATTAACACTACACCCTGTATGCTTCATCCGATGCCAGTGCTTTTGTAGTTACATTGTATATGTTGTGTTGCCCTATTATGTATTTTCTTGTATTCCCTTTTCTTCTCATGTACTTAATGATCTGTTGAGCTGCTCGCAGAAAAATACTTTTCACTGTACCTCGGTATACGTGACAATAAACAAATCCAATCCAATCCAATCCATTTCACCAGGTCCTTCTCTTTTTTAAGCAGCAATTAAACGGATGCCTGTCCCATTGCCTCTGGCAGTGCCTCCTTAGCCACCGTGTCCTCAAACATCTCCACCGACAGCGATGCCAGCTTATCCAGAAACGTTTTCTAAAACTCCCCCAGAAAACCATCCAGCCTCTGTGCCTTGCCCATCTTCTTCTCCCCATCGCTATCTGCACTTCTACCACCCCCAACTGGCTCCTCCAACCCTGTCTTCTCCTCCTCTCCTACTTCGTGACACTCCAACTGCCCCCAAAAATCCCTTACGTCTGACTCATCCTCTGGAGGCTCTGACTTATGCAAATTCTTATTAGAACTCCTCAAATGTTTTGTTCACCTCCCCTGGTTCCACCACCAGTTCCCAATCCTATCCCGGACCCGAACAATCTCTCTCTAGGAGCCACCTGCCAGTGGAGTTGGCCCACCAAAAGTGGCTGGCCTTCTCCCCATATTCATATCCGTGGCTTGGACCTATCCACCTTCGGATTCAGCACTGTATTCAAGCACCCCCCTCCCCAGTATTCACTGGTGCGTATCCAGATTCGATATGGAAGCCAACATCTTTCTCATAAATCCTACATCGCACCAATAAAAGCAAACCAGTACCACCAACCCCCCCTCCAAATCACCCGTTACTATTATGTACCTACGCCTCTGGTCAGCCACCACCATCGCCACCTCTAACCTCACCCTTTTACCCCCAGTATCGCTACCCCATTACCCCCCGGGCCCTACTGTCAAAACCCGAGTGGGACACCTGACTCAGCACTTCCGAAGCCTCACCTGGTCCTTCACCCTCAGATGGATCTCTTGCAACAGCACCACATTGGCTTTCAAGCTCTTCAAATGCGAGAAGACTCTTGGTCGTTTCACTGGTCCCCCAAGCCCTCGCGTGATCCACGTTGTAGCCATATGGGATGGCCACTTCCAGAATACAAAATGGACGCTCTGCAAAGAATGTAGGGAACTGTGGACAATGTTAGGAAAACAAGCAGGCACAGAGCCTGTATGCATATTGGAGAAACAGCTCCAATTGAAACTATAGGTCAATTAGCATATTGATGGCCCATCTCCGGGAACAAAGGAAAGACACTCAAGCAACCGATACTGTTTCAGACATCCCGGCGCCAGTTCCCCAACTGAAAACACAAACAAAGCAAGGCCAACGGCCACCAAAGACACGCCCAGCCATCAGGACACCCACACCTTTATTGGTCAAGATCAATACCAGTGATTGAGAAGTGGCCCAATTAATTGGGGCCAAATTTAAGGTCCGCCTAAAAGCGTGTGAAGCCCCTCCGGGTACAAGAAGGAACCCTCACGAGAGAATCACTCTCTTGGATTTGGCTCTCAAAGCGGAGAAACCCACCCACCAGCCGCACCAGAAGCAAGTAAGTCCAAGGTCAACGCTCGCTACCAGATGGGCGACCTTAGCTGTTCTCCTGTCTCACTTCGAACCCAACAACCTCAGATCCGAACAACGGCCATTGTTCCTCTGACTGAGTGGGCACCTTTTGTGAGGGTCACGAAGAATCCAGCACGAGTTTTAAGGATACAAAGTAATAACATTTATTTGTAATAACATACATATATAACAGCAGCAACTTCCCTTGCTGCACACTCCTTCCTGCTTGTTCCAAATTGGCCAGCTTTATTTATACTTGGAGTTTACTAATGGTTTCTCCGCCCCCCTCATTGGGGAAGCTCATACTCCCACAGGATTGTGGGATTGTCACTTGTCCCCAGCCAATGGTAAGCAGGCAGGTTATAACATCCCTCCCCCCCCAAAGTCCAAGGAATCCACCGAAGACCCTGGCGAAGGAGGGCGCCGGACTCGTTTTGCCGCAGGCCGGACACCATTTGCACGCGGCGCTGGATCAGGCGGTGAGTAACGAGACGGAGACCGGCGCTTCCGTGATGAACGGCGCAACGGTTGTACATCCACGGCCCATGGACCCGAGGATTCCCCCTCTGATGCACCCTGTGTCTCCATCTCGGAGTCAGAGTCTGCTGCCTCCGTCATGTCAGCATCTCTATCTCCATTCGGTTTTTCATAGATTATCATAGAATTTACAGTGCAGAAGGAGGCCATTCGGCCCATCGAGTATGCACCGGCTCTTGGAAAGAGCACCCTACCCAAGGTCAACACCTCCACCCTATCCCCATAACCCAGTAACCCCACCCAACACTAAGGGCAATTTTGGACATTAAGGGCAATTTTATCATGGCCAGTCCACCTAACCTGCACATCTTTGGACTGTGGGATGAAACCGGAGCACCCGGAGGAAACCCACGCACACACGGGGAGGATGTGCAGACTCCGCACAGACAGTGACCCAAGCCGGAATCGAACCTGGGACCCTGGAGCTGTGAAGCAATTGTGCTATCCACAATGCTACCGTGCTGCCCCTGGTTCTGTAACGACCTGCGCAGGCTTCGAGTGAGGCACCAGTGGAAGATTGGAAGGACTACCTTCCCTGGTCTCTGCGGCTGTAGAAATGAGCTCCGGGGGCGGGGAATCTTTGGAGGGGATAGTCTTCTGGACCGAACGTGGTCTACATGTTTGCGCTGGAGACGACCCTGGGCTTGCACCTGGTAGGATATAGGGCCCATTTGGCGAAAGATTACGCCAGGAACCTACTGGGCACCACCAGCAAAATTCTGAACGAACACTGGGTCACCGGCCGCAAACTGCCGAATCGGCAGATGCCGAGAAAATCCCTGTCCCTGCCGTTCTTGTGTGCGGCGTACTTTTCCGCCAATGTCCGCGAAAACCATACTAAGGCGGGTGCGAAGTCTCCGGCCCATTAAGAGTTCTGCGAGAGCTACCCCAGTCACCGCATGGGGGGTGGTCCTATACGTAAACAAAAAGCGAGCCAGTCTCGTGTCCATTGATCCGGAAGACTGCTTCTTTAGGCCCCTTTTGAATGTCTGCACTGCGCGCTCTGCCATCCCATTTGAAGCCGGGTGGTAAGGGGCAGTGCGGATATGGCGGATGCCGTTCATCTTCGTGAACCTCGCAAACTCCTCACTCGTGAATGGAGTGCCGTTATCCGTGACTAGCACCTCGGGGAGGCCATGCGTACTAAAAGTCAAACGCATCTTTTCAATTGTTGCGCAGGACGTTGTCCCCTGCATCTTATGCACCTCTAGCCATTTAGACTGGGCGTCAATTAATAGAAGGAACATGGATCCTTGAAAAGGGCCTGCAAAATCTGCATGCAAGCGTGCCCAAGGCCGTCCTGGCCATTCCCAGTGATGTAGGGGCGTGGCCGGCGGAAGCTTCTGACGGTCCTGGCAAATGGAGCAGTTTTGGGCCACCTTCTCAATGTAGGTGTTGAGGCCTGGCCATCAGACATAACTCCGGGCCAACATTTTCATCTTGGTCACACCTGGGCGCCCATTGTGCAAGTCTGTTAGTAACAATTCCTGGCCTTTTTCCGGGACAATCACACGTGCCCCCCACAAGAGGATGCCGTCTTCCACGCTGAATTCTGACAGCTTGGAGGAAAATGCCCGCAACTCGCCTGGGAGCTGGCTATGCTGCCCACCATACAGGACTATGTGCCAAACCTTTGACAGGACTGGCTCCGTCTGGGTCCACTCACGGATCTGTGATGCCGTGACAGGCAAGGTGTCCATAAAATGTAGGGTTGCAACCACCTCACCGGTCGTGGGGGTCGACATGGGGCCGGTCGATAAAGACAATCGGCTCAGTGCGTCGGCATTTGCTATCTGCGTACCTGGTTTGTGCTCCAGAGAATACTCGTATGCAGCAAGCAACAAAGCCCAGCGCTGGATCCGTGCAGAAGCAGTGGGCGGTATTGGCTTATCCTCTCTGAAAAGTCCCAGCAGAGGCTTATGATCAGTCATGTTAGTGAAATGGCGGCCATACACGTACTGGTGGAAGCGTTTCACCGCAAAAACCACTGCCAGGCCCTCCTTCTCGATCTGCGCGTACTTTTTCTCCGCTGCAGTCAATGTGCGGGAGGCGAAAGCTATCGGTCGCTCAGCCCCGTTCTCCATTTTGTGGGACAGGACGGCCCCAATACCATACGGGGATGCATCACATGTGACGAGCAAAGGCTTTCCAGGATCATAGTGGGTTAGTAACCCAGACGACGACAATTGTTGCTTTACCTGCCGGAAAGCGGTTTCTTGCGGCTGACCCCAAACCCAGGTGTGATTTTTCTTTAGCAGAAGGTGCAACGGGGCCAGCGAAGTTGCCAGATTGGGGAGGAAATCCTGTGATAGTTTACGAGACCGAGAAAAGAACGAAGATGCGAAGTGTCAGCCGGGGCGGGGGCCTGTTGAATCGCACGCACCTTCTCTCCACCCGATAACCTAGATAGACTACTTCCTTTGCCTGAAATACGCACTTTGTGCGACGTAAACGGACTCCAGTCTCTGAAAAACGTCTAAGGACAGCCTCCAGATTTTCCAAATGTTCCTGCTCCGACATCCCTGTAATCAAAGCGTCACCTAAGTAGACAGCAACACGTGGTAAACCTCTCAAAATGCCCTCCATAACACGTTGAAAAATTGCACAGGCAGAGGATACTCCAAAGGGCAACCGTGTATATTCATACAGGCCCCGGTGTGTATTAATCGTTACATATGGTCGGGAGGCAGGGTCCAGCTCCAACTGCAGGTAGGCGTGACTCATATCTAATTTTGTGAACGAGAGTCCACCTGCATGTTTCGCGTAGAGATCCTCTATGCGAGGCATTGGATATCGGTCGAGTCGGGAGGCCGTATTCACTGTAAGTTTATAGGCGCCACACAAGCGAACTGTGGCATCTGGCTTCATTACAGGTACAATTGGTGCTGCCCAGTCAGCAAAACGGACGGGCCTGATAATACCCAAACTCTCCAAACGTGTGAGCTCCCCTTCTACCTTCTCGAGCAAGGCGTAAGGCACCGGGCGCGCCCGGAAATAGCGCGGCGTGGCTCCTGGTTCAACTTGGATACGGGCTACTGCCCTTTTTATTTCCCCCATACCAGGCTGGAATACATCTGGGTATCATCCTAGCACCTCAGTCAACCCTTCAGAAACTGTTTGGAGGATGTGCTGCCATTGCAACTGCAAATGGCGCAACCAGTCCCGACCCAACAGGCTGGGCCCATGGCCGCGCACCACGATAAGTGGGAAACACCCCTCCTGGCGTCCATAAACAACAGGGGTCATTGTAGTTCCTGCAATGTCCAGTGGTTCCCCCGTGTAGGTGGCCAACCTGGCCTGTGAGTCGGTTAATGTAAGGGTCTGTATACCCTGCTTGATGCGGCCGAATGTCCTCTGGGCGATCATGGAGACCGCTGTGCCAGTGTCCAACTCCATCTCAAGCGGGTGGCAATTGACCCGTACTGTCACCTTAATGGGGGCCACACGGGGAGCTGCCACACAATGCAGCTGCAGGCAGTCGTCCTCCGTCTCCATGTCCTCAGGAGTAGTCGCCGCAGGCTCATCCACATGGAAGGTACGGCCCCTGGGCTGGTCCCAGTTACGGCCCCTGGGCTGGTACCAGTTTCGGTCAGAACGACAGTGCCTCTGGCGCCCCCAGGACCGCCGTCCGCCACGGGGTCGGCGCCCACAAGTCTGACACGGACATGGCTCCTCATCCATTGGTTCTGGAGAAGGCTCCCTTCGGGGAGGAATGTCCGACGGCCACTGGCATCGGTCCGGGCGTTGCCTCGCCCAAGGTACCACAGGGGTGCGGGGGGACGTTTTCGGACGGAAGGGGTGCGCCCCAAGGCATGCACTTCCATTCCCTGTAGCTCCTGTACTCCTCGCTCTGCGCTCTCTCGGGACAATACTATTTGAATGGCCTGTTGAAAAGTCAATGTTGGCTCAGCTAACAACTTTCTCTGGGTGGCCGCATTGTTAATCCCGCAAACCAAACGGTCGTGTAACATTTCTGACACGGTCTCACCATAGTCACAGTACTCCGCAATCCTGCGTAGCCTGGATAGAAAATCGGCAAGGGATTCTCCAGGGGTCCTCTCAGCGGTATTAAACCGGTAACGCTGGACTATCGTGGACGGGGTTGGGTTAAAATGTTGCCCCACTATATTCACAAGTTCATCAAACGTTTTGGTGTCCGGAGCAGCTGGGTACGTAAGGCTCCTAATCACCCCAAAAGTATGTGGGCCGCAGGCGGTGAGCAATATGACCACCTGCCGCTCGTTTTCGGTGATATTGTTTGCCCGGAAATAGTAACGCATCCGTTGTGTGTACTGGTTCCAGCTTTCCAGCGCAGCATCAAAAACATCCAAACGTCCGTACAGAGGCATGGTATAATAGAAAACAATTTCCAACCTGTATCCAACAAAAATCCAGGGAGGTGGCTTCAGCAGTGTAGACAGCTATTCACTTTAACCCTCGTCGCCAGTTTTGTGAGGGCCACGAAGAATCCAGCACGAGTTTTAAGGATACAAAGTAATAACATTTATTTACAATAACATACATATATAACAGCAGCAGCAACTTTCCTTGCTGCACACTTCTTCCTGCTGGTTCCAAATTGGCCAGCTTTATTTATACTTGGAGTTTACTAATGGTTTCTCCGCCCCCCTCATTGGGGAAGCTCATACTCCCACAGGATTGTGGGATTGTCATTAGTCCCCAGCCAATGGTAAGCAGGCAGGTTATAACAGCACCCAAAGCTAAGTATAGGCGTTAGCATTAGATATAGTTTAGTTTGTAGTACTTTGTGCATGAGTAGATATTACTGCGTGTGTAAATAAATAGTATTGACTTTGAACTAACTAACTGGTGTTTTGGCTCTTTGATCAGTATTCGGGTTTGAACCTTGTGGCAGTATCGAGAGACACCTGGCCACTTTAAAGTAAACATAATTAGGAATAAGGAAAGCGACCATATTGACCGCCATATTTACAACCAGATAAACAGAGCAACATTGCTGGCGACTCTGATGTGATTTGACCTAGAAGTGGCCAAGTCACTCCGAGAGAACCCAAAATTTGAATTAGAATCCAACTGGAAACAGGAAAAACCACAAGCGTAAGAGCAATACTTATCAAATCTCCAAGATTCGGAGGTGTGTTATTTGCATGCGAACGCACAGGGATATAAGGTAAACCTGAGATATTTTGTCGCGTAAAACTGTCGGGAGTTTTGTAGGCCGGAAATTAGCGTAAGCTGTACCTGTGCTTACATCACCATATTATCACCCCCTGTTCCAAATTCGATAGAAACCCCAGAGGTAACGATAGAAATGGCAATGAAGGCAATGGAACGCCTTATGAACCCCCTGGAATTCGAGGACGCAGCAACCAGTAGAGTAGGACAGTGTCCCGTATGGGAAGAGGAGATCAGAAAATATCTCAAAAGGAAAGGATGGCCCCTTTGGAGTGAATTTTGTGCGGTTGATGAAACAGGTCCCGGAAGTATAGGGCATACTTGGTGGGAGAACCTGACAGAGATCCATAGGAAGATCTTAGGGAAAGCTCGTAAGCCGATGGCAATCGTGTCCTGCTTGGCACAATTGCGAGGCACAGAGGAGGTCGTGAGGATGCTCCGTAGAGAGATTGAAGAGAGAGACAAGAGTAGTGAAGAAGATGTGAGTGAGTATGAGAAAGGAAACAGGGAACTGAGAGAGGAGTTAGCGGCGAAGGACAAAGAGATGGCGGATGTCAAACGGGCACACCAATCTTGTCTCGCCCATTTAAGCAGCTTTCAGTCGCAATACGACAAGGCCTACCAAGACACGCAACGCTTACGTTGGTAAGAGAGGAAATGGAACACCAAGTTGAGCAGTTACAGAAGCAATGTAATGATTTAAAAGCAGCCCTATGAGCACTCTACACTTCCACGACGGAACAAAGTCAGAGCTCGGTAGATCACGCAAAATGTCGGAAGCAAATTGCAGAACTGCAATCTCTGCTTTCTGTCCAAAATGGGTTCCAGGACATGTTTGGATCTCAATTAGACCAAGAAAATAGCCCAATTGGCAGGAGTTAAGTGAGACTGCCCATAGATATGTACATGGCACATGTACACAGGACAAACCTCAAAAGAGAAAAGCACCCCAACCCCCGACTGCACAGGCAGAACACAATCCTATGAACCCTGTCATCATACAGCGCAGGGCCACAGCAGAAGGAGACCCAGATTTTCTAGACACCACCCCATTAACCGTCACTCAATTAAGGGACACGTGAGACAAGATTACATCGTTCCTACCCACATCGGACCCCCACCATTACTTTGCAAGAGTAAAACAACAGGCGACCATGTACGGCCTGGATGAAAAGGAGCAAGTGAAGCTCACAGTTCTGAGCCTCGACCCCTCAGTCGTGGCAGCCCTTCCCGACCCACAGAATGTAGGAGGAGGCACCCTCCAAGAAATACAGCGATCCTAGATGCGATCGACTACAACAAAGGAGACCCCGTAGAAGGCCTAAACAAATGTAGGCAGAAAAAGACAGAGCACCCCACAGCGTTTGTTGGACGCTTGTGGATACATTTCACTGCAGATTTCGGAGAGTTAGCCCGCGCCCATTTGACCCCAGACAATATGGCCAAATGGACTCGCATCTTAGTCTCTCATGCAACAGAAGCAGGACAGAGAGCTTGCGCAAATTACAACCCCTCAGACGAGGGCCACAACGAGAAATGGGTTTTAAAGAGATTGTCCCGCACTTGGGAACAGTCTGTTCAAGGTAAATCAGCTTCTGGTAGAGCAGAGGAAGAGCAGGCAGATGCGAACATGCATCCAGTTAGGATGCACCAGAACCCCGCATGGGTAAACAAGGGAAGAAACAACCCACAGCAAACTAAATCCCAGGAGTGTTATAATTGCGGCCAATTAGGACACTACGCACGAGAGTGCAATGCGCCCCAGAAACAGCAGTGAAAACAGCAGGCAGGCACCCTGAATAAGAATAGGGCCAAGCCAATCCATAGTATTAGCACCTGTTCCGATAACGCAGATATGAACGACACCGACTGACAGTGTCACAGTTGGAGACTATGAAAATAGAATTAGCGCAGTAGGAGACTTCTGGTTCGACCCCGAAGCCATTATTCAGAATAAAGAAGTTAGGGAAGTCCTGCAGCAACACAAAGCAGCATTTGCACAGCACAAACACGACTGTGGCAAGATCGCTGGCTTAGTGAACATTACAAGTCCTGACCCCAAACTCCAAAAGCAGTACGGTTTTCCCCAAGAAGCAGAGGGAGAAATCTCAAAAGTTATTCATAGTTTGCTTGACAAAAGCGTACTTCGATCAGTAGCCTCCACGAACAATGCCCCAATATGGCCCGTTCAGGAAACCGGATGGATCATGGCGACTCACCATCGATTATCGGGAACTCAACAAAGTACCCCAGTAGCAGCCCCCACCATACCCACGAGTCCCGAGACAATGCTCAAACAGGGACTCCAGTCAAAACATTTTCGGTTTTGGACATTAGCAACGACTTTTGGTCCATTCCATTGCATATTCTGGGGCAGCACAGTAGCCTTGTGGATAGCACAATTGCTTCATAGCTCCAGCGTCCCAGGTTCGATTCCAGCTTGGGTCACTGTCTGTGCGGAGTCTGCACGTCCTCCCCCTGTGTGCGTGGGTTTCCTCCGGGTGCTCCGGTTTCCTCCCACAGTCCAAAGATGTGCAGGTTAGGTGGATTGGCCATGATAAATTGCCCTTAATGTCCAAAATTGCCCTTAGTGTTGGGTGGGATTATTGGGTTATGGGGATAGGGTGGAGGTGTTGACCTTGGGTAGAGTGCTCTTTCCAAGAGCCGGTGCAGACTCGATGGGCCGAATGGCCTCCTTCTGCACTGTAAATTCTATGATAATCTATGATAAAGCATGCCAATATAAATTTGCTTTCACCTTCCAGGGACAGCAATATATGTGGACATGCTTTCCACGAGGCTTCCACAACTCCCCCTCCATTTTCCACCGACAGCTGGCAAATGATTTAGCAAAATTTTCCCGACCCGATTGTCTGGTCCAATATGTAGGTGATCTGCTACTACAGATGGACACAAAGGGAGAGCACATTTTGCTTCTCGCCGAACTGTTTGGACTCCTTCAACAAATTGGATGTAAAGTGAACCCCAAAAAGGCCCAGATTTTACAGGAAAAAATGATTTACTTAGGAACAGTGATCACACATGGCAAACGCAAGGCCGAGCAGAAACGAATCGACTTGATCATCAAATTACCCCTGCCCCATAATGTCACAGCCCTCCGGTCATTTCTAGGACTGGTTGGCTACTGTAGGAATCACATTGATGGTTTCGCCACAAAAGCAGCGCCCCTGTCCGACCTTCTCAAGAAGCAAGCACCTTGGGAATGGTTTCCACAGCACACGGATGCCCTGGATGCATTAAAACGAGCCCTCAGCACAGCTCCTGCATTACAGGTCCCAGATCCACTTTCCCCATATGCAATTGAGGTTGCAACCACCGACCAAACCCTTTCGGCCGTGCTCCTCCAAGAAAGACACGATCATAGCATACGTCTCACAAGTACTTGATCCAGTTGAGCAAGGATTTTCTGCCTGCAAAAGGCACCTGCTCGCAGTTTTTTGGGCAGTTCAATACTTCGCCTACATAACAGGACTCAACCCCATCACCATTTTAACTGAGCACACCCCAACACAACTTCTCCTGGATGGTAGACTAAAGGACGGCACAGTCATCCAAATTCGCGCAGCCCGATGGACCCTCCTCTTACAGGGATGGGACATTACAGTGAAGAGGACAAAAACCCACACTTTCCTCGCCGATAATTTACACTATGCAGGCACCCCACATGAGTATGAAATAATAACCACAAAACGCAGCACAGGCCCCTTTGTTCCAAAATCAGCTCCCCCAAAACCAGGAACGACACCCCAGAGACCCCAGCCTACAGACATAGGCGCACCCCTTAGGATTTATGTGGATGGATCCTCCACAGTTTTAAACGGAGAAAGGATTACCGGTTGTGGTATTTATGTAGAGGATGCGCAGGGACGCGCGCTAGAAGAAATATCGTTAAAATTCCCAGGACATTTAGGCTCACAGGCAGCAGAACTAGCAGCCATAGCGTATATTGTACAGCACCCCGACTCGATCCCGACCCCTGCCGACATATATTCCGACAGTTTATATGTCTGTAACAGTTTGACCGAATTCCTACCCCTGTGGGAATCAAGAGGATTCGTTTCCGCAGACGGAAAACCCCTACCCTCAGCCCCAATTACTCCAGCATATCCTAAAGACAGCAAGAGATCGAAAATATGGCATTATTCAAGTTCGTAGCCATCATCGTTCTTCCCCCCTTGGTAACTTCTCGCCGAACTATTAGGACTCCTTCAACAAATTGGATGTAAAGTGAACCCCAAAAAGGCCCAGATTTTACAGGAAAAAATGATTTACTTAGGAACAGTGATCACACATGGCAAACGCAAGATCGAGCAGAAACGAATCGACTTGATCGTCAAATTACCCCTGCCCCATAATGTCACAGCCCTCCGGTCATTTCTAGGACTGGTTGGCTACTGTAGGAATCACATTGACGGTTTCGCCACAAAAGCAGCGCCCCTGTCCGACCTTCTCAAGAAGCAAGCACCTTGGGAATGGTTTCCACAGCACACGGATGCCCTGGATGCATTCAAACGAGCCCTCAGCACAGTTCCCGCATTACAGGTCCCAGATCCACTTTCCCCCTACGCAATTGAGGTTGCAACCACCGACCAAACCCTTTCGGCCATGCTCCTCCAAGAAAGACACGATCGTAACATATGTCTCACAAGTACTTGATCCAGTTGAGCAAGGATTTTCTGCCTGCAAAAGGCACCTGCTCGCAGTTTTTTGGGCAGTTCAATACTTCGCCTACATAACAGGACTCAACCCCATCACCATTTTAACTGAGCACACCCCAACCCAACTTCTCCTGGATGGTAGACTAAAGGACGGCACAGTCATCCAAATTCGCGCAGCCCGATGGACCCTCCTCTTACAGGGATGGGACATTACAGTGAAGAGGACAAAACCCACACTTTCCTCGCCGATAATTTACACTATGCAGGCACCCCACATGAGTATGAAATAATAACCACAAAACACAGCAGACGCCATAGCAAAGGTAGGTTCCAGACATGGTCACTTTTGGAACCCCCCCGAGAGCACCCCAGTACACGCGATTCAGTCTCACAGACCAACACTCAGGATTTAGCAAAGGCCCAAAAAGAAGACGCACAGCTCAGGGAAGTTTTACAAGGCAACTTCCCAGCCCCCAATGATAAGTACAAAAACACGTTGAGAACACATGACGGTGTGATTTTGAAAGAAGGAATTTATGTTGTCCCCAGCCAGGACAGGAATCTGATTATTTGCCAATTCTATGACAACCATGGACTTCAAGGCATAGAAGCTACCCTAGCCCACCTCAGACCTCTCTGCTGGTGGCCTGATTTAAAAGGTAATGGCACGCACTACATTGAGAACTGTTTAATCTGTGCCCCGAACAATCCGGACAGATACGCAAGGAAAGGTCAGCTTAGTCACACCCGCCCCGTTAATGGCCCCTGGACGAACTTGCAAATTGATTATATAGGACCCCTACCCCCTCCAGGAATGGTGGTCATCGACGCCTTCACAAAATGGGTGGAAGCTTTTCCATCCAGAAGGAACACGGCTAAAGCAACAGCCAAGATCCTCACTCAGCACATCTTTACAAGATGGGGACTTCGCCGCAGCATAGAATCCGACCAAGGCTCCCATTTTACAGGACGAGTGATGAAAAACATCCTTACAATTTTCGGAATAAAACAGGAATTCCACATTGCATACCACCCCCAGTCAAGCGGCATAGTAGAAAGAATGAATAGGACTTTAAAAGCAACCCTCAGAAAAATGGTGCAAAAGCACAATAGCACCTGGGACACAGTTCTCCCCTTTGCACTGGTGTTCATAAGAAACACGGTATCCACATCGACAGGATACACCCCCCACACCCTCATGATCGGACGACCCATGAAAGGGGCAGAATATTTGTTAGGACTGGATTTGGCCAGCCCCACAATCACCTCCCTCACCCATGAGAAAGCAGTTCAGCAGATTTTAGAGAATGTAAAAGCAGCCCAGCTTGCAGCAGCTGTTAGACGTGGGACACGCAAGAAGCAAAGCAACTTTTGCTTTGATAAGACAGTACATGCCACAGAATTTGTAGTAGGGCAGCAAGTCATGCTATCCCTATACAACCCCAATTCATTCCTTTCCCCCAAATTTGCAGGACCGTACTCCATCTCGGATAAAGTCAGCCCCTCTGTATACAAAATCACCTATCCTGATGGCAAGTCTGCGTAGTTCCACATAAACCAGCTTAAGGCTTATGGCTCGCAGAACAACCACTCACACCACACCTCACTTGCAGCACGCTCCGCCCACAAACAACCTATTCCTACCCTCCCCCAACCAGTCCATCCTCAGACACCAGTTTGACTCCACCCCCAGAGGCACATCTCCGCCTCTCCCTTCCTCTAACCAGCAGCGACAGCGATAGCGACAGCCCCAGCACACCACACCACGATTACACCCTTGCACCAGGCCCCACTCCCAGTGACTCTGAACACGATTCCAGCGACCCCTTTGAGATCATGTACATTAAAGCCCCGATCCAGACCCACCGCCCGACGATTATGAATTGTCCCCTAGCAGCTCCAACCTCGACACGAAACACTGGCACCGAGATAATTCGTTCAGGCTCATCTGGAATGATGAGATGGACCCCAATTCGCCCCAAGCAGCTTTGGCACAGCTACTCCAGTCACGAGTGTGGCAACCGGGAGAAGATGATGGCTTAGAGTCTGACTCCCACCAAACGAACCCCTTTGCGACTCTGTTCGCTATTGAACAATGAGGTGTCCAGATGATGGTAAAAAGGAACCGATGGAGATTCACGGTGTCCTTTCTGATGGGACCTGCATGATTTTTGTAATGTTTGTGTGTTACGTTAAATGTCTGTTACTGTAAATGTTGAATGTTGTTGGTCCACTTAACGTTTTCATGGCCCCACGCCAACACTCTTTTAACGCCCACTAGCAGTTAAAGGAACAAGTTTGTCGGCAGACAACCGATCATAACTACTCTCCTGATTTGAATGTAATCACGAGAGGCAACATCCACGGCGAACACAAATTCTTACCATTCTTGTCCGGTCACTCAGGCAGTGGAGTAACGCCCTGCCTGAGGACCCACATCTGGTCAGCTACGCTCGGGTAGTGCACATACGGCACTGGTCACCGTCCTACCTGGGGATTCCACCCATTCTTGCCCCGCCACGGCCCATACGCACCCCATTTGGAACTCTTAGTTCAAAACTTTTTTGTTTGTTCTACGGCAACCCTTAGGTTGCTCTTCATATGCTATTTACATCCTCAAACACTGGGATGGTACATTCACTGCATCGCCCACACAGGCTGCGAGACTGCTCACACTGTGTCAGTATTTTCTTCTCGGATGTCTTGCCCAAAAATATTTGGTTTAAA
The DNA here is from genome assembly GCF_047496885.1 of Scyliorhinus torazame. Taxonomy (NCBI): domain Eukaryota; kingdom Metazoa; phylum Chordata; class Chondrichthyes; order Carcharhiniformes; family Scyliorhinidae; genus Scyliorhinus; species Scyliorhinus torazame. The sequence continues at coordinate 101,553,462 of NC_092721.1, forward strand.
AGAAAAATGAGGGAGTCACAGATGGTGACCAATTATAATGGGTAATTGGCAATAAAAGGACAGACTGACAGACATACAAGATCTTAAACAAGATAATAATGGGTATTATGCTTGTGTCCACAGAAATCCAAAACCATAGAAGCCTCAGGAAGACTACGGAAGAAAGAAGAGACCACAAAGACAGCCATCATAGTCTACATTTGGATCTTCGCGGGATCCCTACAGTTGCGCGCGGACGCGACCCCCCTGACCTCTACCACACAGGCTGTAAATGTTTCCTATCCCTACCATACACTGTACCCAGAGATAGCAACCGATACACCAACCTAGTGTGACACGTTCATTACTTGGTATTCCCTGTCCTACGTTGTAGAAGCACAATTAGTAATTGCAATAATCTGCAGTGTCGTTCAGACACCAAGACTTAGGAAATGGCGGAGGAAAGCCTCCCGCACTCCGGTATACACATTCAGATCCCCTATTTTCGCACTTCAACAAACCCCCCACTCTCTTTAAGTGAATTAAAGTGCATCAACCGTTTTTTTTGTTTGTTCACTTGTGCTAATAAAAATGTAAAAATCTGTGCTTGACTGCCAAGCCACAGAAACATGCGTTGCTGCTACTGTACAGTTTAAAATGTTGTACATCCTTTTCATTGATTAAGGCTAGCTTAAATAAGAATAGTTAGAGGTTCCTGTGTTTTTATTTTGTAATACATGCCTGGATGTCATAGCGCGCCGTAGATTTTTATAATGATGTGTGTACATAAAGCAATTTAGGTAAAAGTTCCAATTCATAGGACAGAGCAGCTTCGCGTTGAGGATCACAAGGAGGGAGTGCAGCCATCTGGGATGGCCACTTCCAGAATACAAAATGAACGCTCACAAAGAATGTAGGGAACTGTGGACAATGTTAGGAAAACAAGCAGGCACAGAGCCTGTATGCATATTGGAGAAACAGCTCCCAGACGGAATTGAAACTGTAGGTCAATTAGCATATTGATGGCCCATCTCCGGGAACAAAGGAGAAAACACTCAAGCAACCAATACTGTTTCAGACATCCCTGCGGCAGTTCCCCAACTGAAAGCACAAACAAAGCAAGGCCAACGGCCACCAAAGACACGCCCAGCCATCAGGGCACCCACCCCTTTATTGGTCAAGATCAATACCAGTGATCGAGAAGTGGCCCAATTAATTGGGGCCAAATTTAAGGTCCGCCTAAAAGCACGCAAAGCCCATCTGGTTATAAGAAGGAACCCCCCACGAGAGAATCACTGTCTTGGATTTGGCTCTCAAAGCGGAGAGACCCATCCACCAGCTGCCCCAGAAGCAAATAAGTCCAAGGTCAACGCTCGCTGCCAGATGGACGACCTTAGCTGTTCTCCTGTACCACTTCGAACCCAACAACCTCAGATCCGAACAACGGCCATTGTTCCTCTGACTGAGTGGGCACCCAAAGCTAAGTATAAGCGTTAGCATTAGAGATAATTTAGTTTGTAGTACTTTGTGCATGAGTAGATATTACTGTGTGTGTAAATAAATAGTATTGATTTTGAACTAACTAACTGGTGTATTGGCTCTTTGATCAGGATTCGGGTATGAACCTTGTGGCGGTATCGCGAGATACCTGGCGACTCTAAAGTAAAAATAATTAGGATTAAGGAAGGCGACTATATTGACCGCCATATTTATAACCAGATAAACAGAGCAACAACGTTACCACCCGGACCGGGGTCTCTCACCACCGCCACCCCCCCACCCCCCAACCGCCCCCTCCTATCCAACATAACCATTATTCCTGGCCCCGCCCGACAGGCGGGACCCAGCCTTACCCCAAGTCACCTTCAGCCACCTACTTCCCCCCTTCCCAAAAACCTCCCAACCACTTCCTTTCAAAACCACCTCACCTAGTATTGTCTCCACCCATTCACGACTCCCATCAAACCCTATCCACAACAGGTTCCAATGGCCACGGCACCTCACCTCACTTTGTTCCTGTTCACTAGCGAACTTTGTTAGCATGTTGACCCCTGCCAGAACCCCCTCCCCACATAGAGAAAACAAACACAATGGCCCCCCCCCCCACACCCAAACCTTCCAAACTCCCAACACAGAAATCCCTCAACTCAAGGGAAACAAATACCACCCATTCACCGCACAGCCCCAAACCATCCCTTCCCAAACACAACTTGAGAAGAGAGAAAAAACCAAGAAAAAAGAAAAAAGTAAAGCGAAAAAAAGAAAACTTTTAACACAACCAAGTCCAATTTCATTTCAGTCCCAGTCCTTCAACTTTCACGAATGCCTCCGCCTCCTCTGCCGTCTCACAGTAGAAGTCCATGGAGTTATGTGTAACCCTGAGTTTCGCTGGTAGACCACCCCAAACCTCACGCTGCATTTGTACAACGCTGCCTTCGCCCAACCAAAGGCTGCCCGCCTTCTCCGCCATGAGATCCTGGTATCTACAAATACCGTCTCCCTCCCACCTCACCTCGCCCATCTCAGCACCTTTTCCGTCACTTGATAGCTGTGGCAGCACATTATCACAGCTCTTGGTGGCTCATTTGCCTTTGGCTTCGGCCGGAGTGGCCAGTGAGCCTTCTGCAGCTCATGGAGGGATGGGTCCTCTTCCTCCCCCATCAACTTGGCGAACATCTCCGCAAAGTACTCCATCGGCCTCCGGCCTTCCCGCCACTCAGGCAGTCCCATGATCCTTAGATTCTGCCTTGGCCTCAATTGGGTTCACAGTCCTTTGTTACTCTCCATCACCCTTGGTAGCTCTTCACCCATCGAGGTGAACTGGTCACTGTGCTGCGACAATGTCTCCTCCACCCCCTTCAATGCCTCTCCTTGCTCCCACATTGCCGTCGAGTCTTTGCCAGAGCTTCCTTCATGGGGGCAAGAGTCTCATCCACCCACTCCTTGAGCGAGGTCATCATCCCTTTGAAATGCTGGTCAAAATGCTTTGAAAACAGCCGCTCAAGCTCCCCTGCCATCACCTAGGCCAGCTTATCCACCGTGATAGACATGGTCCCACTGGCTAACCAGCTCCCGTCATCTTTCCTCCCGCCGAAATCCCCACCAAACTCGCAGGTGGGCTTTTGTTCGCCCCCTTTTTCCCTGGATTCTTTTTCTGGGTTTTTAACACCCTTTGGTTGCCATAGGCTTTCCAACAAATAATCATGCAAAAGTTTCCTCCAAAACTGGGTGCGAAAGGCCAAAAATCAAAACCTCTAGCAGGAGCCACCCAATATGCGACCTCCACCTACATGTCGTCACTGGATGTCCCTAATATATTTTTTAAATATCCCCCTGCACTTTCTATAATTTTCTAAGGCTTCCACTGTTTCGAGCCTCCTGTACCTGACATAAACTTTGCTTTTTTTGCCTTATCCAATCCTGTACATCCGTTGACATCCAGTGTTCTCAGGACTTGTTGGTCCTAACCTTTATCTTTACTGGAACATGTTGGCCTTGTACTCTCCGTTTCCTTCCGTGGTTAGCAGTGTTGCTTCACAGCGCCAGGGTCCCAGGCTCGATTCCCGACTTGGGTTACTGTCTGTGCGAAGTTTGCACGTTCTCCCCGTGTCTGCGTGGGTTTCCTCCGGGTGCTCCGGTTTCCTCCCATAAGTCCCGAAAGGCGGCCTGTGGGGGGGGGGGGGGGGGGGGGGGGGGGGGGGGGGGGGGGATCCTGCACCGGGCTTCACCTGGAATGTGGGGTGGCCCGCGAACGGTGCCCACCGATCGTCGGGCCGTCCTCTCTGAAGGAGGACCTCCTTCCTTCCGCGGCCCCGCAAGATCCGTCCCCCATCTTCTTGCGGGGCGGACTTAGAGAGGACGGCAAAGTTAGGTGAATTGAACATTCTGAATTCTCTCTCTGTGTACCCGAACAGGTGACTGGGGGATTTTCACAGTAACTTCATTGCAGTGTTAATTTACTTGTGACAATAATAAATATTATTAAGAATGTCTCCCACTGTTCTGATGTTCCCAGTCCACTTTGGCCAGAACCTGTATTATACTAAAATCAGCCTGCCACCAATTCAGAACTTTTATTTCTACCGCATCTTTGTCTTTTTCCATAACCACCTCAAATCTTCCGGAGTTGTGGTCACTGTCACCAAAATGTTCCCCCACTAGCACTTCTATCACCTGCCTGGCTTCATTCCTTAAAATTAGATCCAGTACCAACCCTCTCTTGTAGACTTTCTACTTGCTGGCTCAAAAAGATCTTCTGGATGCTCCTTTGGAATTAAGCTCTCTTTAAGCCTTCCACACTTTGACTATCCCAATTAATATTGGGGAAGTTGAAACCCCCTGATATTATTGCCTTAAATTTTTACATTTCAATGAGATTTGCCTCCAGATAGTCTCTTCTAACTATTACGATCCCAGACCAGACCCCAACAGTGGCTAGGATACAGGACCCAAACCCCAATATTTTAGTTTATTTTTTAAGACTGTGCGGAAATAATACTTTACTCCAGGAGTGATTACGAGAAGAAATAGGGATATGCTATTTTAAACCAAAATTTTATTATTAACACAAAATTAATCTCTTTAACATCACACCATGCCCCTCAAAAAACAACCTGCAATATAAACAGATGGCTTCAATTTCCCAAAGCTTTTTAACTGTATTTCTCACACAATTTATACTCTATAAGATATATATATATATGTATATACATATTATTTTACATTTTAAACATGAAAACATAAACATGAGTATAGTCCGTTTCCGTCTTCTCACACGCCACAAACATATTAAATCATCGGCAATCACATTTTTTCTTTCTGCCACATGAAGAATTGTTCATTTAAACGATTGTAACAATACCTCCATCTGAAGTCTTGCACTTTGATTTTTAAAATTGTCCAAAAACTTTAATGGATTATGGTCCATATGTATAATTGTCTGTGATGGAATGTTACCAACATAAATGTCAAAATGTTGTAGCACCAATACAAACTCAATGTCTCCTTCTCAATATTCGCGTATTTAATTTGCTGAATATTTAGTGTCTGAGAAAAATAATCGATCGGTCTTTCGATTCTTTCATCGTCTTCCTGCAGCAGTACAGTATCAACACCCACATCAGTCACATCAATTGCCACCTTAAATGTCTCGGCATAATTAGGTGCCATCAACATGGCTGTGGTGATTAACGCAGACTTCAGATTACTGAATGACTCCTCACATTAGAAACTCTCCAATAGCTTTCGTTTTCACATTTCATGGGGTCATCTGACCATGTCCAATTGTATGACCAAAGAATGTGACTTGAGTTTTCGCAAATTCACTTACACCCAAATTTACTACCAATCCAGCTTCTTGTAGGCGATCAATTCATTCTTTTAACTATTCCAAATGCTCCTTCCACTTTGACTGAACACAACCAAATCCTCAATGTGCACTGCACAATTGTTTAGTCCAGAAATGACCTAGTTGGTTAATCTTTGGAATGTTACTGCCACATTCTTCATTCCAAATGGTATGACTTTAAATTCATACAGACCATTTGGCATCACAAAAACTGAAAATCCTTTTGCCCTATCTGATAAAGGTACTTGCCAATATCCTTTAAGTAAGTTTAATTTGGTAATAAAATGTGCTTGTCGCACCTTTTCAACACAGTCTTCCAAACAAGGATTTGGTACAAAACTGACTTTGTAACCGCGTTGACCGTTCTAAAGTCCAAACACAATCGTTGTGTTCCATCCAGTTTTGGCACCTTGACAACTGGTGAGCTCCAATCACTGCAACTCACTTTGATGATACCATCCTTAAGCATGTTGTCGATCTCCTTTTATACCTGTGCTAACTTTAGTGGATTGAGCTTGTATGGATGTTGATTAATGGGAATAGTGTTTCCAACATCTGAATCATGCATTATTATTTTCGTACTTCCCACTTATTCCCACATACAGCTCTATGTGACTGTAATAGCTCTTTTAGGTCATTTTGATTTTCCTCCACTAGGTAATTCAATAATTTATCCCAATTTCTTAATACTTCCTCATTATTCAATTTAATTTTAGAAGTGTCAAATTCAGAATCATCTGGATATATCTCTTCTTCCTGAGTTACAATGACTAACATTTTCCCCCTTATTTCCTTCTCTATCAAAATAACCTTTTGAGTGTATTAACATGACAGATTCTGTGAGTTTTCCTTCCGTCTGGCATTCTTATCAAATAATTCACCTCGCTCAATTTCCTTTCACTTTCATAAGGTCCACTAAATCTTATTTTTAGTAGTTCACCTACCATTGATAACAATACTAGTACTTTCTCCCACTAACAAAACTACAAATTTTTGATTTCTTATGCATATTATTTCCATCACACATTGTGACAATTTTGAATGTTTCTTCACCAGCTCACCAGCTCACCAGCCCTAGTTAATCTCTTCATAAAGTTTGACACATAGTCCAAGAATGTAGTCTCTAAATGCTGACTCAACAATTTCTCTTTGATCAATTTAAGTGATCGTCTCACTTCAAGACCAAAATTCAATTCAAATGGACTGAATTTAGTTGATTCATTAGGTGCATCCCCAATTGCAAATAGGACAAATGGAATTCCTTTATCCCAATCCTCCTGTATATAGGCCCTCAATGTGGTCTTTAGAGTTTGATGCCATCTTTCGAATGCCCCTTGTGATTCTGGAAGATAAGCCATTCAATTAAGTTGTTTTATTCCTAAGCTACCCATAACTTCCTTGAATAACTTCAACATTGAATTAGATCCCTGATCTGATTGAATTTTTTTGGGTAGTCCATCTCTAGTAAAAGATTTGGTTAACTCCTCGACACTTTTTGTTTCAGACAGGTGTCCTACCCAACCAATTAGGAACCTAGTACAAGTTTCCTCAAATTCTGGAATGGGTATTAAAGGTGCTGTTTTGATTGCCGCCTGAGGTTTCCCTATTACCTGACAGGCAGAATGTATGGCAGAATTCAACTACATCCTTATGCAATCCAGGCCAACACAAATATTTTTGTATTTTTGCTTGAGTTTTCCTTACTCCAAAATGGCCCCCTCCTGAAATCTCATGTGCTACCTGCAAAACCTCCTTTCTATAACCCGCTGGTAATATCACATAATGAACGTCCACCCATTTCCATCTGCTTGAATATGTAAAGGTCTCTATTTTCTCATTAATACATTATTTCTAATGTAATAACACTCTGGTATACATTCAGATTCTATTTTCATATATGCTTTCTGATACAACTGCTTTATCTCTGAATCTTTCTGTTGTAATTCAACCAACTTGCTTGAACTAAAGATATCTGTTTCATCCACCATCTGTTCTTGTTCTTTACCAACCACCTGATCAAACATGGTTTCTGACAACTGAACCTTAGCCTCCCTATCGGCACTCCTGAAGTTCTCTTCCTCCTGTCTCAACCTATGACTTTGTGATTAGGTTACCACGCAATCAGGAAATACTCCAGGATGTACGTCTTGCAACATCTCAATTGTTTGACTTTCCACTGGCTTTTGAACCACGGTAGGCGGCACTCTCATCTGTGATCCAGCTATATCATTACCTAGCATAAATTGTACCTCTGAAAATGATAACTTTTCTATTACTTTTACCACTACTTCACCATTTTTCACCAGACTCTCTAACCTTACCTTACATCGTGCCACACCACTGCTCTCAACACTAATTTCACATGTTACCACCTGTTCTGGCAATACTCCTTCCAAATTATATATCTCCTTGTCTCTCACCGTTAAAAATTGTCTTGCTCCTGTATCCCTTGAGAACTTAATCTCCTTCCCCACTCCACCTTGTACATATGAGTAAACCTCACCCTCACAAATAAAATCCTTAAAAGGTTCACTTGCCTGCTTATCCGCCGACCTCTGAACGGGCTGTACACTCTGTTATACCTCTTCCACTGGGACAATGGTTTTTTTCTCCCACTTTAATAAACCCCACTGGCTTATCCGATTTTACCGAGTCTGTCTTCCCAGTACTTTTCTTGAACCACCAACACTGTGACTTCGCATGTCCAACTTAATTTCAATGAAAATATTTAAGTTTACTTATCTCTCTCCCACTATCATAGGTTTCCTTTTTACTCTGAGGCAAACCCTTCTTAACATCACCAATAAAACCTCCTTTGTATTGACCACCTGTGAATTCTGCATTTCCCCAGTTTCTTTCCTATTTGAACCAACACTACCCACATGGTCTTTGGCCAATTCAATTGTTTAGCCCTTTCTCAAATGAGATGAAAAAAAGCTTGAATATATTTAAACATGTCCCTAATAAGCTTTTAACTAGGAAGTATTTCTTCTTCCTCCCAACATTCCTCAGTTTCTGGCCTTTAACTCCAACCTTTTAAGTTTATGTTCTCCTTGCAGTATCAGTTTTCGATGTTCAACTTCTCTCTTTCCTTATCCCTTACTTCCATTGCTAATCTTTCTATTTCTACCTCCATCTTCTTCCTATCCATTTCCTTTTGAAAAGCCCTCTCCTTTCCCTTTGCTTCTGCCTTTGCCAAACTCCCCTTTTCCCTTGCTTCTGTTTCCAATTTCTTCACTTCTATTTCTAATTTAATTCTAGCTAATTCTAATGATTCGGACTGTGGATCTGACCAATTTAAATATTGAGTTATGACTTGTATTATCTTTATCTTCCTCACCCCTTTAGATAACGTTAACTGCAGCTTCACCACCAAACCCAAAGGTTTTGCTTTAGTGTTGTGATATGAAATACACGTACCTTCAAAGGAGCATTTCTCAAATTGCTGTCAATCACAACCTCAATACAGGATGTGGTGTATTAGTCCCACGACTTATATTCAAACCATAAGCAGCAGAGGGAGGAGTCAGATGTGCTATCCACAGCCTCCCAGCTAACATTATGGGTGGAATTTACCGGCTGTTCACACCGATGGCGCATGGGTTTCCCAGCGGCGAGGGGGTGCAGTCAGCGGGAAATGCCGTTGACAACGCCGGGACCAGATAATCCCGCTGGTTGGTCGGTAAATCCTGTCCTATTTGTATATAGTCTCATCTTCAAACAAAGAAAACACATGATTGTTTCACCAACCCGTATCGTTTAGAACATAGAACATAGAACAATACAGCGCAGTACAGGCCCTTCGGCCCACGATGTTGCACCGAAACAAAAGCCATCTAACCTACACTATGCCATTATCATCCATATGTTTATCCAATAAACCTTTAAATGGTTGGTACTTTTAATAATAATAATCGCTTATTGTCAAAAGCTGGCTTCAATGAAGTTACTGTGAAAAGCCCCTAGTCGCCACATTCCAGCGCCTGTTCAGGGAGGCTGGTACGGGAATTGAACCCGCGCTGCTGCCTTGTTCTGCATTACAAGTCAGCTATTTAGCCCACTGTGCTAAACCAGCCACAGAGAATTTTACATTCAACAGAAGAATTTAACACTCACTGTAAACATAGAACATAGAACAATACAGCGCAGTACAGGCCCTTCGGCCCACGATGTTGCACCGAAACAAAAGCCATCTAACCTACACTATACCATTATCATCCATATGTTTATCCAATAAACTTTTAAATGCCCTCAATGTTGGCGAGTTCACTACTGTAGCAGGTAGGGCATTCCACGGCCTCACTACTCTTTGCGTAAAGAACCTACCCCTGACCTCTGTCCTATATCTATTACCCCTCAGTTTAAGGCTATGTCCCCTCGTGCTAGCCATTTCCATCCGCGGGAGAAGGCTCTCACTGTCCACCCTATCTAACCCTCTGATCATTTTGTATGCCTCTATTAAGTCTCCTCTTAACCTTCTTCTCTCTAACGAAAACAACCTCAAGTCCATCAGCCTTTCCTCATAAGATTTTCCCTCCATACCAGGCAACATCCTGGTAAATCTCCTCTGCACCCGTTCCAAAGCCTCCACGTCCTTCCTATAATGCGGTGTCCAGAACTGTACGCAATACTCCAAATGCGGCCGTACCAGAGTTCTGTACAGCTGCAACATGACCTCCTGACTCCGGAACTCAATCCCTCTACCAATAAAGGCCAACACTCCATAGGCCTTCTTCACCACCCTATCAACCTGGGTGGCAACTTTCAGGGATCTATGTACATGGACACCTAGATCCCTCTGCTCATCCACACTTTCAAGAACTTTTCCATTAGCCAAATATTCCACATTCCTGTTTTTCCTTCCAAAGTGAATCACCTCACACTTCTCTACATTAAACTCCATTTGCCACCTCTCAGCCCAGCACTGCAGCTTATCTATATCCCTCTGTAACCTGCTACTTCCTTCCACACTATCGACAACACCACCGACTTTAGTATCGTCTGCAAATTTACTCACCCACCCTTCTGCGCCTTCCTCTAGGTCATTGATAAAAATGACAAACAGCAACGGCCCCAGAACAGATCCTTGTGGTACTCCACTTGTGACAGAACTCCATTCTGAACATTTCCCATCAACCACCACCCTCTGTCTTCTTTCAGCTAGCCAATTTCTGATCCACATCTCTAAAATCACCCTCAATCCCCAGCCTCCGTATTTTCTGCAATAGCCTACCGTGGGGAACCTTATCAAACGCTTTGCTGAAATCCATATACACCACATCAACTGCTCTACCCTCGTCTACCTGTTCAGTCACCTTCTCAAAGAACTCGATAAGGTTTGTGAGGCATGACCTACCCTTCACAAAGCCATGCTGACTATCCCTGATCATATTATTAAAGAGATAAGGCAATGTATTCCCCTCTCTTGGCAGACTGTGTATCAATTATGTTCCTTATACAACAGTAGATAGTGAACTGCGAGACACAAAAAATGGTGTCTGTCTGGACCGGGAAGGAGCCTGATGCGAAGGTGTTCATGGACGTGGTTACATTTAGAGAAACAAGCACTGCCGTACTCATCCTGAGTTTGCAGGTCTCCCTTCAATAGATGGCAGGTTACAGTGAGCACTTCCTCAGTGAAACGTAGACCTTGCACACACTATCCCTCACTTATTTTGAGGTAGGAAAATTGTTCTCTGAAAACTCCTGGTGGCTATGCCTACTGCTGAGAACTTATCTCCCTCACCTCCTCCTGCTTCTTGCTGCTGCTTCTGCTCATTCTCCCTCTCATTCTGTTGCCGTAGAAAGATGGAAATGATAGCACCATGATGGTGAGCAAATGGTCCCAGGAGAATCCTTGAAGCGAAAACCAACCCCTCCTGCTCACGGGATCTTCCTGTCCCATCAAAGTGACACACACCCTCCCCATGGTGGATTCCCCAGCGGTGGGGGGGGGGGCGGGATGATGAGCCACACAACAGCTTGTAGACTTTGGGAAGACTGGAAGCTCCAATGGCTTGCTGCATGCGTCATGTGGAAAACCCACTGTGGGAATGTGGGCAGAAATTCCCAGCCCAAAGCTTTCACCACAAGTCACATCACTTCTTGTAGACTTCACTAATTTTAAATGGCGGTATGAGCCAACAAATCTTTTGTTAAAGATATTTTTATTCATCAAGCTGGAAAGGATAAAGTTTGCTTTGCGAGGGTCTGTGCAGGGGTTCTCCAGGCGGTGGCAACCGTTCCTAGACTTTCTCGCGGAACGTTAGGTGGAGGTCAACAGCAGCAGCAACCCGGGGGGGCGTTTGTTTTTTCTGTTTAGGTTAGAGTGGGGCGTTTTCCTTACTGGCGTGTTCATTTGTTAAATGGGGGTAATTGTATTTTGTTGGCATTCTCATGTATAATTTTTGCTTTCTCCTTTTTTTTTCTGTTTGGAATGTTTTGTTGAAAATCGTTGAAAATTGAATAAATATATATATTTTTAAAAACTTTTATTCAAAGCATTTAACATATATACTCAGAATACAGAATATCAGAAGGATGACATATCAACCCAACCAACAACCACAAACCTCCAACCCCCCTGACATCAAAACCTCACCACGTCCCACCTTCCCTACTTTGACCCCCTTACACCCCCCCCCAACCTCCCTCTCCCCCTTGCTGACCCCTCAATTCTCCTCTGGGCGAATCCCTCTACTGACCCCCGTAGAGCGAACTTGACCTTCTCCAACCTCAGGAATTCTGCCAGGTCGCTCACCCACACCCCTGCCTTCAGCAGCTCCGAGTCCCTCCAGCCCAACAAAATCCATCTACAGCCAATCAGGGAGACAAAAGCCAATACATCAGCCTCTCTTCCCCCCTTGACTCCCCAGTGTTCCGACACACCAAATATCACCACTTCCGGACTCAGGACCACCCCCACACCCAGCAAGTCGGACATCAGTTCCGAGAATCCCTGCCACAACCCCCTCAGTCTTGGTCACGCCCACCACACACCGCCTTCACCTATCCTCCACCCCTGCAAAGAACCTGTTCATCCTCGACACCGTCACGTGGGCCTTATTTACCACATTAAACTGGATGAGGCTCGACCTCGCACACAACGACGATGCGTTCACCCTCCGCAAGGCCTCCACCCACTTCCCATCCTGCACCTCCCCACCCAGGTCCTCCTCCCACTTGCACTTAATATCCTCCACCGGAACGCCCCCCTTTCCATCAACTCCTTATAAATATCGCCTCCGACACCCTTCCCTCCCCTATTTCCCCCTCTAACAACAGTTTGTCTTGCAGCACCGGAGAAGGATGGCACATCTCTCCTCATAAAATCCCGAACATGCAGGTACCTAAGTCCATTCTCCTTGAGCAGCTCATACAATTATTCTAACACCTCCAGCCCCACGAATTTGCCACTTATGAACAAGTCCCTGAAATACTCAATCCCCACCTGCCGCCACCCCTAAAACCTCTGCTCCAGCCCCACCGGCACAAACCTAGGATTGGCGCAGATCATGCCACCCCCCCGCACCCTGGTCGCAATTCCTCTCCAATCTCTCGACGCCCTCAGTGCCATTGCCAATGGCTCTATCGCCAAGGCGAAAAGCAACGGGGAGAGCGGGCACCCTTGTCTTGTCCCACGATGTAGCCCAAAGTACCCCAAACTCACTTGGTTAGTCTGCACACTTGTCACCGACACCTTGTACAGCAGTTGGACCCAATCCACAAACCCCTGCCTGAACCTCAAACAAATACGCCCACTCCACCCGATCAAAAGACTCCGCCACGGCCATCGCCACCACCACCTCCACCTCCTGTCCCACCGAGGGTAACATAATCATATTAAGTAACCTCCGTACATTCGCCAACAACTGTCTTCCCTTCACAAAACCCACCTGGTCCTGTCCTATTACCCTCGGCACATAGTTGTGAATCAGCGATGCAAACACCCGCGATATCGGGCGGCACGACCAGTATTGCACCGGGTCTTTATCCTTCCTTAAAATCAGGAAGATGGAAGCCTGCAACGGTGTGGGAGGAAGGCCTCACCTCTCCGTCACCTTATTATTCATCCTCAGTGGCCCCAGCACCACCCCAAACATTTTATAGCACTCTACTGGGAACCTCCGTCCAGTCCTGGGGCCTTCCCTGCCTGCATCGCACCCAGGCCATTCATCATCTCCCCCAGCCCAATCGGAGCCCCCAGGCCTTGAACCTGCACCGCCTCCACCTTGGGAAGCTCCAACTTATCCAGGAACCGCCACGTCCCCTCTTCCCCCATCGAAGGCTCCGACCCACAGGGCCTCCTATAAAAGACCTCAAATGCCCCATTCACCCTCCGGCCCCCCCCAAATCCCATTGCGTGAGTCGTGCCGCGCGCGCCTCGCGGAATGTCGAGGACCAGCACGACGCAATGGGCCCCGGGGCCGCCCCAATTCTCCGGGCTGGATGGAACGAACTCCCGCCGGCGTGACCACGGGTTACACCAGCGTAAATCAAACCACCTATTTAACGGCGTCAATCAGTCGTGATGGTTGACGCCGGCCAGTGCGGAGGTAGAGGGCGGCCGTCGGATAAGTGACGGCACAGCCGCAGGTGGTGCGGGTGGGGATGCAGGAGCCATTGGAGTGTACGTGCTGGAGGGGAGGGACTGGGGGGAGGGAAGGACTGGGGGGGAGGGAGGGGGATGGAGGAGGGAGGGGCTGGTGAGAGGGAGGGGCTGGGGGGGTGGGAGGGGCTGGGGGGAGGGGCATGGGGAGGGGTAGGGGGGAGGGGCTGGGGAGGGGAGGGGGCATTGGAGAGGGTGCGTGATGAAGAGGGTGAGTGATGGAGGGGGTGCGTGCCGGGGAGGAGGGTGGGGGGGGATTGGGGAGGGTGCGTGCCTGGGAGGAGGGGGGGGGGTTGGGGATGGTGCGTGCCGGGGAGAGGCGGGGGGTTGTTAAGGAGGGTGCATGCCGGGGAGAGGGGTAGGGTTGGGGAGGGTGCGTGCCGGGGCGGGGGGGGGGGGTGTTGGGGAGTGCGCGTGCCGGGGAGGGGGGTGCGGGTTGGGGAGGGTGCATGCCGGGGAGGAGGGAGGGGCGATTGGGGATGGTGCATGCCGGGGAGGAGGGGGGTGGGGGTTGTGGAGGGTGCATCATGCCGGGGAGAGGCGGGGTGTTGGGGAGGGTGCGTGCCGGAGAGGAGCGGGGGGGGGGGCGTTGGGAGGGTGCGTGCCGGGGAGGAGCGGGGGGGGGGGTGGGGGTTGTGGAGTGCGCGCGCCGGGGAGGGGGGTGGGGGTTGGGGAGGGTGCATGCCGGGGAGGAGGGAGGGGCGATTGGGGATGGTGCGTGCCGGGGAGGAGGGGGGGGGGGTGGTTGTGGAGGGTGCATGCCGGGGAGAGGCGGGGTGTTGGGGAGGGTGCGTGCTGGAGAGGAGCGGGGGGGGGGCGTTGGGAGGGTGCGTGCTGGGGAGGAGCGGGGGGGGGGGTTGGGGAGGGTGCGTGACGGGGAGGGAGGGGGGGGGTAGTTGGGGAGTGTGCGTGCCGGGGTGGAGAGGGGGGTGGGGGGAGGGTGCATGCCGGGGAGGAGCGGGGGGGGGGCGGTGTTGGGGAGGGTGCGTGCCGAGAGGGGTTGGGGGGGGGAGGAGAAGGGGGGTTGTTGGGGAGGGTGCGTGCCGGGGAGGAGCGGGGGGGGGGGGGGGGATGCGGGGGTTGGGGAGAGTGCGTGCCGGGGAGGGAGGGGGGATAGTTGGGGAGGGTGCATGCCGGGGAGTAGCCGGGGGGGGGGGGGGGGGGGGGGGGCTGTTGGGGAGGGTGCGTGCCGGGAGGGGTTGGGGGGGGGGAGGAGAAGGGGGGTTGTTGGGGAGGGTGCGTGCCGTGGAGGGAGGAGAGAGGGTTTGGGGAGTGTGCGTGCCCTGCTTGATCATCACCCAGCAATGTTGGCTGCCGATGTGGGAGCTGCACGTCTACATGTTGCCCTGGGGGAGCGGAAGCAGTAGCGTGCCAGGGAGGTGGCGGAGGCTGCCGCAGAGGAGCATGCCGCGGGGAGGCAGGTGGCAGCCGCCCAGGCTGGAGGGCCGCCCGCACGACAGGACGAGGAGGAGGAGGAGGTGGTGGTGCCACGGCGATGGAGACGCCAGATGAGGTCCCGTGTGTACCGGCCCAGCTCGTCGTACCAAGACCTCACGGACCGGGCATGCAGGAGGAGATCTGGATGAGCCGGGAAACCATGGCACACATCTGCCACCTGATGGCACACCTGGCACCGCGATGCACTGGGGGAGGACATCCTCTCCCTGTGGCCGTCAAGGTTATGGTGGCCCTGAACCTTTATGCCACGGGTCATTCCAGGCGCCGAGCGGGGACCTGTCCGGCATCTCGCAGGCATCGGTTCACCAGTGCATCCGTGCAGTGACAGATGCCCTATATGCCATTGCGGATCGCTACATCCAGTTCCCTGTGCACCGGGCCAGCCAGGATGCCTGGGCAGCGGACTTCGCTGCCGTGGCCAGGTGCCCAAGGTCCAGGGGGCGGTCGATGGGATGCACGTCGCCGTGCGGCCAGCTGCAGATAACAGGGCCGTGTTCACGAATAGGAAGGGGACCTATTCCATGAACATTCAGGTGGTCTGCGACCACCGCATGATGATCCTGCACGTCTGCGCCCGGTACCCGGGCAGTGGAAATGACTCATTCGTATTGGCGCAATCGTTTATCCCCGCAATGTTCGAGGGACGCCCCCCCCCCCCCGGCTGAGGGGCTGGTTGCTGGGTGACAGGGGTTACCCATTGGGGTCGTGGCTGTTGACGCCTATACGGAGGCCACAGACTGACGCCGAGAACCGCTACAATGATGCCCATGCAGCGACCAGGGGTGTGATAGAGAGGTGCTTTGGGCTGCTAAAGATGCGCTTCAGGTGCCTGGACCGCTCTGGAGGGTGATGTGTTGGGTAGGCTGGGTCGATGTGGACTGCACTTGATGCAGTGTGGCGAGAGACAGACCTCCAACACTTGACAAGATGCAACATGATTTTATTTAACATCTGAACTATTATGCATGTTCAACTGTGGGTTGACACTATGCTGACTTGACTGGAGATCTGATACTAGCCTAACCAGACTTACTAGCTACCACATGGTGTTTGCACTGGCCAGCTCACTAACTCTGACTGTCTCCAAGGCTGGGTCCTGAGTGAGCGGGAAAACTGGTGCCCTCTGGCTTTATAGTGGTCGTGTCCTGTCTGGTGATTGACTGCTCTGTTCTGTGTGCTTACTGGTCATCCTGTGTGTCACTGCCTGTCTGCACTCCATTGTATACATAGATGTATATTATGACATCTTCCCCTTTTTTTTTGTATTGTGTGTGTTGAGATAATAAATATTAAGGTGCATGTGCGTGTGGATGTGTATATGTGCGTGACTATATACAGAATGTGCTAAAATGGCCTTATGTACATCGGAAGGTGTCGCTAGTGCAGATATAGGGCAGATGAAACGGTAACAATGATATTTACAGAGGTCAAAACGATAAGGTAACACAGTTATGCAAAAGTTCAGTCTATAAGTTCAGTCTCTGCGGCGGGCGACGAATTCTGGTTAAACCGCCTCAAGGGTGGATCAGGGCCCGCCTGCACTTGGGTAGGCGGGACCGCCGCCAATGCGGTGATCACAGAGGTTGGCAGGATTGCTGGCAGATCAGTGGCCTCGTGGTAGGGCACGTCCGGGGGAAGCATTGTGTGAGGCGGGACATAATGGTTAGGTGGCGGGCGTGGAACTCTGCGCAGCGCCCGTCTGTTGCGTCATAGGAACGATCCATCAGCCATGCAGCCGAGGAACGATCTCGGGGGCACTTGCTTGACCACCACAGCTGTGGCGGACCAGCCGCCGTCAGGCAACTGCACACGAACACGATCAGTTGGGACCAGCTCGGGGAGATCCGTGGCATGAGCGCCGTATGCTGATTTCTGTTGGGCCTGAGACTGCTGCATCTTTTGTATGACCGTGAGGTGGTCAAGGTCTGCAACATGGATGGCTGGAACCGTGGTTCGCAGAGTGCGATTCGTGAGCATCTGTGCGGGAGACAATCCAGTGGACAGCGGGGATGCTCTGTATGCCAGCAGCGCCAGGTTGAAGTCGGAGCCTGAGTCTGCAGCCTTGCATAGTAATCTCTTGACGATATGGACCCCTTTTTCGGCCTTCCCGTTTGACTGCGGGTAGTGGGGGCTGGAGGTTACGTGACGAAAGTTGAACAGGCGGGCAAAATCAGACCATTCCTGGTTGTAAAAACAGGGACCGTTGTCACTCATCACCGCGAACGGTATCCCATGCCTGGCAAACGTTTCTTTGCAGGCTTTAATCACCGCCTTCGACGTGAGGTCGGACAGTTTCACCACTTCAGGGTAATTGGAGAAGTAGTCGACCAGGAGGACATAGTCACGCCCCTTGGCGTGGAAAAGGCCGACACCGACTTTGGACCATGGGGAGGTCACTATCTCATGTTGCTGCAGAGTTTCTTTGGGTTGAGCTGGCTGAAATTTCTGACAGGTGGGGCAGTTGAGGACCATGTTGGCAATGTCCTAGCTGATGCCTGGCCAATAGACTGCTTCTCGAGCTCTGCGTCAACATTTCTCGACCCCTAGGTGACCCTCATGGAGTTGGCCGAGCACCATAGCTCGCATGCTCTGTGGAATCACAATCCTATCGAGCTTCATGAGGATGCCGTCCACCACTGTCAGGTCATCCTTGACGTTGTAAAACTGGGGACACTGTCCCTTCTGCCAGCCATTCGTGAGGTGCTGCATCACACGCTGTAGCAGAGGATCCTTGGCCGTTTCCTCACAAATTTGGATGACCTTCTCATCAGTGGCCGGAAGGTTGGAGGCACGCAATTGCACCTGCGCATCGATTTGGCAGACAAAGTCAGTTTGTTTACGCGGTGTGGTGATAGACCTGGAAAGGGCATCTGCGACAATGAGTTCTTTGCCTGGCGTGTAGACAAGTTCAAAGTCATAGCGGCGTAGCTTGAGAAGGATTCGTTGTAACCGAGGCGGCATGTCATTCAAATCCTTCTGGATTATGTGGACTAGTGGCCTGTGGTCTGTCTCAACCGTGACTTTTGGGAGGCCATACACATAGTCGTGAAATTTGTCGATTCCCGTTAGGAGGCCCAGGCATTCCTTCTCGATCTGAGCATACCATTGCTCAGTGGGCGTCATGGTTCTGGAGGCATACGCAACTAGGGCCCATGAGGAGGAGTCATCCCGTTGGAGGAGCACCGTCCTGGCTCGCGTCAGTGGATATTTTGGTCTCTTTGGTAGGGTCGAAGAACGCCAGAACCGGGGCTGTGGTAAGTTTTGCCCTCAGCTCACGCCATTCATTCTCATGAGCGGGCAGCCACTGGAATTCCGTCGGCTTTTTGACGAGATGGCGGAGGACTGTGGTGTGTGCCGCCATGTTGGGAATGAACTTCCCGAGGAAGTTGACCATCCGTAGAAAGCGGAGGACTGCCTTCTTGTCCTCTGGGGTCTTCATGGCGTTGATCGCCGAGACTTTGTCAGCATCTGGCCGCACGCCTTGCTGCGAGATGTGGTCACCGAGGAATTTGATTTCTGATTGACCGAACGAGCACTTGGCTCTGTGAGCGGAGGCCATGCTCATGGATTCTGTGGAATACCTGCTTGAGGCGATTGATGTGTTCTTGAGGTGTTGTGGACCAGATTATGACATCGTCAACATACACGCGCACCCCCTCGATAACCTCCATCATTTGTTCCATGATGCGGTGAAATACCTCTGAGGCAGAGATGAAGCCGAAAGGCATCTGGTTGTAGCAGTAGCGACCGAACGGGGTATTGAATGCGCACAGCTGGCGACTGGATACATCCAGCTGTATTTGCCAGAACCCCTTGGAGGCGTCCAGCTTCGTAAAGAGTTTGGCATGAGCCATCTCGCTGGTCAACTCCTCTCGTTTTGGTATCGGGTAATGTTCCCTCATGATGTTGCGGTTTAGATCCTTGGGGTCGATGCAGATTCGAAGCTCCCCTGACGGTTTCTTGACGCAGACCATGGAGCTGATCCAGTCCGTGGGTTCTGTGACCTTTGATACGACGCCCTGGTCCTGGAGGTCCTGTAACTGCTGCTTGAGGCGGTCCTTGAGGGGTGCCGGCACCCGACGTGGTGCGTGGATCACAGGGGTGGCGTGTGGTTTGAGCAGGATTTTGTATCGGTATGGGAGTGTGCCCATTCCGTCGAACACGCTGTGGTACTGCGTGATGATGTCATCAATTTCAGCCTGAAAGTTCTCATCAGGTGAGGCCGTCGTCTGTGAGGATGACATGGTGTGGACTCGCTGAACCAAGGTCAGGAGTTTGCAGGGATGCTCTGTCACGTCCCACGATCTCAAATCGCTGTGCCGCTTTATTGGAAACTCCGAGTTGGCATGAGCCACTGGCAGCTATGGCATTGCCATTGTAGTCAAGGAGCTGGCAGGCCAGTGGAAGAATGCTTGGTCTGACGCGGATGGTATTGAGATCGAATTTGGAGATGAGTTTCGCCGATGCGCCGGTGTCCAGTTTGAACCAGATGCGATCCTTGTTGACTGTGAGGACAGCACACCACTCGTCGTTGGGATCCACGCTGAGGATTGGGAGGTGCTTCGCTGTCTTGGAGAAAGGCAGCGCATGCTCCATAATGATGTTCACCTGGTGTGGAGATTTGAGGCATGCAGCATCAGGATCTGTTGGGCTGTCGGGGTCGGAGTCTGGCATGGCCTGTTGTATTGACCGGACGCTTCTGCGCCGCGGCTGGGATCGCTGGATGCTGGGCAGTGGAGCGGATCTGCAAAGGGCTGCGTAGTGGCCAAGCTTGCCACACTGTAGACACCATCGTGATTTTGCCGGACATTGCCGCTTTAAATGGGCGGAGCCACAATTCGGACACGTCATGGCGCCAACGTCAGCGCGTTCTGTGCGCCATCGCGCATGTGCAGTGCGGTCAAACGACATACGCACCTGCGCAGTTTGGTCATCGGTCTCGCCGTCCCCTTGGTCGTGGCGCGCATGTGCAGGGGCCCAGGAAAAGCGCGCAGAATGGCCACTCTCGTCGATACTTAGGCCCTGCATTTGTGCGATGGCCTGCACCCGTTCCGCCTCGTGGGAGGTTAGCTTTGCCGTTTCTGCCACCCTGATGTGGGAGTACCGATTGTTAGCATGTTCGTGGAGAACGCACGTTTCAATGGCGATGGTGAGGGTGAGCTGCTTGACTTTCAGGAGCTGCTGGCGAAGGGAATCGGAGTGGACCCCGAAAACAATCTGATCCCGGATCATGGAATCAGTGGTCGAGTCATAGTTACATGACTGCGCGAGGATGCGGAGATGGGTCAGAAAGGATTGAAAAGGTTCATCCTTACCCTGAAGCCTCTGCTGGAAAACGTACCGTTCAAAGCTCTCATTCACCTCAATGTCGCAGTGGCTGTCGAACTTCAGTAGGACTGTTTTAAATTTTGTCTTGTCTTCGCCTTCAGCGAAGGTAAGGGAGTTGTAGATGGGGATGGCGTGGTCGCCCGCTGTGGAGAGGAATAGTGCGATCTTCCTGGCGTCCGATGTGGCCTCGAGGTCAGTGGCTTCTAGATAGAGTTGGAACTTTTGTTTCAAGATCTTCCAATTTGCACCGAGATTGCCGGTGATGCGGAGCTGCGGAGGAGGGCGGACGTTTTCCATGTCACCGGATGGCTGTTTGCTGGTCAACGCTGATTCACTCAAGGTAGGTCCGTCAACTTTCAGCATCACTCACTGGTACCATGATGTGTTGGGTAGGCTGGGTCGATATGGACTGCACTTGATGCAGTGTGGAGAGAGACAGACCTCCAACACTTGATAAGATGCAACACGATTTTATTGAACATCTAAACTATTATACATGTTCAACTGTGGGTTGACACTATGCTGACTTGACTGGGGACCTGATACAAGCCTAACCAGACTTACTAGCTACCACATGGTGTTTGCACTGGCCAGCTCACTAACTCTGACTGTCTCCGAGGCTGGGTCCCGAGTGAGCGGGGAAACTGGTGCCCTCTGGATTTATAGTGGTCGTGTCATGTCTGGTGATTTGCTGCTCTGTTCTGTGTTTACTGGTCATCCTGTGAGTCAAGAACTGCCTCTCTGCACTCCATTGTATACATAGATGTATATTATGACATAGGGGCTCTCCAGTACCCGTCAGATAGGGTCGGCCGCATCATTGTGGTCTGCTGCGTCCTGCACAACATAGCCCAGCAGAGGGCGATGTGCTGCAAGCAGAAGAGGGTGAAGGGGAGAAACAGCAAGATGAGGCGCAGACCTCCCCAGATGAGGAGGATGGGGGCAATCGTCAGGACAGATGGGCTGGACATGGACAGGAGGCTGCCCACCGTTACCGGCTGGGCCAGCGGGCACGGGACAGGATGATAGCCGCCTGGTTCATGGACTAGGGGAGCGTGGGAATCGCCGAGTATAGGCACAGACTGCACACTATGGCACCAGCATACCACCCTCACCCTACCCACCCACCAGCCTACCACCCTCACCCCACCCACCCACCACCAACCACCCTCACCCCACCCACATGCAGACGACCTCTCCATTGCACATCCACCTGCGGCACAACGGGCCGGGCTCACACGGTCGCCGGTGGAAGCGTGTTTATTGCAGGCCATGGAGGATGATGACAACCCGCCCTGCGATGAGCTCTGGGCTCCACATCGTTGGACAATGTCTGACCCATGGCCACAGTACCACCCTCCACCCAGACCGTCCCTGCATGTGGCTGTGACACTGCAGCGCACGGTCCCGTCGTCTGCCCGGGGGGTTGGCGAGGGCAACCCGGGGTGTGGGGGGGGGCACACTCATCTGAGGCCGACGTTCTATCACCCCTCACACACACACTGGCGCTCACCTCACACCACACCCCCGCACGCATCGGACAGAGCACAAAGGCAGCTTCTGTAGGTGTGAAAGTGATTTTAATAACAAACAGTTCATACACGTGCCCTAGCCCCTATAACTAATCTGTGCCCTGCACCTGTGCCAACCTGCTCAGTGTCTAATTTTTTGGCCTTACGGGCCCTTTGACTACATCTAGGTGATTCCCTAGACGGTACAGCAGAACTGGAGGTGGACTCCTGTGATTCCTGCCCGGTGACCAGGGACCCCTTTGGCGGCCGTTTCCTGGGGCGGCCCGGCCTAGATGGGCCAGGCTGCGGCTCGGGCGACTGGGATGGCGAGCTGCCAGCCTGTCCTGCCCGTTGCACACCAGATGTTCCTGGGATGGAAGGGGGGAAGTCCAAGATGTCGCGGTGTTCCGGGACCTCCCCTACAGGTGGACCCGGAACGGGCCCCAGCACCTCCTCCTTTCTCAGGGTGCCCGATGGCCCCCGGGCTTCTACATGGGTTGGGGATGCAAACGGACCGACCGTCCAAAGCCCCCGCAACACCTGGCACTGCCAGTCCTGGAGGCCCGCCCTGGTATCAACAAGGATCTGCAAGTTTGCAGCCATGGAGCTCAGGGAGTTGGCCATCCCTGTCTGTGTCTGGGCAATGCCAGCGAGCACCTGGACAATGGCGCCGATGTCCTCAGCCATGGCCTGCTGAGACTGTGCCACGGCCTGCAGAGACTGAGCCATTGCCTGCTGGGACTACGCCATGGCCTGCTGAGACTGAGCCATTGCCTGCTGGGACTGTGCCACGGCCTGCAGAGACTGAGCCATTGCCTGCTGGGACTACGCCATGGCCTGCAGAGACTAGGCCATTGCCTGCTGGGACTACGCCATGGCCTGCAGAGACTAGGCCATTGCCTGCTGGGACTACGCCATGGCCTGCTGAGACTGAGCCATTGTCTGCTGGGACTACGCCATGGCCTGCAGAGACTAGGCCATTGCCTGCTGGGACTATGCCATGGCCTGCAGAGACTAGGCCATTGCCTGCTGGGACTACGCCATGGCCTGCAGAGACTGAGCCATTGCCTGCTGGGACTACGCCATGGCCTGCTGAGACTGAGCCATTGCCTGCTGGGACTATGCCATGGCCTGCAGAGACTAGGCCATTGCCTGCTGGGACTGCGCCATGGCCTGCAGAGACTAGGCCATTCCCTGCTGGGACAATGCCATGGCCTGCTGAGACTGAGCCATTGCCTGCTGGGACTGCGCCATGGCCGGCTGGGACTGGGCCACGGCGTTGTGAGCCTCTGTTATCTGCTGCTGGCTCTGGTTCATGGCTTCCTGTGAGAGGGCAGCCATGTCCTGGGCCATGGACGCCGCCCGCACGGAACGCCCCAGGCCTTGCATACTGCGACCCATGTCTGACCCCGTCGCACCCAGTGCCTCCACCGCGGACGCCACCCGTGCGGTTTCGGCCTGGGTGGCACGCATTACCGGCACCACTCCCTGCTCCTGCACACGGGTGGACTCCTCCACCTGTGTCTGCAGCTGCCGCAAGCCGGCCGTCACCCCCTTCGGTCGTCCCTTGGTCCGTGCCTGAATCGGGTCTATGGGTGGGTGTGGTAACTCCAGGAATCCGGGGCCCATCTGGGCGGCAGATGGTTGCCTGCGCCGGGCTGCCCTCCGACCGCCCGGCCCCTTGGGTGATCCTTCCCCCACCAGTTGTACCGGGACGGCTGTGTTGTGCGCACAAGTGAGTGTACCCGACGCCTCATCGCTAAAATGCCCAACCGAGGTGAGTGTCTCTGCGATGGTGGAGGGTGTAGGAGATAGCAGTGGCGTTGTGTCGTGCTCCTCATCCGACCCGAAGTCCAGGGTTCCCTGGAGTGGTGATTCTTGTCCATCCGTCCCCTGTGTGTTGGTGTCGTGTGCGTCAGTGTCCAGTGCGTCAGTGTCCTGGGCGTCAGTGTCCTGGGTAGGTATGTCATGGGTAGATGTGTCCTGGGTAGGTGTGCCCTGGGTAGGTGTGTCCTGGGGGTGTGTCCTGGGGGTGTGTCCTGGGTGTGTGTGTCCTGGGTAGGTGTGTCCTGGGTAGGTGTGTCCTGGGTGGGTGTGTCCTGGGTGGATATGTCCTGGGTGGGTGTGTCCTGGGTGGGTTGGTCCTGGGTAGGTGTGTCCTGGGTAGGTGTGTCTTGGGTGGGTGGGTCCTGGGTAGGGTTGTCTTGGGTAGGTGTGTCCTGGGTGGGTGTGTCCTGGGTGGGTATGTCCTGGGTGGGTGTGTCCTGGGTGGGTTTGTCCTGGGTAGGTGTGTCCTGGGTAGGTGTGTCCTGGGTGGGTGGGTCCTGGGTAGGGTTGTCTTGGGTAGGTGTGTCCTGGGTAGGTGTGTCCTGGGTAGGTGTGTCCTGGGTAGGTGTGTCCTGGGTGGGTGGGTCCTGGGTAGGGTTGTCTTGGGTAGGTGTGTCCTGGGTAGGTGTGTCCTGGGTAGGTGTGTCCTGGGTGGGTGTGTCCTGGGTGGGTGAGTCCTGGGTGGGTGTGTCCTGGGTAGATGTGTCCTGGGTAGGTGTGTCCTGGGTAGGTGTGTCCTGAGTAGGTGTGTCCTGGGTGGGTGTGTCCTGGGTAGGTGTGCCCTGGGTGGGTGAGTTCTGGGTGGGTGAGTCCTGGGTGGGTGTGTCCTGGGTAGATGTGTCCTGGGTAGGTGTGTCCTGGGTAGGTGTGTCCTGGGTAGGTGTGTCCTGGGTGGGTGTGTCCTGGGTAGGTGTGTCCTGGGTAGGTGTGTCCTGGGTGGGTGTGTCCTGGGTAGATGTGTCCTGGCTAGATGTGTCCTGGGTCGGTGTGTCCTGGGTCGGTGTGTCCTGGGTGGGTGTGGCCTGGGTAAGTGTGTCCAGGGTAGGTGTGTCCTGGGTAGGTGTGTCCTGGGCGGGTGTGTCCTGGGTAGGTGTGTCCTGGGTAGGTGTGTCCTGGGTAGGTGTGTCCTGGGTGGGTGTGTCCTGGGTGGGTGTGTCCTGGGTGGGTGTGTCCTGGGTGGGTGTGTCCTGGGTGGGTGTGTCCTGGGAGGGTGTGTCCTGGGTGGGTGTGTCCTGGGTGGGTGTGTCCTGGGTAGGTGTGTCCTGGGTGGGTGTGTCCTGGGTGGGTGTGTCCTGGGTAGGTGTGTCCTGGGTGGGTGTGTCCTGGGAGGGTGTGTCCTGGGTGGGTGTGTCCTGGGTGGGTGTGTCCTGGGTAGGTGTGTCCTGGGTGGGTGTGTCCTGGTAGGTGTGTCCTGGGTAGATGTGCCCTGGGTAGGTGTGTCCTGGGTAGGTGTGTCCTGGGTGGGTGTGTCCTGGGAGGGTGTGTCCTGGGTGGGTGTGTCCTGGGTGGGTGTGTCCTGGGTAGGTGTGTCCTGGGTGGGTGTGTCCTGGGAGGGTGTGTCCTGGGTGGGTGTGTCCTGGGTGGGTGTGTCCTGGGTGGGTGTGTCCTGGGTGGGTGTGTCCTGGGAGGGTGTGTCCTGGGTGGGTGTGTTCTGGGAGGGTGTGTCCTGGGTAGATGTGTCCTGGGTGGGTGTGTCCTGGGTAGGTGTGTCCTGGGTAGGTGTGTCCTGGGTAGGTGTGTCCTGGGTGGGTGTGTCCTGGGTGGGTGTGTCCTGGGTAGGTGTGTCCTGGGTAGGTGTGTCCTGGGTAGGTGTGTCCTGGGTAGGTGTGTCTTGGTAGGTGTGTCTGGGTGGGTGTGTCCTGGGTAGATGTGTCCTGGGTGGGTGTGTCCTGGGTAGGTGTGTCCCGGGTAGGTGTGTCCCGGGTAGGTGTGTCCCGGGTAGGTGTGTCCTGGGTGGGTGTGTCCTGGGAGGGTGTGTCCTGGGTGGGTGTGTCCTGGGTAGGTGTGTCCTGGTAGGTGTGTCCTGGGTAGGTGTGTCCTGGGTGGGTGTGTCCTGGGTAGGTGTGTCCTGGGTAGGTGTGTCCTGGGAGGGTGTGTCCTGGGTAGGTGTGTCCTGGGTAGGTGTGTCCTGGGTAGGTGTGTCCTGGGAGGGTGTGTCCTGGGTAGGTGTGTCCTGGGTAGGTTAGTCCTGGGTAGGTGTGTCCTGGGTAGGTGTGTCCTGGGTAGGTGTGTCCTGGGTAGGTGTGTCCTGGGTAGGTGTGTCCTGGGTAGGTGTGTCCTGGGCGGGTGTGTCCTGGGCAGGTGTGTCCTGGGAGGGTGTGTCCTGGGTAGGTGTCTCCTGTGTAGGTGAGTCCTGGGTAGATGTGTCCTGGGTAGGAGTGTCCTGGGTAGGTGTCTCCTGTGTAGGTGAGTCCTGGGTAGATGTGTCCTGGGTGGGTGTGTCCTGGGTGGGTGTGTCCTGGGTGGGTGTGTCCTGGGTAGATGTGTCCTGGGTAGATGTGTCCTGGGTAGGTGTGTCCTGGGTGGGTGTGTCCTGGGTAGATGTGTCCTGGGTAGATGTGTCCTGGGTAGATGTGTCCTGTGTAGGTGTGTCCTGGGTAGGTGTGTCCTGGGTAGGTGTGTCCTGGGTAGATGTGTCCTGGGTAGATGTGTCCTGGGTAGATGTGTCCTGGGTAGGAGTGTCCTGCGTAGGTGTGTCCTGGGTAGGTGTGTCCTGGGTAGGTGTGTCCTGGGTAGGTGTGTCCTGGGTAGGTGTGTCCTGGGTGGGTGTGTCCTGGGTGGGTGTGTCCTGGGTAGGAGTGTCCTGGGTAGGAGTGTCCCGGGTAGGAGTGTCCTGGGTAGGCGTGTCCTGGGTGGGTGTGTCCTGGGTAGGTGTCTCCTGTGTAGGTGAGTCCTGGGTAGATGTGTCCTGGGTAGGTGTGCCCTGGGTAGGTTTGTCCTGGGTAGGTGTGTCCTGGGTAGGTGTGTCCTGGGTAGGTGTGTCCTGGGTAGGTGTGTCCTGGGTGGGTGTGTCCTGGGTAGGTGTGTCCTGGGTGGGTGTGTCCTGGGTAGGTGTCTCCTGTGTAGGTGAGTCCTGGGTAGATGTGTCCTGGGTAGGAGTGTCCTGGGTAGGAGTGTCCTGGGTAGGAGTGTCCTGGGTAGGTGTGTCCTGGGTGGGTGTGTCCTGGGTAGGTGTCTCCTGTGTAGGTGAGTCCTGGGTAGATGTGTCCTGGGTAGGAGTGTCCTGGGTAGGTGTGTCCTGGGTAGGTGTGTCCTGGGTAGGTGTGTCCTGAGTGGGTGTGTCCTGGGTAGATGTGTCCTGGGTAGGAGTGTCCTGGGTAGGTGTGTCCTGGGTGGGTGTGTCCTGGGTAGGTGTCTCCTGTGTAGGTGAGTCCTGGG
Organism: Scyliorhinus torazame; assembly: GCF_047496885.1. Lineage (NCBI taxonomy): Eukaryota > Metazoa > Chordata > Chondrichthyes > Carcharhiniformes > Scyliorhinidae > Scyliorhinus > Scyliorhinus torazame. The sequence goes on from NC_092721.1 coordinate 101,580,898, forward strand.
TAGATGTGTCCTGGGTAGGTGTGTCCTGGGTAGGTGTGTCCTGGGTAGGTGTGTCCTGGGTCGGTGTGCCCTGGGTAGGTGTGTCCTGGGTAGATGTGTCCTGGGTAGATGTGTCCTGGGTAGATGTGTCCTGGGTAGGAGTGTCCTGGGTAGGTGTGTCCTGGGTAGGTGTGTCCTGGGTAGATGTGTCCTGGGTGGGTGTGTCCTGGGTAGGTGTGTCCTGAGTAGGTGTGTCCTGGGTGGGTGTGTCCTGTGTAGGTGTGTCCTGAGTAGGTGTGTCCTGGGTAGATGTGTCCTGGGTAGATGTGTCCTTGGTGGGTGTGTCCTGTGTAGGTGTGTCCTGGGTAGATGTGTCCTGGGTAGATGTGTCCTGGGTAGGTGTGTCCTGGGTAGATGTGTCCTGGGTAGGTGTGTCCTGGGTAGGTGTGTCCTGGGTAGATGTGTCCTGGGTAGATGTGTCCTGGGTGGGTGTGTCCTGGGAGGGTGTGTCCTGAGTAGGTGTGTCCTGGGTAGATGTGTCCTGGGTAGATGTGTCCTGGGTAGGTGTGTCCTGGGTAGATGTGTCCTTGGTGGGTGTGTCCTGAGTAGGTGTGTCCTGGGTAGATGTGTCCTGGGAGGGTGTGTCCTGGGTAGGTGTGTCCTGGGTAGGTGTGTCCTGGGTAGATGTGTCCTGGGTAGATGTGTCCTGGGTAGATGTGTCCTGGGTAGGTGTGTCCTGGGTAGGTGTGTCCTGGGTGGGTGTCTCCTGTGTAGGTGTGTCCTGGGTGGGTGTGTCCTGGGTAGATGTGTCCTGGGTAGGTGTGTCCTGGGTGGGTGTGTCCTGGGTGGGTGTGTCCTGGGTAGGTGTGTCCTGGGTAGATGTGTCCTTGGTTGGTGTGTCCTGTGTAGGTGTGTCCTGGGTCGGCTGCGACGGGGGCCGTTCCTGTGGCTGGCCCCTTCGTCCTGGGTCTGGCCCGCCGGCGTCGATGCACTCGCACTAGATAGGGGCGTCGTCTCCCAGGTGCTCCGGGTCTGTCCCTGGCTCGTGGCCGCCGTGGATCCTCCTGGGGGCATTGTATGCCTGATGGGCCGGGTCTGTCCCTGGCTCCTGGCAGCCCTGGATCGTTCTGGGGGCGGTCGCCATCCGCGGGGACGGGTGGGTTGATGTTTAGTCCTGCAATACACAATACGGCATGCATGGTTAGACACGCAGGCGGGGATAGGGGGCAGGGGGTATATGCGGGATATGGGGGATATGGGGAAGGGGATATGGGATTATGGGGGAAGGGAATATGGGGGATATGAGGGAGATGGGGGAAGGGGGATATGGGAGATATGGGGGAAGAGGAATATGGGTGATATGGGGGAAGGGGGATATGGGGGAAGGGGGATATGGGGGAAGGGGAATAAGGGGGATATGTGGGAAGGGGGAAATGGGGGCAGGCAGTGGGGGGTCTCACTTGGTGGTGCGCCCCTGACATCTGCATCTGCAACCTCCCGGTCCTCGGGTCCGCCTGTAAGTTCCAGGGCCCTCTCCTCATGGATGGTGAGTGGTCGCAGTTCGGGTGTGTCCCCTCCGGTCCTCTCACGCTCTCAGTTGTTGTGAGCGTGCTTCTCCTGTGGGGGGCGGAAGTGTGTCAGGGATAAAGGGTAACAGTGTTAGGCAGACATATACATGTGAACCAGTGGTTGTGTATATGTTGGCAGAGGTTCACAACCCATCCTGCCACTGCAGCCTGCATGGGTGGATGCAGCCATGTTGGTTGCACCTAGGGCTGTGCCGGCCATCGGAGGTGGGGGGGGGGGGGGTACACACCCTGGCTGCCCTGACAAGGTGATTGATCTTCTTGTGACATTGCTGTCACGGCCACAGCACTGACGGCCTCTGCCACCTCCCTCCACGCTGAGGCGTGGTGCGACCCTGCGGCCGTGTCCGGGGCACAGGGCCTCCCTCCTCTGCTCCACTGCATCCAGGAGCGCCTCGATGTCCTGCTCCTGGAACCTCGCGTGCTGCGACGGGGGGGGGAGCGTCTTTTGTGCTGCACTGTGGGGGGGGGGGGGGGGCGGGGGGGGGGGGGGGCGGGGGGGGGGGGGCGCGAATGGCGTCGCACCGCTGCTAGCCCATTCCGGGCCGGAGAATTTGCAACGTTTCAGGGGGCCCGATGCCGGAGTGATTCGCGCCATTTTTGGGTTCGGCCGATTCACGGAGAATCCCGCCCATGGAGCAGGAGCAGGAAATTCAGCCCCTCAAGCCTGCTCCGCCATTCAATACGATTGTGGCGGATCTCCTCTCGGCCTCATCTCCACTTTCCTGCCCGTTCTCCAGAATCTTTCCACCCATTACTGATTAAAAATCTATCTATCTCCTCGTTAAATTCACTCAATGAGCCAGCATCCACAATTCATGACCCTTTGAGAGAAATAACTTTGCCTCCTCTCTGTTTTAAATCTGCTACCCCTTATCATAAAACAATGACCTCTTGTTCTGGATTGCCCCACAAGAAGAAGCATCTGCTCAATGACTACTTTATCAAAACCCTGCTCAATCTCTCTTCATAAGACAAACCCCTCATTGCTAGAATCAATCTAGCGAACCTTCCCTGAACTGTCTCTAATGCAACTACATCCCTTCTCAAAGAAGGGAACCAAAAATGTACACACTACTCCAGGTGTGGTTTCACCTGGATCCAGCACGGGTCCACAATGCTCAGTGTCCTGCTCCCAGGAACCCTCGTAAACTCCCTATTGGCTGGGGTTCGCATGCTCCTGCACAATTGACCCGGGCCGGTCATGTGATCCGGGGCCGCGCTACCACACTTATCAACTTTAAGCATAGCCAATCTTCCTAATACCTCCTCTTTAGCATTTTTAGCCCAGCCAGCATCTCATTTACTGCCTGTTTGATGAGGACATTTGCCTATATTTTACTTTGGTAAGGAGAGATGTGAGATATTGATTTAGTGGGCTGCATTTTATGCAGCAAGCAGAGTTAAAGCAGAAGGTGGCAGGTGATCCTGCTTTGCCCAAGATGAGATCGTGGGGCAGCAGATTGCTGGAGGTGGCCAGTGAAGTGGCTACTGCCAGGGCCACCATCCTAATTAATGATGTTGATTGGACCTTAAGAGCTCCCAGACCAATCAGAGAACCGGCAGCTCAGAAGCTAAGTTTGCAGCTGTATAGAGAGGCTACCTCAATGGTTGGGTGCCCTTGAAGAAAGGTAAATGGAATAGGGGAACACTCAAGTCGGGCAGCTAGACCCCAGAAATCATTGGTGAGTGTTGTTAAGTGTCGATGGGGTCTTTGCCATGTGGGCAGGAATTGCCTTCGAGGTCCTCTCTGTCGGCCATGGAGTGTCCAAAATGGAGACCACCTCTACCTGCCAGGAAGCCATCGGGTTTCACTGGTTCGCCAGTGTGAAAAGCGGTGTGAATTGTCTCTACCCAGAACAGTTGACAGGATTTCGCTAGCCCAAACCTGATGCAAGAAAAATGGCCTGAGAGGTGAGAAGTGGCCCATGATTGGCCACTTACCCCATTCAGTTGAGTTGCGGGTGAGTGGTCAATCTGCCACCATTCCTTCTTCTGGAAAAATGGCTTGGCAGCTAGAAGACACCGGGCACACCCAGATGCCTTATACACCATTTTGTGAGCCTTCCTTCCCGCCAGCCCATTGCCAAAGGGCAGGTAAAATTCCAGACAGTTCATCAGCCATGCTCTTTGGCTTCATGGTCCCTAATCAACCCCACCCCCTCAATCAGAAATCAATCAATAACTAACCTTTTTTCTTTCTTTTTTAAAATAAATTTAGAATATCCAATTCATTTTTTCCAATTAAGGGGCAATTTAGCGTGGCCAATCCACCTATCCAGCACATCTTTTGGGTTGCGGGGGCGAAACCCACGCAAACACGGGGAGAATGTGCAAACTCCACATGGACAGTGGCCCAGAGCCGGGATTGAACCTGGGACCTCGGCACTGTGAGACAACAGTGCTAACCACTGCGCCACCGTGCTGCCCTCGTCAATAACTAACCTGTGATTAGTTAATGATCCTTTTAAATATCAATGGTGAGGGGGTCCTTCCTGCTGTTGAACACAGTTAGGCAAGGGAGTTAGTTGAAGCTTTGAGGTTGAAAGTGGCACAAGTAAAATCAAATCAGCATTATACACTGCGTCCGCTTACTTCTAGACGTGACCAGAATAACATGCAAGAAGTGTGCACATGCAGAGTGGACGCCATTTTGGATCTGAAACAGCATGTGTGGTGGCAAAAATACCGGTGCTATGCATTTGAATTTTGTGGCCAGGACAGCTTGCTGCAACTGTACAATGCTTAACAGTGAGTTGACACCTTGGGCGGGATTCACCAGCCACCACCGCCCGATGACCGGAGAATCCCGCCCAAGTTCAATGGACTTTTCCATTGTCCATGTCTTGTCCGTGCGACTGGAGAGAGGGATAATCACAGGTTAAAGCGGTGTGAATTGTCTCTACCCAGAACAGTTGGCAGGATTTCGCTAGCCCAGGCCGGTCGGGGAACACGTCAGCAGTCAAGGGCATTCAGCCACTGATCTTTGGGTAAGCATTGTCCAAGGCGGTCTTCAGGACGCACGACAACGCAGAATCGCTGAGCAGAAACTGATAGCCATGTTCCGCACGCATGAGTGCGGCCTCAACCAGGACCTTAGGTTCATGTCTCATTACATTCACCCCCCACCATCTGGCCTGGGCTTGCGAAATCCTACCAACTGTGCTGGCTTGAGACAATTCACACCTCTTCACACCTGATGAGAAGACATCGGGCCCAGTTGAACAGTCTCGTGCCCGACTCGGGAAACAATGAGGCGATTAACTCTCGTGAGAGGCCTCTCGTGAGACATTGTGATCTGGATCTCACCTCACTGGCCGGGATCAAGATTAACATATTTAAGTGAGTAGTTAGGCTCATTTAAATATGTCTGTGCCAATTCTCTCAAGGCCCAGGATCAAACACTCGTGCCCCACAGGTGCGGTTACACCTTGTCCACGTTTGTCTGGGCCAGTGCTAACCAACCAGGCAGGCTGAGGCACTACCAGAGTGCTAGGCCCTCAGTACCAAGGCTCCCAGGTGCCAGAATGGCACTGCTAAGGATTGGGCCTGGCAATGCCCTGCCCTTATCAGGTAGGGTGGAGAGGACTCAAAGATCCCTTAACAGGTATGTTGGGGCACTGGGGGGAGGCCTTGGTGGGGGGTCCAGAATTTGGGGTGGCATTTAAAAATTGTGCCCTGATTTCTAGCTGTACTGTCGGGCTGAGCTGAGCTCGTCAGGATGTGAAGGCAAATGTGGCCACGTCCGGGCGTTCCTCTCCAAGTCCCGTTTTATAGCGGGGTCATTCTCGACAGTGCAGCACCGAGAAACATCCTGCTAAATGCACCCAAAATGGGACTCTCCCCCCCCCCCCCCTGATAAATCGCACCCATCGTTTTCAAATTGAGGGATAGCTAATGATAATGATGATGCTTCTGATGAATAGACATGAGGCCTTTAAGTGCATCCCTTCACTTTCTGAAGCCTTGGGGAAGAGCTTGTAGAACTTGGGCAATGAATCTATTCTTTTCTCAGTCTGCAAGGCCTAAATCCACAGTAATTAGGTGAGCAAACTATCACTTTTGACTTCCCGGTGCTATTTCAGGAGCTCAACTGGCTCCTAATTGTAGTTCAGAGTTGATATAAAGGATTTAGTACAATTCCCTTCTCACTGGCTGACCCTCTGAGCAGGAGAGAATTCCCACAGCTTTGCCCACAGACTGAAACCAACAATATAATGGGTAAATCAACAGGAATAGGTTCTCCCAGCAACTTTAATAACCTGTAATCTATCCATGAATAGAATGTCAATAACAATCATTAGGCTCATGGACACAAACTGACTGCAGAAGTACACCCAGAAAAATGTAACCCTACTGTTGTTATAAGAATGCTGCTTTTAATTATGTGATCTTGTGTGTTTGGCCCCTGTGGATCTTGTTTAGAAACCCAATCTTACCTTAGAGGTTGGGAACTCCAAGTTCCAATGAACCTCAGGTCTCCCGTGCATGCGCTGACCAAGAACTGGCTGCGCAGTTTGGGTGTTGCATGTTCTTTAGGCCAAGATCAGGCGCACAGAGAAAAAGGAAGAACGATGTGAAAACCTGGTTCAGGTGTCTGGGTGGAGAGTACCATAGTCAAATAGGCGGCCTGGAGACAGGGACAAGGCAGAGGGACAGGCAAAGGCCCCAAGAAGAGTCCCAGAGACAGAGGCAAGTGACGGGACAGGAACAGGTCCCAGTTCATTGAAGAAAAAGTGTAACAGTCTTCGATTAAAGAAAGAGCGACAGGGAGAAGACTTTAAATGAAGTTGGCTCGGTAAAGTGTGTTTGGGAGAAGCCCTGATTGCAGAAGAGAGCTCAAGTGAAGCCCCAAGAAGGCAGCTAAAGTTTGGTGACTCCATGCTGTGAGCTTTTGGGGCAAAGGTACCCCCATGGAGCAGTAGCATTCTGCTTAATGTGGGGGTAGAGCTGAAGTTGCGCTTTAAATTGTTGCTTGAGTCTACTCGAGAATCCAATGGAATAGAATCTTGGAAAGGGAGTTCGAAACCCTACGAGCTGGGACGTTGTTGAGCTGCCAAGTTGAAGCGTTGTTTGGAGAGAATTCCAAAGCAAGGTGTTCGAAGGTGAAGATTGTAAAACCCTGTGAGAGAGATGAAGTTTCAGTGAGAATGTTGACTCACAGCTAACTTTGAGCTGTTGAGAAAACCATGGAATCCGTTTTGGTCGTATCTGGCATTTAATGTGTAGTGTTGTGTGTTCGACTAGTTTACCTATTAATTCACATGTACCACATACCTACCCTGAATGTTAGAGCATAAAATAGATATTGTAAGTGGGGGGGGGTTCTGAATTTGTTTACTGAGCTTTGATCCCAAACCGGTGGAACTTTGTGCCTTTCTTTATTTCATAAGTGTCTCAGATCTCAAACTTTGTCCACTTTAGACAAAACATTACTGGTCCCTAACTGGATCTCACCAACAAAACAAGCCTGACCAATCTACACAAATGACCAGAGTCCAGTACATCTAGAAAGATTGTCTCCCTGTGTTAATGTGCCCCTTTGCTTAATGCGGCACGGTGGCACAATGGTTAGCACTGTTGTTTCACAGCGCCAGGGTCCCAGATTCAATTCCCGGCTTGGGTGACTGTCTGTGTGGAGTCTGCACATTCTCCCTGTGTCTGCATGGATTTCCTCCGGTTTCCTCCCACAAGTCCCGAAAAACGTGCTGTTAGGTGAATTGGACATTCTGAATTCTTCCTCTGTGTACCCGAACAGGTGCCGGAATGTGGCAACTAGTGGCTTTTCACAGTAACTTCATTGCAATGTTAATGGAAGCCCACTTGTGACAATAAAGACTATTATTATTATGTAAGAGTGTAGTGCATGTGTATTGATCTACCGAAACAGGATGCAATGGTAATTGTGAAGCTAAGTGTCTTTTGGCTTTCTCTTTCTAAAGCACCTTTCCTCGCTGCTTTCCCCATTTCCTACAAAGCTTCCCAAAATGCTAATCCTGTGTCTGTATTTTAGTCATAGAATAGAGCCATGGAATAAAGCAGAACAGATGGAGGCCATTCAGCTTATTTATGCTTGTGCCAACTCTGAGAAAGCTACTCAATGAATCACATTCCCCTACTATTTGCCTACAGCTCTGTGAATGTTTCCCTTTCAGATATTCATTCAATTCCCTTTTGAAAGCTATTATTGAATCTGTTTCCATCACCTTTTCATGCATTTCAATCTAGATCTCAACTCACTATATAAAGAAAATACCTCCTAGGTTTTGCCTCTGGCTGTTTTACCACTTACTTCAAATGGGAGTTTTCTAGTTACTGCCCGTTCTTATTCCCCCATCAAAACCCCTCAGGACTTTGAACAGTTCTTTTCCATTGTATCTTTTCTTCGCCTTGTGAAATGTTCTGAGGTATTATTCTATATACAAGTCACACTGCAAAAATGCAGGTTCTTAGTGTTAGATAAACTACTATTTTAAGGGTGGCTCGGTGGGGTAGTGATTAGCACTGCTGCCTCACAGCACCGAGGGCCTAGATTCAATCCTGGCTCCCGGGTCACTGTCGGTGTGGAGTTTGCACATTCTCCCCGTTTCTGCGTGGGTCTCACTCCCACAATCCAAAGATGGGCAGGTTAGGTGCAGGCCACGCTAAATTGCCCCTTAATTTAAAAAATTTTCAAACTAAAATTTTAAACTGTTTCACCATTAGAACAATTTATAAAGTAAAGAAAAATAAAAGCAACAACGATTTCCCAGATCAACAAAGGTGAATTATTCCAATATTTTGAGGTCGTTTTCTTCCAAATCAAGGAAGGTTGAAGTCAAATTGAGTGACCAATCTAGATTCAGCTTTGTAAACCCTGTAATATCTTTTAATAACGTATTCCAATTAATTTCTGAAACTACAAATTACAGAAAGGTTAAGTGAGTTCTAGAATATAAGTTAAGTGCATGCTGTTGAATTTCCTCTCATTATTGTTGGAAATATGATACAACCAAAGGTACCCTGCCCATTTCTTATGGAACTGCCCCAGCGTTACAGTTTTGTAGTAAAGTGATGGGCCATCCAAGGACCACAGCCCCAACTTTAAATGCTCACATCTGCGAGAAACTTACCTTCTTGGTTGGGCCTAGCTATTGATTCTAAGGCCTGGTTTTCTTGACTGCAGCTGGTGCTAGTTTCATTGAAGACTGCATTGTGTCTGCCTCCTTCAGGTTGTCATGTGAGAGTACCTTTAAGAAATGGGTGTTTATAAATGGGTGTGTATATAAATATCTGTAGTGAGAGTACCTTTAAGAAATGGGTGTTGATTACTGCAGTGATGTCAGAATGTGGGTGGAGCTGGGCTGTCTGTGAGCTTTTTACTTTCGCTTTAGGCTTTTTGCTGCAGGGTGGGTTTGGTTTCATTTTAGTTTTGGAGAAGCTGAAATCACTACACTTTTACTGACCTTTGTTTTCATATGTTCATTTTATATTTATTCTAAAAATAACAATTATCATAAATAAAATAATATTTACAATTATTTATTTCCACAAACAGCTACCTGTTTGAAAAGAAGTGGCTCAGCATAAGTACAAATAGCAGCAGGCTCTATTTCTAACTTACAGTGGGTCGGGCGGATCAATGACAGCTAACAAACAATAACTAATCAGAGCTCTGGGGGGGGGGGGGAGCACACCATCTAACCAAGATTACATATCATTCGGTGAATATCTGTGTTGTGGGCCAGGGTTTAGAGAACCCCAAAGTGTAGCATGAAGTTCAACTGACCAACAACTTTTAATAGATTGTGGTGTGGGGAGCACACAGCGCACTCTACAGGTGTGGTACAGCATAAATGGGCAAATGTTTTTTAAAACAAAACAATGTTTATTCTATCTACTCAAGTTAACCTTTTTAAAACAACCATTGAATATCTTAACGCCCATTAATTCAAAGATAACCCCCAAAGACTAAGTAATCGTTTCAGCTGTCCTTTTAACATACAAAAGACTTAACCAACCTTCAAACAGGAGCACATTAGGTTACATTCAATGTATATAGTGAGAAAGGGTTCAACTGTGCTGCTGCTTTTGGTTACTTCAGCGACAGCCCCTTTGTTTTCTTCATGCAGCTCTGGAAACACACAGAAACACCCAAGCTGCTCTCTCAAACTGAAACTCAAAAAGCAGAAGTGAGCTCAGTTCCCCCCACCCTCTGACATCACTCCAGTAATATAATCAGCTACATTTCTTAAAGGTACATTGCTTAAACATCCATTTCTTAAAGGTACTCTCACATGACACCTCCTCCCAAGAAAAAAAACCCCATCAACTTCAAGATGGTTTCATTTTTCACCTTTGCACCATCAATCAAGAAATGCACACAGTAAAAACACTTTACCGGTTCAAAAAAAACAACACACGCAAACAGGTATAATAATATAGTCCTTTTTTTTTTTTCGTTCTTCATCCAACAACCAAAATCCTTCTTGATTGACAGTCTCTTTGAACAAGAAGGTCTCTGCCCAATCCATCCTTTCCTCTACGCCTAGGCATTTCTCTTTAAAGTTAGATACTTCAGTTCAATATGATCACAGAGTCCCTTGCAATTCTCCAATACAGGAACATCGTTTACCACAGCTTTTAGGCAGTCAAATGCCTGTTGAAAGTCCGCTGTCCATTGAAATTTTTGACGTTTCATCAGCAAGTCCATCAGTGGAGCAACCACGCTACAAATCTTTTGCACAAAGGTTCGATCAAATCCACTCATGCCAAGAAATCGCATTATTTCCCTTCGTCTTGAGGGTATCGGAAACCCCTCAAGGAAAGTGATTTGGGCTTTTTCAAATTCACTTCTGGCTAGGTTTATCACCAAACCCGCCACCTGAAGTCGATCGAATAACTCCATCAGATGTTTTAAATGTTCTTTCCATGTCTGGAAGTTGGAAATAAAAGCAGGTTGTCCCACTTTCTCCATGCAATCCTTCAATGGTGGTACAGGATAAGTGTCCGTTCTTGTAACTGCATTTACCATTCTATGGTCCACACACAACCGTTGGGTACCATCTGGTCCAGGTACCATCACTGTGGGTGAGCTCCATTGGCTGTAACCCACTTCAATTATGCCATTTTTAAGCATACTCTCAATCTCTCTGTTAACCTGTGCCAATTTTAAAGGATTAAGTCCATATGGATGTTGTTTGATCGGAACAGCATTTCCCACATCTACATCATGTATAGCCATTTTAGTACTTCCCAATTTATCTCTACAAACTTGCCCATGTGATATCAATAACTCTTTCAGGTCAGTTCGTTTTTCCTCTGGAAGGTAACTCAACAATTTATCCCAATTTTTAAAAACATCCTCATTTTCCAATTTAATTTGAGGTATGTCAAATTCAGAGTCATCTAGATTTGGTTCATCACTTTGAGTTAGAATCATTAAAACCTCCTTTTTCTCTCCTTACCTTTCAAAGTACCTTTAAGCATATTCACATGACACACTCGGTGAGTCTTCCTTCTGTCTGGTGTTTTTATCCCACATAATTCATCTCACTTAATTTCCTTTCAATCTGATAAGGTCCACAAAACTTAGCTTTTAAAGGCTCACCTACCACTGGTAACAACACTAAAACTTTATCTCCACTGGCAAACCTACAAACTTTGGATTTCTTGTCCGCTACCCATTTCATCACATTTTGTGCAACTTTTAAATGTTGTCTAGCTAATTCACCTACTCTATTTAATCGTTCCCTAAAATTTGACACGTAATCTAATAATGTAATTTCCGATTTCTCACCCACCAATTTTTCCTTAATCAATTTAAGTGGTCCTCTTATCTTACGACCAAAAATTAGTTCAAAAGGACTAAATTTGGTTGACTCATTAGGTGCATCCCTAATTGCAAACAGTGCGAATGGAATTCATTTATCCCAATCCTCTGGATAATCTTGACAATAAGCCCTTAACATTGTCTTTAATGTCTGATGCCACCTTTCTAACGCTCCCTGCGATTCTGGATGGTACACAGTTGATTTAAATTGTTTTATTCCTAAGCTATCCATAACTTCTTTGAATAACTTTGAGGTAAAATTTGATCCTTGATCCGATTGTATTTCTGCGGGTAGTCCTTATCTAGTAAAGAATTTAAGTAACTCCTCCACAATCTTTTTAACTGTAATATTACGTACTGGAATGGCCTCCGGAAACCGAGTAAACACATCCATAATAGTCAAAAGATATTGATTCACATTTTTTGTTTTAGGAAGCGGCCCTACGCAATCAATTAGGACCCTTGTAAAAGGTTCCTCAAATGCAGGAATGGGTATTAAGGGCGCTGGTTTTATCACTGCTTGAGGTTTCCCTATCACTTGACATGTGTGATATGATTGACAAAATTTAACTACATCTTTAAGTAGTCCAGGCCAATAAAAATGGTTCTGGATTTTAGCTTGAGTTTTCCTTATCCCCAAATGACCTCCCACTGGTACGTCATGTGCAACTCGCAATGCCTCCTTTTTATACCCTACTGGCAATACTACTTGCTGAACTTCTGCCCACTTTTCATCCGCCTGCATAAGTACAGGTCTCCATTTTCTCATCAAGACACCACTTTTACGGTAATAACACTCTGGTATACACTCAGTTTCCTCTTCCGTATATACATTCTGATACATCCGTCTTATTTCTACATCTTTCTGTTGTAACTCCGCCAATTTTCCTGAACTGAAAATATCCGCCTCATCCTCCACCTGTTCTTGTTCTTTTTCAACCATCTGATCAAAAATCGTTTCTGATAATTGCACTTCAACTTCATCTTCACTCTTTGATTTCTCCTCTTGTCTTAACCTGTGACTTTGCGACCTTGTTACTACACAATCCAGAAAAATCCCAGGATATTCGTCCTTCAACACTTCAGTTGTCTGATTTTCCACTGGCTTACCAACCACAGTAGGCATCACTCCCACTTGCGATCCAGCTATATCATTACCCAAGATAAACTGTATTCCTGGACAAGATAGTTTCTCTATTACTCCTACTACCACTTCACCACTCTTCATTGGACTTTCCAACCTTACTTTATATAATGGAACGCTACTCCTCTCACCCTGAATTCCATATATTACCACCTTTTCTGGCAAAATTCTTCCCAAACTACATAATTCCTCATCTCTTACCATTAAAGATTGACTAGCTCCCGTATCTCTTAAAATTGTGACTTCTTTACCTGCTCCTCCTGATACACATGAGTAAACTTTACCCACACAAGCAAATTCTTTAAAGAGATCTGGCACCTTCTTATCAATCACCGCTTGAACAAGCTGTACAATCTTTTTCACCTCCTTTGCTTCCCTTGGGCTTTCCTTTACCACTCTAACAAACCCCACTGTCTTATCCTGTTTTACCACATCAGCCTTCCCAGTGCTTTTCTTCAACCACCAACACTGTGACTTTACATGGCCTACTTTATTACAGTGAAAACATTTGAAACTTTTCATTTCTCTTTCATCCTCCTGGATTTCTTTTTTAATCTGAGGTACACTCTCTTTATTATCTCCCACCAGATCACCTTTACCTTTACCACTTGAGTATTTCTCATGTCCCCAGTTTCTATCCCTCACAGGCTGAAACTGATGTCAGAAACCAAGCTTTGATTTATGAACTAATTCATAATCATCTGCCATTTCTGCTGCTAATCTCGCAGTTTTAACCCTCTGCTCTTCCACATGAGTTCTCACTACATCAGGAATTGAATTTTTAAACTCCTCCAAAAGTATAATTTCTCTGAGAGCTTCATACGTTTGGTCTATTTTCAAAGCCCTTCTCCACCAATCAAAATTACTCTGTTTGAGCCTTTCAAACTCCATGTATATTTGACCAAATTCTTTCCTTAAATTTCTAAACCTTTGTCTGTAAGCTTCAGGCACTGGTTCAAATGCACCGATGATGGATTTTTTCAACTCTTCATACGTTTCAGATACCTCCTCCGGTAGTGATGCAAGCACTTCACTAGCTCTACCTACCAGCTTTGTTTGAATCAATAATACCCACATGCCCTGTGGCCATTTCATTTGTTTAGCTACCTTCTCAAATGAAATGAAAAAGGCTTCTACCTCCTTCTCATCAAATCTTGGCAATGCTTGGACATATTTAAATAGATCCCCACCACGTCTTCGACTATGACGCTCTGGCTCACTATCCTCATCTATCTCATCCAACTGTACATTTCCCTTTACGTCTGCCAATTTTAACTGACTGTCATGTTTCATGGCCATTTTCCGAAGTTCGAACTCTCTCTCTTTATCTTTTTCCCTGATCTGTATCTCCCTTTCTATTTCTTTTTGTTCTGCTAAGGCTATTCTTTCTTTTTCTCTCATTGCATATTCAAGCTGCTTTAATTCTTTTTCATGTTCAAGTTGCTTTAATTATTTTTCATGTTCAAGTTGCTTAATCTGCAACTGGAGCTTTGCCATTTCTAATGAGACAGAATGTATCTCAGACAAATGTAAATGCTCAGCTACCACGGTAAGTACCTCATATTTTCACATTTTGCCAGGCAATGTTAACTGCAATGTTTTTGCCAAATCTAACATTCTGCTTTTAGTCTCTGTCCGTAAGATACTGCATGTTACCGTGTCCACCCCCAAAAATGTCTGAGCCTCTGAAAGAGTCATTGTCCACAACACACTCACCACTTAAACTAAAATACCACACCTGAAACACAACCACACTATCTGCTCACCCCTCACTGTCTTTAAGTTCACTCAGCCAATCCAATAGATAGGCTTTTATCCCCCTCGAGCCCCCAATTGTTATGGGGCAGAGTTTAGAGAACCCCAAAGTGTAGCATGGAGTTCAACTGACCAACAACCTTGAATAGATTGTGGTGTGGGGAGCACGCGGCGCACTCTACAGGTGTGATACAGCATAAATGGACAAGTGTTTTTTAAAACAAGACAATGTTTATTCTATCAACTCAAGTTAACCTTTTTAAAACAACCATTTAATATCTTAACACCCATTAATTCAAAGATAACCCCCAAAGACTACGTAATCGTTTCAGCTGTCCTTTTAACATCCAAAAGACTTAACCAACCTTCAAACAGGAGCACATTAGGTTACATTCAATATATATAGTGAGAAAGGGTTCAGCTGCACCTTTTGGTTACTTCAGCTACAGCCCCTTTGTTTTCTTCATGCAGCTCACTGGAAACACAGGCACACCCAAGCTGCTCTCTCAAACTGAAACTCAAAAAGCAGAAGTGAGCCCAGCTCCCCCACCCTCTGACATCACTTCAGTAATATGATCAGCTCCATTTCTTAAAGGTACATTGCTTACACATCCGTTTCTTAAAGGTACTCTCACATGACAATCTCATGGTCACACAACGGCTGCGAGTTCATCGAGTGGCACCCATTTTGGTTTGTGAATACTGGCGCGATATGGGCCGTTGCTCGAAGGGTGACATGCATCCCATTGATCACTCCCTGGACCTGTGGCATCTCGGTGATGACCGCGAACCCCGCTGTCCAGGCATCCTGGTGGGCTTTGGTCAACATTGAATTTGATGTATTGTGCCAACCAGGCACACAGGGCCTCGGTGACAGCATGGTTGCACCTGCGCACCGAGGCTTGCCAGATCTTTGACAGGTCCCCACTCTGCGCCTGGAAAGACCCCGCGTAAACGTTCAGGGTGACCGTCACTTTGATGGCCACCGGGACCAGGTGTCTTCCCCGCATATCTCCGCGGTGCCAGGTGTGCCATTATCCGACAGTTATGCCGTATGGTCTCCCTGCTCAGCCGGAGACTTCGACGGCATGCCCACAACGGCAGGTCCTCGAATGACAGATGATACCAGTGCACATGAAGCCTCATGCGGTGCTTCCTTCCTATCCTCAGCGGCTGGCTCCTGTTCCTCTGGGGCAGGCTCCATTGCTTTAAGGTCTTTCCCGAGCAGCTCCAGCTCGTACAGCCTCAGTGCATCCCCAAGGATTGCGGCGGCCAGGGTGAAAGCCACCATTCTTGGTTGGATTCAGATAGCCATTGTCTGCAGGGGGTGAAAGGCAGACATGTTAGCATGGTGCATACCCCCATGCCCAAACATGCCCACCGGGTACATGGTGGCTCTGGACTGTACTGCAGACCCTGCCTCCACATGTCCTCCTCCCCCATCTCTACACCCAATCACAGCCTTTCCCCCTGGCATCCTGTGCTTGACACACCTGGTCCATCAATGCCTGGCACTGTGGGGGCCTCTGGCCCTGGCGCCTGTCCCTGCTGACTGGGGTACCGGTAGTTGACGTTGATCACACCAGCAGTACGCCCCAGCGCCTCAGTCCGTGGGCCTCCTGTACGGGCTACTGTTTGGCGTTGCCCTTGGGTGGGCCGCGTGCTGCCCCACCACCGGGTGGCGACCGGTTTGCGGGAGGGAGTTGGCGGTGTGGAAGGAGTGGGATGTTATGCGGGAATGGTAGGGTGGGAGCATCCATATGGCTGGTGTCACTCTGCGCAACCACGGGCCTCGGAGCGGGGGGGGGGGGGGAACAGTGGGGTGCGCAGCAAGATGGCCGCCTTGCAGGCTGCGGCAATGGCAGTCCATGCCTGAACTCCCTGTCCCGGGGAGATCACCCCAACCTCATGACCCTTCCCCTGGTCACCCCATCACCACCCCCCCTTCCCCGTCTCCAGGCCTGGCAGACACCTCCCACCCACGGTCACACCTCTACATGTCCTACCTCCGCTCTCTCCCTCATCAGCCACGGCATCTGTTTCCCGATTTTTAAAACCACAAGGGAAACTCTCCATTGATAGTTCCTCCCAGCAGAGGCAGAGCATCGCAGAGGCCCCGGAGAATATCGGGTCAGGACGCTAATGATATGCCAACAGCGTTTACTGTACATGCGGAGTAGTATACATTGACGCCGCTGTCAAGGCACCGTAGCATGGCATTCTGTCGCGCGCCTGGTACCGGCCACAATTTTCTGCTCACGCTCAATTCTCCGCCCATTCGCCTTTCTCGATTCCTGCGTCAGCCGACGAAGAATCCCACCTGAGGTGTCAACCTGGTGAAGTTACAACACAGGACTACTTGTGTGACAAACAGTATAAGCAGCAAGTAATAGACAGAGCTAAGCGATTCCACAACTAACGCATCAGATCTAAGCTCTGTAGTCCTGCCACATCAACTCTCTGGAGGAGGAGGCTCCACAAATATCCCCATCCTCAAAGATGGCGGAGCCCAACACACCTGTGCAAAAGACAAGGCTGAGGCATTCGCAACAACCTTCAGCCAGAAGTACCGAGTGGATGATCCATCTCAGCCTCCTCCAGAGGTCTCCAGCATCACAGATGTCAGTCTTCAGCCAATACGATTCACTCCACATGATATCAAGAAATGGCTGAAGGTACTGAATACTGCAAAGGCTGTGGGCCCTGACAATATTCCAACAATAGTATTGAAGACTTGTGGTCCAGAACTTGCCACAGTCCTAACCAAGCTGTTCCAGTATAGCTACAACTCTGGCATCTATCTGGAAATGAGGAACATTACCCAGGTGTGTCTTCTGCACAAGAACAGGACAATCCAAACCAGCTGATTACCTTAATTACCATAACAGTCTACTCTCCATCCTCAGCAAAGCTATGGAAGGAGTCATCAACAGTGCTATCAAGTGGCACTTACTCAGCAATAACCTGCTCATGGATGCTCACTTTTGGCTCTGCCAGGGTCACTCTGCTCCTGACCTCATCACAGCTTTGTTCAAATATGGAAAAAAGAGCTGAACTTCAGAGGTGAGGTGAGAGTAACTGCCTTTGGCATCAAGGCAGCATTTGCACGGGTATGGCATCAAGGAGCCCTAGCTAAACTGGAGTCAATGGGAATCAGGGGGGAAACTCTCTGCTGGTTGGAGTCATACTGGCACAAAGGAAGATGGTTGTGGTGGTTGGAGGTCAATCATTTCAGCTCCAGAACATCACTGCAGGAGTTCCTCAAGGTAGTGTCCAAGCCCAACCATCTTCAGCTGCTTCATCGATGACCTCCCTTCCATCATAAGGTCAGGAGTGGGAATGTTCGCAGTTACTGCACAATGTTCAGCATCATTCGCGACTCCTCAGATAATGAAGCAGTCCATGTCCAAATGCAGCAAGACCTGGACAACATCCACGCTTGGACTGACAGATGATAAGTTACATTCGCCCCACACAAGTGCCAGGCAATGACCATCTCCTACAAGACAGGATCTAACCACCGCCCCATGACATTCAGTGGCATTACCATCTGTGGTAATCCCCCACAATCAACATCCTGTGTGTTACCAATGATCAGAAACTAAACTGAACTAGCCATATTAATACTGTGGCTACCAGGACAGGTCAAAAGCTAGGAATTCTACGGCGAGCAATTCATCTCCTGAACCCCCAAAGCCTATCCACCATCTAAAAGGCATAAGTCAGGAGTGTAATGAAATACTCTCCACTTACCTGGACACTCAAGAAACTCAACAACACCCAGAACAAAGCAGCCTGCTTAATTGCTCCTCCTTCCATAAACATTCAAACACTCCACCACCGATGTACAGTGGTAACCGTGCGTACCATCAACAAGATGCACTGCAGTTCCTTAGACAGCACCCTCAAAACCCATGACTGCTGCCATATAAAAGACAAGAGCATTGTCCCCTCCAAGTCACTCACCACCCTGGTTTTGAAATATGTCGCCGTTCCTTCACTATCGCTGGGGCAATGTCCTGGAACTCCTTCCCTAACAGCACTGTGGGTGCACCTACACCCCAGGGACTGCAGCGGTTCAAGAAGGCAACTCACCACCACCTTCTGAAAGGCAACTGGGGATGGGAAATAAATGTTAGCCTAACCAGCGACGCCAACATCCCATAAATTAATTTTTAAAAACACTTCAACTGTCCCACCCTCTACCCACAAACAAAACAGACAAATGCAGAGGGTTGGAAAGGGGTAAAAATAATTAGGATGAAGGTGAAAAGAGAAGAGTCTTTGCTTCAAATGGTGGTTTTTTAGCACACTTTCCTCACAACACCCTTGCTGATCAAAGTCTCTGGTTTACAGCTGGTAATGGTCTTCCTTACAGAGTCATTCATTCAGGGTCCCTGCAGGGTAGAAAATGCAGTATTTATAAGCAGCAAGCTTTCATGAGAGACACTTTATTTCTTATTTTCAAACTGGGCCTTCAGCTCGAGGTTCGCTTTCAGGCCTACATCTTTCTGTAGAGACACTTTATTTCATATCAAACATTGCTTTCAGCTCGTGTTTTCACTTCAGGCCTCTGCAGTCTCAAGAGAACGACACCCAGACTTGCTGGAGAGAGAGACAACCTTCACAGTAGCCTTCTGTAGCGAATTAGTGGGATCCTTTTGAACAGAGTTAGTTAGATCCCTTTATCCAGGCTGCCAGAAACGAAAGTGAAACCAGACTGGTACTTCGTGACTCTGAAAACATTCCAGTGGGATCAAATCCAATCACCACCTGTTACTAGACGGGGCACAGCCTTTCGTGCCAATTCATTGGCCACCAGCCAAGTCATAAGTTCATAAGATATAGGAGCAGAATTAGGTCAATTGATCCATCGAGTCTGCTCCGCCATTCAATCATGGCTAATCTTATCTTGGCCTTAACTCCACCATCCTGCCCATTCTCCATAACCCTTCAACCCATTACCAATTAAAAATCTGTCTAACTCCTCCTTAAATTTACTCACTGTCCCAGCATCCACCACACTCTGGAGAGCAGAGTCCACAGATTCACAACCCTTTGGGAGAAGTAGTCTCTCCTCAACTCTGTTTTAAATTTGCTACCTCTTATTCTAAGACTATGACCTCTTGTTCTATAATGCCCCATGGAAGAAGCATCTGCTCCACGTCTACTTTAGCCAATACCTTTTATCATCTAATATACCTCAATTTGATCTCCCCTTATTCTTCTCAATCAAAATCAAGTCAATCAAACTGAGTCATCACTGACACTGGCCAGTCTGCAATCATCAGTCTAAAACAGCACAGCCCTCTGGAATCTTCTGTTTGAATTAAAGGCTCAGGCTACTGCTTCCTTCTGCTTGCATTAAAGATAAAGGCTGTCATAAAAGCTCATGTCCATAGATCACCCGTGATCAAAAATGTAACTGCTAAAGTAAAAGAAAGGGGAAATAAGGGAATACACAGGAACAAACAGTAACAAATAGGAAAGGCTCTTACACAGAATAAGCAGAGAATCGTTGATCAATGCAACTGACAGGTTGGAAAGGCTAGAAACTGCATAATCATTGAGCTGCCCATATGAAAGAATGTATTCTGAGACATTGATCTTTTTTGGAAGTCATTTCACAAACATTGGACTTTACTTAGCTAGAACTCAATTTCCCTGTGATCAGATTCACTGCAGATCAGAGAACTCGTGCAGTACAGCAGGGACCTCTAATGAGGAGCAACAGGAGCAGCCATACCAATAACAGTAGCACCAGGAGCTGCAGCACCAACACTGGCAGGAACAGCAACAATACCAGTGACCTTTCCCACAGCCCCATGTCACTCCACAGGACAGAGGGAGTGGGCAGAGAGCTCCAGATTTATCTTAGAAATATTTAAATTGGATGTGCTGAACAATCATTTTATAATTTTTAAATATGTATTTTCATTGAAGTTTTCAAATGTTTACTGTAGTCGCATCAAAACAAGGCCATAGGTATCAATGCAGAACAGGTGCAGCACACAACAGAAGACATAGCTAAGGAGGAATTACAATGACACCCATAATGCAGTCAAACTCCCTTCCATGCCCATGACAGAACAGACAACCATCATATAACTACAAGACAATCAGGGGAAGACGGGGTACCACAAGTCCAAGGGAATCTCAAGCCTCAGACCTCAAACCACAAACCAAGGGTCACCCATAGAAAATGAAGAAATGAGTAAGGAACAGACGGCAATGAGCAAGCAAGAGCCTCCTTACCAAAGCCCACCCAGATCCAGTGAAGGAACAGACCGCCAGACCATCAAACAATGACATGCCCCTTTGGGAGACCCACGAGGCTCAAGGTCAAGAAGGATATCATCAGATCCCAATTGGAAAAGGGGGACCCCACTCCAGAGAAGAGGGTACCATCAGGGCACCCCCCAAAATAGGGTGGGGCACACTGGAGATGAGGACTAAGACACCCCTCAGCACCAGGGAACCTCCCCAACAACCATAACCCCTCAGGAAAATAGAGTAGGGCTACCACAGGATTACTTATCAAAAAGGCCCACACATAGCACCGAGAACCGCCATCTTAACATCACGAGTAGTTCAGGAGAAAACCGAGAACAAAGTGAGGGACTCAGCAAAAGCCACACCTTCAGGATCTCTCCGAAGGAAGAAAAGGATAAAGAGAAAGAGCAAGAACTATTAGAACTAAACATTCGGATAATTGAACTGGATGAGATGGATGGGAGCCTGCCATCTGAACCTCAGGGGAACCTTACTTACAACGGAAAGAAAGAAACAAAAAGGTTACTCTTAGGTGCTACGCTCGGTCCGTCCCAAAGTCATTGCTACCCTGGGTGCAAGACCCGACCACACCAGGCTCCCCCTGCGGGTACCCAGGTACTCCATTCTTTGGGGACAACAGGATATCTACCATCACGCCAAGCCTGAGCTAACCCAACGCCATCACAAAAGACTCAGGAGAACCTAACCACAGCAACGTCCACAGAGCCCCAACCCTTCCACCCCACTGAGGTTGCACCAACCCCGTCCTAATCAGGACAAGACTCCCTTCCCCCTCACTCAACAAGAAAGGACATACACATTGGCCCTAGCGAATGGGGAACCCCAGCACCGAGGAAGAAGAACCGTCAAAACAACCACATTGGGGGCGCCCTGGGACGGAGGGCTGGTCCACCTCCTACTACACCCAGGGTCCCCCCAACCACCTCACCAGGCAAAGGCCGCACCAGAACTAACACCTAGCACCCCCAGATGGGAGAAAAGAAGAGAAGAAAACCCCCGGGGAGGAGACGCCCATCCAGATCACAGGAACTAGCGTCGTTAAGGAATACTTAGGGCCTCCCTCATCCTCAGTAAAGCTCCAAGAGCAACAAAAACAGTAAATCGGGAGACCCATATCAGGAGAAAAGACTGACTCGAGCCAAGGGAAGAGAGAAATATAATCCAGTCCTCATCAGGATAACAAGCAATCTGCCTGGGCCTAAAGAGATAAAAGAGAAACAAAAGCAGTAGAAAAAGCACCAAATTAGTTAGCTCTAACTGGGAGACCTTACTCGAGCATAATGAGGACAAATTAATCTGGCCAACTCCAACCCTCCACCCCCACTCCGGCACCATGCACATTCTAGGTGAGGGGGGGGGGGGGTGTACAACAAAAAGCATCTCCCTCCCTTCTCCGCCACAAGGATATTGTCAAACCATTTAAGACCCAAATACATTTAGGATAAAGAATAAAGACTGCACAAATCCTGTATTCAACATTTGACTGCAATGTAAGCCTAGATACTAATAAAGATGATTATTATATTAAAAAATGCGACAGTGAACAGACTGCATGATGAATGGGGAACAAAATGGATCCTCCAGCAAAAGGAATGAAGTACCAAGCTGATTTCAAGATGAAAGTCGGCCAGTGATTGACCGGGACACTGACGCCTCGTGACAAGGAGATGCCGAGCGAACACCTCATTCACTGCCCTCACGGACTGTCCTTTTAGCAGTGCGATTGCCTCTGCATATGAGGCCGCGTCTCTGATCAGCAGAAACATTTTGGGGCTCACCCAGGTGTTGAGAAGATGCAGCTTGTGCACCTCGGTGACGGCGTCGGTCGATGAGTTGAGGTAAGCCTCGAAACAGCTTAGCCAGTGCTCGAAGGTCGCAGTGGCATCGGCTGCCTGCGGGTCAAGTTCAAGTCGGTCAGGCTTAAGAGCGGCATCCATTGTAATATCTAAGTGTATTAAATTGATGGACCATCAATAATAGACGAAGCGAGTTATGGAACTAAATTGTGGCTTTAATACACTGAGATGTGTGCCTGCCTGCTGCTGATCCCTCACTGAGGGCAGGGCCACAGATAAGCCGACTATATACAAAGCCCGAGGGGCGGAGCCACAGGCGGAGCCAACAGAAGCAACAACAACAACAACAGTAAGTAATAATGGAACAAACAATAACAGTGAATATATACATACATCAGTGAGTAACAGTGGAACGTGGTTCACCACACGTACAAACTATGTAAACCAACAAAAGACAAAAAAGAAACGTGCACAAGGAAGAAAAGACTGATTTAAAAAAATGTTTTTTTTATTCTCCTCCTTTTTCACATTTTCTCCCACATTTACACCCATCAACAATAAACAATAATCAGCAAGCTATGTCAGTCCCCATAATAACAACGATCCCATCTGCCCACCAACCCCCAAACCTCAGCCCACATGTTTACATAAACAAATGACAAAAAGGAATCAGGGATTACCCATAGTCACCCTTAATCTACACAGCCCCCCTCCCCCCTAACTAATGTTAGATGTTATCCAGTTCTTGAAAGTGCTTAATAAATAGTGCCCATGACTTGTAGAACCCCCCCCCCCGAGCTTCCCCTCAGTTCGAACTTAACCTTCTCAAGGGTCAAGTATTCCAACAGGTCCCCCCACCACGCCAGGGCACTGGGTGGAGAGGCTGCTCTCCATCCCAGCAGGATCCACCTTCGGGCGATCAACGAGGCGAAGGCTATGATATCTGCCTCCGCTCCCGTTTCCAACCCTGGCTGGTCCGACACCCCGAATGGACAAAAACATATGAACGTGATTCGCGGGCCCCCCACCGCAACGCTCACACACATCCTCTACTCCTTCAAAATATCGGCTCATCCTCGCCCTCGTGAGTTGCGCTCTATATACCACCTTCAGCTGTATCAGCCCCAACCTCGCACATGAGGTGGAGGCATTCACTCTCTGGAGCACCTCACACCAGACCCCCTCCTCTATAACCTCTCCCAGCTCTTCCTCCCACTTTGCTTTGATCCCTTCCAGTGGTGCCTTATCCTCTTCCAGAATAGCTCCGTACACAGCCCCCTTCTCCAGTCCCCTTGTCGTCAACACCTCCTCCAGCAATGTGGAGGCCGATTCCTCTGGGAAGCTCTGTATCTCCTTCCTGGCAAAATCCCGAACCTGCATGTACCGAAACCCTTCTCCCTGCTCTAGCCCATACTTCGCTTCCAGCTCCCTCAAT
The DNA here is from genome assembly GCF_047496885.1 of Scyliorhinus torazame. NCBI lineage: Eukaryota > Metazoa > Chordata > Chondrichthyes > Carcharhiniformes > Scyliorhinidae > Scyliorhinus > Scyliorhinus torazame. The sequence continues at coordinate 101,604,698 of NC_092721.1, forward strand.
CCTGCAAACCGACCCCAAAGAAACAAATCTTTTAGCGTCTTAATCCCCTTCTCTTCCCATTTCTGAAAACTTCCATCCCACCTCCCTGGCTCAAATCTGTGGTTCCCCAGAATCGGCATTTCCCTTGACCCTAAACCCAACCCGAAGTGTTGGCGAAACTGCCTCCAGATTTTCAATGAAGCTATTATTACCGGACTCCCTGAATATTTCCCCGGAGCTATCGGGAGCGGCGCTGTTGCAAGTGCCTTCAGCCCCGACCCCCTGCACAAACTCTCCTCCATTCTGACCCACTGGGAATCAACCCCTCTGACCCAGCTCCGCACTTTCTCCACATTCGCCGCCCAGTAGTAGTACAACAAGTTCGGGAGACCCAAGCCCCCTGCCTGCCTTCCCCTCTGTCGCAGCACCTTTCTCACTCTGGCCACCTTCCCTCCCCATATGAATGAGGTAATCCTTCCCTCAATCTCCCTGAAAAAAGTCTTTGCAGGAAAATCGGTAGGCATTGAAAAATAAACAGGAATCGCGGCAACACATTCATTTTAACCACCTGTACCCGACCTGCCAGTGACAGAGGAAGGCCGTCCCACCTTGCCAGATCGGCTTTCACTCTCCCCACCAAACTAGTGCTGTTGTACCTGTGAAGCCTCCCCCACTCCCGGGCAACCTGCACCCCCAGATACCTAAAATGAGTCCCTGCTCTACGGAATGGCAGCCCCCCCACCCCTGCCCCCACCCCCGGCCGAGACACCACAAAGTACTCACTCTTGTCCAGGTTCAACTTGTACCCCGAGAAAGACCCAAATACCCGCAGTAGCTCCAATATTCCTTCTATCGACGCACTCGGCTCCGACACATACAGCAGCAAGTCGTCGGCATATAAGGACACCCTATGCTCTATCCCCACCCGCACTATTCCTTTCCATGCTCCCGAACTTCTCAATGAGATGGCCAACGGCTCAATCACAAGTGCAAACAGTAGGGGGTACATAGGACATCCCTGTCTCGTCCCACGGTGGAGAGAGAAATATCTCGAACTGATATTATTTGTGCGGACACTCGCCTTCGGTTCCTTATATAATAGCTTTACCCAGTTCACAAACCTTGGTCCAATCCCAAACCGCTCCAGCACTGCCATCAGGTACCCCCATTCTACCCGATCAAACGCCTTCTCGGCGTCCAATGCCACAACTACCTCTGTTTCCTTTCTTTCCGCCAGTGCCATAACAACGTTCAAAACCCTCCTAATGTTCGAAAACAGCTGCCTCCCTTTCACGAACCCCGTCTGATCCTCCCCTATTACCTTCGGAAGGCACTCCTCCAGCCTACCCGCCAGTACCTTCACCAACACTTTTACGTCCACATTCAGAAGTGATATGGGCCGATACGACCCACACTCCGTCGGATCCTTATCTTTTTTTAGTAACAGGGAAATCGATGCCTGCCCCAAGGTTTGCGGCAACACCCCCTTCCCTATCGCCTCCTCCAACATCCCCACCATCAGGGGTACCAACCTATCCTTAAATTTTTTATAATATTCCACCGGAAACCCATCCGGCCCTGCCACCTTCCCCGACTGCATCCTCCCAATCGCATCCTTTATCTCCTGCTCCACTATTGCTCCTTCTAATGTAGCCCTGTCCCCCTCCCCTAGCCTCGGGTACTCCAACCCACCGAGAAATTCCTGCATCTCACGGTCTCCTCCGAGTGGCTCTGACTTGTACAACCTCTCATAAAACTCCTCAAAAACCTTGTTAATCAGCACTGGGGCCACCACCAACTTCCCTGCCCTATCCTTCACCTGAAGAATTTCCCTTGCCGCTGCCTCCCTCCGGAGCTGACCTGCTAACATACGCCTTATCTCCATGTTCATAAACTGTACCCCTTGCTCGTCTCAGTTGGCGCACCGCCTTCCTGGTGGACAGTCGGTCGAAGCTCGCCTGTCGTTCCTTCCTCTTTTCCAGCTTCGCCGGGTCCCCATCGTCTGCATACCTCCTGTCTACCTCCAACATCTCATCTATTACCCTCTGCCGCTCCAACCTCTCCTCCTTATCCACTCTAGCCTTAAACAAAATTACCTCACCTCTCACCACCGCCTTTAGAGCCTCCCAGACGACTGCCTTCGACACCTCACCCGTACAATTGAAACCTACATATTCCTTAATTACCTTTTCAATTTTCTCACAGAATACTTGGTTCCCCAAAAGCCCCACATCCAGTTTCCACCCCGGTCTCTGCGCTGCCCCCTTCTCTAGCACCATATCCACCCAATGTGGAGCGTGATCTGACACTGCAATTGCAGAGTATTCCGACCCCTTGACTCCAGCCAGCAAAGCCTTCCCCACCACAAAAAAGTTGATCCGCGAGTATACCTTATGGACCGCTGAGAAAAACGAGTACTCCCATTCCCTTGGGTGCAGGAACCTCTAAGGGTCCACCCCTCCCATTTCCACCATTAGCCCAGCCAGCACCTTCGCCCCCCCCTGATGGGACCAGCGAGCGCGGCCGTGATCTGTCCAACCTTGGCTCCTGCACCAGGTTCCAGTCCCCCCCACAATCAGCTCATGCGTGTCTAAGTCGGGAATAGCCCCAACCACCTTCCTCGCGAATCCCACATCGTCCCAATTGGGACCGTATACACTTAACAGCGCCACTAATCTCCCCTCCAATGCCCCTGTCACAATCACATATCTACCCCCCTGATCTGCCACCACCTTCTCCATCTGGAAGCGTACCCTTTTGCTGACCAGCACCGCTACCCCTCGAGCCCTTCCATCAAATCCGGAGTGAAACACTTGGCTAACCCAGCCCTTTTTAAGTCTCACCTGGTCCTTCACCCTCAAGTGAGTCTCCTGCAGCATTGCTACATCGGCTTTCAAACTTTTAAGATGTGCAAGCACCCTTGACCTCTTGACCGGACCTCCTAGCCCTCTCACGTTCCACGTGATTATCCTTACTGGGGGTCTCTCACCCCCCCCACCTTTCTTATCCACCATCACCATACCACCGGGCCCTGCCCCATAAGCCTGACCCGCCCCTGTCCATTGTTAACATCGAACCCCTTCCCCCCCCCCCTCCCAAGAACCCCCCCTACAAAAACATCCCCCAACATCCCTCCCTCCACCCCCTCTTGCTCGCCTTGTAGGCCCATTGAAGCCTGCTATCCAGGCTCCAACGTCCGCAGTCCTCCTCTCACCTCAGCCCCGTTCACTAACTGACTCTACTTAGCTAGCGCGGGTGGCTCCCCCCCCGCCAATACCTCTCGCCCCCTTCCACCCAGTCCCAGAGAAAGAAACACCAAAACAAGCCCAACAATCCAACCCCTACAATTCACTAACATAACATTTAACCGTCGCAACACAGAACGCCATAAACTTGAACTCTGTAACAATGCAAAGAGAAGTAAATTTCAAATTTCAATACAAATCAGTAAAAAGAAAGTTGTAACATTTGTACATTTGTACATTTTCCAGCCGCTCAAACACAGTCCACAGTCTTTCTTCCAGTTCCGCTCTTCACATCTGTCCCAAGCCTTCTGCCCTCACGAACGCCTCAGCCGCCTCCGCTGTCTCAAAATAAAAGTCTTTGGCTTTATATGTTACTCTCAACTTCGCCGGGTACACCACACCAAGTCGCACCCCCTTCTTGTACAAAGCCGCCTTCACTCGCCCAAACGCCGCTCGTCTTTTTGCCAACTCCACCGTCCAGTCCTGGTAGATCCGAACCACAGTACCATCCCACAGCACCTCACGCTTCTGCTTCGTCCAGCTTAATACTTTCTCCTTCATGCAAAACTTATGGAAGCAGATAATTACTGCCCTTGGCGGCTCGTTCACTTTGGGCTTCGGCCTTAATGACCGATGAGCTCGGTCTAGCTCGTACAGGGTGGGGTTCTCACCCTCCCCCATCAGCTCCGCCAACTTCTTAGCGAAGTATTGCGTTGGCCTTGGGCCCTCTGTCCCTTTGGGCAAGCCCACAATTCTCAAATTGTGCCGCCTTGAGCGATTATCCAAGTCTTTCAGCTTTGCTCGGAGCCCTCTGTTAACCTCCACCACCCTCCGCAGCTCGTCCCCCATCTAGGTGACCTGGTCGCTGTGCCGTGTCACGGCCTCCTCCACCTCCTTCATCTTCTCGCCCTGCTCTCTCACCTCGGCCGATGCCTTTGCCACCCCTCCACCCTGATCGGGCCGAGTGCCTCCTCCAACAATGACCTCAACACGACCGCCATCTCTTTCCTCAGGATCTCCATGTGCCTCACCAAACGTTTTTCCAGCTCCACCACCATCACCTCGGTCATCTTCTCCACCGTAAGTAGTGTGGCCCCGCCTTGCAGTTCGGCTTCCGCCATCCTGTCAACACTTTTGCTTTTGCTCATCTTCTCCTTCGGCGGCGAACCCGCGATTCCTCCTTTCTTTGACGCTGCTTTTCGCATCTTTTAGCGGCTTATTGTTTTTTATCTTCTTTCCTTTCTCCTCTCTCCCCCTTCACCCTCCTGCCCTTCATCAATCTGACATTCTTCTTTTTTGAGAGAAAAAAAAACAAAAAACTTTTACCAAACTTCCATAAATCTTCTTTCTTTCTCCTCTACATTCACCTGGGACCAGGCTTCAACCTTCTTCTTCCTAGGTGGGAGCCATCCGACATGGAGCACCCTCCCTACATGGCGATCGGGCCTCGGGCCTGCCACCTCGACCTCTTCGAAGCTCCGCCCCCGCTGCTCCGACCTGCCGGGCCCGGCGCCTCAGCCTCCGCAGGCCGACACCCGCGCGGGGTTCTTCGCCGGCTTTTAAGCGGGCCCCGCTGGCTGCTTGTGGCGGCCCCAAAGGCTGACGATAGTCGGGGAGTGCGTGGGGTCTCGGGGGTTCCGGAGAATCGCCATTTTGGGTGTCTCCGGCGATTCTCCGGCCTGCAGCCCGCGAAACCCGACCGGGCCGTTCCCGCCGCTTGGGAGAATCGCGGGAGGGCGTCGGACCGGCGTCCCTGGAAATTTTGGCGGCCCAGGCGATTCTCCCAACCGGTGTGGGAGTGGAGAATCCCGCCCAATAAGTTTATTTAGTATCCGCTATTATTAAATTAATAAGTCAAAAAGAATCAAAAGTTTTCCCAAGAATCTTTCCCTCAATAAGGCAAAGCAAACACAAATCAACAGCTATTCTGTGTTTTCTAATTGTTTATTTATGATTAGCTTGAGTCACAGCTGTATTTGAATTCAGGGTGCTTTGTCAGCTTGCTGTTTGCTTAAACAGTTGAGTTTTGACTGTTTCAAGTAAGGTTAAATACTTCAAAGTAGAATTGAAACATGTCTAAGGAAACCTGTAAAGTAAAGCTCCATTAGGGTAATATTACTATTGTACAAACTACTTTGATGCCTACCCCAGAGTAATTTCTTTGAATCTCAAAGGGGAAAATCAGCCAGAATAATGACTGCTGATTGTTGTTTATTGATTTACACATCATGAACACTTGGCCAAGGTAACAGAAGGTGTGTTTCGGGGAGTTGTTAAGCAGAGGCCAGGTGCTTTCCTGCAAGTCGGAACATAGTCATTGCTTCATAGTCCCATTTGAGACTGCCTTAGCATCCTCGCAGCCAGTCTGTCTGACGTCTCATGAAAGCATTCCTGACATTGGGAGGAACAGACTGGCCAGTGAGTCAACTCCATGTTGCCATTGCTTTTTATGTGTGTCTTGTAAATGTTCTCTCTGAGGTCTGTATTGGGTATATCTCGTACAACTGTGACATTCTTACCGAAACTGTAGCCTCAGGAAATCATTGTGATGCTTAATTTTCAACCTTTGACTGTGGTTGAAATCTCCTTATTTGGTTTCTAGTTTGCTTACATTGTCTCCTATACCTCCTGTGAAGAGTTGATTCATCTTCCTGTTGCTATCGAATAGAAAAGAGAAGTGGCCATTTTTGGTTTCTTCTGACAGTACGAAAATTTGGACTACTGTGGTGTCTGTGCCCAAAGTAAGACTGAGCAGTTCAGATCCCCTGACACTGCTGAACTGCTTTGGGACACTGAAAAATAAGTGACAGATGACTCCCCATAGTGGCAGAGAGAATATCTCTGGATCCTTGGGATGTTCCAACATGCCTAGACATGAAGTTCAGGCTAGCATTGGATGAGAAAGCTTCCCAATTTTCCTTTTCTTCTGCAACTTTTACAAAGTCGAGGAAAGGACTGGCCAGGAACTAGATGGAGGTGACCATCTCATAAAAGAGCAGTGCATCCTGTTTGTGTAAGCCATGTTGGCTGGGGTTTGTTATTGGGTGGGTGTGCTTTTTATCTTGTTTTGTCCCTTTTGAGACCTGATGGTTAAAATTGTTGAAAAATTATAAATGCCTTAATAAAATATTTTCTAAAAAAAAAAAGAGCAGTACAAAAGTGAAACTAGTCAAATGCACTCCTCAGTCACCCCCGACACTTCTCCTTTCCCATAGCATCTCTCCATGATAGCAAGATGAGGAATCGGGAGAGAGAGGAGTAGAACACGTGGTTACAGGGATGGTGAAGGAGGGAGGGTTTCAGATTTCTGGATAATTGGGGCTCATTCTGGGGTCGGTGGGACCTCTACAAACGGGATGGTCTACACCTGGACCAGAGGGGTACCAATATCCTGAGGGGGAAATTTGCTAATGCTCTTCGGGAGGTTTTAAACTAGTTCAGCAGGGGCTTGGGAACCTGAATTGTAGCTCCAGTATACAGGAGGTTGAGCGTAGTGAGGTCATGAGTAAGGTTTCAAAGTTGCAGGAGTGTACCGGCAGGCAGGAAGGTGGTTTAAAGTGTGTCTTCTTCAATGCCAGGAGCATCCGGAATAAGGTGGGTGAACTTGCGGCATGGGTTGGTACCTGGGACTTCGATGTTGTGGCCATTTCGGAGACATGGATACAGCAGGGACAGGAATGGTTGTTGCAGGTGCTGGGGTTTAGATATTTCAGTAAGCTCAGGGAAGGTGGTAAAAGAGGGGGAGGGGTGGCATTATTAGTCAAGGACAGTATTACGGTGGCAGAAAGGACGTTTGATGAGGACTCATCTACTGAGGTAGTATGGGCTGAGGTTAGAAACAGGAAAGGAGAGGTCACCTTGTTAAGGGTTTTCTATAGGCCTCCGAAAAGTTCCAGAGATGTAGAGGAAAGGATTGCAAAGATGATTCTGGATAGGAGCGAAAGCAACAGGGTAGTTGTTATGGGGGACTTTAACTTTCCAAATATTGACTGGGAACGCTATAGTTCGAGAACTTTAGATGGGTCTGTTTTTGTCCAATGTGTGCAGGAGGGTTTCCTTACACAGTATGTAGATAGGCCAATGAGAGGCGAGGCCATATTGGATTTGGTACTGGGTAATGAACCAGGACAGGTGTTAGATTTGGAGGTAGGTGAGCACTTTGGTGATAGTGACCACAATTCAATTAAGTTTACTTTAGTGATGGAAAGGGATAAGTATATACCGCAGGACAAGAGTTATATCTGGGAGAAAGGCAATTATGATGCGATGAGGCAAGACTTAGAATGCATCGGATGGAGAGGAAAATTGCAGGGGATAGGCACAATGGAAATGTGGAGCTTGTTCAAGGAACAGCTATTGCGTGTCCTTGATAAGTATGTACCTGTCAGGCAGGGAGGAAGTGGTCGAGCAAGGGAACCATGGTTTACTAAAGCAGTCAAAACACTTGTCAAGAGGAAGAAGGAGGCTTATGTAAAGATGAGACATGAAGGTTCAGTCAGGGCGCTCGAGAGTTACAAGTTAGCTTGGAAGGACCTAAAGAGAGAGCTAAGAAGAGCCAGGAGGGGACATGAGAAGTCTTTGGCAGGTAGGATCAAGGATAACCCTAAAGCTTTCTATAGATATGTCAGGAATAAATGAATTACTAGGGTAAGAGTAGGGCCAGTCAAGGACAGTAGTGGGAAGTTGTGCTTGGAGTCCGAGGAGATAGGAGAGGTGCTAAATGAATATTTTTCGTCAGTATTCACACAGGAAAAAGACAATGTTGTCGAGGAGAATACTGAGATTCAGGCTACTAGACTAGAAGGGTTTGAGGTTCATAAGCAGGAGGTGTTCGCAATTCTGAAAAGTGTGAAAATAGATAAGTCCCCTGGGCCGAATGGGATTTATCCTACGATTCTCTGGGAAGCTAGGGAGGAGATTGCTGAGCCTTTGGCTTTGATCTTTAAGTCATTTTTGTCTGCAGGAATAGTGCCAGAAGACTGGAGGATAGCAAATGTTGTCCCCTTGTTCAAGAAGGGGAGTAGAGACAACCCCGGTAACTATAGACCAGTGAGCCTTACTTCTGTTGTGGGCAAAATCTTGGAAAGGTTTGTAAGAGATAGGATGTATAATCATCTCGAAAGGAATAATTTGATTAGAGATAGTCAACACGGTTTTGTGAAGGGTAGGTCGTGCCTCACAAACCTTATCTTTGAGAAGTTGACCAAACAGGTGGATGAGGGTAAAGCAGTTGATGTGGTGTATATGGATTTCAGTAAAGCATTTGATAAGGTTCCCCATGGTAGGCTACTGCAGAAAATACGGAGGCATGGGATTCAGGGTGATTTAGCAGTTTGGATCAGAAATTGGCTAGCTGGAAGAAGACAAAGGGTGGTGGTTGATGGGAAATGTTCAGACTGGAGTCCAGTTACTAGTGGTGTACCACAAGGATCTGTTTTGGGGCCACTGCTGTTTGTCATTTTTATAAATGACCTGAAGGAGGGCGTAGAAGGATGGGTGAGTAAATTTGCAGATTACACTAAAGTCGGTGGAGTTGTGGACAGTGCGGAAGGATGTTACAAGTTACAGAGGGACATAGATAAGCTGCAGCGCTGGGCTGAGAGGTGGCAAATGGAGTTTAATGCAGAAAAGTGTGAGATGATTCATTTTGGAAGGAATAACAGGAAGACAGAGTACTGGGCTAATGGTAAGATTCTTGGCAGTGTGGATGAGCAGAGAGATCTCGGTGTCCATGTACATAGATCCCTGAAAGTTGCCACCCAGGTTGAGAGGGCTGTTAAGAAGGCGTACGGTGTGTTAGCTTTTATTGGTAGAGGGATTGAGTTTCGGAGCCATGAGGTCATGTTGCAGCTGTACAAAACTCTGGTGCGGCCGCATTTGGAGTATTGCGTGCAATTCTGGTCGCCGCATTATAGGAAGGATGTGGAAGCATTGGAAAGGTTGCAGAGGAGATTTACCAGAATATTGTCTGGTATGGAGGGAAGATCTTATGAGGAAAGGCTGAGGGACTTGAGGCTGTTTTCGTTCGAGAGAAGAAGGTTAAGAGGTGACTTAATTGAGGCATACAAGATGATCAGAGGATTGGATAGGGTGGACAGTGAGAGCCTTTTTCTTTGGATGATGATGTCTAGCACGAGGGGACATAGCCTTAAATTGAGGGGAGATAGATATAGGACAGATGTCAGAGGTAGGTTCTTTACTCAGAGAGTAGTAAGGGCGTGGAATGCCCTGCCTGCAACAGTAGTGGACTCGCCAACACTAAGGGCATTCAAATAGTCATTGGATAGACATATGGACGATAAGGGAATAGTGTAGATGGGCTTTAGAGTGGTTTCACAGGTCGGCGCAACATCGAGGGCCGAAGGGCCTGTACTGCGCTGTAATGTTCTATGTTCCATGTTCTATGTTCTATGCAAGTGCATATCCCCTACATTAGTGAGACAAAACACAGGCTGGGTGATGGCTTTGTGGAACACCTCTGTTCAATCCACATGCACGACCCCAAGCTTCTTGTCACCTGTCATTTCAATTCTCCAGCTTGCTCCCACCCTGACCTTCCTGTCAATATAGTTCAATATAGACCTTGGACGGCATTCTCCGACCCCCCGCCGGGTCGGAGAATCGCCGGGGGGGGTGGCGGCGTGAATCCCATCTCGCTGCTCCGACACCGGCTGCCGAATTCTAGTGCGTTGGTTTTCGGGCAGGGATCACGCCGCGCTGGTCGGGGGCCGTCGGCAGCGCCCCCCCCCCGCCAATTCACCGGGCCCCGATGGGCCGAGCGGCCGCCCGTTTTCACCCAGTCCCACCGGCGTGAAATGGACATGGTCCATCATGGCGGGACCTGGCTTGTAGACCGGCTAGGTGAATCCTCACGGGGGGCGCGGGGGGATCCGGCCCCGGGGAAGCCCCACAGTGGCCTTGCGCCCGATCAGGGCCCACCGATCTGCGGGCGTGCCTGTGTCGTGGGGGCACTCTTTCCTTCCGCACCGGCCTCTGTAGGGCTCCGCCATGGCCGGCGCGGAGAAGAGCCCCCCTGCACACGCGCAGGAATACGCCGGCGGTTCTGTGCATGCGTCTACTCATGCCTGCCCTTCGGCACCGGTTGGCGTAGCGCCAACCCCTCCAGCACCGGCCTAGTCCCCAGAAGTGCGGAGGATTCCGCACCTTCCAGTCGGCCCGAAGCCGGAGTGGTTCGCGCCGCTCTTGGCCCCGGCGTCGGGCCACCCGGTGAGTCGCGGGAGAATCCCGCCCCTTATCTTACGATTGAGCACTTTACACCATTCTGGACTCAACACTTGGGCTCAACAATTTGAGATTGTAACCTCTGCCCCCATTTTATTTCCCTTTTCTGTTTTGTTTTTTCTCTGTTTATGTTTTCCATCTCTTTGCTTTCGAGCATCAGCGATGCATGTCCTGCCAGACACACCTCCTTTAGCATCCTGGGTGTTCCTATAACACATGGGTTGCAGTAGTTTAAGAAGGTGGCTCACCTTCTCAAGAGCAATTAGGAATGCACAATAAATTTGGTCCAGTCAACAACACCCAAATCCATGAATGAGTAAATAAACAAAATATGCATCTTTTCTTTACTTGTCCTATCACCACTTCCATGTCTTGCACCATGAACCCTTTCTGAGGCCAGAATTTTGTTGAAAAGAAAGGACTCAGCACCTTAGCCACAGCACCTGGAGTCCTGAGTCTGGAAGTCCCACTTCTGTATCCAGCACCCACCATTTTCAACAGTATGGGAGTGGGATATACTGTGCACATGCGTGGTTCACAGGCGTTGACACAAAAGTCCAGCTGCCATCAGAAGCAAATTTTGTCACTGAGGATTGGGAAAAACGATTTTTGAGCTTTATGAATTTGAGGAAAAGGTTGAAACCTATCAGACATCTTTGGAGAGGTCAGGTGCCCAACTAGAGTTGGACAGTGAGGCCTTGGGCCTTATGATTCAGACACCAGAGTGGGAGGGCAGTGACTGTGCCAAATTAGGATAAGAGTGCACATAATGAGAAAGAAGCTGCAAAATAGAGATAGCACATTCATGCCATAGAGGCAGGAGTGGGAGAAACATCCGGCCAGAGAGACAAGACAAGGCCTGGAGTTGGCAGTGCAGATGCAACAGGCAGGAGGAAGTGGGTAACAAGGTTTTACCCTGAGGGTTTATCGACTGTGCAGGTCATATCTGGACATGACAGAGAAACAATGCAGAAGAGGGCTCAGATTCACCCGGGAATTAGTAACTATTATATGCGTCAAGGTGCAACAAGATCTGACACCACAGTCTGCCGATCCACATGCTCTGCCAGTGGCACTCTAAGTCACGGGAGCTCTAAATTGTTATGCTGTCAGCTCTTTCCAGGTCTATCTGCAGCATATCATGAACGCACACAGCAGGGACATCAAGGCAGTCACAGATGCCCTCTTTGCCATTAATGTCCGATGGATGTGGCCTCACAGGCGCAGAGGACCATGGGGTTTGTCGAATTAGCAGGTGTCCTTCAAGTACAAGGAGTTATCAGCTGCACCCATGTCACCATACAGGCACCAAGTCATCAACCGGAGACCTTCATAAACATGAAATCCTTCCGCTCCCTGAATGTATGGGTGGGGTGTGACCACACCAAGGTGTTCCTGCACGCATGTGCATTGTACCCTCGAAGCTGCCATGACTGATTTAAGCTGAGGAATCCGCAGCTGCCGCAGCTTTTTCAAACACCAACACAGACTTTTCTGGGGGACAAGGCCCTTAAGGAGGTGGCCGATGGCCTTTATGCCCTGCAAATAGAGCCAAACAACACAATAATAACAGTCATTTGGTGAACCACAGCACCAGAGAGCAGGTTATTGACATTTTGAAGGTGTGCTTTGTAAATCATGTGGGTTCCTGAATCACTGACAGCAGGGACTTTCAATGAGGAGTAGTTTATTCACTAGCTTCGCAGCTACTTCAACACTTTAGTTCTGCCCACGCTCCCAGGGATAACGCCTGTGCCCCTGCCACATGACCTCTTTTGTAGCTGTGTCATCACCTTCTCACATGACAACTTTGTCAATCTCTTGCACGTTAAATTGGAACATCCAGTCACATGAGATGTAAAAGTGTGCGTGCAATAGGAAACTATTTACAGACCATTGTGCGGCATACTAGTTAAATGAGCTAATGATGCATAACTATTCAGAAATACAGCGAGGCACGGATTAAGCTGTTGCAGCTGGTGAATAGCCCATCGAGCCTCTACCCCCCCCCCCCCTTTCTTGTTGCAGAAGGATAAAATTCAAAAGCCAGTTCTAGGCTAACCAGTAATAAAGTCCTGGAACCTAATGTTCAGTGTGTTCAGGCACTCTGAGCATGTGGTCATGCTGATTAACGGTGTTGTTGTCTTTCTCCGGCTGATGTCCTCAGTGTGAGTCTTTTGGTGCTGTGTTCTGTACTTTGAAGAAGTGTCAATATTGCCTGGTGCACTTTAATCAATAATAATAATCTTTTATTGTCACCAGTATGAAGTTACTGTGAAATGCCCCTAGTCGCCACATTCCGGCGCCTATTCGGGTAAGCTGGTACGGAAATTGAACCCGCGCTGCTGGCCTTGTTCTGCATCACAAACCAGCTGTCTAGCTCACGGAGCTAAACCAGACTGTAACTAATGATTTTGCAGCTAACTGTATAATTATAGTGAGATTCAAAAATAATATTATGCGTTGGGTGCTATCGCAATGAGTCATATGAGTTAATTTTATTTACACTCACATCGTTTTGGAGAAATTGAACCATTTCTTGTATTCAGTGAATGGGTCAAAGACATGACTATTCGGACTCTACCTACATTATCGAATGTGCTATCGAGTTTCTAAAATAAGCTCATGATATACATTACATTGTATACATTGATCTGATGGATTTTCACAGTAACTTCACTGCAGTGTGAATGTAAGCCACCTTGTGACACGAATAATAATAATAATTAATATAAGTCAGTAGCATACTTTATACTCTCTACAACAACCTGCTAACGTTTAATTTCACATTAAACAATAATGCACCTTAGAGCTTTCATATTTTCCTGATAGTGGCCAGGATTGTCTGCTGCCCACCGCTGATAGTGGGGTTCCTGATGCGGTGGAGATTTGGGGTAAAACAGGATCGGCACCATGCTCCGTCCCCCCCTGCTGGTGGCGGGATCGGGGTTCGTGACCGTGCACCAGCGGGAAGATGCAAATGGATGCAAATGTGTCGTCTGTGCTGGGCTGTGGATCCTCAAATCCGAAGAACTCGTCTACGTCTGTGTTGGATTCTCCACTGTACAACACATCTTGTTGCGGTTTGGATTTGGTACTGAGGTCGCCACGTCCAATGGTGAAATCATCATCTGAGTCGTAGTCTTCAAGGACCAAAACATTTCTTTGGGCGATGCTAACTGCTTGTTGCAGGGTTCTGCAGAGGTTATTTTCAGCTACTGGTCGAAGTTCAGGCATTGTGCTGTCGTTCCAGGTGAAAGAATTGTTTTACTGCTTTAAAAAAATGTTTCCTTATTTTCGGGCATTTCCCGTGGGGAATAAAATAAAAAAAGAGATTGAATTGCACTTATATTTCTGGTCTAGTCTGGTATCATCTTATACATCTTATATATCTTATACACTGTTATGGGCGAGGCGTTTTCAGAACTCCAAAATGTATCATGGCGTTCAACCAACCTCCCCCTTTAATGTATTTGTTGCTTTTCCTAGCACACGGCTTGTTCCCTAGGTATGGGATTAAAATTATGGATACGTGGGTTTTTAAACACAAAACTCTGTTTATTTCATGAACTCAACTTAACATCTTAAATAAACATTGGATCTCTTAACACCCCTTACTTCAAAGATAACTCCGAAAATATTGCAACAGTAAATAATTCCTCAAAATGTTCCTTCAAACTTCCAAGAGACTTAACACCTTTAAACAGAATCACATCAGGTTAAAGGCTTTACTATTATGAGTTTAAATCACCCAAATGATCCAGAGATAGTCTTTCATGGCAGACATCACAGCAAATCCAGCTCACTGCAAAACACAGACACTCCCCAAGCTCTTTTCCTCCAAACTGCAGCTCTCTGGAAACACACAAGCTCTTTTTCAAAACTGCAAAACTAAAAATTGCAAAATGGCTGATCTAAAGCCCAGCTCCACCCACTCTCTGACATCACTGTTTTCTTAAAGCTACATTGCTTAAACATCCATGTCTTAAAGGTACTCTCACATGACAACACCGCTTCAACTTGCATATGAATGGAGTTTGGAAAAATCACAAAATTAATCAATTTGACTTATACATCACACTGACTTATACAAAAAAGGCATGATTCTCCGGATTGGTTACGTTCTCGCTCAAGTGAAGTGAGGCAGGGGAATAGCAGGAGAGGCCAAAAACGAGAACCGCGCCAGGTGCCAAACAGTTTGTGGTGCAACCGGCCCGCTCCTGTCAGCAAAATCGGGATCTCGCCGTAGCGTAGCGAGAAACCAACCATCAGTTAAGCCCCATTTCCATATAATTAACGGGAGCCACCTCATATCCAACGGCCTCCCGTCATTCATCAGCCTCCCCAGCAAGTGCTCACGCTAATGCCGTTTTGTACTCCGTTTAGTACTGGGGCTGGTTTAGCACAGGGCTAAAGAACTGGCTTTGAAAGCAGACCAAGGCAGGCCAGCAGCACGGTTCAATTCTCGTACCAGCCTCCCCGAACAGGCGCCGGAATATGGCGACTAGGGGCTTTTCACAGTAACTTCATTTGAAGCTTACTTGTGACAATAAGCCATTTTCATTTAAATTCCTTTTTGAAAAATGGGAACCTGGCGGAAGAGCTCCTGTGGCGAGTCAAGGAGGTGAGTGACCATCTTTGCTCACAGGCAAAGAGCCTGGGGTGCTCGGCGATGGGTGGGGGACCCTCGGCAGGGAGTATGAAAACTGAAAATGAAAATCGCTTATTGTCACAAGTAGGCTTCAAATGAAGTTACTGTGCAAAGCCCCTCGTCGCCACATTCCGGCGCCTGTTCGGGGATGCTGGTACAGGAATTGAACCATACTGTTGGCTTGCCTTGGTCTGCTTTAAAAGCCAGCGATTTAGCCCAGTGTGCTAAACCAGCCCCTCCAAACTCCATTCATATGCAAGCTGAAGCGGTGTATAAGATGTATAAGATGATACCAGACTAGACCAGAAAAATAAGTGCAATTCAATCTCTTTTTTTATTTGTACATTTATAAATTAAAAAGAAAAATCATATAACTTATTTCTATCGCAAAACCAAATCTGGTTCACTAACAATGATAAACTTGTAACAGACGTAACTCTCAAGACAACTGCAAAACCCTATATTAGGAAATGAATCACTGGCTATCAACACTTTCAACACAGTTTACTGTACATCAGAGAAAATAAAAGATTGCCATTACAATTAACTCCAAAGTCTATGGCAGTCTGTGTGGCCTTCAGGCAGAGCTGAACTGTATTTAACCTGCAGCATGTAGCTTGTGTGTCAACACACATTCTTCCAATTTCTGTTTGATGTTAGTCCACCTGCTTTTGTTTTTTTTTGTCTTCTTGGTTGTACACAGCACATCCTCCACCTTGCGCCAGTCCTGACCATTTTTCCCACTCTCTCCGTATTTATGGTGCGCAGACATGTTCCAGCCAGGCGGCACAATAGGGCTGTGGTTAGTACTGCTGCCTCACAGTGCTAAGGTCCCAGGTTCGATCCCGGCTCCGGGTCACTGTGTGGAGTTTGCACATTCTCCCCGTGTCTGTGTGGGTCTCACCCCCACAACCCAAAGATGTGCAGACGAGGTGGATTGGCCACGCTAAATTGCCCCTTAATTGGAAAAAAAATGAATTGGGTACTCTAAATTTATTTAAAATATCATGGGCGAAATTCTCCGTTATCGGCGGAAAGTCCGCCGATCGGCGCAAAAAACGGCGCAAATCCGACTTGCGTCACGTCGGAAAAATGGGTCGAAAGTCTCCGGCCCGAAATGGGCTAGCAGCGACATAACGGGATCCGCGCTTGCGCAATGGTTCACGCCGTGCAGCGTCATACGCGCCGCACGGCATGACGGCTCATAAGGCCGCGCTGCTCCCCCCCCACCCGACCGGAACACCCGACTGGATGGCTGGCCGCCGCTCAGCCCCGAGGTTCGAGTCACGGGATGCGGAGGCGCTCCTGGACGCGGTGGAGCAGAGGAGGGACGCCCTGTATCCCGGGCACGGCCGCAGAGTTGCCCCACGCCACAGCCGGCGTCTGTGGAGGGAAGTGGCAGAGGCCGTCACCGCTGCAGCCCTAACACCACGGACAGGCACCCAGTGCCACAAGAAGGTGAACAACCTCGTCAGAGCAGGCAGGGTGAGCCTCCCCATATCCCCCCTCCCCCATATCCCCCCTCCCCATATTCCCCCTCCCCCATATCCCCCCTCCCCCATATCCTCATATCCCCCATATCCCCCCTCCCCATATCCCCTCTTCCCCCATATCCCCCCTCCCCCATATCTCCCCCATATCCCCCCTTCCCCCATATCCCCCCTCCCCCATATCCCCCTTCCCCCATATCCCCACTCCCCATATCCCCCCTCCCCCATATCCCCCCTCCCCCATATCCCCCCTCCCCATATCCCCCCTCCCCCATATCCCCCTCCCCCATATCCCCCCTCCCCCATTTCCCCCCTCCCCATATCCCCCCTCCCCCATATCCCCCCTCCCCCATATCCCCCATATCCCCCCTCCCCCCTATCCCCAAGTGAATCCAGCCCTAACCTTAACCTCTGCAATGCATGCGCAACCGATGGCGTGCATTCATATACCTGCCTAACACTGTTGCCTTTTACCCCTGCCACCCACCCACCCCCACAGGAAAAGCGCGCACACAACAATGGGGAGCATGTGAGGACTGGAGGAGGCCCCACTGATGAGAGGCCACTGACTGAACACGAGGAAAGGGCCCTGGAACTGGCTGGCGGACCTGAGGACCGGGAGGTTGCTGATGCAGAGGTCGGGGGCGTACTAGCAAGTGAGCCACCGACAGCCCGTCCCCATATCCCCCCTCCCCTATATCCCCCTCCCCATATCACCTGATCACTGCCTGCGTGTCTAACCATGCATGCTTCATTGTGTATCGCAGGACCAAACGTCCAGGCACCCATCCCCGCAGATGCAGACCGCCCGCAGGATGCCCCTCGGAGGCCACGGGAGACGGAGTGACCCGGACCCTCCAGCATGCGACGCCCGCAGGATGCCCCTCGGAGGCCACGGGAGACGGAGAGACCCGGACCCTCCAGCATGCGATGCCCGCAGGTTGCCCCTCGGAGGCCACGGGAGACGGAGAGACCCGGACCCTCCAGCATGCGACGACCGCAGGATGCCACTCGGAGGCCACGGGAGACGGAGAGACCCGGACCCTCCAGCATGCGACGCCCGCAGGATTCCCCTCGCACACCACGGGAGACGGAGAGACCCGGACCCTCCAGCATGCAACGCCCGCAGGATGCCCCTCGGAGGCCATGGGAGACGGAGAGACCCGGACCTTCCAGCATGCGACGCCCGCAGGATGCCCCTCGGAGGCCACGGGAGACGGAGAGACCTGGAGCAACAGGGCGACGACACCCTCGTCACGTGCGGGAGCGACCACCCAGCGACGAGGGGGGCAGCCACAGGCCCCCGTCACATCCGAGCCAGGACACCACTACCCAGGACACCACTACCCAGGACACCACTACCCAGGACACCACTACCCAGGACACCACTACCCGGGACAGCACTGCCCAGGACACCCCTACCCGGGACAGCACTACCCAGGAAGACGAAATACCGGACAGTGACTCAGAGTGGATGGGTGGAGACGAACCCCCACCCCAAAGTGCCATGGACTCAGAGTGGGACGAAGAGCACGACACAACGCCACTGCTGTCACCAACACCCTCCACCATCGCAGAAACACTCACCTCGGTTGGGCACTTTAGTGATGAGGCGTCTGCTACACTCACTGGTGCGCACAACTCAGCCGTCCCGGTACAGCAGGTGGAGGTAGGAGCAGCAGAGGGGCCGGGCGGTCGGAGGGCAGCCCAGCCCAAGAGAACATCTGCCGCCCAGATGGATCCCGGGTTCCTGGAGTTACCACACCCACACATAGATCCGATGCAACCACCGACCCGGAGACGAGCGAAGAGGGTGACGGCCGGCTTGCGGCGGCTGCAGTCGCAGGTGGAGGAGTCCACCCACCCGCGTCCAGGAGCTGGGAGTGGTGCCGGTCATGCGTGCCACCCAGGCTGACACCGCACGGGTGGCGTCCGCGGTGGAGGCAATGGGTGCGACGGTGTCAGACATGGGGAACGGTTTGCGAGGCCTGGGGCTTTCCGTGCAGGCGGCGTCTGTGGCCCAGGACATGGCTGCCCTCTCACAGGAGGCCATGAGCCAGTGCCAGCGCCAGATGGCAGAGGCACTCAATGCCATAGCCCAGTCTCTGCAGGCCATGGCCCAGTCTCAGCAGGCCATGGCCCAGTCTCTGCAGGCCATCGCTGAGGGCATCGGCGCCAGTGGCCATGTGCGAGCCAGCGTCGCACTGTCACAGACAGGGTTTGCCAACCCCCTGGGCTCCATGGCTGCAAACCTGCAGACCCCTGTCGATACCAGCACGGGCCTCCAGGACTGGCAGCGCCAGATGTCGGGGGGGCGTCGGATGGCCAGTCCGTTCGCATCCCCCACCCATGTAGAGGCCTGGGGCCAGCGGGCACCCCGAGGGAGGAGGAGGTGGTGTGGTCCGTCCCGGCTCCCCCTGTAGGGGAGGTCCCGGTACACCGCGACACCTCGGACTCCCCCCCTTCCGTCCCAGGTGCATCGGGCAGGACAGGCTGGCAACTCGCCATCCCAGTCGCCTGGGCCGCAGCCTGGCCCATCTAGGCCAGGACGCCCCAGGAAACGGCCGCCAAAGGGATCCAGTGTCAGAGGGCAGGAATCACAGGAGTCCACCTCCAGTTCTGCTGTACCTTCTGGGGAACCACGTAGACGTAGTCAAAGGGCCCGTAAGGCCAAACAATTAGACACTGAGTAAGTTGGCACGGGTGCAGGGCACAGATGAGTTTTAGGGGCTAGGGCACATGCATGAACTCGTTTGGTTATTAAAGTCAATGTTACACCTACAGAAGCTGCCTTTGTGCTCTGTCCAAAGCGTGCGGGGGTGTCATGTACGTTGAGCGCAAGTGTGTGTGTGAGGGGTGGTCTTACCTCAGCCCCAGGTGAGTCTGCCCCCTTCCCCCTGGGCCGCCATCAACATCCCCCGGGCAGAGGATGGGACCGTGCGCTGCAGTGTCACAGCCGCATGCAGGGATGGTCCGGGTGGATGGTGGTACTGTGGCCATGGGTCAGACATAGTCCAACGATGTGGAGCCAGGAGCTCATCGCAGGGCGGGTTGTCATCATCCTCCATGACCTGCAATAGACACGCATCCGCCCGCAACTGTGTGAGCCCGGCCCGTTGTGCCGCAGGTGGATCGGCAATGGGGGGGGGGTGGTGTGCATGCGGGTGGGGTGGGTGGGGTTGGGGAGGGGGGTGAGGGTGCTGGGTGGGTGGATGGGTGGGGGGTGTGGGTGGTCGGCTGTTGCCATGGTGTGCGGTCTGTGGCCATACTACCTGATTCCCACGCCCATCTAGTCAGTGAAGCGGGCGGCTATCAGTCTGTCCCGTGCCCGCTGGGCCAGCCGGTAACAGTGGACAGCCACCCGCCTGTGTTTACCCCGTCTGCCCTGACCATTACCCCCATCCCCCTCATCTGGGGAGGACTGCGCCTCTTCCTGCTGCTCCTCCACTCCGCCCTCCTCTGCCTGCGGCACATCGCCCCTCTGCTGGGCTATGTTGTGCAGGACGCAGCACACCACAATGATGCGGCCGACCCTATCTGGCCGATACTGGAGGGCGCCCCCAGAGAGGTCCAGGCACCTGAAACGCATCTTCAACACGCCAAAGCACCTCTCTATCACTCCCCTTGTCGCTACATGGGCATCATTGTAGCGGTTCTCCGCCTCATTGCGTGGCCTCCGTATAGGCGTCATCAGCCACGATCGCAATGGGTAGCCCCTGTCGCCCAGCAACCAGCCCCTCAGCCGGGGATGGCGTCCCTCGTACATGCCGGGGATGGATGACCGCGACAACACGTATGAGTCGTGTACACTGCCTGGGTAACGGGCGCAGACGTGCAGGATCATCATGCGGTGGTCGCAGACCACCTGTATGTTCATCGAATAGGTCCCCTTCCTATTGGTGAATACGGCCCTGTTATTTGCAGGTGGCCGCACGGCGACGTGCATCCCATCGATCGCGCCCTGGACCATGGGGAACCCGGCCACGGCAGAGAAGCCCATGGCCCGGGCATCTTGGCTGGCCCGGTCCACGGGGAAGCGGATGTAGCGGTGCGCCATGGCATATAGGGCATCTGTCACTGCCTGGATGCATCGATGCACCGATGTCTGCGATATGACGGACAGGTCCCCACTCGGTGCCTGGAATGACCCCGTTGCATAAAAGTTCAGGGCCACCGTAACCTTGACGGACACGGGGAGAGGGTGTCCCCCGCCAGTGCCACGCGGTGACAGGTGTGCCAGCAGGTGGCAGATGTGTGCCACGGTTTCCCGCCTCATCCGGAGTCTCCTCCTGCATTCCCGGTCCGTGAGGTCCTGGTATGACTGCCGGGGCCGGTACACACGGGGCGCCCTCGGGTGCCTCCGTTGCCATGGGGCCGCGACGTCCTCCTCCCCCTCCTCGTCCTGTCGGTCAGGTGTCCCTCCAGCCTGGGCGGCTGCCGCCTGTCCCTCTGCGGCAGCCTGCGCCGCCTCTCTGGCACGCTCCCCCTCCTCCTCCTCCTCATCCAGGGCAACATAGACATTAGCGGCTGCCGCCACGGTGGCCAACATCGCTGGATGATCGGAAAACATGACGGCCTGGTGGGGGGGAGGGGAACGACGACATGTCATCATTGCCCATATCCCCTCCTCCCCCCAGCCAGGTGGCATGGACCGCATGGGTCCAACTGTTGGAGGCTGGCACCTGGCCAGGTGGACCAACTCACTTGCCCTCGCATCCCCCTCCCCGGCACGGACCCCCCCCCCCCCCAACCTCCTCCCCGTCACGGACCCCAACCTCCTCCCCGGCACGGACCCCCCCCCAACCTCCTCCCCGTCACGGACCCCAACCTCCTCCCCGTCACGGACCCCACACCCCCCTCCCCGGCACGGAACCCCCCCCCCCCCCACCTCCTCCCCGTCACGGACCCCAACCTCCTCCCCGGCACGGACCCCACACCCCCCTCCCCGGCACAGACCCCCCCCCCCACCTCCTCCCCGGCACGGACCCCAGCCTCCTCCCCGGCACGGACCCCTCATCCCCCTCCCCAGCACGGACCCCCCCCCCCCAACCTCCTCCCCGGCACGGAC
The DNA here is from genome assembly GCF_047496885.1 of Scyliorhinus torazame. Classification (NCBI taxonomy): domain Eukaryota; kingdom Metazoa; phylum Chordata; class Chondrichthyes; order Carcharhiniformes; family Scyliorhinidae; genus Scyliorhinus; species Scyliorhinus torazame. The sequence continues at coordinate 101,626,373 of NC_092721.1, forward strand.
GCCAACCTCCTCCCCGGCACGGACCCCCCATCCCCCTCCCCGGCACGAACCCCCCCCCCAACCTCCTCCCCGGCACGGACCCCCCATCCCCCTCCCCGGCACAGACCCCCCCCCCAACCTCCACCCCGGCACGGACCCCCCCCATCCCCCTCCCTGGCACGGACCCCCCCCCAAACCTCCTCCCCGGCACGGACCCCAACCTCCTCCCCGGCACGGACCCCCCATCCCCCTCCCCGGCACGGACCCCCCCCCCAACCTCCACCCCGGCACGGACCCCCCCATCCCCTCCCCGGCACGGACCCCCCCCCCCCAACCTCCTCCCCAGCACGGACCCCCCCCCATCCCCCTCCCCGGCACGGACCCCCCCCAACCTCCTCCCCGGCACGGACCCCCCATCCCCCTCCCCGGCACGGACCCCCCCCCAACCTCCACCCCGGCACGGACCCCCCATCCCCCTCCCCGGCACGGACCCCCCCCAACCTCCACCCCGGCGCGGACCCCCCCCATCCCCCTCCCCGGCACGGACCCCCCCAAACCTCCTCCCCGGCACGGACCCCAACCTCCTCCCCGGCACGGACCCCCCATCCCCCTCCCCGGCACGGACCCCCCCCAACCTCCACCCAGACACGGACCCCCCCCCCATCCCCCTCCCCGGCACGGATCCCCCCCCCCAACCTCCTCCCCGGCACGGACCCCAACCTCCTCCCCGGCACGGACCCCCCAACCCCCTCCCCGGCACGGACCCCCCTCCCGGCACTCCCCCGGAGCCCAGCCCACTCTAACCACCCCCCCCCCCCGCCGCACACAGACACACACAACCCGAGACACACCTCTCCTCACACATTCAGACTGCGGCCACGCCATCGCCTGCCCAGAGCCAACCCCCCAGGCCGTCACTCACCTCCACGCTGGTCGGCGTGAACCTGGAGCACAGGGTCACGCCGATGAAAAGGAGGTTTAATTTACGATGACGTGAACGGTCATCATGTCGACGGGACTTCGGCCCATCCAGAAGGGAGAATATCGGCAGCCCGAAAATCGGCTGCCTTGCGCAGACCCGTGCCATTCTCCAACGGCAGCGGCGACATTAACGCCCCGCCGACTTTTCTCCCTTCGGAGACTTCGGCAACCGGCGGGGGCGGGATTCACAGCGGCCAACGGCCATTCTCCGTCCCGCTGGGGGGTCGGAAAATGACGCCCCATGTTCCAGCCATTTTCTTCTGCATATTTCACGACTTCCAGCTTGAACGTTGCTGTGTCGGATTAACATGACTTGACTGGAGGCATTTTGATATGAGGCATGAGGTCTGTTTGGGTTTATTTATAAGGCATCGGCATCTAAAACCTACTTAAATGGTAGATAAATCAAAGCGGCACAAAAGGCGAGGCTTGATCTTCTGTAGATAAAAGTCTCATCTTATACACTGAAAAATACAACACTGCTTTCACTCTAGTATACTCTGGTGGCTGCCATTTTACTTCTCCACCTTGCTCTCACACTAACATCTCTGTCCTTGGCCAGCTGTACTGTCCCAGTGAAGCTGACCTGAAGACCTTAAGCTTGAAGAATAGCATCTCATCTTTTGATCAGGCACTCTACAGCCTTCCGGACTCAGAACTGAGTTCAACTATTTATTTCAACTATAAACTTTGAAACATTTGTTTCCTTTTCTTTACATGTTTCCCTTATTAAGTTTTCCCTTATTCTTGATTTTAAACAGCAGTAGCACACTTTCCCTGGGCACGTCTTTTGTTTCTTTATTTCTTACCTTGCGTCACCATCATTGCCTTTTAAAAAAAAAAAATTTAGAGTACCCAATTCATTTTTTCCAATTAAGGGGCAATTTAGCGTGGCCAATCCACCTATCCTGCACATCTTTGGGTTGTGGGGGCGAAACCCACGCAGACACGGGGAGAATGTGCAAACTCCACACGGACAGTGACCCAGGGCCGGGATCGAACCTGAGACCTTGGCGCCATGAGACTGCAGGGCTAACTTTCTGCACCATCATACTGACCTTCTCATTGCCTTCATTCCTGAAAGACTAACACATCTGTCATTCAATCTTTACTGTTTTCTAGCATATCACAGATATTTCTTTGTTCTTGTCCCATCTACCCCTTGCTCAAAACCCATTACATCGCTAACGTTTCCCAGTGCCGATGAAAGGTCACTGACCTGAAACATTAACTCTGTTTCTCTCTCCATACAGGCTGCCTGACCTCCTGAGTATTTCCAGCATTTTGTGTTTTCAGTTCAGGGACGCGATTCTCCGACCCCCCACCGGGTCGGAGAATTGTCGGGGGCCGGCGTGAATCCCGCCCCTGCCGTGTCGCGAATTCTCCGCCACCGGAGATTCGGCGGGGGCGGGAATCGCACGGCGCCAGTCGGCGGAAATCCCCCAGCGATTCTCCGGTTCGCGATGGGCCGAAGTCCCGCCGCTGTCAACCCACGCCAGCCGACGTGGATTCAATCACCTTTGGGACGGCGGGACACGGCAGCGCGGGCGGGCTCCGGGGTCCTGGGGGGGGGAATGTGGGACGATCAGGCCCCGGGGGGTGCCCCCACGGAGGCCTGGTCCGCGAACGGGGCCCACCGATCCGCAGGCGGGCCTGGGCCATGGGGGCACTCTTTTCCTTCCGCCTTCGCCATGGTCTCCACCATGGCGGAGGCGGAAGAGACCCCCTCCACTGTGCATGCGCGGGGATGCCGTGAGCGGCCGCTGACGCTCCTGCGCATGCGCCGCCCAGCAAAGTCAGTTTCGCGCCGGCTGGCGGGGCACCAAAGGCCTTTCCCGCCAGCTGGCGGGGCGGAAATCAGTCTGGCTCGGGCCTAGCCCCTCAAGGTGAGGGCTCGGCCACTCAAGATGCGGAGACTTCCGCACCTTTGGGGCGGCGCGATACCGGACTGATTCGTGCCGTTTTTGGCGCCGGTCGGCGGACATCGCGCCGATATCGGAGAATCCCTCCCCAGATTTCCAACATCTGCAGTCTTCTGGTTTTTGAAGGTTCCTTCCTTACCTCGCTTTCCATGAGGATTACTGAAATGTGTAGGCTCTCTATCCACTTGAATGAGAATTATACACAGGGTTTGCACCAAGGGCTACTCCAAAGGATACGTGATTAAGAGCTCTGATTTTCACCCAGGATCTGGTGGCCAAGGAGGGTGCTTTCAGAACATGTTGTGTCAACCTGCAAATAATAACGATAACCCCTGCAAATCCTTCCAACATGCCAATGCTGGCAGTAAGAGCGGGAGAGACTCCTGGTCAGCCATGATTGATGAGGAGTGGTGCCCACCAGCCCCCCCAAGCTAAAAGCCTCTGGCGACAGACTAGAGACCTGTTCCAGGAATAACTAGCTGTGGGAACTGATGAAAGCCTGCCTTGGTGCACCACTAGGTGTGTATTGTGTCCACAGAGGAATACACATAAGAAAATCACAGAATCGCAGAATAATACAGTGCAGAAGAGGTCCATCGAGTCTGCATCGACACCTGACCTGCCTACCTAATCCCATTTGCCAACACTTGGCGATAACCTTGAATGTTATGACGTGCCAAGTACTCTCATCCAGGTACTTTTTAAAGGATGTGAGGCAACCCACCTCTACCACCCTCCCAGCAGAGGCTTAAAAGAAACTGGCTATGTATTTATTGTGTACGTGATTAGCTACACTTTGTCCAGAGGCCCCAGTCGGGACTTCCCTGCTCCGTTCGCACTTGGGCCGAGCTTTTACACACAATGTCCATAGCTCTGCTCTGGACCCCTGCCCCTCAGCGGGGAAGCTCGTACTCAACGAGACTCACTTGGAGCCGTAATTGGTCTGACCCCGTAGGTCTCGTGCAGGTTATAACAGTGTGAGAAGAAAATTGGAATTAGAACATTGATGCAATATTCCATTACTGAAGTTGCTGTTTTAAATTCCATTTTTGCCCCAGAAAAGAAAATCTTCCAACAATGTCAATGGCTTTGTGTGCATAAAAATTAAGGTCAAAATTGGCATTGACTCAATTGAATTCCTTATTCGCTTGTCACTGCATACAATAGTGATGACGCTTCTTCAGGTTTAAATACTAAACTGAAAAATTCTGCGTAATAATTCAAAATAAGATGAAGCATATCGGGCGGGATTCTCCCGAATCCACCGATGGCCCGACGCGGCGTAATAAAATTGCGCAAACCACTCCGGTGTCGGGCCAAGTTGGGGCGGCAGAGGGGTTGGCGCTGCCCCAACTGACGCCGAAGGGCTGGCGCAAGTTAGCACATGCGCAGAACTGCCGGCGTGGTTCCGCGTATGCGCAGACCGGCCGGCATAATCTTGCGCATGCGCACGGGATGTCTTATCCGCACCGACCATGGCTGAGCCCTCCAGATGCTGGCACGGAAGTAAGGAGTGCCCCCATGGTACAGGCCTTCCCGCAAATCAGTGGGCCCCGACTGGCGTGGCGTGATCCCCGCCTGAAAACCGGCGCCAGAGAATACGGCAGCCAGCATCGGAGCGGCGGGGCGGGATTCACGCCCCCCCCCCCGCCCGGGGATTCTCAGACCCGGCGGCGGGTAGGAGAATCCCGCAGCACATATTGATGTGTTGGGTGTTCTGGATCACATACAGGTCACCAACACTTGAAGTAGTGCAACACTATTTTATTAAAAGGTTAACTATTTAAACATACTTGAACTGTGGGTAAATACGATACCAGCACATGGCGAATGTCTGTGTTGCAGGCTGTGAGCTCTGTGCTCCTAGCGAGCTGCTCCTCGAATGAGCGGGAACTCTGATGTCCCCTGTCTTTATAGTGCGTGTGCTCTCACTGGTGATTGGCTGCAGTGTTGTGTGTGTTGATTGGTCCCACTGTGTGTCCATCAGTGTGTGTCTGCACCATGATATACTGGTGTATATTATGGCACATATCAGGGGATATATCAGGGCATATCAGGGGAGAATTCATTCAGCTCTCAGGAAATACAGTGGCAAATTTCCAGGTAAATAATCTTGAGCAAAGAATATGATAAACATTTCCTACTGGAATATAAGTATTTCTGCAATATTCATGCTGCTGGTATGAAATATAGAAGAGTGATAAAACGTGTCAGTTTTCACGATGGGGCAAGTAAATATTTCTAAGTTTAAATGGAAAGTATTAATGGTATTATATTAAGGGACAAACAGGAAAGATTGGCGTTGAGGTGCTTTGAGATATTCCTAGGATGTGAAAGGCATTGCAGAAGCGCAAGATCTTTCTTTTCTGTAGAATGATTGCTAGAACATTCTGCTGTTCCTGCCCTGGCCAGAACCCTATCCCTGTACATTATAGAGTTCTGGATTCAGTATTCGATTTCCAGAAAATGCCTCCTTTGTATTTGCTCATTAACCAGGAGGTGGTGCTATTGCCTCCACAAGATTTTACGTTTCAAATCTGAATACTGTTTAAATAACCGGGTTTGACAGTATAATATTTTGCCGTGGGTTTCTGCCAATGGCAAAAATGTCACATTTCTATTTCTTCATTGCACTGGAGCAGGGAGTAGGGTCCATGGAAACTGATGGAGGTGTTGCAATTTCATTTTGAAGTGGGGAAGTACAAGTGGCCCAGGCAGTTACTTTATATTGTTTTGGGCATCAATCAGAACCGTCACCAGAGATGGTCAACTGAAGACAAACCAGATTATTTTATGATGTTTTCATTTTGAAATCTGATTTTAGCCCTTCAGAATGTCAACTGCATGACATTTTCAAATGAAATGCAATGGTTTAATTTTCTCTGAACAGGGATATATTTTATTCAGCTTTCCACTGTGTAAATATATACTCCTTCAATGATCAATTTAAAGACATAAAATAACTTCTTTCCCGCTGTTGCCAGACTCTTAAATTATGCCACACTCCTGTATGCTTCACCCGATACCGGTGTCTGTATATTTACATTGTGGACCTTGTGTTGCCCTATTATGTATTTTCTTTTCTTTTCTTTTCTTTTCATGTACTTAATGATCTGTGGAGCTGCTCGCAGGAAAATACCTTTCACTGTACCTCGGACAACTGTACACGTGACAATAAACAAAATCCAATATTTGTTGATTATTGACTCTGATGTGCTGTGGTTTATTCAAGATGGAATATCATGCAGAAAGATGTGGAGACACAACAACATATCTCCTTCAGGGAATGTTAAATGAATTAAAAACTGGAATTTTAAAAGAAATATAATGTTGGTCAGATTTAATGTTCTTTATCTTCTTTTCATGGTCTTATCTCTGTATTTTGATAATTAAGTAAGAGAATTCTTCGAGACAGGATCTGCTCCCATTTGGAAGCAAATGGACGTATTAGTGAGAGGCAGCATGGTTTTGTGAAGGGGAGGTCGTGTCTCACTAACTTGATAGAGTTTTTCAAGGAGGTCACTAAGATGATTGATGCAGGTAGGGCAGTGGATGTTGGCTATATGGACTTCAGTAAGGCCTTTGACAAGGTCCCTCATGGTAGACTAGTACAAAAGGTGAAGTCACACGGGATCAGGGGTGAGCTGGCAAGGTGGATACAGAACTGGCTAGGTCATAGAAGGCAGAGAGTAGCAATGGAAGGATGCTTTTCTAATTGGAGGGCTGTGACCAGTGGTGTTCCACAGGGATCAGTGCTGGGACCTTTGCTCTTTGTAGTATATATAAATGATTTGGAGGAAAATGTAACTGGTTTGATTAGTAAGTTTGCAGATGACACAAAGGTTGGTGGAATTGCGGATAGCGATGAGGACTGTCAGAGAATACAGCAGGATTTAGATTGTTTGGAGACTTGGGCGGAGAGATGGCAGATGGAGTTTAATCCGGACAAATGTGAGGTAATGCATTTTGGAAGGTCTAATGCAGGTAGGGAATATACAGTGAATGGTAGAACCCTCAAGAGTATTGAAAGTCAAAGAGATCTAGGAGTACAGGTCCACAGGTCATTGAAAGGGGCAACACAGGTGGAGAAGGTAGTCAAGAAGGCATACGGCATGCTTGCCTTCATTGGCCGGGGCATTGAGTATAAGAATTGGCAAGTCATGTTGCAGCTGTATAGAACCTTAGTTAGGTCACACTTGGAGTATAGTGTTCAATTCTGGTCGCCACACTACCGGAAGGATGTGGAGGCTTTAGAGAGGGTGCAAAAGAGATTTACCAGAATATTGCCTGGTATGGAGGGCATTAGCTATGAGGAGCGGTTGAATAAACTCGGTTTGTTCTCACTGGAACGAAGGAGGTTGAGGGGGACCTGATAGAGGTCTACAAAATTATGAGGGGCATAGACAGAGTGGATAGTCAGAGGCTTTTCCCCAGGGTAGAGGGGTCAATTACTTGGGGGCATAGGTTTAAGGTGAGAGGGGCAAGGTTTAGAGTAGATGTACGAGGCAAGTTTTTTACGCAGAGGGTAGTGGGTGCCTGGAACTCGCTACCGGAGGAGGTGGTGGAAGCAGGGACGTTAATGACATTTAAGGGGCATCTTGACAAATACATGAATAGGATGGGAATAGAGGGATACGGACCCAGGAAGTGTAGAAGATTGCAGTTTAATCGGGCAGCATGGTCGGCACGGGCTTGGAGGGCCGAAGGGCCTGTTCCTGTGCTGTACATTTCTTTGTTCTTTGTTCTTTGTATCTCACATATTTAGTAGTCAGTGTTTGAATTCTTTTAATATGATCTACCAATTCATAAACTAGGTTCTACCAGTCTACATAGTTTTCCATGAAATTGAGATTAGAAAATTGATTGGTGTTAGATCTTAAATTAATAAAGTTATGAATTTCAAATGGTGTGCAATGACTTTGTTCAGGTGAAAATATTGTTTCCTTATTACATATAAAAAGGGTCCTGTGCTTACCTGGTATGCACAAGGATTCAGCTAGTTGTCTTCAAGAGTATAATGGATGAGGAGGCACTACACCAAAGACCAATATTCAAATATTGATTTAACTTCAAGGCACATTCGAAATAAATGAACAGTCTTTGAACGTGCATGTTCATGCTATAGTCTAAGGCACATTATCAGTTTTCCAAATGAGCAATGAGTGTATCCAGAGTACATAATGTGTGTTTGAGAGCACACAGCAATGGGTGGAACCACAGTGCTCTTGTTCTCACTATACATAATGGCTTGGATAGAGATATATAGAGAATAATATCAGACATGGCAATATCAGGAATCATTGAGCAGGCTGGGGCTTGCCTCTCACGTTACCAGAAATTTTTAAGATTATGAAAGGATTTGATGTAATAGAAACAACCTCCTGGCACAGAATGGCTCGATAACTATGGAAAGCTAGATGTGACAATCAAACAGGTTCCATTTCAAAACCCAAACAGTGAAATTGATTCTAATCATTCTCTGGATAGATATTTCTCCTGAATTCCCTGCTGGATTAGTGATGGTCTTATAATTTCTTGTTCTTATTTTTGGTCTTCCATCAAGTCTATATGTGTTAATTTGCATGTGACCTCAGAAGGAGAGAATCAAGTGAATAAGAGGTGTCAGATAGAAACTGATGCGTCATATAACATAATGACCTTCACAGATCTGTGCAAAGTGGTTCAACACGTTGATCTGAAAATGACACAGCTATGCCAGGGGGAAAGAATGACCCATAATTTCACAGTTAGCAAATGACCCATAATTTCACAGTTCTGAAAATTAAGCCCTCAAAAGTGCCATAAAATGGCATGATACTTTAAAAAAAGAATTGAGAGTACCAAATTCTTTTTTTTCCAATTAAGGGGCAATTTAGTGTGGCCAATCTACGTACCATGCACACATTTGTGGGGATGGGGCCCACACAGACATGGGGAGAATGTGCAAACTCCACATAGAACATACAGAACATAGAACATACAGTGCAGAAGGAGGCCATTTGGCCCATCGAGTCTGCACCAAGGCACATGGACAGTGACTTGGCACCAAGATCAAACCCGAGTCCTCAGCGCCGTGAGGCAGCAGTGCTAACCACTGCGCCACCGTGCCGCCCAAAATGGCACGATACTCATACCAAGCGGGTTCATTAGTCTGGAAAGCAACTGCAATGGCAAGCGGGATGATGCAGAGTTCAAGATTATGGATAGAATGCAATAATACTGATCTCAGCTGGAGCGAATCTAACACTTGGGCTGGTAAACCTGAATGTGCCAACAGAGAAAAGGCCTAGAGAGAGTCGGCAATGTTCATGTAAACCACAAGATGATTGTAGACCATGCTGGTACAATTAAATACACCAGGTGAAATTAAATTATTCAGTTCTACAAGAAAATGTTCATATCAGACGTGAACTGGAAGATTTGAAGCAAAAGATTCCAGCTGAGTATATACCAGTGAAAATGCATGATAAACTGTAGTCTTCAATTAAATAAGCTGTGTGAGGAACAAACACATTTCAGAGATGACACAGCTATGCCAGGGGGAAAGAATGACCCATAATTTCACAGTTAGCAAATCAAAGCTGAAGTTGAAAAATATCAACCAGGTATGCAGGCGCGACCCCAGGCACATATACTCAACTAGCAAAGCTATTCCTTTCCAGCTGGATGGAAGGGATCTCTCCACATGTACTGAGTACAGAAATACCATCAATCCCAGAGGTTCTCATGTCCCCAACAACTACAATGGAGCAACAGCAAAGTCATCAAGGCAACAAGTGCCAAAGGAATGACATTCTTCGGACAAGGAAAATCACCCAAACATACAGCCAATGTCAATGTGCAAATGGACCACAAAGAGACCTGCATGATTTAAAGACTATGGACAGGACTTTCCGCACAACCTACCACGTGCTTCGCGGTGATGGAGGCAGCCTGCCATTGGCTGTGGCTGGGATCTTCTGGTCCCACTGTTGTCAACAGTCTCCCACTGAATGCACCCCTCACTGCCATGAAACCCGTGACGTGGGTGCACCATAATAATAATAACAATCGCTTATTGTCACAAGTCGGCTTCAGTGAAGTTACTGTGAAAAGCCCCTAGTCACAACATTCCGGCACCTGTTCGGGGACACTGGTACGGGAATTGAACCTGCGCTGCTGGCATTGTTCTGTATTACAAGCCAGCTGTTTAGCCCACTGTGCTAGTGAAAATCGGTCATGAAAATTGGTGGTGGAGAGGAGCATGGCAAACTGGAGGACGAATGAAAGACACTTCAGCAGGATGTAGAGAACAGAATGCAATTATACAACACATTTAGAAGAGAAAAATACACCAAGTGCTTCACAGAAGAAATATTGGATATTAAGAAGTTTATCTAAAAGCTTAGTCAATGCGATAGATTTTAAGTAGGTTGCTATAGATAGTGAGGGAGGTGGAGGAACAGAGAAGGTCAGTGAGGAAATTCAGCTCCTTGCTGAAAGAGCCAGCAACTCCCAGGAATATATTGAGATACAGCACCAGAGGGGCTTTCGTTCTGCTACCGGGTTCAAAGAGCAGAGTGTTAAGAAATCAACTGCTGTACTTCTGAAATCTTCTAGCACCATAACAGTAGAATTAGGGAATACTAAGAAACCACTCCCTCTCACAACTTCTTTGACGTGCTGAGTCTACCTGAAAAAAGCAAATGTGACTGCAGAAGCCATCACAACTACTTACCCAAACATAGGTCGGGATTCTCCTCTATCCAGAGGGGCGGGCCATACCGGCTCCGAGGAGTGGCGTGAAGCACTCCAGCGTCGGGCCGCCTGGAAGGTGCGGAATCCTCCGCACCTTCAGGGGCTAGGCAGACGCCGGCGGGGTTTGCGCCGCGCCATCCGGGACCGGTGGGGTTGGCATCACGCAAACTGGCACCGAAGGGCCTCTGCCGGCCGGCGCGAGTCGGCACATGCGCAGGAGCACCAGCGTGTTCCGACGCGATCCCATCGCATGCACAGGGGGTTTCTTCTCCGCGCTGACCATGGTGAACCGTTACAGCGGCCGGCGCAGAGGAAAAGAGTGCCCCCACAGCACAGGCCCGCCCGCAGATCGGTGGCCCCCGATCGCGGGCCAGGCCACCCATGCGCCCCCCCGAGAACTCCGCAGGCCACTCGCAGAGCCAGGTCCCGCCGGCGGGACTGGCCGAAAACGGGCAGCCACTCGGCCCATCGCGGAGCGGAGGATCGCCGGTGGGGCCACTGCCAACGGCCCTGACCTTGCGATGCGATTCCCGCCCCCAGCGAAAAACCGGCACCGGAGAATCCGGCAGCTGGCGATGGGGCGGTGGGGCAAGATTCACGCCGCCCCCTGACGATTCGGATGGAGAGGGTGCGTGCCGGGGAGAAGCGGGGGGGGGGGGGTTGGGGAGGGTACATGCTGGGGAGGAGAAGGGGGGCCGGGGAGGGCGAGTCATGGAGAGGGAGCGTGCTGGGGAGGAGAGGCTGGGGGTTGGGGAGGGTGCGTGCCAGGGAGGGGGGGGGGGGGGGGGGGGTCCGCTTGGCCATGTGCCAGCTGGCGACTGTCGCGACCAAGCAGCCCATGGCACCTGGCTGCGGGAGGCGCTATGGGCAATGGTAACATGTCATCCAAGCCCTCCACCCCACCCCCTGCAGGCCGTTATGTTTGGTCATCACCCAGCGATGTCGGTCGCCGTGGCGGGAGCCGCACTTCTGGGGGAGCTGGAGCAGGAGCGTGCCAGGGAGGCGGCGGAGGCTGCCGCAGAGGAGCGTGCCACAGGGAGGCAGGTGGCAGCCACCCAGGCTGCAGGGCCGCCTGCACGACAGGACGAGGAGAAGATAGTGGTGGTGCCACGGCGACGGAGACACCCGATGAGGCCCCGTGTGTACCGGTCCTGCTCGTCGTACCAGGACCTCACGGACTGGGCGTGCATGTGGAGACTCCGGATGAGCCAAGAAACCGTGGCACACATCTGTCACCTGATGGCACACCTGGCACCACGTGGCACTGGGGGAGGACACCCTCTCACTGTGGCCATCAAGGTTACGGTGGCCATGAACTTCTATGACACGGGGTCATTTCAGGCGCCGAGTGGGGACCTGTCCGGCATCTCGCAGGCATCGGTGCATCGGTGCATCCGGGCAGTGACAGATGCCCTATATACCATTGCGGATCGCTACATCCAGCCCCCTGTGCTCTGGGCCAGCCAGGATGCCCGGGCAGCGGGCTTCACTGCGGCGGCCAGGATTCCCATGGTCCAGGGCGCGATTGATGGGATGCATGTCGCCGTGCGGCCACCTGCGGATAACAGGGCCGTGTTCACGAATAGGAAGGGGACCTAGTCCATGAACATTCAGGTGGTCTGCGACCACCGCATGATGATCTTGCACGTCTGCGCCTGCTCCCGGGCAGTGCACATGACTCATTCGTCTTGGCGCAATCTTTCATCCCCACCATGTTTCAGGGACGCCCACCCACCCCCAAGCTGAGGGGCTGGTTGCTGAGCGACAGGGGTTACCCGTTGCGGTCGTGGCTGATGACGCCTATACGGAGGCCACAGACTGACGTGGAGAACTGCTACAATGATGCCCATGCAGCGACCAGGGGTGTGATAGAGAGGTGCTTTGCCCTGCTAAAGATGCGCTTCAGGTGCCAGTACCCGTCAGATAGGGTCAGCTTCATCATTGTGGTCTGCTGCGTCCTGCACAACACAGCCCAGCAGAGGGGCGATGTGCTGCAGGCAGAGGAGGGGGAAGGGGAGGAGCAGCAACACGAGGCGCAGACCTCTCCAGATGAGGAGGATGGGGGCAATGGTCAGGACAGATGGGCTGGACATGGACGGGAGGCTGCCCATCATTACCGGCTGGGCCAGCGGGCACGGGACAGGTTGATAGCCGCCCGGTTCACGGACTAGGGGGCGTGGGAATCGCCGAGTATGGGCACAGACTGCACACTATGGCATCAGCCTACCATCCTCACCCCTCCCACCCACCAGCCTGCCACCCTCACCCCACCCACCCACCACCAACCACCCTCACCCCACCCCCATGCACACCACCCCTCCATTGCACATCCACCTGCGGCAAAACGGGCCGGGCTCACGTGTCTATTGCAGGCCATGGAGGATGATGACAACCCGCTCTGCGATGAGCTCCTGGCTCCACATCGTTGGACAATGTCTGGCCCATGGCCACAGTCCTGGGACTGCGCCATGGCCTGCTGAGACTGTGCCACGGTGTTGTGCGCCTCTGTGATCTGCTGCTGGCTCTGGTTCATGGCTTCCTGTGAGAGGGCAGCCATGTCCTGGGCCATGGACGCTGCCCGCACGGAACGTGCCAGGCCTCGCAAACCGTTCCTCATGTCTGACACCGTCGCACCCATTGCCTCCACCGCGGACGCCACCCGTGCGGTTTCAGCCTGCGTGGCACGCATGACCAGCACCACTCCCTGCTCCTGGACGCGGGTGGACTCCTCCACCAGTGTCTGCAGCTTCCGCAAGCCGGCCGTCACCCCCTTCGGTCGTCCCTTGGTCCGTCCCTGAATCGGGTCTATGGGTGGGTGTGGTAACTCCAGGAACCCGGGACCCGTCTGGGCGGCAGATGGTTGCTTGCGCCGGGCTGCCCTCCGACCGCTCAGCCCCTCGGCTGCTCCTGCCTCCACCTGCTGTACCGGGACGGCTGTGTTGTGCGCACCAGTGAGTGTACCAGACGCCTCATCGCTTAAGTGCCCAACCGAGGTGAGTATCTCTGCGATGGTGGAGGGTGTGGGAGATAGCAGTGGCTTTGTGTCATGCTCCTCATCCGACCTGAAGTCCAGGTTCCCCTGGAGTGGTGATTCTTGTCCATCCGTCCCCTGTGTGTTGGTGTCGTGTGCGTCAGTGTCCAGTCCGTCAGTGTCCTGTGCGTCGGTGTCCTGTTCCTCAGTGTCCTGGCGTCAGTGTCCTGTGCGTTGGTGTCCTGGCGTCAGTGTCCTGTGCGTCGGTGTCCTGTGCGTCAGTGTCCTGTGCGCAGTATCTTGTCCCTCAGTGTCCTGGCGTCAGTGTCCTGTGCGTCAGTGTCCTGTGCGTCAGTGTCGTGTGCGTCAGTGGGTAGGAGTGTCCTGGGTTGGTGTGTCCTGGGTAGGTCTGTCCTGGGTAGGTGTGTCCTGGGTAGGTGTGTCCTGGGTTGGTGTGTCCTGGGGAGGTGTGTCCTGGGTAGGTGTGTCCTGGGTAGGTGTGTCCTGGTAGGTGTGTCCTGGGTAGGTGTGTCTTGGTGGGTGTGTCCTGGGTAGGTGTGTCCTGGGTAGGTGTGTCCTGGTAGGTGTGTCCTGGGTAGGTGTGTCTAGGTGGGTGTGTCCTGGGTAGGTGTGTCCTGGGTAGGTGTGTCCTGGTAGGTGTGTCCTGGGTAGGTGTGTCCTGGGTAGGTGTGTCCTGGGTAGGTGTGTCCTGGGTAGGTGTGTCCTGGGTAAGTGTGTCCTGGGTGGGTGTGTCCTGGGTGGATGTGTCCTGGGCAGGTGTGTCCTGGGTGGATGCGCCTGGGTAGGAGTGTCCTGGGTAGGTGTGTCCTGGGTAGGCGTGTCCTGGGGAGGTGTGTCCTGGGTAGGTGTGTCCTGGGAGGGTGTGTCCTTGGTGGGTGTGTCCTGGGAGGGTGTTTCTGGGTAGGTGTGTCCTGGGTAGGTGTGTCCTGGTAGATGTGTCCTGGGAGGGTGTTTCTGGGTAGGTGTGTCCTGGGTAGGTGTGTCCTGGTAGATGTGTCCTGGGAGGGTGTTTCTGGGTAGGTGTGCCCTGGGTAGGTGTGTCCTGGGTAGGTGTGTTATGGGTAGGTCTGTCCTCGGTAGATGTGTCTTGGGTAGGTGTGTTATGGGTAGGTGTGTCCAGGGTAGGTGTGTCCTGGGGAGGTGTGTCCTGGGTAGGTGTGTCCTGGGTAGGTGTGTCCTGGGAGGGTGTGTCTTGGGTAGGTGTGTCCTGGGTAGGTGTGTCCTGGGAGGGTGGGTCCTGGGTGTGTGTGTCCTGGGTAGGTGTGTCCTGGGTAGGTGTGTCCTGGGTAGGAGTGTCCTGGGGAGGTGTGTCCTAGGTAGGTGTGTCCTGGGTAGGTGTGTCCTGGGGAGGTGTGTCCTGGATGGGTGTGTCCTGGGTAGGTGTGTCCTGGGTAGGTGTGTCCTGGGTAGGTGTGTCCTGGGGAGGTGTGTCCTGGGTAGGTGTGTCCTGGGTAGGTGTGTCCTGGGTAGGTGTGTCCTGGGAGGGTGTGTACTGGGTGGGTGTGTCCTGGGAGGGTGTTTCTGAGTAGGTGTGTCCTGGGTAGGTGCGTACTGGTAGATGTGTCCTGGGAGGGTGTTTCTGGGTAGGTGTGTCCTGGGTAGGTGTGTCCTGGGAGGGTGTGTCTTGGGTAGGTGTGTCCTGGGTAGGTGTGTCCTTGGAGGGTGTGTCCTGGGTGGGTGTGTCCTGGGAGGGTGTTTCTGGGTAGGTGTGTCCTGGGTAGGTGTGTCCTGAGTAGGTGTGTCCTGGGTAGGTGTGTCCTGGGTAGGTGTGTCCTGGGTGGGTGTGTCCTGGGTAGGTGTGTCCTGGGTAGGTGTGTCCTGAGTAGGTGTGTCCTGGGTAGGTTTGTCCTGGGTAGGTGTGTCCTGGGTAGGTGTGTCCTGGTGGGTGTGCCGTGGGTAGGTGTGTCCTGGGTAGATGTGTCCTGGGTGGGTGTGTAATGGTAGGCGTGTCCTGGTAGGTGTGTCCTGGGTGGGTATGTCCTGGGTAGGTGTGTCCTGGGAGGGTGTGTCCTGGGTAGGTGTGTCCTGGGTAGGCGTGTCCTGGGTAGGTCTGTCCTGGGTAGGTGTGTCCTGGGGAGACGTGTCCTGGGTAGGTGTGTCCTGGGAGGGTGTATCCTTGGTGGGTGTGTCCTGGAAGGGAGTTTCTGGGTAGGTGTGTCCTGGGTAGGTGTGTCCTGGGTGGGTGTGTCCTGGGTAGGTGTGTCCTGGGTAGGTGTGTCCTGGTAGATGTGTCCTGGGAGGGTGTTTCTGGGTAGGTGTGTCCTGGGTAGGTGTGTCCTGGTAGATGTGTCCTGGGAGGGTGTTTCTGGGTAGTTGTGTCCTGGGTAGGTGTGTCCTGGGTAGGTGTGTTATGGGAAGGTGTGTCCTGGGTAGGTGTGTCCTGGGTGGGTGTGTCCTGGGAGGGTGTGTCTTGGGTAGGTGTGTCCTAGGTAGGTGTGTCCTGGGAGGGTGGGTCCTGGGTAGGTGTGTCTTGGTGGGTGTGTCCTGGGTAGGTGTGTCCTGGGTAGGTGTGTCCTGGGTGGGTGTGTCCTGGGTGGGTGTGTCCTGGGTGGATGTGTCGTGGGGAGGTGTGTCCTGGGTGGATGCGCCTGGGTAGGTGTGTCCTGGGTAGGCGTGTCCTGGGGAGGTGTGTCCTGGGTAGGTGTGTCCTGGGAGGGTGTGTCCTTGGTGGGTGTGTCCTGGGAGGGTGTTTCTGGGTAGGTGTGTCCTGGGTAGGTGTGTCCTGGTAGATGTGTCCTGGGAGGGTGTTTCTGGGTAGGTGTGTCCTGGGTAGGTGTGTTATGGGTAGGTCTGTCCTGGGTAGATGTGTCTTGGGTAGGTGTGTTATGGGTAGGTGTGTCCTGGGTAGGTGTGTCCTGGGTAGGTGTGTCCTGGGAGGGTGTGTCTTGGCTAGGTGTGTCCTAGGTAGGTGTGTCCTGGGAGGGTGGGTCCTGGGTGGGTGTGTCCTGGGTAGGTGTGTCCTGGGTAGGTGTGTCCTGGGTAGGAGTGTCCTGGGGAGGTGTGTCCTGGGTAGGGGTGTCCTGGGTAGGTGTGTCCTGGGTAGGTGTGTCCTGGGGAGGTGTGTCCTGGGTGGGTGTGTCCTGGGTAGGTGTGTCCTGGGTAGATGTGTCCTGGGTAGGTGTGTCCTGGGTAGGTGTGTCCTGGGGAGGTGTGTCCTGGTGGGTGTGCCCTGGGTAGGTGTGTCCTGGGCAGATGTGTCCTGGGTAGGTGTGTCCTGGGTAGGTGTGTCCTGGGGAGGTGTGTCCTGGTGGGTGTGTCCAGGGTAGGTGTGTCCTGGGAGGGTGTGTACTGGGTGGGTGTGTCCTGGGAGGGTGTTTCTGAGTAGGTGTGTCCTGGGTAGGTGTGTACTGGTAGATGTGTCCTGGGAGGGTGTTTCTGGGTAGGTGTGTCCTGGGTAGGTGTGTCCTGGGTAGGTGTGTCCTGGGAGGGTGTGTCCTGGGTGGGTGTGTCCTGGGAGGGTGTTTCTGGGTAGGTGTGTCCTGGGTAGGTGTGTCCTGAGTAGGTGTGTCCTGGGTAGGTGTGTCCTGGGTAGGTGTGTCCTGGGTGGGTGTGTCCTGGGTAGGTGTGTCCTGAGTAGGTGTGTCCTGGGTAGGTGTGTCCTGAGTAGGTGTGTCCTGGGTAGGTGTGTCCTGGGTAGGTGTGTCCTGGGTGGGTGTGTCCTGGGTAGGTGTGTCCTGGGTAGGTGTGTCCTGGGTAGATGTGTCCTGGGAGGGTGTGTCCTGGTAGGTGTGTCCTGGTAGGTGTGTCCTGGGTGGGTGTGTCCTGGGTAGATGTGTCCTGGTAGGTGTGTCCTGGGTGGGTGTGTCCTGGGTAGGTGTGTCCTGGGTAGGTGTGTCCTGGGTGGGTGTGTTCTGGGGAGATGTGTCCTGGTAGGTTTGTCCTGGGTGGGTGTGTCCTGGGTAGATGTGTCCTGGTAGGTGTGTCCTGGGTGGGTGTGTCCTGGGTAGGTGTGTCCTGGGTAGATGTGTCCTGGGTGGGTGTGTCCTGGGTGGGTGTGTCCTTGGAGGGTGTGTCCTGGGAGGGTGTGTCCTGGGTGGGTGCGTCCTGGGTAGGTGTGTCCTGGGTGGGTCTGTCCTGGTAGGTGTGTCCTGGGAGGGTGTGTCCTGGGTAGGTGGGTCCTGGTAGGTGTGTCCTGGGTGGGTTTGTCCTGGGTAGGTGTGTCCTGGGAGGGTGTGTCCTGGTAGGTGTGTCCTGGGTGGGTTTGTCCTGGGTAGGTGTGTCCTGGGTGGGTTTGTCCTGGGTCGGTGTGTCCTGGGTTGGTGTGTCCTGGGGAGGTGTGTCCTGGGTAGGTGTGTCCTGGGTAGGTTTGTCCTGGGTAGGTGTGTCCTGGGTAGGTGTGTCCTGGTAGGTGTGTCCTGGGTAGGTTTGTCCTGGGTAGGTGTGTCCTGGGTTGGTGTGTCCTGGGGAGGTGTGTCCTGGTAGGTGTGTCCTGGGTGGGTTTGTCCTGGGTAGGTGTGTCCTGGGTTGGTGTGTCCTGGGGAGGTGTGTCCTGGGTAGGTGTGTCCTGGGTAGGTGTGTCCTGGGTAGGTGTGTCCTGGGTAGGTGTGTCCTGGGTAGGTGTGTCCTGGGTAGGTGTGTCCTGGGTAGGTGTGTCCTGGGTAGGTGTGTCCTGGTGGATGTGTCCTGGGCAGGTGTGTCCTGGGTAGGTGTGTCCTGGGTCGGTGTGTCCTGGGTGGGTGGGTCCTGGGTAGGTGTGTCCTGTGTAGGTGTGTCCTGGTAGGTGTGTCCTGGGTAGGTGTGTCCTGGGTAAGTGTCTCCTGGGTAGGTGTGTCCTGGGCCGGTGTGTCCTGGGAGGATGTGTCCTGGGTTGGTGTGTCCTGGGTAGGTGTGTCCTAGGTAGGTGTGTCCTGGGTAGATGTGTCCTGGGAGGGTGTGTCCTGGGTGGGTGTGTCCTGGGTGGGTGTGTCCTGGGTAGGTGTGTCCTGGGTAGGTGTGTCCTGGGTAGGTGTGTCCTGGGTAGGTGTGTCCTGGGTTGGTGTGTCCTGGGTAGATGTGTCCTGGGAGGATGTGTCCTGGGTTGGCGTATCCTGGGTGTGTGTGTCCTGGGTGGGTGTTTCCTGGGTAGGTGTGTCCTGGGTGGGTGTGTCCTGGGTGGGTGTGTCCTGGGTAGATGTGTCCTGGGTAGATGTGTCCTGGGAGGGTGTGTCCTGGGTTGGTGTGTCCTGGGTAGGTGTGTCCTGGGAGGGTGTGTCCTGGGTGGGTGTGTCCTGGGTAGATGTGTCCTGGGAGGGTGTGTCCTGGGTGGGTGTGTCCTTGGTCGGTGTGTCCTGGGTAGGTGTGTCCTGGGAGGGTGTGTCCTGGGTAGGTGTGTCCTGGGTAGGTGTGTCCTGGAAGTGTGTGTCCTGGGTAGGTGTGTCCTGGGTAGATGTGTCTTGGGAGGGTGTGTCCTGGGTAGGTGTGTCCTGGGTAGGTGTGTCCTGGGTAGATGTGTCTTGGGAGGGTGTGTCTTGGGTAGGTGTGTCCTGGGTGGGTGTGTTCTGGGTAGGTGTGTTCTGGGTAGGAGTGTCCTGGGTAGGTGTGTCCTGGGTTGGTGTGTCCTGGAAGTGTGTGTCCTGGGTAGGTGTGTCCTGGGTAGATGTGTCTTGGGAGGGTGTGTCCTGGGTAGGTGTGTCCTGGGTAGGTGTGTCCTGGGTAGATGTGTCTTGGGAGGGTGTGTCTTGGGTAGGTGTGTCCTGGGTGGGTGTGTTCTGGGTAGGTGTGTCCTGGGTAGGTGTGTCCTGGGTAGGTGTGTCCTGGGTAGGTGTGTCCTGGGTTGGTGTGTCCTGGGTAGATGTGTCCTGGGAGGATGTGTCCTGGGTTGGCGTGTCCTGGGTGGGTGTGTCCTGGGTGGGTGTGTCCTGGGTAGATGTGTCCTGGGAGGGTGTGTCCTGGGTAGGTGTGTCCTGGGTAGGTGTGTCCTGGGTAGGTGTGTTCTGGGTAGGAGTGTCCTGGCTAGGTGTGTCCTGGGTAGGTGTGTCCTGGGTAGGTGTGTCCTGGGTAGGTGTGTCCTGGGTTGGTGTGTCCTGGGTAGGTGTGTCCTGGGTAGGTGTGTCCTGGGTTGGTGTGTCCTGGGTAGATGTGTCCTGGGAGGATGTGTCCTGGGTTGGTCTGTCCTGGGTAGGTGTGTCCTGGGAGGGTGTGTCCTGGGTGGGTGTGTCCTGGGTAGATGTGTCCTGGGAGGGTGTGTCCTGGGTGGGTGTGTCCTTGGTCGGTGTGTCCTGGGTAGGTGTGTCCTGGGTAGATGTGTCCAGGATAGGTGTGTCCTGGGTAGGTGTGTCCTGGGAGGGTCTGTCCTGGGTAGGTGTGTCCTGGGTAGGTGTGTCCTGGGAGTGTGTGTCCTGGGTAGGTGTGTCCTGGGTAGATGTGTCTTGGGAGGGTGTGTCCTGGGTAGGTGTGTTCTGGGTAGGTGTGTTCTGGGTAGGAGTGTCCTGGGTAGGTGTGTCTTGGGAGGGTGTGTCATGGGTAGGTGTGTTCTGGGTAGGTGTGTACTGGGTAGGATTGTCCTGGGTGGGTGTGTCCTGGGTAGGTGTGTCCTTGGTAGGTGTGTCCTGGGTAGGTGTGTCCTGGGTAGATGTGTCCTGGGTCGGTGCGATGGGGGCCGTTCCTGTGGCTGCCCCCCTCACCGCTTGGTCTAGCCCGCCAGCATCGCCGCACTCGCACTAGATGGGGGCGCCGTCTCCCTGGTGCTCCAGATCTGTCCCTGGCTCGTGGCCGCCCTGGATCGTCCTAGCGGCCAGGGACAGATTGATATGGGGGAAGGGGGAAAGGGGGGCAGGCAGTGGGGGGGTCTCAATTCGTGGTGCGCCCCCGATCTCTGCAACCGCAACCTCCCGGTCCTCGGTGTCATAATATACACCAGTATGTTATGGTGCAGACACACACACACTGATGGACGTGCAGTGGGACCAATCAGCATACACAACACCGCAGCCAATCACCAGTGAGAGCACACGCACTATAAAGACTGCGGACAGGAGAGTTCCTGTTCATTCTAGTAGCAGCCAGCTCGGAGCACAGAGCTCACAGCCTGCAACACAGACATTCACCATGTGCTGAGTGCATCACCTGGTTAGGACTAGGCAAGGGTCAACAGTTAAAGCTGGTATTGCATTTACCCACAGTTCAAGTATGTTAATATAGTTAACCTTATAATAAAATAGAGTTGCACCACTTCCAGTGTTGGTGACCTGTTTGTGATCCAGAACACCCAACATATCACTCGGGTCCACCTGCAAGTTCCAGGGCCCTCTCCTCATGGATGGTGAGTGGTCGCAATTCGGGTGGACCACCTCCGGTCCTCTCACGCTCCCGGTTGTTGTGAGCGAGCCTCTCCTGTGGGGGGCGGGAGGGTGGCAGGGATAAAGGGCAACAGTGTTAGGCAGACCTGATAAGTGTGAGGTGATTCATTTTGGTAGGACAAATTTGAATGCGGATTACAGGGTTAATGGCAGGGTTCTGAAGAATGTGGAGGAGCAGAGAGATCTCGGAGTTCATGTCCATAGATCTCTGAAAGTTGCCACACAAGTGGATAGAGCCGTGAATGTGTTAGCATTTATTAACAGGGGGCTTGAGTTTAAGAGCCGTGAGGTTATGCTGCAACTGTACAAGACCTTGGTTAGACCCCATTTGGAGTATTGCGTGCAGTTCTGGTCACCTCATTATAGGAAGGATGTGGAAGCATTGGAAAGGGTGCAAAGGAGATTTACCAGGATGCTGCCTGGTTTGGAGGGTAGGTCTTATGAGGAAAGGATGAGCGAGCTAGGGCTTTTCTCATTGGAGCGAAGGAGGATGAGAGGTGACTTAATTGAGGTTATACGATGATGAGAGATATAGATAAAGTGGACATACAGCGACTTTTTCCTCGGGTGGATGCAGCTGTTACAAGGGGGCATAACTATAAGGTACATGGTGGAAGATATAGGAGGGATGTCATAGGTAGGTTCTTTACTCAGAGAGTGGTTGGGGCGTGATGCACGATCAATGACACAAAGACGAGAGTAGGATGTAATCGAGGCTTTATTACACTGAGATGTGTGGCCTCCTACAGCAGCTGACAATCGCCCTGACTTCCTCGGATGAAATGGTAAAAACGTGTGACCCCTGGGTGACAAAGGTTGTCACTTGTGCGTTAGCACATGTACCTCGGAATAGGGCATCGGGGGGCTCATTGAGCTTACCGGGGCGATACAAAATCTTGTAATTGTAGGTGGAGAGCTCGATCCTCCACCTCAAGATTTTATCATTTTTGATCTTGCCCCGCTGTGTGTTGTTAAACATGAAGGCAACCGACCGCTGGTCAGTGAGGAGAGTGAATCTCCTGCCGGCCAGGCAATGCTTCCAATGCTGCACAGCTTCAACGATGGCTTGGGCCTCTTTTTCGACGGAGGAGTGCCGAATTTTGGAGGCATGGAGGGTGCGGGAAAAGAATGCCACGGGCCTGCCTGCCTGGTTGAGGGTGGCGGCCAGAGTGACGTCTGATGCATCGCTCTCGACTTGGAAGGGGAGCGTCTCGCCGACCGCGTGCATCGCGGCCTTGGCTATGTCGGCCTTGATACAGTGAAAGGCCTGGTGAGCCTTGGCCGTCAGAGGAAAAACATTGGATTGAATGAGTGGCCGGGCCTTGTCCGCATAGTTTGGGACCCACTGGGCGTAATACGAAAAGAACCCCAGGCAGCGTTTGAGGGCGTTGGGGCAGTTGGGGAGGGGGATTTCCATGAGGGGGCGCATGCGATCGGGGTCGGGCCCCAGAACTCCGTTCTGGACCACATAGCCGAGGATGGCTAAGCGGTTCGTGCTGAACACGCATTTTCCTTGTTATACGTGACGTTGAGGAGAGTGGCGGTGTGGAGAAATTTGGCAAGGTTGGCGTCATTGTCCTGCTGATCATGGCCGCAGATGGTGACATTAGCCAAATACGGGAAAGTGGCCCGCAGCCCGTACCGGTCAACCATTCGGTCCATCTCCCATTGGAAGACCGAGACCCCGTTGGTGACGCCGAAGGGAACCCTAAGAAAGTGGTAAAGGCGGCCGTCTGCCTCGAACGCAGTGGATGGGCGGCTTACGGATGGGAAGCTGGTGGTAGGCAGATATCAGGTCTACTGTCGAGAAGACCCGGTACTGTGCAATCTGATTGACCATATCAGATATGCGTGGGAGGGGGTACGCGTCGAGCTGCGCGTACCGATTGATGGTCTGGCTGTAGTCAACGACAATCCTGTTTTTCTCCCCAGTTTTGACCATTACCACTTGAGCTCTCCAGGGGCTGTTGCTGGCCTCGATGATGCCTTCCCGAAGCAGCCACTTGACTTCAGACCTGATGAAGGTTTTGTCCTGGGCACTGTACCGTCTGCTCCTGGTGGCGACGGGTTTGCAATCCGGGATTAGGTTTGCAAAAAGAGAAGGCGGGTCGATCTTAAGGGTCGCGAGGCCGCACACAGTAAGGGGTGGTAGGGGCCCGCCAAATTTCAGGGTTAGGCTCTGGAGGTTGCATTGGAAGTCCAGGCCGAGTAGTAAGGCAGCACAGAGGTTGGGGAGGACGTAGATTTGGAAGCCGCTGAACTCCACGCCCTGGACAGTGAGAGTGGCGATGCAGTACCCCCGGATCGCCACGGAGTGGAACCCGGAGGCCAGGGAGATTCTCTGGTTAGCGGGATGTACCGTGAGGGAGCAGCGCCTTACCGTATCGTGGTGAATGAAGCTCTCAGTGTCCCTGAGTCCAGCAGGTAGGAGATCTCGTGCCTGTTGACCTTCACTTTAGTTGAAACAATCGCGAGGTTGTGTCGTCAAGACTGGTCAATCGTGACCGAGGCGAGACGCGGCTGGTCGTTGGTGGTTGCAGGCGATGAGCGGCCGGATGAGGTGCCCGACGGGCATGGGTCCTGAGTCGGGTAAGATGGCGGCGCCCACGGGCCGCACATGTCATGGGGGAAGGAAGATGGCGGCGTCCACTGGACGCACGTAGTCCTAGGAGGGGAAGATGGCGGTGCCCACTGGCTGCACGTGGGGGGTGCCGGGGCAATAGCGGCGATTGAGCGGGCCTGGCACACTGCAGTGAAATGTCCCTTCTTGCCACAGGCCTAGCAGAGGGCGCTCCGCACCAGGCTGTGCTGTCGGGGGTGTTTTGACTGCCCACAGAAGAGCATTTGGGCCCCACGGGGTTGGTTGGCTGCCGCGCGGCACAGGCGTGGGATTGGCTGAGGGCGGTTGCTGATGGGGTCCACGATGGGGCAGCCGTCTGCGGAGTCCATGATGCACAGGGGACATAGGCCTGAATGTTGCGTGATGCGACCGTAAGTGAAAGCGCTAGTTTTTTGGTCACCCCGAGGTCGAGCGTGGCCCCCTCTAAGTTGCCGGATGTTGTCAGACCCTATGCCCGTAACAAATGCATCTCTCATTAACAAATTTGAGTGTTCCGTGGCCGAAACGGCCTGACAGTCACAGTCTCCAACTAGGGGGAGCAGGGCGTTCCAGAAATCTTCCACCGACTCCCTGGGAAGATGACGCCGCATGGAGAGGTGGTGCCTGACGTAGAGTGTGTTAGTCCGCTGAGCGTAGTTTTCCTTCAGTAGCGCCATGGCCTCTGCGTAGTTGAGTCCTGGACAAGTGGAGAGACATTGGAGCTCAGGCACGTGTAAAGGATCTGGAGCTTCTGTGATTCTGGAATTTCGTCTGGCGCAGACCCGATGTACGCTTCAAAACAGGCTCGCCAATGTTCAAAGTCCTTTTTGGCGTTGTCTGCTTGTGGATGCAGCTGCAGGCGATCCGGCTTGATGCGGAGGTCCATCTTCTGAAAAACTCAGTGTAATAAATTGATGCACGATCAATTACACAAGACGAGAGTAGGATGTAATCGAGGCTTTATTACACTGAGATGTGTGGCCTCCTCCAGCAGCTGACGAAATGGCTGCTGTACTGGGAGCACACATATTTATACTCCGCCTACTGGGCAGAACCAGCTGGCAAGGATCTACCCCCGTACCAGTAGTACAGGGGCCTTACCGTAAAGCACCTATATCAACATCCTACATATACATTATATACATCAGTGGTGACTACCACAGGGTGTGGAACGCACTCCCAGCTATGGTTGTGGAGTCTGACACCTTAGGAACTTTCAAACGGTCATTGGATAGGCATATGGAGTGCACTAGAATGATTAGGAGTAGGTTGATTTGATCTTAGTTTCAGACTAGTTTGGCACAATATCGTGGGCTGAAGGGCCTGTACTGTGCTGCACAGTTCTATACATGCGGACCAGCGGTTGTGTGTATGTTGGCAGAGGTTCACAACCCATCCTGCCACTGCAGCCTGCATGGGTGGATGCAGGCATGTCGGTTGCACCTCGGGCTGTGCCGCCCATCGGAGGTGGGGGGGGGGGGGGGGGGGGGGGTACTCACCCTGGCTGCCCTGACAAGGTCATTGATCTTCTTGTGAGACTGGACGCCTGTCCTTGCTGTCACAGCCACGACGCTGACAGCCTCTGCCACCTCCCTCCACAAGCGCCGGTTGAGGCGTGGGGCGACCCTGCGGCCGTGTCCGGGGCACAGGGCCTCCCTCCTCTGCTCCACTGCGTCCAGGAGCGCCTCGATGTCCCGCTCCTGGAACCTCGGCACTGCACAGCGGGCGGCCATTTTGACGGGTCACCGGGGGGGGGTGTGTGTGTGGAGATTGGGGGGGGGGTGGAGATTGGGGGGGGGGGGTGGCGTCTTTTGTGCTGCGACGCGGGGGGGGCCGTCCTTTGTGCTGCGATGCCATGCGCCGTCACTGATGGCGCACGCGTCCGTGACGGGTGACGCCACCACGAATGGCGTAAGCCGCTGCTAGCCCATTCCGGGCCGGAGACCCCGCGACGTTTCGGGGGCCTGACGCCGGAGTAATTCGCCCCGTTTTTGACACCGAGTTCGGGCCATCGCGCCGATTCACGGAGAATCCCGCCCCAAATCTGGTGCAGAGGAATGGAGAATCCCGCTATTTAGTTTCCATAAGCTGCATTTTAATATTTGAACTTTTATTTTAGTTAATAATTTGATCATTTTTTACTTAAGAAACATTCAGCAATAGCTTTGTAACAAATTAACCTTTATCTTGTTTTAGAATAAAGCTTGTCTGCTGGATTATTTTTAAATTGAATTACTCACAAATTAAATGGAGGCTACATAGACACACATAAATTCTAAGCCACTATGAGAAAATGCTTTCTACATGGTGGCACATGACAATGAGGTGCCTTTGCTCTGAGCTAATAAACTCTAATGGTTCATGTCTAAGGGATTTGGGGGCTGAAATGTATGAGGACTGATAAAACGATGACAGATAATAATGATTATTGTAAGACACCAGCTCTCTTGTTGTTGTTTCTTTGCTGGTGGTTGATAATGTTTTGCTAATGTTAATTGACAGATATTAATTTTCCTCAGTAATGCTTGATGAGCAATTATTGTCCCCATTTCTCCAACTGCTCAATTATGATTCCCATTCCATTTTGTGAACATAAGTTTGATGACCGAGGAATGGCGAATTTCGGAAGCATGGAGGGTACGGGAGAAGAAGTCCACAGGTCTGCCCGTTTGGTTGAGGGTGGCGGCCAGAGCTACGTTGGACGCATCACTCTCGACCTGGAAGGGGAGGGACTCGTCGATGGCGCGCATCGTGGCTTTTGCATTGTCTGCTTTGATGCGGCTGAAGGCCTGGTGGGCTTCCGTCGACAGGGGGAAGGTTGTGGACTGGATTAGGGGTCGGGCTTTGTCTGCGTAGTTAGGGACCAACTGGGCGTAATAACTGAAAAACCCGAGGCAGCGCTTCAGGGCCTTGGGGCAGTGAGGGAGGGGGAACTCCATAAAGGGGCACATGCGTTCAGGGTCAGGGCCTATAACTTCATTTCGCACCACGTAGCCGAGGATGGCTAGGCGGTCGGTGCTAAATACGCATTTATCCTTATTATACGTTAAGTTAAGGATTTTCGCGGTCTGGAGAAATTTTTGGAGGTTGGTGTTGTGGTCCTGCTGGTCATGGCCGCAGATGGTGACGTTATCAAGATACGGGAACGTTGCGCGTAAGCCGTACCGGTCAACCATTCAGTCCATCTCGCGGTGGAAGACCGAGACCCCATTAGTGACACCAAAGGGAACCCTTAAAAATTGATAGAGCCGCCCATCTGCTTCAAAGGCAGTGTATTTGTGGTCACTAGTACGGAGGGGTAGCTGATGGTAGGCGGACTTGAGTTCCACTGTGGAGAAGACCTTGTATTGCGTGATCTGGTTTTCCAGGTCGGATATGCGGGGGAGAGGGTACGCGTCCAGCTGCGTAAACCTGTTGATGGTCTGACTGTAGTCAATGACCATCCTATGTTTCTCCCCGGTCTTTACCACCACTACTTGAGCTCTCCAGGGACTGTTGCTAGCTTCAATGACCCCTTCCGTTAGTAGCCTTTGGACCTCTGACCTGATGAAGGTCCGGTCCTGGGCACTGTACCGTCTGCTCCTGGTGGCGACGGGTTTGCAATCCGGGGTGAGGTTCGCAAACAGGGAAGGCCGGTCGACCTTAAGGGTCGCGAGGCCGCAGACAGTGAGGGGGGTATAGGGCCGCCAAATTTAAAGGTCAGGCTTTGCAAGTTACATTGGAAGTCCAACCCCAGGAGTGTAGCCGCGCAGAGGTGCGGCAGGACATAACAACGGAACTAGTGAGGTTTGCTAGGCAGAACCCCTTTACCTCCACCGAGTGTGACATGGAGGCCAGGGAGATTCTTTGGTTTACAGGGTGGGTAACAAGTGAACAGCGTGTTGGGGTGTATAAAGCTTTCCGTGCTCCCAGTGGCAATCAGGCAAGACGTCTCGTGGGCGTTGATGAAGACTGTCGTCGTTGCTGTTGCGAATGTCCGAGGTCGATTTTGGTCCAGAGTCACCGAGGTCAGATGAAGCAGTTGCGGGTTTTGATGAGCAGCGTGTAGTCGGCCGTGCTGGGAGCCTGGGGCCCCATCCAAGATGGCGTCTCCCATGGGTCACCCATGGTGGTCGGGGATGGACAAAATGGCGGCGGGGATGGACAAAATGGCGGCGCCCATCCGTCCATCGTGGTGTCCGAGGGGCAAGATGGCCACGCCCGTGGGTCGCACGTAGCCCTTCTTGCCGCACCCTTTGCAGGTGGAGGTGCGGACCGGGCAGCGCTGGCGGGGATGCTTCGCCTACCCGCAGAAGAAACAGCGGGGCCTGATGGAGTTAGCGGGCCGTCTTACAGCGCAGGTCTGCGGGGACACGGGGAAGGTCAGTGGGACTGCCGCTTTGGGATGCCACGCAGCCCAGGAGGCCGCCGCGCGGTCGGGCGCATAGGACTGCGCGTTTCTGGAGGCGACATCCATGGACCCTGCCAGGGCCCGTGCCTCTCTAAGTCCCAGGGTGTCGTTTTCTAAGAGTCTTTGGCGGATCTCTGAGGAGCTCATACCTGCTACGAAGGCATCCAGGATTAGAAGTTCCGTGTGCTCGCTCCCCGAAACTTGCAGGCAGCCACAGATTCTGCTCAGCACCAGTAGCGCACGGTAGAACTCCTCCAATGATTCCCCGAGGCTTTGCCATCTAGTTGCAAGCGTGTGACGTGCGTAGACCTGGTTTACAGGGCGGATATAATGTCCTTTTAACAGTTCGATTGCAGCATCAAAGTCCTCCGCCTCCTCGATGAGGGTGTAGATCCCAGGGCTTACCCTTGAGTGCAGGAGATGCAGTTTCTGTTCTCCTGAGGGGGTGCCTCCGGCCGTCTCGAGGTAGCCTTTAAAGCACGGAAGCCAGTGCTTAAATATCGCCGCTGAGTTCTCCGCGTGGGGGCTGAGTTGTAGACACTCCGGCTTGATTCGAAGATCCATCCTTTCAGCTTAAGTCTAGTCGATTAAATTGAAGCGCGTTCAATTACAATCAAAGACGAGGTAGTAACATAACTGAAGGCTTTAATCGACTAGAACTGTTCCCCAGCAGCTTCGGTACAAAAATGAGGGCTTTTGGGACGGCACCGGTTCTTATACCCCGCCTGTCAGGGCGGAGCTACGTACCAAACAGCCGATGGTAAACTCCTAGGTTTAACCAATGGTCTTCAGCCTCTCGGGTACGGTAATATTGTAATACCTGATAATACCACAAAGTTCAAGCAACTGGATGAAAGTGGAATGGAAGTTTGCTTTGAACCCAAGTGTAACACCTGAGTTGTGATGAAAAGCCACAAGGCTTTTGATGTGCATTCAAGTGTAGAAACTTACTGCGTTAACACTTGATCCGTTATTGATGGCAAAACATTGTTTTGGACACCTTCTGAGGTCGATATAACTGCACTCAGCATGAGTCAATACTTCAGAAAAGTAATGGAAGAAGCTATGACAAAAATGGATTATTTAATATCAAAGTGGCCTTCTTTGTTCAGGATGGAACAGGGAATGGATCTTGACCACCCAAACCCTGGCTTGTGGCTCAAATGACTTTTACATCAGGAGATCTTTTCATGACCTTGGCAACATTGGCAGAGTTGGACATCACAAGTGGAGGCATCTTGGCACTTGCACTGTGTTGCACTCTCCTTGCCTATGTATTTCAGACCTTTAGTTTTAACATTTAAAAATGTTAAATAATTCTCCTTTCTCTCTAAGTTCCCCTGCTCCTTACGCTTCTTCCCAGCAGATAGAAAGTGCCTTTGCTAATGCTTCTCTGTTTACAACCACAAGGCGATCAGCCAACACTGTTTGCTGTCTTGTTTTTCTTTTCTGTCTGTGAATGAAATTCTGATTTATTTTATTGTGTTTGGATATTTGCTGTGACAACTTTACAAATTCTAGCACGGTTAAGAAATTACTGATTCTTGTGCCATCAGGGGCTGGTTTAGCACAGGGCTAAAGCAGACCAAGGGTTCAATTCCTGTACCAGCCTCCCCGAACAGGCGCCGGAATGTGGTGACTAGGGGCTTTTCACAGTAACTTCATTTGAAGCCTACTTGTGACAATAAGCGATTTTCATTTCATTTTTCATTTTAATTTTTAATTTCATTGATCAAACATCAGGGTCTAATCCGTAATCCCAAAGGTATGTGACATTTTTCTCAAGTGATGTGATGCATGATGTCATTTTGCTTCTATAATGCCTGCCAATTTTGTGTAAGATTAGTAGCAGTCACTCCTCGATGAACGTCAAGATGATAAAGAAATATTGGTGAATGATGTGGCAAATACATAGATTTAATTGTGATCCAATTATTTCTCATACATTTCGTTTGTGCAGCTGTTCATCTGCACCTGCACCTGCACAGGATTAAGCATTTGGAGTTCTTTCCTGCTTCTGCACAATCTGATAACAAATGGTGCCAACTACTGGCATTTGTGTTAAATTAAATTCTGTTTGCAGCTTCGTTTTTATAACTTATTACAGTTCCTTTTCAATTCAAATCATTCAAGCCATGATGAAGGCCTCCTTGAGTGAGAAGAACCCACAAGTAGCCAAGTCATAAATGCATGTATTAATGTCATGTTACAAATGGCCATGCCACATTCTACTTATGGTGGGCATAATCTAATGCACAAAAAACAGAGTCCCGTATTGGGTGCGTATAGCAGGGTGTTTCTCGGCAACTGCAGCGTTGGTCAGGAACCCTCCCCCCAACCGAGGGCTGCAGTTACCTCATTTGCTTCACTGACGGGCTTGTCATCTTGGGTCATCAAACCCCTCCTCACCCCACTTCTAAGGGCAAGGCACCCCTTGACCCTATTCCTGGCACTGACAACCTGGCACCCAGGCACCTTGGTACTGTCAGCCTGGCACTCTGGCAATGCCCCTGCCAGCCTGGCCATGCCATCTGGGCACCCTGGCAGTGCCAAGGTGGCCAGGCGGCAGTGCCAAACTTCCAGGCTGGCAATGCCAAGGTGCCCTGGTGTCAGCAGGAGTGCCAGGGCACCACCCTGCCCAGAGCCCAACCACCCCATGGCCTCCAATGGCCTGGGCGAAACGTCCAGGTGCTGTTATGCCTGGCCCACATTTGTGTAGACCAGTGCTAAATGGCGCCATGGTGAGGTCTCCCAAATGAGGCTGTTAGTTCCCAGGCCTCGGGAGAATCCACGTATACATATTTAAATGAGTCCAATGGCTTTTATCCCAAAAGGAATGTCTGACCTTCCATCAGCCCATCACTAAAACTGTCCCTTTCCACATATCACTTGATACTATCCCACCTCACCTCATTTGCTGTTGAAACCTTCATCTGTGGCTTAATTACCTCTTGATTGGACTATTCCAACATACTGACTGGTCACCCACATTCTACGATCGGCAAAACTGAGGACATCAGAAACTCTGTTGTACATGTTCTTACTCGTAACAAGTCCCATTCCTCCATCACCCCCGTCCTCGCTGACCTACACTGGCTCCCAGTCAAGCAAAACCTACATTTTAAAATGCACATCCTTGTTTTGAAATCCCTACATGGTCTTACCCACTTCCCCTCTCTGCTATTCCCCCCCCCCACCCTCCCCCCAACAAATCTGCAAGGTGAGACAGAGACAGAGAGAGACAGAGAGTGGGAGGGATGGTGAGATAGCGAGACAGAGACAGAGAGAGGCAGTGAGCGAGGGAAGGACAGAGAGGGAGGGAAAGAGAGAAGGACAGCAAGAGGAAAGACCATACACAATCAAATTCCTGGATAATCCCAGAAAATCTGGACAGTTTATTTTAATAAATTTAGAGTACCCAATTCATTTTTTCCAATTAAGGGGCAATTTAGCATGTCCAATCCACCTAGACTGCACATCTTTGGGTTGTGGGAGTGAAACCCACGCAAACATGGGGAGAATGTGCAAACTCCACACGGACAGTGACCCAGGGCCGGGATCGAACCTGGGACCTTAGCGTCGTAAGGCAGCGGTGCTAACTACTGCGCCGCCATGCTGCCCCCAAAATCTGGACAGTTGATCATAATTTTCTCTTTCCCATTTCCTCACAATGTACAACAGATTTTGCAGATGAAGATGGGATTAAAATATAAAATATTTGCAACCTTTTTGACAGAGCATTTGACCAGCTCAGTATCAATTTTGCTTTGGGACATTTTATGACATTTAAGATATTACAGAAATACAAACTATTCGTACTATAATAACTCATTCTGGCCACCAGGTAGCACCATGCCCTTTTACACTGACTTCATCAGAAAGAATTTGGAGATGGAGTCACCAATGTGACTTATCAGTGGGCTCATTTTTGTAAACGCATTTACTTCTTTAAGTTAAAAGAAACAGAATAATTTTTGTTTTACTTAATTTGTTGTCTTATTTGTAATGTCATGATTGGGATAGTCAAACCAAGGAATCACAACCCCCTCGCTGCCATTGAGGCAGATGGTGAAGCTTCCAGCAGATTAGACACAGAAGATATTATCCAGTTGCTAGACTTGATTTCTATATATAATTAAAGAGAATAAAGAATCCATTGTTATCTTGCCAGTGTGAATATTCACAGAAATTTGTTTTTTCATGAACTGGTATAATTTGTGTACCTGTAAAAGGTACTATTTTCCCTCCAACTTTTTAAAATATATTTATGTTATGAGCATGCTCAGTGCATGCTCATTATCTAGCCATCAGGGTAAGAAAATCTGTGGGAAAAAGTGCAGGGGAACGGAGTGGTGCGTTATTGGTAGAGCCATTGACCAGGGAGGGGGTGTATGGGAGGCACGATAGCACAGCGCCAGGGTCCCAGGTTCCATTCCCGGCTTGGGTCACTGTCTGTGCGGAGTCTGCACGTTCTCCCCGTGTCTGTGTGGGTTTCCTCCGGGTGCTCAGGCTTCCTCCTGCAAGTCCCGAAAGTCGTGCCTGTTCGGTAATTTGGACATTCTGAATTCTCCCTCTGTGTCCCCAAGCAGGCGGAATGTGGCGACTAGGGGCTTTTCACAGTAACTTCAATGCAGGGTTAATGTAAGCCTACTTGTGACAATAATAAAGATTATTATTATTACCCACCTCTCGCGCTTCCGGGACTGCTCCCTGGGCTTGACAGGTACCACCCCCCTATTCTTGCTGGATATCCTCCTCAGGCTTGCCATCACCTCCCCCCATGCCCGGGTTTTGCTGGACCACGTGCCAGGTTGCCTGTTGCTCCACAGCAGCAAAGTGGGCATGTGCAGACAAAGATGCTCAGTGGCAAGAGACCCTCAGCAGAATCCTGATTATTTCATTTAATAATTGTCACAAGTAGGCTTACATTAACACTACAATGAAGTTACTGTGAAAAGCCCCTAGTCGCTGCACTCCGGCACCTGTTCGGGTACACTGAGGGTTGAGGGTGAATTGAGAATATCCAAATTACCTAACAGCAGGTTGCTGCCCAGAGGAATCCGGGAGTAATGGAAGACCATGCATGGTCAAATTCCTGGATAATCCTGGAAAACGTGGACAGTTGGCCACAATGCTCTCTTTACAATTTCCTCCCAATGTATAACAGAGTTTACTAATGAGGATGTGATTAATGTATAAAAATATTTGCCTCAAACAACCGTAGAGACCGTGATGAACAAAATTATCTTGTTCCCTGTGAGCTAATTGTTCGGTCATGGCAAAGGTTTTGGTTGGATTGCGTGAGGCGTGATCTTCAGGGTGAATGTTTGCTGCATGTTCCTATTGTCAATCTGCTTGCTGACTGCGCTGACTTTGACAAATGCGACACATTACCCCACCCACCTAGCTCAGGAAAAAAGCAACATTTCAAAATTAATCAGCCTTTTCACTCATCTCCCTCTGTGTTTCTCATTCCCATACCCTTCATGTATCTTTGTGCTTGCACTCACAGATGTTGTCAGATTTGAAAGGCAGCACTGCAGATCACAGGCAAATCTGGGAGTTGTTTGATTAACAAACAAAAAAATTAAAGGGATGTCTTTATTTGTTCACTTGTTGCTTTGTCGCCCTGACAACCTCGGCCACCTGCGCCGATAGCTCCCAGGAGGCTGACCCTGGCAGAATCTCACATTCCTCTGGTACAAGACGGTATTGAAAAATAAAAAGCAAATAAAAGGAAGGAATCCGACCACAACCAAAGCAGTATGCTGACTGAGGACTATCAATATTTGGCACAGTCCATTGGATCAATGGACTTTTCTCAGGTTCAGCCTTAAAGCTTTGTCTTGCTTCCACATCTAAACAGGGTGCTGCAGCAATAATGGAATTTGGTTGTGTGGTATTCTTCACTATGGTGGCTGACGCCCCCCCCACCCCCCCCCCCCCCCCACCCCAATCATCTGTTCCACCCAGTAAGTTAGATTTCCACCATGTGGAATACCCTCACTCCTACCATTTACACACAGTAAACTTGGCAACATGTGGCATGTCCGCCCGCATCCCTTGTTGAGTGAGGGGGAGTGAGGATAGAGTGAGGGAGAAAGGGAGGAGCTCAATCAGCTGGAGAGGAGAGGACGGGGATAAGAGGAGTTAAAGAAGGGTGGCAGGACAGAGTGATGCACGATCAATGACTGCTAAAGCAAGGTTGTCGTCCAACTGAAGACTTTAATAAGCTAGATGTTTCCCCCAGCAGCTCAGGTACAGAAAGAAGACTGCTGGGGCAGCACAGGCTCTTATACCCCGCCTTGCAGGGCGGAGCTACCATACAGCTTGACCAATGGGAAACATACAATATCTACCAATGGTGTTCCAGCATTACTAGGTACCGTAATACCTCTACACAGATTACCACACAGAGCAGCATGTGAAAAATACGGCAGGGTATAGAGAGAAGGAATTTTTCCTTGTCCTTTCTCTACCTCCTTTCTTCTCCCTACTCCTCCATTCACCTGTTCCCGCTTGTTCATTCCTTGAAGTAGATTCGGAGTATTTTACATGTAAATAATTCCACATCAGCAACACTCCACAAATAGCAATGGGATTTACGACCAGTTTTTCCTGTTGTTTCGTGATGGTATTTATTGGGACAAAACATTGAGGTAAATCGCTATTGTGCTCCAGATCGTTATTTGGGATCTTTAATGCCCACTTGAACAGAAGGTCTGGGGCTCAAATCTCTGAAAGGTGTCATTTTTATTTGACAATACATTTTCTTAATATTACATTGGAGCCAAGCTTAGGTAGCTTTACTTTGGGAGAATTTCAGATCGAGCTGGTGGGTTTTCCACTGGGTGATAATTCAGTCCTGCTTCTTTTCTTGATGTCAGCCTATGGAGCAGGCATGTACAAGATGTGTCCACAGCCATTTGTTTTGAAAACTTTCAACTGGTTTAGTTACCAAATCTCAGCACACAGGTTATGGGCGGGATTCTCTGATCCCGAGGTTAAGTGTTGACGCCGTCGGAAACGCCGTTGCATTTCCCGACGGCGTCAACACGGCCCCAGGATCAGCAATTCTGGCCCCTACAGGGGGTCAGCACGGCACTGGAGTGGGTCCGGCATGAACCCGCGCATGCGCAATCCCACCGGCGCGATTTCCGCGCATGCGCGGTGTCTCTCTTGTTCGCGCCGGCCCCGACCCAACATGGCACAAGAGTACAGGCGCCGGTGCGGAAGAAAGGAGGCCAGGAAACAGTGAGGCCGGCCCACCGATCGATGGGTCCCGATCGCGGGCCAGGCCGCATCGAAGGCCCCCCCCGGGGTCGGACCCCCCTTCGTCCCCCACAGGCCGCCCACAGACCCTTCATCGCCGGGGTCCCGCCGGCTCAGAGCAGGTTAGAACGGCGCCGGCGGGACTCGTTTTTTTTTTTTGAGGCCGCTCGATCCATCCGGGCCGGAGAATCGCGGGGGGGCCATGCAGAGCGGCCACCAACCGGTGCCACGCTGACCACGCTAACCCCAATGGCGCTGATTCTCTGCTCTGCGGAGAATCGAGTCCCGGCGTCGGGGCAGCGTGGTGCGATTCGCGCAGCCCGCCTGCGATTCTCTAACCCGATGCGGGGTCGGAGAATCCCGCCCCATGTTCTTGTAACACACTCCCTCGGGTTCTTTTCCTATTACGCCCAGTGGGTCCCCAACTACGCGGACAAAGCTACCATCTTCCCACTGGCGGCCGAGGCCCGCCAGGCCTTCAGCCGCATCAAGGCAGATATTGCCAAAGCCGTGATGCGCGCGGTGGATGCGTCCGTCCCCTTCCAGGTGGAGAGCGACATGTTAGAGGTCGCCCTCGCTGCCACCCTCAATCAGGCGGGCAGGCCAGTAGCATTTTCTCCCGTACCCTCAACGCCTCTGAAATTCGACAATCCTCAGTCGAAAAAGAAGCCTAAGCCATCGTGGAAGCTGTAAGGCTTTGGAGGAACTACCTTGCTGGTAGGAGGTTTACCCTCGTCATCGACCGACGGTCGGTAGCCTTCATGTTCGATAATACACAGTGGGGCAAGGTCAAGAACGATAAGATCATGAGGTGGAGGATTGAACACTCCACCTATAATTACGATATAGTGTATCGTCCTGGGAAGCTCAACGAGCCCCCGGATGCCCTGTCCCGCAGCACGTGCGCTAGCGCACAAGATGACCGACTCCGGGCCATCCACGATGACCTCTGCCACCCGGGGGTCACCCGGCTTCTCCACTACATCAAGGCCCGCAACCTGCCCTACTCCACCGAGGAGGTCAGGGCCATGACCAGGGACTGCCAAACCTGCGCGGAGTGTAAGCCGCACTTCTATCGATCGGATAAGGACCACCTGGTGAAGGCATCCCGGCCCTTTGAGCGCCTCAGTATCGACTTCAAAGGGCCCCTCCCCTCTACCAACCACAACACGTATTTCCTCAACGTCGTTGACGTGTTCTCCCACTTCCCCTTTGCAATCCCCTGCCCCGACATAACCGTGGCCACCGTCATTAAGACCCTACATAGTATCTTCACCTTGTTCGGTTTCCCCACTTACGTCCACAGTGACCGGGGCTCCTCGTTCATGAGCGATGAACTGCGTCAGTACCTGCTCGGTAAGGGCATCGCCTCAAGCAGGACTACCAATTACAACCCCCGGGGAAACGGACAGATGGAGAGGGAGAACGCGATAGTATGGAAGGCCGTCCTCCTGGTCCTACGGTCAAGGAATCTCCCAGTTTCCCACTGGCAGGAGGTCCTCCCCGACATGCTCCACTCCATTATGTCCCTCCTTTGCACAGCCACGAACGAAATCCCTCATGACCGCCTGTTTGTCTTCCCTAGAAAATCCACCTCTGGGGTCTCGCTTCCGCCCTGGCTGAAGACACCGGGGCCCGTCCTACTTCGCAAACACGTAAGTAGCCCCCTGGTTGAGAGGGTCCAGTTCCTTCACACCAACCCCCAGTACGCATACGTAGAACACCCCAACGGCCGACAGGTTACGGTCTCCCTCCGGTGCCTGGCACCCGCAGGTTCCCCTACCACCACCCCAACCTACCCCACCCCCAACCTACACCGAACAGCGCCCCCGCCCCTACATAGCTTCTACACCCCCTCTTATACTCCCTCCCCCCTTCGCCGACCCACAGGAATGAAGCACCTGAAGACACGCTCCCGGAGTTCACATCTGTGCCCGCACCGACGAGTTCAGCACCCATGCCCGCACCGACAAGTTCGACACCCATGCCCGCTGCGAAAACAGAGCTCCGGCGATCACAGCGTATGATCAGGGTGCCGGACAGGCAAAACCTGTGAGCCCTTCACCCCCGCCTGACTTCAATTTTTTAACAGGGGGTGAATGTGGTGAACATATTGTACTAACCATTCACCACCGTATTGCATTGTATCACGCTGTTGCCCATGTGGGCTCCACCTATGGACCATTCTACTGTACTACACGGAATGTATCATGTTGGTGCCCTTGTGGGCTCCGCCCCAGGCTCCACCCTCTTGAGTGGAGGCATAAAGAGCAGCTGCCCTGTAGGCGGCTCTCACTAGCAGAGCAGTCGCAGGCAGGCACTGTTCTAGTCGATTAAACTCGTCACTTCAACTCTCTGTCTCGCATGAATTGATGGTTGCATCAGGGAGTTTCTGCGACGCAGCAGGGGGTGAGAGAGGACATGGTCAAGAGCGAAGAAAGGGGCCGTCTGGGATGGGCTAGGTACAGAGTGGAATTAAAGGGGCAGGAGTTAAGTGGGGAAGATGACGGACGGTAGAGGGGATTGGAGGCGCAAGCCTCCGGTAAGGTTGGTAACGTGGAACGTCCGGGGACTGAATGGGCCGGTTAAAAGGTCGCGGGTGTTCGCGCACCTCAGGAGCTTGAAAGCGGGAGTTGTCTTTTTGCAGGAGAACACCTCTGTGTGAAGGACCAGGTTAGGTTAAGGAAGGGGTGGGTCAGGCAGGTTTTTCACTCGGGGTTTGATTTGAAATCGGGGTGTGTGGCGATTTTAATGAGCAAAAAAATGGGATTTGTGAGTGCGAAGGAGGTGAGGGATCCAGGTGGGAGATATGTGATTGTGAGTGGGGTATTGGAAGGGGCACCGGTAGTGTTGGTAAATGTGTATGCCCCAAATTGGGGTGATGTGGGTTTTATGAGGGGGTTGCTGGCAGCAATCCCGGATTTGGCCACGTACCAGTTGATCATGGGAGGAGATCTTAACTGTGTCCTGGAGCCGAGGGTGGATGGATTGAGCTCCAGGTCGATAGGTAGGGCACGAATGGCAAGGAAGCTGGGCGGGGGGGGGGGGTTATGAAGAGGATGGGTATGGTGGATCCATGGCACTTTCAGAACCCAGGGGGAAGGGAGTACACCTTCTTTTCACACATCTATGAGGTGCATTCGAGGATTGATTACTTTGTAGTGAGTCGGGAGATTTTGGTTGGGGTGGAGGGGGCAGAGTATGCGGGGATAGTTATCTCGGACCATGCACCCCACTGGCTGGATATTCGGTTCAGGACGGGATGAGAGCAGAGGCCGGGGTGGAAGTTTGACTCGGGGTTGTTGGCGGATGGAGGTTTTTGTAATAAGGTGCGGTTGCCGATTAGGGATTATGTGGAGTTCAATCAGAATGGGGAGGTGCCGGCGGGCATTATTTGGGAAGCACTGAAGGCAGCGGTCCGAGGAGAAATTATCTAATTTACGGTTCGTGTGAATAAGGAAAGGAGGGTGGAACATGACCGTCTAGCGAGCGAGATAGTGGAGGTGGACAGGGAATATTCAAGGGTGCCCACTGTGGAGGGATTGGCGAGGAGGAAAAAGTTGCAAGGGCAATTTGACAGGCTGACAACGGGGAGGGCGGTAGGGCAACTGCATTGGGCAAGAGGGGTGCAATACGAGTATGGGGAGAAGGTGAGCCGCATGCTGGCGCACCAGCTGCGGAGGCAGGCTGCGTCCAGGGAAATATTGAAGATCCGGACTGGGGCTGGAGATGTGATGTCAGAGCCAGAGAAGATAAATGAGGCATTTAGAGAGTAATACCAGGGACTTTATGAGGCAGACCCAGGAGGAGAGGAGGGGGACATGGGACGGTTTCTGGATGAGCTGGAATTTCCCTAGGTGGAGGAAGC
The DNA here is from genome assembly GCF_047496885.1 of Scyliorhinus torazame. Classification (NCBI taxonomy): domain Eukaryota; kingdom Metazoa; phylum Chordata; class Chondrichthyes; order Carcharhiniformes; family Scyliorhinidae; genus Scyliorhinus; species Scyliorhinus torazame. Next base: position 101,665,390 of record NC_092721.1, read on the forward strand.
AAAGAGGCAGGCGTTGGAGGAGCCCCTGGGGCTGAGGGAGGTGCTGGATAGTGTCAGGGGTATGAAGTCGGGGAAGGCCCCTGGGCCGGATGGGTGCCCGGCAGAATTTTATAAGGAATTTGCGGCGGACCTGGCACCACATCTGTTGGGGGCGTTTAATGAAGTACTGGAGAAGGGGGAGTTGCCGGAGACGATGAAGCAGGCGGTAATCACACGTATCCCAAAAAAAGGGAAGAATCCGGTGGAATGTGGGTCGTATAGACCCATATCACTATTGGACATGGATGTGAAAATATTGGCTAAATTGTTGGTGGGTGGATGGATGATTGTGTCCCGGGGGTGGTTGCAGAAGATCAAACAGGTTTTGTGAAGGGCAGGCAGCTCGCGAGTAATATAAGACGGCTGTTGAATGTGGTGATGAATCCGTCGAGAGCTCTGGTACCGGAGGTGGTGGTGTCCATGGACGCGGAGAAAGCATTTGATCGGGTGGAGTGGCGGTACTTGTTCGAAGTTTTGGGAAGGTTTGGGTTTGGGCCGAGATTTGTGGCATGGGTGCGGTTGCTGTATATGGCACCAAAGGCGAGTGTGAGGACGAATGATATGAGCTCACAAAGCTTTGACTTACACAGGGATACGAGGCAGGGGTGCCCGCTGTCGCCGCTGCTGTTTGCGCTGGCCATAGAGCCATTGGCGATGGCTCTCAGGGGGTCGGCAGACTGGCAGGGGATAATAAGGGAACAGGGGGAGCATCAGGTGTCACTCTATGCTGTATGTTTTGGATCCGTTGGAGAGTATGGGAAGGATTATGGGCCTGTTGGGGAGGTTTGGAGGGTTCTCGGGATACAAGCTGAATGCAGGGAAAAGCGAGGTATTCCCAGTGAATGAGCTTGCACTGCAGACTAATTTAGGGGGGTGCCATTTACGGTAACGAGGGATAGATTTTGGTACTTGGGGATTCAGGTAGCGAGGGAATGGATGGGGCTCCATAAGTGGAACTTAACGAAGCTGGTGGAGGAGGCCAGGGAGGATCTTAAGAGGTGGGAAACACTGCACTTAACGTTGGCGGGAAGGGTCCAAGTGGTGAAAATGAATATTCTGCCGAGGTTCTTGTTTATCTTTCAGGCTCTCCCGATCTTTATACCAAAGGCCTTTTTTCGGAAAGTGGACACAATCATCTCTGACTTTGCATGGTCGGGGAAGGTGCCGAGGGTGGGGAGGACCCTGCTACAGGGGCAGAGACAGCAGGGGGGGTTGGCGTTGCCAAACTTGCTTCATTATTATTGGGCGTCGAATGTGGACAAGGTGCGCGGTGGTGGGAAGGAGAAGGGGTAGAGTGGGTTAGGATAGAGGAGGAATCTTGTAAGGGGTCTAGTTTGAGGGCTATGGTGACGGCAACATTGCCAATGGCTCTGGGTAGGTATTCAAGGAGCCCAGTGGTGCAGTCCACGGTGAAGATATGGAATCAGCTGAGGAGGCATTTTAGGGTGGAAGGGATGTCGGTGCTAACGCCGCTGTGCGAGAATCATGGGTTTGAGCCGGGGAGGATGGATAGTGTATACATGAGGTGGAGGGAAGTGGGGCTGGTCAAGGTGAGGGTTTGTATTTGGAGGAAGGATTCGCCAGTCTGGAGGAGCTAAGGGAGAGGGTAGAGCTGCCGAGGGGTAGTGAGTTCTGGTATCTACAGGTTAGGGACTTTGCACGAAAGGTCTGGAAGGGGTTCCCTAGGTTGCCGGGATACACCCTGCTGGAGCGACTGCTGCTTCCGGATGTGGAAGGGGAGGGAAGAATTGGAGATATATATAAGTGGCTTCTTACTGTGCCCACCCCATTCCAACGCTGGCATCTCCACATCATGTTTTACAGATTTCACATTTCTCACTAATTTCTTCTGATGGTAATGTACACTCTTCATCAACTACTCTTTTACAAGTCTTTTGAGTAACGTCAATGTGTTTTCATTGTCAAACCTAAAACAAGTGGTATTTTTGTTCCTTAAGCTTGTAATAATCCTCACTACTTAGTAAATGAACATTCCATTTTCACCAGTCTGTTCCATGTACTGTGGAAATACAAGCACTATCTAGTACTGTAATGTTACATGAGTCCACAGCTAATGCATTTATTACATGAGTAAAACGCTTTGTGACCTGTATAACTTGTCAGGACTCATCATTATCTTCATCATCTTCCCCAGAAATTTTAGGTTATGTGTGAAGTATTTTTTCTTAGTTTCCAACTTTCCATGATGGGTATTCTGGTATCAAAATCGGATATTGCTACTCAATCTGAGATGATTCCGGGAAAAGACCAAGGTCTCCAAGGACATACTTTGTAATTTCTCACTTGCCGATGACTGTGCACTAACAGCGAGTTCAGAGCTGGACTGGTAGTGTAGCATGGATTTGTCCTCCGATGTATGTGACAACTGCAACCAGCACAAAGACAACTGAAGTAATGTATCAGCCTGCACCAGGAAAGCCCAATCTCAAGCCCAACTTGAGTCAATGACCAGAACCTATCAGGCGAGGCCAAGTTCATTTATCTTGGCAGCACACACTCTCTCGAGCCGACTGTATGATGATGCGCATGTAAGAATTGCCTTGGGTTTTCAACAGATTTCAAATTCTGGCCTCCTATGCATCACCAGTTTTAGTTTCTCCGTCATTGGTGGATGTGCCTCCAGTTCCCTAGGCCCAAAGCTCTCCACCTCTTTACCTTGCTTTCCTCCTCCTTAAGATGCTCCTTAAAACCTACCTCTTTGACCAAGCTTCTGGTCATCTGACCTAATGGGCGCGATCGAATGGCCATGCTGTACCTGAAAAGCAGCATGTCATGGCGCAACGTGGCTGATCGAAGCCACGGACCTCGCTCCCGGGATCTATACCCGGCGAGATCTAACGCAATCTTGAGAAATGTTGCAATGTGAATTCCGCCCATTGTGAGTGGAATCAGCTTTTGGCAAATCTGTATATCAGAGCGAAACAGATAGTCTCACTTTAATATGCAGTTTCCCAAGGCACCTGAGGCATTGGGATCTATCCACTTCATCTTGGAGACCTTGGCGAGCGCCGTTCAGTACTGGTTTCCACAAACGGGGACCGGACAGAACGGCTCTCGTGAGCGTTTCTCAGGGGATCAGAGGTCCCCAGGTGCTTGCCCTCTGGGCAGGGTGGTACCCTGACACTGCTAGTGCCACCTGGGCACCCTTGTACTGCCATCCTGACAGTGCCAGCCTGGCACCCTGGCAGTGCCACCTGGATGCCAGCCTGGCACTGCCAAGGTGCCAAGCTGATATTTTTTGTGCGGCGGCAATCATGTGGGAGTGGGGAGGGGGGGTCCAGGGATCCCCTCATAGTGAGTTGGGGTGGGGAGGGCTCGGGAATCGTGTCGGGGGCTCCAGAGATCGGGCCGCCCCTCTCACTACACTGAGGAGGTCTGGCAAGCGGAGCTCCTCAGGTAGAAAACAGGGCTATGTGCGGCCTCAGTCGTGTGTTCGCCGCTGAGGCCCCCTATCTAACCCGAGTAACGTTCAGTAGCGTTGGGCCTCTTGGCGCTGCAACGCAGGGAAACATGCGGCTTAACACGCTAACTATGGGATTTATTTCCAGTTGAGTTAAATCGCGCCCAATATCTCTTTTTATGGCTCGGTATCATACTTTCTTTTATAATGTTCCTGTGAATCACCTTGAGATGCTCCATGATGCTAAAGGTGCTGTATAAATATTTGTTGCTGTTGCTGTTGATAATGATCAGATGTAGCATGTTTCTCCATGAAATTCGATACAAGATCCAATTTCTACCTCTCTGTCTGCTACTATCCAGTTTAATGGCAAACCATCAGCCTTTATGATATGCCCATTAAAATATCAGTTTAGAATCATAGAATGTACAGTGCAGAAGGAGGCCATTCGGCCCATCGAGTCTGCTCCGGCTCTTGGAAAGAGCACCCCACCCAAGATCAACACCTCCACCCTATCCCCATAACCCAGTAACCCCACTCAAATTTTGGACACTGAGGGCAATTAATCATGGCCAATCCACCTAACAGCACATCTTTGGACTGTGGGAGGAAACCGGAGCACCCGGAGGAAACCCTACGCACACACAGGGAGGATGTGCAGACTCCGCACAGACAGTGACCCAAGCCGGAATCGAACCTGCGACCCTGGAGCTGTGAAGCAATTGTGCTATCCACAATGCTACCGTGCTGTTTCTTGGGGACTTACGGTGAGGGTGGGCAGGAGGCAGCCGTACACTGGAGGGCTCCCGCTCGGGGATAGAAATTTTGGAGTTTCAACGCCCGGTCCCGGGGGCAACGGAGTCTGAAAACGCTCTAAGAAGGCGCAGGGAGGAGAAATGTCCAAGTTTGGGAGAAAAAAGACCATGAAAAAGGGGTTTAATGAAAGTCCACCAGTGAGTGGAAAAGTCAGCGCAGGAACTGTAAGGAGTGCGGAGGCTAAAGCACCAAGGGAGGCCGCATCGCTCACAGCAGAGGAAATGACCAAGGTGATGGCTGTGGAACTTGAAAAACAGTTCACAAAACACATGGAAACGATGAAGAAGGAGATGGGGGGTATTGAAAGTGCTGGTAGAGGAGGCAATTGCCCCGGTGAGGGTGGCGGTATCAAGCGCAGCGGCAGAAGTGCGGGAGCAACGTGAGACACTGAAGGAAGTGGAAGAGGCATTATCGCAGCACAGTGATCAACTCACCGCGATGGGGAAGGAGTTGCGGAGGGTGATAGAGGTCAACAAGAGTCTGCGAGCCAAAATGGAAGACCTGGAAAACAGATCCAGGCGACAGAATCTGAATAGGTCTACCCGAAGGGGTGGAAGGCCCGAGGCCGACAGAGTATTTTGCCACGATGTTGGCAAAGCTATTGGGGGAGGGGGATGAACCCTCCCGATATGAACTGGATCAGGCTCATCGGTCGTGGAGCCTTTACCAAAGGCGAGTGAGCCGCCAAGAGTACTAACTGTGTGTTTCCGTAGGTACAGCATGAAGGAGAAGGTCTTGTGCTAGGCAAAGCAGAAGCGGGTGGTGCAGTGGGCTGGAGCTGGTATACGTATATACCAGGACTTTACGGTGGAGCTGGCGAGGAGGCGGGTTGCCTTCAGCCGGGTGAAGAAGGCACTGTACATTAGCAAGGTGTAGTGCGGCATTGTATATCCAGCTGAGTTGAGGGTGACCTACAAATCCAAGCACTTTTATTTTGGGACGGCGGAAGCGGCGGAGGAGTTTAAGAAAGGCAGAAGGACTGTGGCAGAATTGAGAAATGGTCGTGTACCGATGTAGCCTCATGTAACTTTATCTTTCACTACGTGTTGGTGTATGTACTAAATGAGTCGACGCTGTATATGTTTGGATAAGGGAAGAGATGGGACTTTCATTTGCAATATTGGGTCTTTGGGGCTTGGGTGTGTATAATGGGGTTGTGTGCTGAAGGGGATTTCTTGGTGTAGTACCCTCAATAACGACACGAGAGTGTGGAATGGTAAATGAAAGCTTTAATAAGCAGAGAACTAGCCAGCTACAGAGACGTGTGCTTACTGAGTGCCGCCTACAGGGCGTCATCTTATATACGGCTCCCTGGTGAGCGGAGGAGGAGTCCCCCAGGGTTCCAAACCCGGTCTTAGAGGGGCATCACCTACATGGTGTTAAGGGTACAGTAACCATTCATCACATTCACCCCCTGTTTAAAAAAAACGCAAAGTCCGTCGGGGGTGAAGTAGAATTGCATGTCTATTCTTTTCGGCGGCCTGGTCATCCTCATCGACCTTCTCAGCTCGGGTGGTGGTGCGGCGGACACGGACGTCTTTGGTGAGGGTACATCCGGGAGCACGGTGGTGGGAGCTTTCGTCCGGGTCAGGGTAGGGGGGCAGTGGGAATAGCTGGGGGAATAGCTGGGGCTGGGCGTAGCGGTGCTGGCACCGGCGGGGAATGTGGAGGGGGGGGTGCTGGGGGGGGGGGCATGGTCGGTGTCTACCGACGGAGTGGGGGTCCGGGGGGGCATCAGTGGGGGAACCAGCGGGTGCCAGATCCTGGAGGAAAACCGTGTCTTGCCTGCCGTCGGGGTGCGCGACGTATGTGTATTGGGGGTTCGCATGCAGCAGTTGGACTCTCTCTACCAAGGGGTCCGTTTTATGGCTCCTCACATGCCTCCGGAGAAGAACAGGTCCCGGAGTCGTCAGCCAAGGTGGAAGCAAGACCCCAGAGGTGGACTTCCTGGGGAAGACAAGCAAGCAGTTGTGAGGGGTCTTATTCGCGGCCGTGCAGAGGAGCGACCTAATGGAGTGGAGGGCATCGGGTAGGACCTCCTGCCAGCGGGTGGTTGGGAGACTTCTTGACCGTAGGGCCAGAAGGACAGCCTTCCAAACTGTCGCGTTCTCCCTCTCCACCTGCCCGTTTTCCCGTGGAACTGGTCGTTCTGCTCGAGGCGATGCCCTTGCTGAGCAGATACTGACAGAGTATCATTGTGGATGGCTTGCAGGCGGTCCTCCTGCGCGTTGGCGCACGTGCCGCGGGACAGGGTATCTGGGGGCTCGTTGAGCTCCCCTGGACGATACTTAATATCGTACGTGTAGGTGGAGAGTTCGATCCTCCACCTCAAGATTTTATCATTTTTAATTTTGCCCCGTTGTGCGTTATCAAACATGAAGGCTACCGACCGTTGGCCGTAACGAGGGTGAACCTCCTACCGGCTAGGTAGTGCATCCAGTGCCGCACAGCCTCCACGATGGCTTGTGCCTCCTTTTCGACTGCAGAGTGCCGAATCTCGGAGGCGGTGAGGATCCGGGAGAAGAATGCTACTGGCCTGCCTGCCTGGTTGAGGGTAGCAGCCATGGCGATGTCTGATGCATCGCTCTCTACCTGGAAAGGGATGGTTTTGTCCACTGCATGCATAGCGGCCTTGATGATGTCGGCCTTGATGCGACTGAAGGCCGACTGGGCCTCAGCCGTCAGGGGAAATGTTGTGGTCTTTATGAGTGGGCGGGATTTGTCCGCATATCTGGGGACCCACTGGGCAAAATAGGAGAAAAGCCCCAAGCACCGTTTGAGGGCCTTGAGGCTACTGGGAGGGGGAATCCCTTAAGGGGGCGCATGCGGTCGGGGTCGGGACCTAGGACCCCATTTTCCATGACGTAGCCGAAGATGGCTAGTCTGGTTGTGTGGAAAACGCATTTTTCCTTGTTGTAGGTCAGGTTGAGGGCCCGGGCGGTCTGGAGGAACCTTTCAAGGTTCGCGTCATGGTCCTGCTGATCATGGCCACAGATGGTGACATTGTCCAAGTACGGGTAAGTAGCCCGCAGGCCGTACTGGTCCACCATTTGGTCCATCGCCCCCTGGAAGATGGAGACCCCATTTGTGACGCTGAAGGGGACCCTGAGGAAGTGGAAAAGCCAGCCAACTGCTTCGAAAGCAGTATAGAGGCGGTCTTTCGGTTGGATAGGGAGCTGGTGGTAGGCGGATTTTAGGTCGACCGTGGAGAATACACGGGATTGAGCGATCCGATTGGCCATCTCTGCTATGCGGGGAAGAGGGTACGTATCGAGCTGCGTGAAGCGGTTTATGGTCTGGCTGTAGTTCACGACCATCCGTTTCTTCTCCCCGGATCGGACTACCACCACTTGTGCTCTCCAGGGGCTGTTGTAGCCTCGATGACCCCCTCTTTCAGTAAACGCTGGACCTCTGACTTGATAAAAGTCATATCTTGGGTACTGTACCGCCGGCTCTGGTGGCGACGGGCTTACAGTCGGGGGTGAGGTTCACGAATAGTGAGGGGGGTGCAAATTTCAGTGTTGCAAGGCTGCATACCGTGAGGGGGGGGCAAGGGTCCGCCGAACTTCAGGGTCAGGCGTCGGTGGCTGCATTGGAAATCCAGACCGAGCAGCAGGCGGGCGCAGAGGTGAGGGAGGATATAGAGTTTGAAACAAGCGTATTCGGCGCCCTGGATAGCGAGATTCGCAATACAATACCCCTTGATTTGGACCGAGTGGGACCCGGAGGCGAGGGCTATGGTTTGCGAAGCGGGATAGGTGCGCAAGGAGCAGCGCCTTACCGTTTCTGGGTGGACAAAGCTCTCCGTGCTCCCGAAGTCAAAGAGGCAGGGAGTGTTGCGCAAGTTGATCTGGACCTGCATGATGGAGTTCCGCAGGTGCTTTGGCCGCGATTGGTCGAGGGTGATTGCTCCCAGTTGCGGGTAGTCCGAGTCCTCAGCCGAGTCGGATTCACAAAATGGCCGACGCCGTCGGTCGCACGTGTCGGCGCCAAGATAGCCGCCCCCATGACTCGCACGAGGCCGATGACGGGTCAGAAAGGGGCGTGTCCAGCCAGTGCGCAGCCGCGTTGTGGGGCCTGCGGGCCTGTGAGCTTGATCTTCAGGCCTGGTGAGCTTTTTGTTTCTGGGCCTTGTGTAGCCATCTGGGATGGCTACTTCCAGAATACAAAATGGACGTTCGCAAAGAATGTAGGGAACTGTGGACAATGTTAGGAAAACAAGCAGGCACAGAGCCTGTATGCATATTGGAGAAACAGCTCCCAGACAGAATTTAAACTATAGGTCAATTAGCATATTGATGGCCCATTTCTGGGAACAAAGGAAAGACACTCAAGCAACCGATATTGTTTCAGACATCCCGGCGCCAGTTCCCCAACCGAAAGCACAAACAAAGCAAGGCCAACGGCCACCAAAGACACGCCCAGCCATCTGGGCACCCACCCCTTTATTGGTCAAGATCAATACCAGTGACCGAGAAGCGGCCCAATTAATTTGGGCCAAGTTTAAGGCCCGCCTAAAAGCGCGCGAAGCCCCTCCGGGTATAAGAAGGAACCCCCACAAGAGATTTGCTCTCTTGAATTTGGCTCTCAAAGCTGAGAGACCCACCCACCAGCTGCACCAGAAGCAAGTAAGTCCAAGGTCAATGCTCGCTACCAGACGGACGACCTTAGCTGTTCTCCTGTACCACTTTGAACCCAACAACCTCAGATCCGAACAACAGCCATTGTTCCTCTGACTGAGTGGTGCATCCGAAGCTAAGTATAGGCGTTAGCATTAGAGATGGTTTAGTTTGTAGTACTTTGTGCATGAGTAGATATTACTGTGTGTGTAAATAAATAGTATTTACTTTGAACTAACTAACTGGTGTATTGGCTCTTTGATCAGTATTTGGGTTTGAACCTTGTGGCGGTATCGAGAGATACCTGGCGACTCTAAAGCAAACATAATTAGGATTAAGGAAGGCGACCATGTTGGCCGTCATATTCATAACCAGAGAAACAGAGCAACATTACTGGTGACATCTGACGGGACTCGAACTAGAAGTAGCTTTGTCACTCCAGAGAACCAAAATTTGAATTAGAATCCATTTGGGAAAAAAGAAAAACCACAAGCGTAAGACCAATACTGATCAAACCTCCAAGATTCGGAGGTGTGTTATTTGCATGCGTACGCACAGGGATATAAGGTAAACCTGAGAGATTTTGTTGCGTAAAACTGTCGGGAGTTTTGTAGGCCGGAAATTCGCGTAAGCCGTACCCGTGTTTCCATCACCACTTTATCACCCCCTGTTCCAAATTCGGTAGAGACCCCAGAGATTAAGATAGAAATAGCAATGAAGGCAATGGAACGCCTTATGAATCCCCAAGAATTCGAGGTCGCAGCGACCAGTAGAGTAGGACAGTGTCCCGTATGGGAAGAGGAGATCAGAAAATATCTCAAAGGGAAAGGAGTGAATTTTGTGTGAATGATGAAACAGGTCCCGGAGGTATAGGGCACACTTGGTGGGAGAACCTGTTAGACATACACAAGAAGAGCTTAGGGAAAGCTCGCAAGCCGATGGCAATCGTGCCCTGCTTGGCACAATTGCGAGGCACAGAAGAGGTTGTGAGGACGCTCCGCAGAGAGATTGAAGAAAGAGACAAGAATAGTGAAGGAGATGTTGTGGTGGTATGTATTAGGGGTAATACGGTACACCAGGAATGCCGCGGAGCTATTGGAGGACAGATGCTGGATCCCGAATGGATCCGCCGCCTACTGGGCTCCACCCAGATAGGCGGGGTATAAGAACCTGGGTTAATCCCCGCAGCTGCATTCTGTGACTGAGCTGCTGGGGAACGAGTCTGAACAAGTCTGCTCAATAAAGCCTCGATTGAAGTTCTTTACGTCTCGCCTTGTGTGTGATCGATGGTGCTGCAATTTATTGAGCAGACTTAAAAAGGAATATGGAGCTCCGGATCACCCCGGAGTGCCTGCGATTCAGCCCCCACGCAGCAAATGCAACATCCGCGTTTAAACACTGGCTGGTGTGCATTGAGGGGTACCTCCGAACAGCCCCTGGCAGACCAACAGAAGACCAGAAGATGCAGGTCCTGCATTCGAGGGTGAGTCCCGAAATCTACTCACTCATCGAGGGCGCGGAAGAATTCCCAGAGGCGATCAACTTGCTGAAGGAGATCTACATTAAGCCCGTCAACCAGGTCTACGCACGCTACCAGCTCGCGACGAGACGACAAATCCCCGGGGAATCGGTAGACGATTTCTTCAATGGTCTAACGATCCTGGGACGAAACTGCGACTGCCCAGCGGTTACGGCGAACGAACATACGGACCTCCTGATCAGAGACGCTTACATAGCAGGTTTGGCATCGTCGCAAATTCTCCAGAGACTTTTAGAGAAAGACTCTCTCGGACTCACAGAGGTACGGGCCCTTGCAGCCTCCCTCGACGTGGCCTCCCAAAACGCCCGCGCCTATGCCCCCGACCGCGCTGCAGCCCCTTGGGCTCCGTGGACCCCCGCCACGACCGACCCCCCGGCAACCCCCACCCCTCCGCAAGCGTGCGCAGCCAGAATCCCAGACCACCCGGGGGGGCCCCGCTGCTATTTTTGCGGGCAGTCAAAACACCCCTGCCAGCGCTGCCCGGCCCGCTCGGCCACCTGCAAAAGCTGCGGTAAAAATGGGCACTACGCAGCAGTGTGCCAGTCCCGTGGGGTCGCCGCAATCTCCGGGGAACAAATGGGACCACGGGCTCAACTCCCCCAGCGACCCACGGGCGGCCAACGGGCGCTGCCATTTTGGACCCCGGACACCACAAGGGGGGGACGGGCGCCGCCATCTTCCTACCCACAGGTCGCGTGCGATCCATGGGAGCGGCCATTTTGTCCACCCCCGGCCGCGTGCGACTCATGGGAGCGGCCATTTTGTCCACCCTCTTGGCTGACAGGCAAGGACCCCGGCGTGGATGGCTCCACACTGCCTGAAGACAACGATCTGATACACTGACCACGTTTGGCATCGGTGACCCTTGACCAGTCGCGGCCCCGGACGCTCCAGACAACAACGACAAAGGTGCTGGTGAACGGCCACGAAACACCGTGTTTGATCGACTCGGGGAGCACGGAGAGTTTTATTCACCCGGACACGGTAAGGCGCTGTTCCCTTGTAATTCGGCCAAGCACCCAAAAAATTTTTCCTGGCGCCGGGGTTCCACTCCGTTGAAATCAAAGGGTTCTGCATCGCAAACCTAACGGTGCAGGGGAGAGAGTTCAAAAATTACCGGCTGTACGTCCTTCCCCATCTCTGCGCTCCCACCCTCCTGGGGTTGGACTTCCAATGCAACCTCCAGAGCTTAACATTCAAATTTGGCGGCCCTGAACCCCCACTGACTATCTGCGGCCTCGCGACACTCAAGGTCGAACCGCCCTCCCTGTTTGCGAACCTCACCCCGGATTGCAAACCCGTCGCCACTAGGAGCAGACGGTACAGCACCCAGGACCGGACGTTTATCAGGTCCGAAGTACAGCGGCTGCTGAAGGAAGGCATAATCCAGGCCAGCAATAGTCCCTGGAGAGCCCAGGTTGTAGTAGTGAAGACAGGGGAGAAGCAAAGGATGGTCGTAGACTACAGTCAGACCATCAACAGGTACACGCAGCTAGATGCATACCCTCTTCCCCGCATATCCGACATGGTCAATCGGATTGCACAGTACAAGGTCTTCTCCACCGTGGACCTTAAGTCCGCCTACCACCAGCTCCCCATTCGCCCCGGTGACCGCAAGTACACTGCCTTCGAAGCAGACGGGCGGCTATACCACTTCTTAAGGGTTCCATTCGGCGTCACGAACGGAGTCTCGGTCTTCCAACGAGAGATGGACCGAATGGTCGATCAGCACGGTTTACGGGCCACGTTCCCGTACCTCGACAACGTCACCATCTGCGGCCACGACCAGCAGGACCACGACGCCAACCTCCCCAAATTCCTCCAGACCGCTAACGCCCTCAACCTCACCTACAACGAGGAAAAATGCGTGTTTAGCACCGACCGTCTAGCCATCCTGGGCTACGTAGTGCGTAATGGAGTGATAGGCCCCGACCCCGAACGCATGCGCCCCCTCATGGAGTTCCCTCTCCCCCACTGTACCAAAGCCCTGAAACGCTGCCTGGGCTTCTTTTCTTATTACGCCCAGTGGGTCCCCCAGTACGCAGACAAGGCCCGCCCACCAATCCAGTCCACTACTTTTCCCCTGTCGACAGAGGCCCACCAGGCCTTCAGCCGCATCAAAACGGATATCGCAAAGGCCACGATGCGTGCCATCGACGAGTCCCTCCCCTTCCAAGTCGAGAGCGACGCGTCCGACGTCGCTCTGGCGGCCACGCTCAACCAAGCGGGCAGACCCGTGGCCTTTTTCTCCCGGACCCTACACGCTTCAGAAATTCGCCACTCCTCAGTAGAAAAGGAGGCCCAAGCCATAGTGGAAGCTGTGCGACATTGGAGGCATTACCTGGCCAGTAGGAGATTCACTCTCCTCACTGACCAACGGTCGGTAGCCTTCATGTTCGGTAATGCACAGCAGGGCAAGATAAAAAACGACAAGATCCTGCGGTGGAGGATCGAACTCTCCACCTACAACTACGAGATCTTGTACCGTCCCGGAAAGCTGAACGAGCCGTCTGATGCCCTATCTCACGGCACTTGTGCCAACGCACAAGTGGACCGTCTCCAAGCCCTCCACGAGGACCTCTGCCACCCGGGGGTCACTCGTTTCTACCACTTCATAAAGGCTCGCAACCTCCCTTACTCCGTCGAGGACGTCCGAACAGTCACCAGGAACTGCCAAATCTACGCAGAATGCAAACCGCATTTTTTCAGGCCAGATAGAGCGCACCTGATAAAGGCTTCCCGTCCCTTTGAACGCCTCAGTTTGGATTTCAAAGGCCCCCTCCCCTCCACCGATCGCAACACGTAATTTCTTAACGTCGTTGACGAATACTCCCTCTCCCCCTTCGCCATCCCCTGCCCCAACATGACCGCGGCCACGGTCATTAAAGCCGTCAGCACCATCTTTACCCTGTTCGGTTTCCCCGCCTACATCCATAGCGACAGGGGGTCCTCCTTCATGAGTGACGAGCTGCGTCAATTCCTGCTCAGCAAGGGCATAGCCTCGAGCAGGACGACCAGCTACAACCCCCGGGGGAACGGGCAGGTAGAGAGGGAGAACGGAACGGTCTGGAAGACCGTCCTACTGGCCCTACGGTCTAGGAGTCTCCCAACTTCCCGCTGGCAGGAAGTCCTCCCGGATGCACTTCACTCTATCCGGTCCCTGCTGTGTACCACCACTAACCAAACGCCTCACGAGCACCTCCTTGTCTTCTCTAGGAGGTCCGCTTCTGGAACGTCACTTCCGACCTGGCTGGCGGCCCCGGGACCCATCCTGCTCCGGAAACATGTGCGGGCGCACAAATCAGACCCGCTGGTGGAAAAGGTACATCTACTCCATGCAAACCCGCAGTACGCCTGCGTGGCGTACCCAGACGGCCGACAGGACACGGTCTCTCTGCGGGACCTGGCGCCCGCCGGAGCTCCCCACCCCCCCCCCCCCCCCAACACAAATCACCTCCCCCTCACTCCCGCCGGTGCACCCCACAGCCACCCCCTTCCCGGGGGAATCGGTCCTTCTCCCAGGCCCGTCCAGGCGTAAGGAAACAGAAGGGGACAGTGCGATGCTCCCAGAGTCGACCGGACCCGAGCCACCACCACCACCCGGGCTGAGACGATCGGAAAGGGCAACCAGAGCACCATCTCGACTCATCGCATCGACTTAAGATGTATATAATTCAGTGGCCCAGTAAAGCGGCATTGTTGTAAATAGTTAACGCTGCAAATCGGGTAAAATGTGAATAATTCGGTGGCCCAGTAAAAGCGGCATGATTGTATACAGTTCAATGGTTAAGGCACCGACCCTGTAAACCCCTACCACCATATCACCCACCACTCCGCCGGGTTCCTTTTTAACAAGGGGAGAATGTGGTGGTATGTATTAGGGGTAATACGGTACACCAGGAATGCCGCGGAGCTATTGGAGGACAGATGCTGGATCCCGATTGGATCCGCCGCCTACTAAGAACCCGTTTTACTCCCCGCAGCTGCATTCTGTGACGGAGCTGCTGGGGAACGAGTCTGAACAAGTCTGCTCAATAAAGCCTCGATTGAAGTTCTTTACGTCTCGCCTCGTGTGTGATCGATGGTGCTACAGATGTGAATGGATATGAGAAAGAAAATAGGGAACTGAGAGAGCAGATAGCGGCGATGGACAAGGAGTTGGCTGATGTCAAACGGGCATACCAATCTTGTCTCGCCCATTTAAGCAGCTTTCAATCGCAATACGATAGGGCCTACCAAGACACGCAACACGCGGTGTTGGTAAGAGAGGAAACGGAACACCAAGTTGAGCAGTTACAGAAGCAATGTAACGATTTAAAAGCAGCCCTACAGGCACTCCACACTGATGTGTTAGGCAGGTTGGTTCGATGTGGACTGCACTCGATGCAGGGAAGTTAGAAACAGACGTCTAACACAGGAGAAGATCCAACACTACTTTATTCAACTAGATGAACTGCTGTACATATTCAGCTGTGGGTCGACACTCTACTGATCTGACTAGTGACCTTGTAGTAACCTGACCAGACTTACTAGCTGGTGTTGTGCTTGCTAGCTCGTGGACTCTGACTGTATCAGTAGCTGGGTCCCGAGAGAGTGGGAAACCTAGTGCCCTCTGGCTTTATAGTGGTAGTGTCCTGTCTGGTGATTGGCTGTGCTGTGTTGTATGTTTACTGGTCATCCTGTGTGCCAATCACTGCCTGTCTGCATCTCATTATATATATGAGTGGGTATTATGACATCTCCCACCTTTTTTTTTTGAGTTAAATAAATACTGAGGTGTGTATACATATATATATATATATGTATGCCTGACTATATAAAACGGTGATTGAACAAACGTATATACATGGGAATGTGTCGATAGTGCAGATACATGGCAAACTAAGCAATATTTACAAGAGTTAAGTCGATGGATTCAGTCACAAAAATTTACAAAAGTTAAGTCTACAGATTCAGTCTTTGTGGCGGGTGACGTATTCTTGCCGATCGCCGCAGAGATGGAGCAGGAGCCGCCTGCACGTGGAGAGGTGGGATCGCTGCCATTGCGGTGGTCGTGTGGGCCGGCAGGATCGCTGGCAGATAGGTGGCCTCGTGGCAGGGTACGTCCGGATGAAGCATGATAGCCGGCGGAGCACTGCGGTCAGGTGGTGGGAGTGGAACTCTTCGCAATGCCCATCTGTTGCGCCGTAGCAGGGAGCCATCAGCCATGCGAACAATGAAAAACCTCGGGGCAACTTGTTTGACAACAACAGCTGTGGCTGACCAACCGCCCTCAGGCAACTGGACGTGAACATGATCGGCTGGAGCCAGCTCAGGTAAATCCGTGACATGAGCATCATATGTGGCCTTCTGTTGGGCCCGGGACTGCTGCACTTTTTGCAGTACCGTGTGGTGGTCAAGGTCTGGAACATGGATGGCTGGAACTGTGGTCCTCAGAGTGCGATTCATGAGCATCTGCGCTGGAGACAACCCAGTGGACAGTGGGGTTGCCCTGCATGCCAGCATTGCCAGGTTGAAGTTGGAGACTGAGTCTGCAGCTTTGCAGAGCAACCGCTTTACAATATGAACCCCTTTCTCGGCCTTCCCGTTTGATTGCGGGTAGTGGGGACTGGAGGTAACGTGACGGAAATTGTAGGACTGTGCAAAATCAGACCATCCTTGGCTGTAAAAGCAAGGACCGTTGTCGCTCATTACTGTGAGCGGTATCCCGTGCCTGGCGAACATTTCTTTGCAGGCTTTGATGACCGTCTTCGACGTGAGGTCGGACAGTTTCACCACTTCTGGTTAATTGGAGAAGTAGTCGACCAGGAGTACGTAGTCACGCCCCTTGGCGTGAAAAAGGTCTACATCTACTTTGGACCACGGAGGGGTCACGATCTCGTGCTGTTGCAGCGTTTCCTTGGTTTGAGCCGGTTGAAACTTCTGACAGGTGGGGCAGTTGAGGACTGGTTAATATCCTGGTTAATGCCCGGTCAGTAAACCGCCTCCCGAGCTCTGCATCGACATTTCTCGACTCCAAGGTGACCCTCATGGAGTTGACCCAGCACCATAGCCTGCATGCTTTGAGGAATAACGATCCTGTCGAGTTTCAGAAGGATTCCCTCCACAACCGTCAGCTTGTCTTTAACATTAAAGAATTGGGGACATTGTCCCTTCTGCCAGCCATGGGTAAGGTGCTGCATCACACGCTGCAGTAAAGGATCCTTGGCCGTTTCCTCACAAATTTGGACCATCCGTTCGTCAGAGGCTGGGAGGTTGGTGGCACACAATTGCACTTGCGCTTCTATGTGGCAGATTAAGTCACCTTGTTCACACAGTGTGGTGATGGACTGGGAAAGGGCATCTGCAATGATCAGCTCTTTGCCTGGCGTGTAGACAAGTTCGAAGTCATAGCGGAGGGGTCGAAGAAGAATTTGCTGTAACCGAGGTGTCATGTCATTTAAATCCTTCTGGATTATGTGGACTAGAGGCCTGTGGTCCGTTTCCATCGTGAATTTCGGCAGGCCGTAAACGTAGTCATGAAACTTGACTATTCCTGTCAGGAGACCCAGACACTCCTATTCGATCTGGGCATACTGTTGCTCAGTGGGCGTCATGGCCCTGGAGGCATATGCCACTGGAGCCCAGGATGAGGAAGGATCTCGCTGGAGGAGCACTGCCCCAATGCTGTCCTGGCTTGCATCAGTTGATATCTTGGTTTCCTTGGTTGGGTCGAAGAACGCTAGAGCAGGGGCTGTGGTGAGCTTCGCCTTCAGCTCACGCCATTCCACTTCATGTGTGGGCAGCCACTGGAAATCCATTGACTTCTTGACAAGATGGCAGAGGGCCGTGGTGTGGGATGCCATATTGGGAATGAATTTCCCGAGAAAGTTGACCATCCCGAGGAAGCGGAGGACCGCCTTCTTGTCCTCCGGAGTCTTCATGGCGTTGATCGCCAAGACCTTGTCGGCGTCTGGCCGCACACCCTGCCGCGAGATGTGGTCGCCTAGAAGCTTTATATCAGATTGACCAAATGAGCACTTGGCCCTGTTGAGCTGGAGACCATGTTCATGAATTCACTGGAACACTGCTTGAGGCGAGCAATGTGTTCCTGGGGCATTGTGGACCAGATGATCACGTCATCCACGTATACTCGTACCCCCTCGATGCCCTCCATCACCTGCTCCATGATGCGATGAAACACTTTGGAGGCAGATATGATACCAAAAGGCATGCGGTTGTAACAGTAGCGTCCGAACGGGGTGTTGAATGTGCACAGTTTGCGACTGGGCGCATCCAGCTGCATTTGCCTAAAACCCCGGGAGGCGTCCAGCTTAGTGAAGAATTTGGCATGAGCCATCTCACTGGTTAACTCTTCACATTTCGGGATCGGGTAGTGCTCCCGCATGATGTTGCGGTTTAGATCCTTGGGATCAATGCAAATGCGGAGCTCCCCTGATGGTTTCTTTACGCAGACCATGGAGCTGACCCAGTCTGTTGGCTCCGTGACCTTCGAGATGATGCCCTGGTCTTGGAGGTCCTGTAGTTGCTTTTTCAGACAATCCTTGAGGGGCGCTGGCACCCGGCGAGGCGCATGGATTACAGGGGTGGCGTTTATATCGGTATGGGAGCGTGCCCATTCCATCGAATACACTGTGGCACTGCGTGATAATGTCGTCTATGTCGGCTTGCAAATTTCCCTCGGGCGAGGCCGTCGCCGGTGACGATGACATGGTGTGGACTCGCTGAACCGGTTCAGGAGCTTGCAGGCCCGAGCACCGAGCAGCGACGCCCTGTCAGGCCTGACAATTTCAAATCGGAACGTTGCCTTGATCACCTTGTTGGATACCCCTAGTTGACACGAGTAACTGGCAGCTATGGCATTGCCATTGTAGTCAAGGAGCTGGCAGGCACCGGTGGAAGAATGCTTGGCCGGGCCTGGATGGTGTCGAGGTTGGGTTGTGAGATGAGGTTCGCAGACGCGCCGGTGTCCAGTTTAAATCGGATGCGAGCCTTGCTAACTGTGAGGACAGCACACCACTCGTCGTCGGGATCCACACTGAGGATCGAGAGGCGCTGCGCAGGTGTGGTGGAGGCCAGCTCATGTGTGGTTATGATGCCCACCCGATATGGAGCCTTGAGGCACTCAGCATCAGGGCCCATTGGGCTGTCGGGATCAGAATCTGGCATGCCTTGTTGTGTTGAGCGGATACTTTTGCACCGCAGCTGGGATTGCTGGCTGCTGAGTGATGGAGCGGATCTGCAGAGGGCTGCGTAGTGGCCAAGCTTGCCACACTGGAGACATTGGCGTCCTCTTGTCGGACATTGCTGCTTTAAGTGGGCGGAGCCACAATTCGGACACGTCATGAAGCTGACGTCAGAACGATCCGTGTGCCATCGCGCATGCGTAGTGCGGTCGACCGACGTACGCACCTGCGCAGTCGGGTTTTCGGCCTCGTTGTCCACTCGGTCATGGCGCGCATGCGCAGGGATCCGAGAAAAGTGTGCGAAATGGCCACTCTCGACGATGCTCAGGACCTGCATCTGTGCAATGGCCTGCACCCTTTCTGCCTCGTGGGAGGCCAGCTTTGCAGTTTCTGCCGCCCTGATGTGGGAGTAACGATTCTTGGCATGCTCATGGAAAACGCACATCTTGATAGCAACAGAGAAGGTCAACTGTTTGATTTTAAGGAGCTGCTGCCGCAGGGAGTCGGAGTGGACCCCGAAAACAATCTGATCCCGTATCATGGAATCAGCCGTCGAGTCATAGTTACATGACTGCGCTAGGATGCGGAGCTGGGTCAAGAAGGACTGAAAAGGTTCATCCTTACCCTGAAGCCTCTGCTGGAAGATGTACCGTTCAAAGCTCTCATTCACCTCAATGTCGGCTGTCAAACTTCAGCAGGACTGTTATGAATTTTGTTTTGTCTTCGCCGTCGACGAACGTAAGCGAATTGTAGATATGGATGGCGTGGTCCCGCGCAGTGGAGAGAAATAGCGCAATCTTCCTGGCATCCGATGCTGCCTCGAGGTCGGAGGCCTCAATGTACAAGAGGAACTTCTGCTTGAAGATTTTCCAGTTGGCGCCGAGGTTGCCGGAGATGCGGAGTTGCGGAGGAGGCTGGATGTTTTCCATTTCACCGGGTGGCTGCTTGCTGGTCAATGCTGATTCACTCGAGGTAGGTCCGTCAAGATCAATATCACTCTGGTACATGATGTGTTAGGCAGGTTGGTTCGATGTGGACTGCACTCGATGCAGGGAAGTTAGAAACAGACGTCTAATACAGGAGACTATGTTTTATTCAACTAGATGAACTGCTGTACATATTCAGCTTTGGGGCGACACTATACTGATCTGACTAGTGACCTTGTAGTAACCTGACCAGACTTACTAGGTACCGCATGGTGTTTGTGCTTGCTAGCTCGTGGACTCTGACTGTCTCAGTAGCTGGGTCCCGAGAAGGCGTGAAACCTAGTGCCCTCTGGCTTTATAGAACATAGAACATAGAACATAGAAAATACAGCACAGAACAGGCCCTTCGGCCCACGATGTTGTGCCGAACCTTTGTCCTAGATTAATCATAGATTATCATTGAATTTACAGTGCAGAAGGAGGCCATTCGGCCCTTTGAGTCTGCACCGGCTCTTGGAAAGAGCACCCTACCCAAACTCAACACCTCCACCCAACACCAAGGGCAATTTGGACATTAAGGGCAATTTATCATTGGCCAATTCACCTAACCCGCACATCTTTGGACTGTGGGAGGAAACCGGAGCACCCGGAGGAAACCCACGCAGACACGGGGAGGACGTGCAGACTCCGCACAGACAATGACCCAATCCGGAATCGAACCTGGGACCATGGAGCTGTGAAGCAATTGTGCTATGCACAATGCTACCGTGCTGCCCTTAAGAACAAATAAATCTACACTATATCATTTTACCGTAATCCATGTACCTATCCAATAGCTGCTTGAAGGTCCCTAATGTTTCCGACTAAACTACTTCCACAGGCAGTGCATTCCATGCCCCCACTACTCTCTGGGTAAAGAACCTACCTCTGATATCCCTCCTGTATCTTCCACCTTTCACCTTAAATTTATGTCCCCTTGTAATGGTGTGTTCCACCCGGGGAAAAAGTCTCTGACTGTCTACTCTATCTATTCCCCTGATCATCTTATAAACCTCTATCAAGTCGCCCCTCATCCTTCTCCGCTCTAATGAGAAAAGGCCTAGCACCCTCAACCTTTCCTCGTAAGACCTACTCTCCATTCCAGGCAACATCCTGGTAAATCTTCTTTGCACCTTTTCCAGAGCTTCCACATCCTTCCTAAAATGAGGCGACCAGAACTGTACACAATACTCCAAATGTGGCCTTACCAAGGTTTTGTACAGCTGCATCATCACCTCACGGCTCTTAAATTCAATCCCTCTGTTAATGAACGCGAGCACACCATAGGCCTTCTTCACAGCTCTATCCACTTGAGTGGCAACTTTCAAAGATGTATGAACATAGACCCCAAGATCTCTCTGCTCCTCCACATTGCCAAGAACTCTACCGTTAACCCTGTATTCCGCATTCATATTTGTCCTTCCAAAATGAACAATCTTTGGCGGGTAGGATCAAGGAAAACCCCAAGGCCTTTTACACATATGTGAGAAATATGAGAATGACTAGAGCGAGGGTAGGTCCAATCAAGGACAGTAGCGGGAGATTGTGTATTGAGTCTGAAGAGATAGGCGAGGTCTTGAATGAGTACTTTTCTTCTGTATTTACAAATGAGAGGGGCATTATAGTGGTAATATCCTGTCTGGTGATTGGCTGTGCTGTGTTGTATGCTTACTGGTCATCCTATGTGTCAATCATTGCCTGTCTGCATCTCATTATATACATGAGTGAATATTATGACACACACTTCCACGACAGAACAAAGGCAGAGCTCGGTAGATCACGCAAAATGCCGGAAGCAAATTGCAGAACTGCAATCTCTGCTTTCTGTTCAGAATGGATTCCGGGACACTTTTGGATCCCAATTAGACCAAGAAAATGGCCCCCATTGGCAGGAGTTAAATGAGACTGCCCATAGATATGTACATGGCACATGTACACAGGACAAACCACAAAAACGAAAAGCATCCCCACCCCCGACTGCACAGGCAGAACACAATCCTATGAACCCTGTCACCATACAGCGCAGGGCCACATCGGAAGGAGACCCAGATTTTCTATACACCACCCCATTGACCGTCACTCAATTAAGGGACGCGTGCGACAAGATTACACCGTTCCTACCCACATCGGACCCCCACCATTACTTTGCAAGAGTAAAACAACAGGCGACCATGTACGGCCTGGATGAAAAGGAGCAAGTGAAGCTCACAGTTCTGAGCCTCGGCCCCTCAGTCATGGCAGCCCTTCCCGACCCACAGAATGTAGTAGGAGGCACCCTCCAAGAAATACAGCGATCCTAGATGCGATCGACTACAACAAAGGAGACCCCGTAGAAGGCCTAAACAAATGTAGGCAGAAAAAGACAGAGCACTCCACAGCGTTTGCTGGATGCTTGTGGATTCATTTTACAGTGGTGTTTGGAGAGTTAGCCCACGCCAATTTGACCCCAGACAATATGGCCAAATGGACTTGAATCCTAGTCTCTCATGCAACAGAAGCAGGACAGAGAGCTTGCGCAAATTACAATCCCTCAGACGAGGCCCACAACGAGAAATGGGTTTTAAAGAGATTGTCCCGCACTTGGGAACAGTCTGTTCAAGGTAAATTAGCTTCTGGTAGAGCAGAGGAGGAGCAGGCAGATGCGAACATGCATCCAGAACCCCGCATGGGTAAACGAGGGAAGAAACAGCCCACAGCAGACTAAATCCCAGGAGTGTTATAATTGCGGCCAATTAGGACAAAACGCATGAGAGTGCAATGCGTCACAGAAGCAGCAGCGAAACCAGCAGGCAGGCACCCTGAATAAGAATAGGGCAAAGCCAATTCACAGTATTAGCTCCCGTTCTGATAACGCAGATATGAACGGCACCAACTGACGGTGTTCGGACTCCCCAACTTGGGTCTGCGACACCCTTTGCGACAAATCCGGAAGACCGGTAGCGGCAGGCACAGTCCGGGGACACCCTGTAGAATTTCTCTGGGACACAGGAGGGCCCCGCACCATGCTAAACTCCTCCACAATGTTTCAGCGAGACACATGGCCCACCACCGGCATCATTACTCTCAGCAGTTTTACAGGGCACTTACAGCAGGGACACATCACAGCCCCTGTAGCGATTCAGATAGGGAACATTAAGACTAAACACCCCGTAGTTCTACTCGACCTACCCCAGACAGCCGAACACATTTTAGGTATTGACTTTATGAGCTCCCACAATCTATCATTCGACCCAGTAAACAAATGTGTATGGAGAATGGCAAAGGCAGCACGTGCCCCCGCCACGCTCACAGTTGGAGACTATGAAAATAGAATTAGCGCAGTTGGAGACTTCTGGTTCGACCCCCGAGCCATTAGTCAGAATAAAGAAGTTAGGGAAGTCCTACAGTGACACAAAGCAGCATTTGCACAGCACAAACATGACTGTGGCAAGATCGCTGGCTTGGTGAACATTACAGGTCCCAACCCCAAACCCCAAAAGCAGTATGGTTTCCCCCAAGAAGCAGAGGGAGAAATCTCGAAAGTTATTCAGAGTTTGCTTGACCAAGGCGTACTTCGATCAGTAGCCTCCACGAGCAATGCCCCAATATGGCCCGTCAGGTAACCCGATGGATCATGGCAACTGACCATCGATTATTGGGAACTAAACAAAGTAACCCCAGTAGCAGCCCTCACTGTAGCCACGAGTCCAGAGACAATGCTCAAACAGGGACTGCAGTCAATTTTTTTTTTCTGTTTTGGACATTAGCAACGGCTTTTGGTCCATTCCATTGGATAAAGCGTGCCAATATATATTTATTTTCACCTTCCAGGGACAGCAATATACGTGGACATGCCTTTCACAAGGCTTCCACAACTCCCCCTCCATTTTCCACCGACAGCTGGTAAATGGATTAGCCAAGTTTTCCCAACCCGATTGTCTGGTTTACAAACGGACACAAAGGGAGAGCACATTTTGCTTCTCGCCGAACTATTAGGACTCCTTCAACAAATTGGTTGTAAAGTGAATCCCAAAAAGGCCCAAAAAGAAAACGCACAGCTCAGGGAATTTTTAAAAGGCAACTTCCCAGCCCCCTATGATAAATACAAGAACGCGTTGACAACACATGACGGTATAATTTTAAAAGAAGGAATTTATGTAGTCCCCAGCCAGGACAGGAATCAGATTATTTG
The DNA here is from genome assembly GCF_047496885.1 of Scyliorhinus torazame. Taxonomy (NCBI): domain Eukaryota; kingdom Metazoa; phylum Chordata; class Chondrichthyes; order Carcharhiniformes; family Scyliorhinidae; genus Scyliorhinus; species Scyliorhinus torazame. The sequence continues at coordinate 101,689,147 of NC_092721.1, forward strand.
CCAATTCCATGACAACCATGAATATCAAGGCATGGAAGCTACCCTAGCCCACCTCAGACCTCTCTGCTGGTGGCCCAATTTAAAAGCCAATGTAACGCACAAATTGAGAACTGTTGAATCTGCGCCCAGAACAATCCGGACAGATACGCAAGGAAAGGTCAGCTTAGTCATACCCACCCCGTTAATGGCCCCTGGACGAACTTGCAAATTGATTATATAGGACCCCTACCCCCTCCAGGAATGGTGGTCATCGACACCTTCACAAAATGGGTGGAAGCCTTTCCATCCAGAACGAACACGGCTAAAGCAACAGCCAAGTTCCTCACTCAGCACATCTTTACAAGATGGGGACTTCCACACAGCATAGAGTCCGACCAAGGCTCCCATTTTACAGGACGAGTGATGAAAAACGTCCTTACAATTTTTGGAATCAAACAAAAATTCCACATTGCATACCACCCCCGGTCAAGCGGCATAGTAAAAAGAATGAATAGGACTGAAAAGCAACCCTCAGAAAAATGGTGCAACAACACAATAGCACCCGGGACACAGTTCTCCCCTTTGCACTGATGTTCATAAGAAACACGGTATCCACATCGACAGGATACACCCCCCACACCCTCATGATCGGACGACCCATGAAAGGGGCAGAATATTTGTTATGACTGGATTTGGCCAGCCCCACAATCACCTCCCTCACCTATGAGAAAGCAGTTCAGCAGATTTTAGAGAATGTAAAAGCAGCCCAGCTTGCAGCAGCTGTTAGACGTGGGACACACAAGAAGCAAAGCAAAGTTTGCTTTGATAAGACAGTACACGCCACAGAATTTGTAGTAGGGCAGCAAGTCATGCTATCCCTATACAACCCCAGTTCATTCCTTTCCCCCAAATTTGCAGGACCGTACTCCATCTCGGATAAAGTCAGCCCCTCTGTATACAAAATCACCTATCCTAATGGCAAGTCTGCTTAGTTCCACATAACCCAGCTTAAGGCTTATGGCTCGCAGAACAACCATTCACACCACATCTCACTTGCAGCAGCAGATGAACACGCCCTGCCCACGAGCGACTTATTCCTACCCTCCCACAACCAGTCAAGCCCATCCTCAGACACTACTTCGACTCCACCCCCAGAGGCACAAGTCCACCTCTCCCTTCCTCCAGCCAGCAGCAACAGCGATAGCGACAGCTCCAGCACGCCACGATTACACCCCTGCACCAGGCCCCACTCCCAGTGACTCCGAACACAATTCCAGCAACCCCTTTGAGATCACGTGCATTAAAGCTCCTGATCCATACCCACCACCCGACGATTATGAATTGTCCCCTAGCAGCTCCAACCTCGACACGAAACACTGGCACCGAGATAATTCGTTCAGACTCATCCAGAATGATGAGATGGACCCCAATTCACCCCAAGCAGCTTTGGCACAGCTACTCCAGTCACGAGTGTGGCAACCGGGAGAAGATGATGACTTAGAGTCTGACTCCCACCTAACGAACCCCTTTGCGACTCTGTTCGCTATTGAACAATGAGGTGTCCAGATTATGGTAAAAAGGAACCGATGGAGATTTACGGTGTCCTTCTAATGGATTTTTGTTTTGTTTGTGTGTTATTGTGAATGTTAAATGTTGTTTGTGCACTTACAGTTTATTCATGGCCCCACGCCACCACTCTTTTAATGCCCACTGGCAGTTAAGGGAACTAGTTTGTCCGCAGACAACCAATCATAGCTACTCTTCTGTTTTGAAGGTAGCCACAAAAGGCAACCCCCACAACGATCACAAATTCTTACCGTTCTTGCCCGGTCACTCAGGCAGTGGAGTAACGGCAATAATCCCTGTCCTGCCTGAGGACCCTCATCTGGTCAGCTACGCTCGGGTAGTGCACATACGGCACTGGTCACCGTCCTACCCATTCCACCCATTCTTGCCCCGCTGCGGCCCAAATGCACCCCATTTGGAACTTTTAGTTCAAAACTCTTCTGTTTGTTTTATGGCGACCCTTAGGTTGCTTTCCATATGCTATTTACATCCTCAAACACCGGGATGGTGCATTCACCACATCGCCCACACAGGCTGCGAGACTGCTCGCACTGTGTCAGCATTTTCTTCTCGGATGTCTTGTCCAAAAATATTTAGTTTAAAAAAAAAATGAGGGAGTCCAATTATAATGGGTAATTGGTAATAAAAGGACAGACATACAGACATACGAGGTCTTAAGCAAGATAATAACAGATATTTTGCTTGTGTCCACAGAAATCCAGAACCACAAAAGCCTCAGGAAGACAACGGAAGAAAGAAAAGAACATGAAGGCAAACATCATGGTCTACATTTTGATCTTCGCGGGATCCCTACAGTTGCGCGCGGGATCCCCCTGACCCCTACCACATAGGCCGTAAATGTTTCCCATCCCTGCCACACACTGTAGCCAGAGATAGCAACTGATACACCAACCTGGTGTGACAAGTTCATTACTTGGTATCCCCTGTCCTACGTTGTAGAAGCACTATTAGTAATTGCAATACTCTGCAGTGTCGTTCAGACACTAAGACTAAGGAAATGGCGGAGGAAAGCCTCCCGCACTCCGGTATACACATTCAGATCCCCTATTTTCTGACTTAAACAAACTCCCCACCCTCTTTAAGTGAATTAAAGTGCATCAACCATTTTTTTTGTTTGTTTACTTGTTCTAATAAAAATGTACAACTCTGTGCTTGACTGCCAAGCCACAGAAACATGTGTTGCTGCTACTGTATAGTTTAAAATGTTGTACATGCTTTTCATTGATTATGGATAACTTAGATAAGAATAGTTAGAGGTTCCCGTGTTTTTATTTTGTAATGCATGCCTGAATGTCATAGCGCCGTAGAATTTTACAATGATGTGTGTACATAAAGCAATTTAGGTAAAAGTTCCAATTCATAGGACAGAGTAGCGTAGCGCCCGACTCAGGAGGAGAACAAAGAAGATGCAGTAATATGATCCTTCACGCTTTGCATTGAGGATCACAAGGAGGGTGTGTAGCCATATGGGATGGCCACTTCCAGAATACAAAATGAATGCTCACAAAGAATGTAGGGAACTGTGGACAATGTTAAGAAAACAAGCAGGCACAGAGCCTGTATGCATATTGGAGAGACAGCTCCCAGACGGAATTGAAACTATAGGTCAATTAGCATATTGATGGCCCATTTCTGGGAACAAAGGAAAGACACTCAAGCAACCGATATTGTTTCAGACATCCCAGCGCCAGTTCCCCAACCGAAAGCACAAACAAAGCAAGGCCAACGGCCACCAAAGACACGCCCAGCCATCAGGATACCCACCCCTTTATTGGTCAAGATCAATACCAGTGATCGAGAAGCAGCCCAATTAATTGGGGCCAAGTTTAAGGCCCGCCTAAAAGCACGTGAAGTCCCTCCAGGTATAAGAAGGAACCTCCCCACGAGGGAATCGCTCTCTTGGATTTGGCTCCCAAAGCGGAGAGACCCATCCACCAGCTGCACCAGAAGCAAGTAAGTCCAAGGTCAATGCTCGCTACCAGACGGACGACCTTAGCTGTTCTCCTGTACCACTTCGACCCCAGCACCCTCAGATCCGAACAACGGCCATTGTTCCTCTGACTGAGTGGGCACCCAAAGCTAAGTATAGGCGTTAGCATTAGAGATGGTTTAGTTTGTAGTACTTTGTGCTTGAGTAGATATTACTGTGTGTGTAAGTAAATAGTATTGACTTTGAACTAACTAACTGGTGTATTGGCTCTTTGATCAGTATTCGGGTTTGAACCTTGTGGCGGTATCGAGAGATACCTGGCGACTCTAAAGCAAACATAATTAGGATTAAGGAAGGTGACCATATTGACCACCATATTCATAGCCAGAGAAACAGAGCAACACTTGGGCCTGGCCAGGCAGACCCTCGCGAAATGCCCCTTCTTTCCGTAGTCACTGCAGATGGTGGAGTGGGCTGGGCAGCGTTGACATGGATGCTGGCCCTGCCCACAGAAATAGCACGGTGTTCCCCTGGTTTGGGCGGGTCGCCTTGCGGCGCAGGCCCATAGTGCGGCCGAGTCTGGGGAAGTCCGAGGGGGGCTCGCAGGGTCCGCGGGGTACGTGCCTAGGTTACGGAGGGCCACTTCCAGTGAGGTGGCGAGCGTTACCGTGTCCTGAAGGTCTTTAGCTCCATTTTCAAAGAGTCGCTACCTGATATAGATCGAACGGTTGCCGGACACGAAGGCGTGCAGGTTCATGGGACTTCCCCCGTCACATCCTGATGGTTGCAGTTCCTGGCGGGCGCGGTGAGCTTTTCCAGCGTTTCCCCTGAGCGCTGCCGGCAGGTAGAGAGCAGGTGCCGTGCATGTACCTCATTTATGGGTTGACGAAACGCTTTCATAGGATCTCGATCGCCTTCTCGTAAGTGGTTGCCATCTCGATCATGACGGAGATTCTATGGCTCACCCGGGCATGGAGTAGGTGCAGCTTGCGAGGCCCTAGGACGGGAGCTTCCGAGGATTCCAGGTAGGGCTCGAAGCAGCGGAGCCAGTACTTAAAAATGTCTTTGGCCTCCGGTGTCCGTGCTTCCAGGTTGAGCTTTTCAGGCTTGAGACTGGCGTCCATCCTAACATAGCCTGCTTATTAAATTGTAGTCCCCTCAACAACGACACGAGAGTGTAGAATGGTAAATGAAGGCTTTAATAAGCAGAGAACTAGCCAGCTACAGAGATGAGTGCTTACTGAGTGCCGCCTACAGGACATCACCTTATATACGGCTCCCTGGTGGGCAGAGCCACAGGCGGAGTACCCCAGGGTTTCAAACCCTGTCTTAAAGGGGCATCACCTACATGGTGTTAAGGGTACAGTAACCATTCATCACACTTGGTTTACCTGGGACCGGGCAAGGGGGAAGGAGACCCGGGTGGGGGCCTCCACGCTGGCCGGTTTAAGCCGGCCAGTTAACGGAAGTGAGGTGGAGGGAGGGGCTGCAGCCATCAGAGCCTGGTAGAACAGGTTCCGGTGAGTCTAGCCGGGGTGAAAAGTTGGGGGAAGGAACCGAGATTGGGGGGAGGAGTTTACAAGAGGAAGTGGAGGGGAGGAGTCCAGGAAGGGGGGTGGGGGAGTTGTCAACAATTCATGGGTGTCATTCACGGTACTTTTTCGGGGATTGGATGGCGTTGAATATTGGGGGGGGGGGGGGGGGGGTTGGGGGGATGGACTATATATATCAATGGTGACCACAGGCGATTCCTGATTCCTTTTTCTTTTTTCCTTTTTTTTCCACCTTGGGAGGGTTTGTTTTATTTGATGCTTATATTGTCAAGTGGGCTGTTATTTGGGGGATGGTGGGAGGATGGGATTGTTGTTTTTGATAAGGGGATTGACATTGTATTCATTACCGTTTACTGTTTGTTGATGGGGTGAAAATTCTGAAGAAAATGTGAAAATGGAGAATAAAAATATTTAAAATTAAAGAAATGTCAGTTTCTCCATTTAAGTGTACTCCATTTAAGTGTACTCCATTTAAGCACTCTAAGAAAGATTTTCATGTCCCAGTAGCCTGATCAAAATTGGTGAAGTAATTCCTGTTGTAAATCTCAGTGCATAAATCTTCACTATTTGTCAGGCCAATCCCACGTAAATGAAATCCTGCTTATCTACTGAGCGATTAATATGCCAAAAGCATGGCAGCACAGTGGGTAGCATTGCTGCCTTGCAGTACCAGGAACCGGGCTCGATTCTGACCTTGAGTCACTGTCTGTGCGGAGTCTGCACGTTCTCCCCGTGTGTGCGTGGGTTTCCTCCGGGTGCTCCGGTTTTCTCCCACAGTCCAAAGATGTGCAGGTTTGGTGGATTGGCCATGATAAATTGTCCCTAAGTATCCAACGGTTGGTTGGGGATACAGGGATAGGGCGAGGTTTGGGCCTCCGTAGGGTGGTCTTTCGAGGGGTCGATGTAAATTCGATTGGCCGAATGGGCTCCTTCTGCACTGTAGGGATTTTATGAATCTATCAAAGGACAAGGAGTCTAAGTGGACAATATCACCAGATCTAAAAGTTAAAATTACTCAATTCTTTCAATTTACGAAATGAAAAGAAAGAAAAGCGCAAGAATGATGACATAAGAGCGGGAGCAAGAGCTTGCTTTACACTTATAAAGTAGCATTATTCATTCCTGCCTTCTGTAATGGTCAATGGTGTTGTACAATAATTACCAACGTCGGCCACTGGAGGATGCTATCAGCACATGTTTTGAAATATATTCACAACGCAATTTTGAAAATCCCCAAGATTGTTAATGCAGGTTGAGCATCCCTTATCCGAAATACTTGAGGCTGAAAGTGTCTCGGATTCCGGAATGTTTTGAATTTTAGAATACCTGTAATTACCTATAAAATGCGGTAGCTCATCCAGCGGGGATGGGATCCAATTCTAAGCACAAAATTCATTTAGATTTAATTTACAGATTCAACAAGGCACCACAATTCAATATGCTATTTTAAAAATTATTAATAATAAGATGAACATCGAACCACAATTAATAATGCTTAAGTCAAGTAAGGTTTAGTAAATTCATTATGCAATGTTTTTAATCATTAAATAATAAGATGTACATTGAACCATCAGAAAATTACTTTACGTGGAGGTTAAATTCAGATTTCATGCAGAAGGATGAGGATGTGCTGTGCTGGATGGCTTTCTTAAATGTTTCTTCTAGCATCTTCTGCATCATTCACAATGTTTTTTGTCGTAGCAGTCTCTCTTTGATTTTATAAACTGACATGATTTCTTATTCCGTTATGAATGCATGCTGTTCTCGTCCTTCAATAAGCACATCACGCATTTTCACCATGACGTCTGTTGGCACTTTTCCATCTGTGTTCACGATCACCTTGATTCAGAACCATTTCAGCTATTTCATCATCAGTCATTGAATGAACAACTGGAGCCTCATGATCCATGTTGAGAACTTCTTCGATGTCCATTTCCTCCAGCTTATTGACAGCATCCAAGGGTATTCATTTTGCTCATGTAAGGAGGTCCGATATCATCCTTTCTTCACTTGTCAACAGAATCCTTGAAACTCATCATTTTGTTCATCATCATCATTGAACATAGTTGTAGGCCACAGGTTGTGCCAGGCATGCATAAGGGTGTCTTTATCTATGGTGTTCCATGCATTACCAGCGGCATAGATGGCATTCTTCACGGTAATCTCCTTTTGGAAATCTTCCACACCCAGGCCTCTGTTCACTACTGCCAACATGCTATTCAAGAAACAGTCTTTATATTTACTCTTCATTGATCTAAGGATACCTCGGTAACATGGGGGGAGTCACAATGGGAGGAAGTAGATGGCATAAGCATTATTCTTGATGAGAAGTTCAGCTGGGGGATGTGCAGAACAGACATCAAGGAATAACAAAATCTTGCAGTTGACATCCAGTCCAGCTTCCCTGCAGTGGGCACGAGCTGCTGGTACAAAATGTTTGTTAAACCAATGAGTCAAAGATGTCCCTGGTGATTCGTGCCCTCTTGTTTGCATAATAATGAACTGGTAAGGTATTTGCTCCTTTAAAACCGCGAGGACGCATTCTCTTGCCTATCACAGCAGGTTTACACTTGTGCCTGCTGCGTTAGCACACCCCAGCACAGTCACTCTGTCCTTGACATTCTTAACACTGAAGGGGGCTTCTCATCAGCTGTAGTCAGTGCCTTCCTGGGACAATAACACCAGAACAACAATGTCTCATCGGCATTGTAGATTTGTTCAGGAGGTAGATTTCCATTAGTGATGACCTTGGCAAAGTCATCAATGAATTTCTCACTACCTCATGATCAGCAGAAGCTTTATCACCACAAATCTTTAAACATCTAATGCCGTATCTTTTCTTAAATTTCTGCAACCAGCCTGCGGAATATTCAGTTACCTTCAATTTTAAGTTTGTCATGATTAATCTTTGCTTGTTTCATGATGAGCATATCATGATGGGACATATGTTCACTCCAATGCTGACAAATCCACTCTTTCAATACACGATCAAGTCTTCATTTTTCACCTTATGCAATGTTTATGCAAATATTTTTCCATTTTTCATACGCTTCTGCTCATCACTTTCAGCACAACAAAAAAACTTTAAAATAAAGTCATTTTCAGCATAAAACTTTAATAGTTTGTCCTTCTGTTTCTTCAGATCATCGATGGTGGCCATTCCAACACCAAAGCCCTCTGTACGCCACCTCACACTTACATCACAGTCAGGTTTCTGCAATAGCTTTACTTTCTGTGTTATGTTATTCTCTAAGTCTGAATAAAGATTGTAGACTTCCAGTTAACACAAATACTTTATTCAATGGGTTCAATCTGTTTCCAGAGCTTAACTAGATATAATACAGTCAAGAGGTATGACCAGTGAAGCTAAGGTAAACTGCCTATGCTGAGCTGTCTTTGTGTGCTGCTGCTCACTAGCCCTGTGCTTCTGAAAGAGGCAGATCCTACCTTGGGCTGGACCCTTTATATGCTGCCCACTAGTGATGCTGTGGCTGTTACATCTGTCTGTAGTCCCTGGTGTATGGGCAGATGTATGTACAGATGTACAGATCACTACATGTGTTACAGATAAGCACAAATGCTTTCTTTTTTTTTTCTTTTAACTATTGCCCATAGGGATATCTGCAGCCTATTTGACATTTTCCAATGCACTAACGTCAGGCTACGCTGACTGTTGAAAAAAACCTGACTTTTTGGCGCCAAAACAGCCCTGCCCGGGAACCTTCCCAGCGCCACTCATGGCGTCATGTCGGCGCTCGAAAAAAAGTGCGGATGTCAGAGCTTTTTGAGTTTCGGATTTTCAACCTGTGTCATTCTTGCATCCAGAAACAAAGCAACACCCCTCTAACCCCCCCTCCCCCCCAAACCGCCACACTCCCACCCAGTAACAGACCACCAGTCGTATTGCCTGCCTGCCCAATAAGTAACAGCACTGTTGTGGCATAATCCGTAAGGTCAGCTTTTGAAATGAAATGAAATGAAATGAAAATCGCTTATTGTCACAAGTAGGCTTCAATGAAGTTACTGTGAAAAGCCCCTAGTCGCCACATTCCGGCGCCTGTTCGGGGCGGCTGTTACGGGAATTGAACCGTGCTGCTGGCCTGCCTTGGTCTGCTTTCAAAGCCAGCGATTTAGCCCTGTGCTAAACAGCCCCTCTTGCAGCGGCTCCAGTGTAAAATGAGAGTACTTCACTGGGACAGCTAAGATTTGATACAGTGATCTGTGGTAGCATGTAATATTTGTGGAAAACAGCAGTCTGAAGCATGGACTCGGAACAGATCCAGAAGCTCAAAAGTAGGTGTCCATGAAGCTCTATGGGCCATCAGCAGCAGCAGCAGAGTTGTACGCTAACCACAGTCTGTTTCTCATAGCCTGACAGTCCCCTCACTACCTTCACCAGATGACCAAACTTAGTTCAATGAGCAGTGTATAGGAACATGCTAGGAAAAGCTCCAGGTATAACCAAAAATGAGGTACCAGCCTGGTGAAGCCACAATATAGGTGCATGCTAAACAGCAAAAGCAGCTTGTTCTACACAGAGCTAAGCTATCGCACAACTGATCAAATCAAATCTCTGCAGCCTGTTGCTAACTTTCCGGTTGGTTCAATTGCTCTGTTTTATTACCTTTGCTCTCGAATCACCAGGTATCTTTGTGATACCGCCACGAGGTTCAAATCCAAGTAATGATCAATAACTCAATTCACCGATTAGTAAGATTCAAATCAAAGCACATTTATTGTACACAGTAATCGCTACTCATGCACAAATTCTACGTCTAAGCTACTTCTACAACTAACAGGCCTATACTTAACTTCGGACTGGCCCACCAGGTCAGGGGAACAAATGGCCTTTCGTTCGGGTTCTGAGTCTGCTGGATTCGAAGTTGGTACGGATTGATAGCTAGGAGCGCCTATCTCGTAGTGAGTGTTGACTTGAGACTTACTTCTTTCGGCGGTCACTGCACCGGTCACGGTCAAGGTTGGTTCGCGTTGCTGGGTGACCCGGGCAGGAAGAAGAGATGAAGAGAGCGATTTGAACTTGGGGCTTAACTCTTATAGTCCCCAGGGGCTTCCCGCCTTTCGGGGCAGACCCTGTACCTGGTTCTAGGTGATTGGACTTTGTTCCAATCGCTTGGTTCGATTTCTCCAATACTGGAGCAGTTCCCTGATCGATGGGCGGTCTTGAAGTGTTCGTTAACCTCTTTTGTGTTGGCTCCTGCTGGCGCCGGGGAGTCTGGCTTAGTTTTGAGTGTCCCAAATGTTGCCATTGTTCCCGGGGATTGCTCATCAGTATGTAGATGGCTGCTACATTGTTGTGCTGATGGTCGCTGGTATCGATGCTGTCTGGGCTTTTGCGGAGTTAAATACACAGCAAACCTGCACCTGCTGGTTTCTGCCTGTGTTGGCTGAATTTCCCATCAGCCTTTGCCGTTTGCCATTTTAAATCGGGAGTTGGCCAATTTAGGTGGCTACACTCCCTCCTTGTGATCCGAACGCGAAGCGTGAAGGATCACACAACTGCGTTGTTTTCCATTCCCTGACCCGGTGAGCACTTCTTTCATGGCCTCTACACTGACCATAACTATGCAAAAAATGTTTAACTGACAATTCTAAGAGGTGCTATGTCAAAACAGGGACATGCATTACAAAACAAGAAAATGGGAACCTCTAACTATCCTTAATACACGACACTCACTTAAACATTTCATCACTATAACTTCCTCAACCATACAAACAAAATCATAGCAGTTTTATACATATTTTCCTGGCTTGGCAGTCAAGCTCAGGATTGTACAATTGCTCATGAACATTTCTTTATTTACAACAAAACGCAAACGAATGCTCTTTATTATAGATCGCGGGGGTCGGGGGTCTGGTCGTATCCGAAAATAGGGAATCTGATCCTATATACCAGGGTGCGAGTGCGGTAGGCTCTCCTTCTCCATTTTATCAGACGCATAGTCTTCACGATGCAGCAGAGTATCGGCAATACCAATAAGGATTCTATCACGTAGGACAGGGAATACCAAGATGGTGTGGTGTCGCTTGTGACTGGGCTCTGGGTACTGTAGAGAAGTGAATCATTAACGGCTGGGGGGCTTGAGGTCATGGGGTTCGCGTTCGCGTGCAACCAAATGTCCATTATCACGATGCACAATCCGGAGGATGTCCTCATGGTTCTTCTTCTTTCACTTCTCTTCTCTTCTCTTCTCTTCTCCGGTCCTGGAGCTTCTGGAGCTTTGTGGAAACAAGCATAGTATCTGTTACTATCTTGGTTTAACATCTCGTATGATAGCCTGTCTGTCCTTTAGTGCCAATTACTCCCTTTATAATTGGTCACTATGTGTGACTCCCTCATTTTTTTTTCACAAACCGAATTTTAGGACAAGACACACTTTCAAATACCGAACCAGTGCGAGCCATCTCGCAGACTGTGCGATTTACTATCCAAATGTTTCAGGATGTAAATAGCATATGGTTGGCAATCTAAGGGTAACCTGAAACAAAGCAAAACTTTTTTGAACTAAAACTTTCCAAAATGAGGTGCATATGGGCCGCGATGGGGAAGAGTTGAATGAAGTCCCCGGATAGGACGGCGACCAATGCTGTGTTTCCCCTACCCGAGTGTAGCTGACCAGAGGGGGGTTCCCAGGCAGGGCGGGTCCCAAGCCGTTTCGCCACTGCCTGAACAACCGACAAGAACGGGCAACAAATGTAGTCATCGTGGGGGGCTGCCATATTGGTTCTTCCCTCGAACCAGAAGGGCAGTTATGAACGGGGGTCTGGGTTTCTGTCGACAGACGAGTTCCGCTGAACTGGCGTCTGGGACCTTAACAAGTCTCTGCAGACAAACTAGTTCCTCTGAACTAGCGTCTGGCCAATAGCAAGTTTCTGTGGGCAAGTCCTCAGAGGTTTCGGCCGAAAAGGCGTGGGGCCGTGGAAAAAAAAAAATCCGGTCTGACATACAACATTTAACAATACACCACAAACAACATCAAACATGCTGCAGGTTCCATCAGAAAGGACACCGTTTTCTCCCAAGCGGTTCCTTTTAAAACATCATCTGGACACCTCAGTTATCAGTTGCGAACAGGGTCGCAAAGGGGTTCTCGTTTTGGGAGTCAGACTCAAGGTCGTCGTCTTCTCCCGGATTCCAAACTCTTGAGTGTATCAGGGTTGATAAGGCTGCATGATGTGATTTTAACCCAACCCCGGGATCGCTCTCGTCATTCCGGACGAGTCTGTACGAATTGTCTCTGTGCCAATAGGTGGTGTCTAGTTGTGTGGGGACAGAATCGGGGTCGTCATTGTGGGTCGGTGGTCGGTGGTGGGGTTTGTTTAGGAAAGTGATCATGAAGGGATCACTTGAATCGTGGTCAGATTCGCTGGGTGTGGGTCCTGTTGCATGGGGATAGTAGGGAGGCATGCTGTAGCTATCGTCTGAGTCACAGTCGCTGTCTCTGCTGCTGCTGTCTGTGGGCATTCCGGGGCGGAGTGTATATTTAGGGGGTGGAGTCGAAGTTGAGTGCGTGGCTGGGCTGGACGTGTTGGGGGATGGTAGGGTTACGTTGGCTGTGGGTGGGGTGTGGTGTGCTGCGTCGAGCATGACGTGGTGTGCGTGGTTAGACTGTGTTCCATATGCCTTCAGCTGGTTGATATGGAACCACGCAGTCTTTCTGTTGGGATACTTTATCTTGTAGACGGAAGGGCTTACTTTGTCCGCAATGGAGTACGGACCCGAGTACTTTGGTGACAGGAATGTGCTGGGGTTGTATACGGAGAGCATGACTCAGTCGCATGCACTGTCTTATCAAAATAGGCCTTGCTCTGTTTCTTTCTTGTGCCCAATTTCACTGTGGCTGCTAGCTGAGCCGTTTAACATTATCCATTAATTGCTCTACTGCTTTCTCGTGTGTGAGGGCCGTCACCTCGGGGCTGGTCAAGTCTAAACCTAATAAAAATTCTGTGCCTTTCATGGGGCATCCGGTCATGAGGGTGTGTGGGGTGTAACCTGTGGAAGTTGAAACTGTATTTCGCAAAAACATCAGCGCAAAATGGAGGACTGAGTCCCAAGTGGTGGTATTTTGCAGGACCATTTTTCTGAGGGTGGATTTTAGGGCCCGATTCATGCGCTCCACGATACCACTCGACTGTGGGTGGTATGCAATGTGGAATTTTTGGGTAATGCCAAATATCGTGAGGACGTTCTGCATGACACGTCCCGTTAAATGGGAACCTTGGTCGGATTCAATGCTGCGGGGGAGTCCCCATCTTGTCAAGATGTGGTGGGTCAAAATTTTGGCTGTGGTCTTTGCAGTGTTTGTCCTGGATGGGAATGTTTCCACCCATTTTGTAAACGTGTCTATCACCACGAGTACATATTTATAGCCATTCCTGCAAGGGGGCAATGGTCCTATAAAATCAATCTGGAGGTTAGTCCAGGGGCCATTGACGGGTCGGGTGTGACTAAGCTCAGCCTTCTTGGCATATCTATCCAGATTATTCTGGGCACAGATAAGACAATTCTCGATGTAGTGATTTACATCGTCCTTTAAATTCGGCCACCAGCAGAGCTGCCTGAGGTGGGCTGTAGTGGGATCGATTCCCTGATGTCCATGGCCGTCATGGAACAAACAAATCAGTTGATTCCTGTCCTGTTCAGGAACCACATAAAGGGTGTCTTTTAACACCACAACGTCATGTGGGGTCAGAGCATTTTTAAACCTCTCGTAGGGTGCTGGATAGTTTCCTTTTAAAATCTCCCTGAGATTGCTGTCCTGCTTCTGGGCCTGCACTAGATCCTCGATCTTAGTCTGTGAGACCTGAACTGCATTCACGGGTGCGCTTTCGGGGGGTGTCCAAAAATATCCCTGTCTGGAACCTGCTTTAGCCAGTGCGTCGGCTTTTACATTTCCAGTGGGGGAGGAACGATGGTGACTTCGAACTTTGACTATCCCAAAATTCCTATTCTGTGCTCTCTCTAAGATGTGACGGAGCAATGGGTGAGAGGGGAGGGGTTTTCCATCTGCGGAAACAAATCCTCTTGCTTTCCACAGGGGCAGGAATTCCGTAAGGCTGCTGCAGACATAGAGGCTGTCCGAGTATATGTCTGCTGGGCTGGGGAAGGAATCTGGGTGTTCCACTATATATGCAATGGCCGTAAGCTCTGCTGCCTGTGCGCCTAAGTGTCCTGGAAGTTTTATTGCTATTTCTTCTAGGGCGCGTCCCTGCGTGTCCTCGACATAAATACCGCAACCTGTTATGCGCTTCCCATCCAATACTGTGGAAGATCCATCCACATATACCTTTATGGGCTTGTACGTGTCTGTGTGCTTGGGGCTCTGTTATAACCTGCCTGCTTACCATTGGCTGGGGACTAATGACAATCCCACAATCCTGTGGGAGTATGAGCTTCCCAAATGAGGGGGGCGGAGAAACCATTAGTAAACTCCAAGTATAATTAAAGCTGGCCAGTTTGGAACCAGCAGGAAGGAGTGTGCAGCAAGGGAAGTTGCTGCTGCTGTTATATATGTAGATGTTATTGTAAATAAATGATATTACTTTGTATCCTTAAAACTCGTGCTGGATTCTTCGTGGCCCTCACAAAACTGGCGACGAGGGCTAAAGTGAATAGCTGTCTACACTGCTGAAGCCACCTCCCTGGATTTTTGTTGGATACAGGTTGGAAGTTGTTTTCTATTATACCATGCCTCTGTACGGACGTTTGGATGTTTTTGATGCTGCGCTGGAAAGCTGGAATCAGTACGCACAACGGATGCGTTACTATTTCCGGGCAAACAATATCACCGAAAACGAGCGCCAGGTGGTCATATTGCTCACCGCCTGCGGCCCGCATACATTTGGGGTGATTAGGGGCCTTACGTACCCAGCTGCGCCGGGCACCAAAACGTTTGATGAACTTGTGAATATAGTGGGGCAACATTTTAACCCAACCCCATCCACGATAGTCCAGCGTTACCGGTTTAATACCGCTGAGAGGACCCCTGGAGAATCCCTTGCCGATTTTCTATCCAAGCTACACAGGATTGCGGAGTACTGTGACTATGGTGAGACCTTGTCAGAAATGTTACGCGACCGTTTGGTTTGCGGTATTAACAATGTGGCTACCCAGAGAAAGTTGTTAGCTGAGCCAACATTGACTTTTCAACAGGCCATTCAAATAGTATTGTCCCGAGAGAGCGCAGAACGAAGAGTGCAGGAGCTACAGGGAATGGAAGTGTATGCCTTGGGGCGCAACCCCTTCCGTCCGAAAACGTCCCCCCGCACTCCTGCAGTACCTTGGGCGAGGCGACGTCCGGAACGACGCCAGTGGCCGTCGGACATTCCTCCCTGAAGGGAGCCTTCTCCAGGACCAATAGATGAGGAGCCATGTCCGTGTCAGACTTGTAAGCGCTGACCCCGTCACGGACGCCGGTCCTGGGGGCGTCAGAGGTGCCGTCGTTCCGACCGAAAACTGGGACCAGCCCAGGGGCCGTACCTTCCATGTGGATGAACCTGCGGCGACTACTCCTGAGGACGTGGAGACGGAGGACGACTGCCTGCAGCTGCATTGTGTGGCAGCTCCCCGTGTGGTCCCCATTAAGGTGACAGTACGGGTCAATGGTCACCCACTTGAGATGGAGTTGGACACAGGCGCAGCGGTCTCCGTGATCGCCCAGAGGACATTCGACCGCATCAAGCAGGGTATACAGACCCTGACATTAACCGACTCACAGGCCAGGTTGGCCACCTACACGGGAGAACCACTGGACATTGCAGGAACTACAATGACCCCTGTTGTTTATGGACACCAGGAGGGGCGTTTCCCACTTATCGTGGTGCGCGGCCATGGGCCCAGCCTGTTGGGTCGGGACTGGTTGCGCCATTTCCGGTTGCAGTGGCAGCACATCCTCCAAACAGTTTCTGGAGGGTTGACTGAGGTGCTAGGACGATACCCAAATGTATTCCAGCCTGGTTTGGGGAAAATAAAAGGGTCCGTAGCCCGCATCCAAGTCGAACCAGGAGCCACGCCGCGCTAAGTCCGGGCGCGCCCGGTGCCTTACGCCTTGCTCGAGAAGATGGAAGGGGAGCTCACTCGTTTGGAGAGATTGGGTATTATCAGGCCCGTCCGTTTTGCTGACTGGGCAGCACCAATTGTACCTGTAATGAAGCCAGATGCCACAGTTTGCTTGTGCGGCGACTATAAACTTACAGTGAATACGGCTTCCCGACTCGACCGATATCCAATGCCTCACATAGAGGATTTCTACGCGAAGCTTGCAGGCGGACTCTCGTTCACAAAATTAGATATGAGTCACGCCTACCTACAGTTGCAGCTGGACCTTGCCTCCCGACCATATGTAACGATTAATACACACCGGGGCCTGTATGAATATACACGGTTGCCCTTTGAAGTATCCTCTGCCTGCGCTATTTTTCAACGTGTTATGGAGGGCATTTTGAGAGGTTTACCAGGTGTCGCTGTCTACTTAGATGACGTTTCGATTACAGGGACGTCGGAGCAGGAACATTTGGAAAATATGGAGGCTGTCCTCAGAAGCTTTTCGGAGGCTGGAGTCCGTTTACGTCGCATAAAGTGCGTATTTCAGGCAAAGGAAGTAGTCTACATAGGTTATCGGGTGGACCGCAAAGGTTGCATCCCGTCGCAGAGAAGGTGCGTGTGATTCAACAGGCCCCCGCCCCGACTGACACTTCGCATCTTCGTTCTTTTCTCGGTCTCGTAAACTATTACGGGAAGTTCCTCCCCAATCCGGCAACTACGCTGGCCCTGTTGCACCTTCTTCAAAAGAAAAATCACACCTGGGTTTGGGGTCAGCCGCAAGAAACCGCTTTCCGGCGGGTAAAGCAACAATTGTCGTCGTCTGGGTTACTAACCCACTATGATCCTGGAAAGCCTTTGCTCGTCACATTGCTTGGCCGCCATTTCACTATCGTGACTGATCATAAGCCTCTGTTGGGACTTTTCAGAGAGGATAAGCCAATACCGCCCATTGCTTCCGCACGGATCCAGCGCTGGGCTTTGTTGCTTGCTGCATACGAGTATTCTCTGGAGCACAAACCAGGAACGCAGATAGCAAATGCCGACGCACTGAGCCGATTGCCTTTATCGACCGGCCCCATGTCCACCCCCACGACTGGTGAGGTGGTTGCAACCCTATATTTTATGGACACCTTGCCTGTCACGGCATCACAGATCCGTGAGTGGATCCAGACGGAGCCAGTCCTGTCAAAGGTTCGGCACATAGTCCTGTATGGTGGGCAGCATAGACAGCTCCCAGGTGAGTTGCGGGCATTTTCCTCCAAGCCGTCAGATTTCAGCGTGGAAGACGGCATCCTCTTGTGGGGGACGCGTGTGATTGTCCCAGAAAAAGGCCAGGAGCTGATACTAAGAGACTTGCACAATGGGCATCCAGGTGTGACCAAAATGAAAATGTTGGCCCGGAGTTATGTCTGGTGGCCAGGCCTCGACACTGACATTGAGAAGGTGGCCCAAAACTGTGCCATTTGCCAGGAACATCAGAAGCTTCCGCCGGCCGCGCCCCTACATCACTGGGAATGGCCAGGGCGGCCTTGGGCGCGCTCGCATGCAGATTTCGCAGGCCCTTTTCAAGGATCCATGTTCCTTCTATTAATCGACACCCAGTCTAAATGGCTAGAGGGGCATAAGATGCAGGGGACAACGTCCTGCGCAACAATTGAAAAGATGCGTTTGACTTTTAGTACTCATGGCCTCCCCGAGGTGCTGGTCATGGATAACGGCACTCCATTCACGAGTGAGGAGTCTGCGAGGTTCATAAAGATGAACGGCATACGCCATATCCGCACTGCCCCTTACCACCCGGCTTCAAATGGGTTGGCAGACATTCAAAAGAGGCCTAAAGAAGCAGTCTTCCGGATCAATGGACACAAGACTGGCTCGCTTTTTGTTTACGTATGGGACCACCCCCATGCGGTGACTGGGGTAGCTCCCGCAGAACTCCTAATGGGCCGGAGACTTCGCACCCGCCTTAGTATGGTTTTCCCGGACATTGGCGCAAAAGTACGCCGCACACAAGAACGGCAGGGACAGGGATTTTCTCGGCATCGGCCGATTCGGCAGTTTGTGCCCGGTGACCCAGTGTTCGTTCGGAATTTTGCTGGTGGTGCCCAGTGGGTTCCTGGCGTAATCTTTCGCCAAACGGGCCCTGTAGTTTACCAGGTGCAAGCCAAGGGTCGTCTCCAGCGCAAACATGAAGACCACGTTCGGTCCAGAAGACTATCGCCTCCAAAGATTCCCTGCCCCTGGAGCTCATTTCTACAGCCGCAGAGACCAGAGACAAGGGAAGGTAGTCCTCACACTCTTCCTCTGGTGCCTCACTCAAAGCCTGCGCAGGTCGTTACAGAACCGAATGGAGATAGAGGCGCTGACATGACGGAGGCAGCAGACTCTGACACAGGACGCATCAGAGGGGGAATCCTCGGGTCCACGGGCCGTGGATGTACAACCGTTACGCCGTTCATCACAGAAGCGCCGGTCTCCGTCTCGTTACACGCCGCCTGATCCAGCGCTGCGTGCAAATGGTGTCCGGCCTGCGGCAAAACGAGTCTGATGCCCTCCTTCACCAGGGTCTTCGGTGGATTCCTTGGACTTTGGGGGGGAGGGATGTTATAACCTGCCTGCTTACCATTGGCTGGGGACTAATGACAATCCCACAATCCTGTGGGAGTATGAGCTGCCCCAATGAGGGGGCGGAGAAACCATTAGTAAACTCCAAGTATAAATAAGGCTGGCGAGTTTGGAACCAGCAGGAAGGTGTGTGCAGCAAGGGAAGTTGCTGCTGCTGTTATATATATATGTTATCGTAAATAATGTTATTACTTTGTATCCTTAAAACTCGTGCTGGATTCTTCGTGGCCCTCACAAAAGGCTCTGGGCTGAACTACCTATCTTTCTGGGGGGTGTTTTAGCAATAAAGTGGCCTGTGTTGTGGTGTGGAGAGATAATTTCACATTCATGGGGGGTTCCGGGGTACTGTAGGTTGTCGGCTAAAAAGGTTTCACAGTGATATCCTGTCCCTGCAAAAGATGGGTCCATCTGGCTGCTCTTATTTGACTGACTGTACCATCCTTGAGTCGTCCATCCAGTAAAAGTTGGGTGGGTGTGTGTTCTGTGAGGATTGTGATGGGGTTCAGTCCAGTAATGTACGAAAAATACTGAACTGCCCAGAAAACTGCGAGCAGGTGCCTCTCACAGGCTGAAAATCCCTTCTCCACAGCATCTAAAATTCTGGAGGCGTAAGCTACGGGCCTTAACTGGTCGTGCCGTTCCTGGAGGAGCACGGCCGAAAGGGTGCGGTCTGTGGTTGCTACCTCTATAGCGTAAGGGGAAAGCGGGTCTGGAACTTGTAGTGCGGGGGCTGCTATGAGTGCCTGTTTTAAGGAGTCCACAGCATCCGTATGCTGCGGAAGCCATTCCCAGGGGCCTCCTTTCTTTAGGAGGTCTGAGAGGGGTGTTGCCTTGCTGGAGAAACCGTCAATGTGGTTTCGGCAGTAGCCAACCAGTCCTAAAAACGACCGGCGGGCTGAAACGTTCTGGTTAAGGGGCAACTTAGCAATCGAGTCAATCCTTTTATGCTCGATCTCGCATTTACCGATATAATTGTTCCCAAATATATCATCTTGTCTTCCAAAATCTTGGCCTTTTTGGGATTAACTTTGCAACCAATTGAGTGTAAAAGTTCCAGGAGTTCGGACAGAAGCTCAATGTGCTCTTCCTTGGGGTCTGTCTGCAGTAGTAGGTCGTCTACATACTGTACCAGACATTCGGGGCGGGAGAATTTGACAAAACCATTTGCCAGCTGTCGGTGGAAAATGGAGAGGGAGTTGTGGAATCCTTGTGGAAGGCATGTCCACGTGTACTGCTGTGCTT
The DNA here is from genome assembly GCF_047496885.1 of Scyliorhinus torazame. NCBI lineage: Eukaryota > Metazoa > Chordata > Chondrichthyes > Carcharhiniformes > Scyliorhinidae > Scyliorhinus > Scyliorhinus torazame. The sequence continues at coordinate 101,709,125 of NC_092721.1, forward strand.
TAAAGGTGAAGGCAAATTTGTACTGGCACGCCTTTGCCAATGGAATGGACCAGAATCCATTACTGACATCCAAAACCGTGAAGAATCGGGAATTGAGTCCCTGCTTGAGCATGGTCTCGGGACTTGTTGCTACTGTGGGGGCTGCTGCGGGGGTGATTTTGTTGAGTTCCCGGTAATCGATGGTCAGTCGCCATGATCCTTCGGGCTTTCTCACTGGCCAAATCGGGGCATTATTAGTGGAGGCTATTGATCTAAGTACACCCTGCTCTAATAAGCTTTCAATTAATTTTGAGATTTCTCCCTCTGCCTCTTGGGGAAATCCTTCTCCTTTTGGGGTCTAGGGTCAGGTCCTATGATTTGTACGGAACCAGTCATCCGTCCACAGTCGTGTTTGTGGGTCACGAATGCTGTCCTGTTCTTTTGTAAAACTGCCCTAACCTGCTTGTCCGTGCTAAGCGTGGTCGGGTTGAACCAAAGTTCGCCTACTGTGCTAATTTTGTTTGCATATTCTCCTATGTTGAGCTTTGCAGGGGCTCTTGCGGATTTTGCCATTTTGTAGACACACTGGTTGACTGGATCAAATGATAGATTGTGGGAATTCATGAAGTCGATTCCCAGAATGTGTTCTGCTGTGTGCGGCAGGTCAACTAAAACCATGGGGTACTTGGTGGTGATGTTGCCGATTTGAATGGGTACAGGGGATGTGATGTGTCCCTGCTGTGAGTGGCCTGTAAAGTCGCTGAGGGTGATGGTGGCTGTAGTGAGCCACGTGTCTTTTTGAAACAGGGTGGAGGAATTTATTGTGGTGCGGGACCCTCCTGTGTCCCGGAGAAACTCGATGGGCTGTCCCCGAATTGTCGCTGCAACTACTGGTCATCCAGACCTATCCCAAAGGGTGTCGCAGACCCAACTGGGGGTGCCCGTACACCGTCAGTCCGTTCCGGTCAGGTCCGTCTGATCTGAACGGGTGCTAACACTATGAATGGGCTCTGTCTTCTTCTTACTTAGAGTGCCCGTTTGCTGGACTCTCTGTGGCTTTCGTGGGGCATTGCATTCCCTTGCAAAGTGTCCCAACTGTCCACAGTTGTAACATTCCTGTGACTTGGGTGGGGGGGCTGTTCTTTCCTTCATTTACCCATGCGGGGTTCTGGTGTGTTGTGACTGCCTGTGTATCTGCGTCGGCCTGCTTTTCTTCGGGATTTTTAACTGCGGGTTTGCTTTGTATAGACTGCTCCCAGGCGCAGGACAATCTTTTTACTACCCACTTCTCGTTATGAGCCTCCTCTGAGGGTTCATAATTGGCGCACGCTTTCTGTCCTGTTTCTGTGGCATGGGAGATAAGGGTGCGGGTCCATTTGTCCATGTCGTCTGGGGACAAATGGGCATGGTCTAAGTCTCCAAAGACTGCTGCAAAGTGCATCCACAGGCGTCCAGCAAACGCTGTGGGGTGCTCGGTCTTCTTTTGCCTGCATTTGTTGAGGCCATCTACGGGGACACGCCGGTTATACCCGATCGCATCCAGGATCACGGTATGCATTTCTGCAAGGGTGCCTCCTCCTACATTCTGTGGGTCGGGAAGGGCTGCTGCTACTGAAGTGTCTAAACTTAAAACTGTGAGCTTTACATGCTCGCGCTCATCCAGGCCGTACATGGTCGCCTGCTGCTTTACTCTGGCAAAGAAATGGTGGGGGTCTGAGGTGGGGAGGAACGGTCTGATTTTCTCGCACGCGTCCCGTAATTGGGTCACTGTTAAGGGGGTGGTGTATTGAAATTCCGTGTCGTCCGTTATGGCTGTGCAGTGGGTGGTTACTGGGTTCATTGGAGCCTGAACTATCTGCTCTGTGGGGGGTTGGGGCGCTTTCCTCTTTTGTGGCTTTCTCTGCGCACATGTTCCCTGAACATATCTCTGCGCTGTCTCATTTAATTCTTCCCAATCAGGGCCGTCTTCCTCATCTAACTTTGCTCCAAAGGTTTCCTGGAATCCTTTTTGGACTGAAAGCAGCGATTGCAGCTCTGCAATCTGCTTCCGACACTTTGCGTGGTCTAGTGAGCTTTGTCTTTGCTCTGTGGTGGCAGCATGGAGTGCTCTTCACGCTGCCTTTAGGTCACTACACTGCCTCTGCAATGCTTCTACCTGCTTCTCTGTTTCTTCACGTACCAAGACTGCACGTACCGTGTCCTGATAGTCCTTTTCATATTGGGACTGGAAGCTGCTTAAGTGTGCCAGACAAGACTGGTGAGCCCTTTTGGCATCCTCCACCTCTCCGTCCTTTGCTGCCAACTTCCTCCTTAATTCTAAGTTCTCTTTTTCTACCTCGCTTAAATCGACCTTACTCATTCGATGTATGCCCTTAACTTCTTTCCGGAGCGTCCTAACGACCACCTCTGTGCCTCGCAACTGTGCCAAGCAGGACACGATTGCCATTGGCTTGCGAGCTTTCCCTAAGCTCTTTTTGTGAATCTCACTCAGGGTCTCCCATCAAGTATGTCCTATACTCCCGGGGCCTGATTCCTCGTTGTCACAGAATTCACTCCAAAGGGGCCATCCCTTCCCTTTGAGATATTTCCTGATTTCTTCCTCCCAAATGGGACATTGCCCCACTCTACTGCTGCTGGTCGCTGCGACTGCAAATTCCTCTGAGTTCATGAGGCGTTGCATTGCCTGAATTGCCATCTTTCCTATCCGAATGCTGCTCTTCAAATTTGGGACAGGGGTATTAAGGCGGTGCTGTAAATACGGGTACGGCTTTCGCTACTTTCCGAAATACAAACTCCCGACAGTTTTGTCGCAACAAAAATCTATCAGTTTTACCTTATCGCCCTGTTAGTTACGCATGCATACACACACTTCCGAATTATGAGTATTGATCAGAACTGCTTGAACGTTTGTGGTTTTCTGTTCCCAATTGGATCTCTAATTCAAATTCTGGGTTCTGCCGGAGTGGTTATGCCACTTCTAGATCGGGTCCCGGCGGAGTCGCCAAATAATGTTGCTAACTTTCCGGTTGGTTCAATTGCTCTGTTTTATTACCTTTGCTCTCGAGTCGCCAGGTATCTTTATGATACCGCCACGAGGTTCAAATCCAAGTAATGATCAATAACTCAATACACCGATTAGTAAGATTCAAATCAAAGCACATTTATTATACACAGTAATCGCTACTCATGCACAAATTCTACGTCAAAGCTACTTCTACAACTAACAGGCCTATACTTAATTTCGGACTGGCCCACCAGGTCAGGGGACCAGGTCAGGGGAACAAATGGCCTTTCATTCGGGTTCTGAGTCTGCGGGACTCGAAGTTGGTACGGACTGGTAGCTAGGAGCGCCTATCTCGTAGTGAGCGTTGACTTGAGACTTACTTCTTTCGGCGGTCACTGCACCGGTCACGGTCAAGGTTGGTTCGCGCTGCTGGGTGACCCGGGCAGGAAGAAGAGATGAAGAGAGCGATTTGAACTTGGGGCTTAACTCTTATAGTCCCCAGGGGCTTCCCGCCTTTCGGGGCGGATCCTGTACCTGGTTCTAGGTGATTGGACTTTGTTCCAATCGCTTGGTTCGATTTCTCCAATACTGGAGCGGTTCCCTGATTGCTGGGCGGTCTTGAGGTGTTCGTTAACCTCTTTTGTGTTGGCTCCTGCTGGCGCCGGGGAGTCTGGCTTAGTTTTGAGTGTCCCAAATGTTGCCATTGTTCCTGGGGATTGCTCATCAGTATGTAGATGGCTGCTACATTGTTATGCTGATGGTCGCTGGTATCGATGCTGTCTGGGCTTATGCAGAGTTAAATACACAGCATACCTGCACCTGCTGGTTTCTGCCTGTGTTGGCTGAATTTCCCATCAGCCTTTGCCGTTTGCCATTTTAAATCGGGGGTTGGCCAATTTAGGTGGCTACAAGCCACAAATGGTGGTGGACATTTAAACAAACTAACCAGAGGAGGAGGCTCCAGGCCATTCCCAACCTCAATGTTGGCAGAGCCCAGCAAAAGATATGACTGAAGTATTTTCAGCCATCTTTAGCTGAACGTATTGTGCAAATGATTTGCCTACTCCTACCCCTGCCAACAGCTAGTCTCCAGCCAATTTCATTCACTCCACATGATACCAGAAAATGGCTGAGGGAATGGGTACGCAAAGGTAATGGCCCCTGATATTATCCTGACAATAGTATCGAAGGCTTACAATCAAGAACTAGCTGTGCCTCCTGTTCCAGTACAGCCAAAACATTGGCATCTACTCTACAATGTGGAAAATAACCCAAGTATGTCCTCACAAAAGGCAGGTCAAGTCCATCCTGCCAATTACCAACCCATTAACCTACTGTGAAAAGGAGAGCCAGTGGACGTGATCCATTTGGATTTCCAGAAGATCTTTGACAAGGTGCTGTATGAGGCTGCTAAATAAGATAAGAGCTCATGGTGTTGGGGGCAAGGTACTGGCATGGATAGAGGATTGGCTGACTGGCAGAAGGCAGAAACTGGGAATAAAGGCGTCTTTTTCAGGATGGCAGCTGGTGACAAATGGTGTGCCTCAGGGGTCGGTGCTGGGACCACAACTTTCACAATATACATTAATGACCTGGAAGAAGGAACTGAGGGCAGTCTTGCTAAGTTTGCAGATGATACAAAGATATGCAGAGGGACAGGTAGTATTGAGGAAGCAGGGGGGCTGCAGAAGGACTTGGAAAGGCTAGGAGAGTGGGCAATGAAGTGGCAGATGGAATACAATGTGGAAAAGTGTTAGGTTATGCACTTTGGAAGGAGGAATGGAGGCATAGACTATTTTCTAAATGGGGAAATGTTTAGGAAATAAGGAGCACAAAGAGACTTAGGAGTCCTTGTTCAAGATTCTCTTAAAGTTAACATACAGGTTCAGTCGGCAGTTAGGAAGGCAAATGCAATGTTAGCATTCATGTTGAGAGGGCTAGAATACAAGAGAAGGATGTACTGTTAAGTCTGTTTCAGGCTTTGGTCAGACCCAATTTGGGAATATTGTGAGCAGTTTTGGGCCCCGTATCGAAGGAAGGATGTTCCGGCTTTGGAGGGGATCCAGAGAAGGTTCACAAGAATGATCCCGGGACTGAATGGCTTGCCATATGAAGAGTGGTTGAGGACTCTGCGTCTGTACTCGGTGGAGTTCAGGATGGGGGGGGGATTTCATTGATACTTACTGAATACTGAGAGGCCTTGATAGAGTGGACATGGAGAAGATGTTTCCACTAGTTGGAGAGACTAAAACCCGAGGGCACAGCCTCAAGCTGAAGGGATGATCCTTAAAAACTGAGATGAGGAGGAATTTCTTCAGCCAGAGGGTGGTGAATCTGTGGAACTCTTTGCCGCAGAAGACTGTGGAGGCCAAATCACTGAGTGTCTTTAAGACAGAAATAGATTGGTTCTTGATAAATAAGGGGATTCGGGGTTACAGGGAGGAGGCAGGAGAATGGGGATGAGAAACATATCAGGCATGATTAAATGGCGGAGCAGACCCGATGGGCCGAATTCTGTTCCTATATCTTGTGGTCTTATGATTACTCTACCAGCAAGGAGGCCTGTCCAGAAGCTTAATTAGACGAGACATGTGGATTGTAATGTTTTCATTTCTTACACTCCAGCCGGGCAAAATCTGAACAGTGTAATCAACCCCAGGGTCTAGTGTCCAAAGGCAGTTCAGTCAAAGAGAAAAAGGCCCGTTCTCTTTTTTACAGCACTAGCTGCCATAAACCAGTTAATTTAAAGGTCCAGTGAAGTTTAAAGGTCCTGGACAGGCCAGGGAGAATGTAAGGGTATAAGGTAAGTGGGTCAGATTTGGGGACTGGGAGGATAGGGGGATTGGGGTTGGGAGGATTCGGGCCTGGGGTGGGGGGGGGGGGGGGGGGGGGGGGGTGCGTTTGAGGCTGAAAGGCGTTGGGAGAGTCCCTTTCAGAAGCTCACTTAGGCTCAAAGCCGTACCTCTGGACACAACAGGAATGAGTGGCTATGACAAGTATTGTGTTAAAACAACAATTTTACTGAACATTGACTCATGATTCTAACAATAATACATTAATTATAATTGATAATATATAAAAACAGATAAATAAATAACAAGGAAGAAAGATAACTTTATTGAAAGGAGAAGGCACTTTTGTATTTTTGGAGAGAGTAGGTCTTGTGATGCAGTGGATAACGTCCCTGCCTCGGAGCTAGAAGCTCTGGGTTCGAGTCCTGCCCCAGGACTTGACGGCCAACGCGGTCAAACAGGTTGAGTGTGTCAATCTGCAAAATCCTTCCAAACACGGCAAATGCTGGCAGTAAGAACAGAGAGACTTCTGGTCAGCCATGCTTTATGTGGAGTGGTGCCCCTCAAGCTTTCAGGCCCTTGTGACAGACTAGAAACCTGTTCCAGGAATTACTAGCTATGGAAACAGGCAAAAGTCTGCTTTAGTGCACCACTCGGCATGAGAGGAAAATTGGAATAGAAATATATCTGAAGAAAAGACAGAGTGATGTTTGTTTAAACACAAACAACAACCCCAATTTTGCCTGTTCTGTGACAGCTCCCCCAAATTGGTACCCGAGTTACTGTCCCCTCAGTACATACAGTACCAGTCACTGAGTAGCCTCAACAGGTAGGCACTAAGGTCAGTCAGTCACGCCATTCCTGGTCCTTCCTGCTGTTGTCAGTGGTGACTATTCCACTCTGTTTGCAGGGTCGAGTGCCCAAAGCAACGTCCCTTTAAAGGCAAACTTCTTGCTGAATTCCAGCTTCTCGAGGCCGAGTGCTGTCTTTCTCAAAACAAATCTCAGCTTCTCACAGGGCCTGAAAAGACTTTGCAATATTCAATTGTTTATGCAGCTCTTGATGATGTCTTCTCATCTGCCTTCAATCGGGTGTTATGTCCATTAATCAAACTTCATTTCCTGGTGCTTCAGATGTCCACGCCAGATACTATTACACAACAACTTGGTCAGTCGTCCAAGTGTCACCGAATGCAGTAGGACAGCGCCTCTGATTGTAATTTTAAAAAAACGTATTTTAGTATTTCTGCCTGGAAAAAGTGGAATACAAAATATTTAGCAAAACACCAGCTGCATGGCACTTCAGCTGAAAAATAAGATGCAGGAAAAAGGGCACTACAGATTATTATTGATTAATTAATCAAAGTACAATCATAGCTGGGTTAAGATCAATGTCTACCAAAAGTCTAAATACAAGATTAGCTCAACTACTCACCACAGACTTAAAATCACATCAGATCAGAAACAATCCCCCTCAGATGGGGGGAGTGGGCCTCCGGGAAGGGGTCGGACTTTGTAGGGCATTGGGACCTCGAAGGGGGGTGTCGGGTTGAGTCGGACCTTCGGGAGGAGAGGGAGGGTTAGGATCGTTCCTCAGGCGGGTGTCAGGTTGTGATGGACCTCAGGGGTAGGGGAGGATGGTTCAATTCTCGGGCTGAGTCAGGTCAGGCTTTGGGATTGTTGTCAGGCCTTGAGTGGATGCTTGGTCAGGTCAGGCCTAGGACAGGTGGGCAATGGGAGGCGTTGTCGGGTTAGGTCAGGCCTGAGGGGGGTGTAGTTGAAATTCAATCTGCCAGTGGGGGTGGAAATAATCCCCTTGGGGTTGTGAGGAGTCCCATGAGATGGTAGGGAGATGGGGAGACTTCTGGGGGGCTGGGAGAGACCCATTGTGGAGTTCCACAGATCTGTACAATAGTTACCCAGATGTTAAAAGATGTTTTGATTCTTCTAACATTTATCTCAAACTAATAGGAAATATGTCAAATGTGACCTTTGCCCGCAGCCTTGAACCTCACTCTACTCACTATGACACTTATGCCAATTTATGGTAATGGTATCTAGTGACCCAAACTACCAGTTTTATTCTTATGATGTGATATGAAAATGTGATATATCCCTAATATAAAAAACAGAAAACACTGGAAAAGCTCCACAGGTCAGGCAACAGCTGTGGAGGGAGAAACGTGAGTTAACATTTCAGGTTGATGACCTTTCAACAGAAAAACAGAAAATGCTGAGAATACTTACTCCAGATTTCCAGAACCCACAATATTTTGTCTTTCTGCTATAAACCTTATTGAAGTTCAGTGATAATGTAAAAACAAAACATTGTGCAGACTGAGAGTTCACATGTCACTCTTGAAATACGAAGGAACAGGATCCAAGGATTTGCTTGAGACAAAATGTGATCAACAGTCATCCATTATGAATATTCCATTCAGCTTTTCCCTTTGTGAATCAATGAATTCAAATAGGCTGCCTTCATGTTACCGAAAATAAGAAATAGGAGATGGAGCTAATGAAGATTGTGTTGATTCTGTGGGATCTCATAGAACTAATGTTTAAAATGCAGCCTGTCCCACAGCTAAGATATTTCAGTTTATGGACCACTGTAAGAGGGTAGGGATTTGGGGCGCAATTTTGCCACCGCGTTGCACCTGGCACCGATCCCGTTGCACCGGGAGCATTGCAGGAGAGGCCCAAAATGGGCTTTGGCCGAGCACAAAACCGCCCGTGAGTCACTCGACCCACGGCGTCAGCTGTCATCTGGATCATGCCCCTATTGGGCGTGTTCCAGGTAATGATATTTAAGTGAGCCATTAGGCTCATCTATATGTGCATGGACAGTTTGAGGCCACATTCTCCAAGCTCCCGGAATCACCGGCTGCATCCGCGAGGCCTCACCCAGGCGCTGGTCTTAGTACTGGTCTCCACAAGTGGAGACCAGCCATGATGTGATGGCCACTCAGACGGTCTCGAAGGCCATTGGAGCAACCCCCCAGGGTCGCTGGAGGCAGGGCATAACACCCGGGCACCCGGGCAATGCCGACCTGGAACCCTGCCAGAATGTCAGGGGTGATGCCTGTGATGTCCTCTGCTTTCTTTGTCTGGGTGTCTTGAATGCGTGGTGTTGAACAAAGAAAATCAAGTAAATCAAGCTGATTTATTAACACTACTTAAACTTGATTCAAAAGTATTCCTAAGTACAAGTGTGATGAACGGTTCCTGCCTTATCATCATGTAAGGTGATGTCCCCTTTAAGACCAGGCTTGGAACCCTGGGGACTCCGCCTCTGGCTCCGCCCATCTGGGAGCCATACATAAAGGACTGCCTCATGGTCTGTATAGCAGTCAGCTCTCGGCCAAATCTGTAGCATAGTTATTAGCCTAATAAAGCCTTCTTTACAGTTTAATCTCTGAGCATCATTATTGAGGGTACCTCAATTTATTAGGCTAAACTAGATTCAGGATGGATGCAGGCCTAAAACCAGAGAAGCTCAATCTGGAAGTACGAACGCCGGAGGCAAAGGAAATTTTTAAATACTGGCTGCGGTGCTTCGAGGCCTACCTGGACTCCGCAGAGACTCCCATCCTGGGGCCACGCAAGTGCGTCTACTCCACGCCCGGGTGAGTCACAGAATCTCCGCCACACTCGAAAAGGCGACGATTTATGAGGAAGCGATTGAGTTGCTCCGCAAGCGGTTTGTCAAACCCGTCAATGAGGTGCACGCCCGGCATCTGCTCTCTACCTGCCGGCAGCGCTCGGGGGAAATCGCTCGACGAGTTTGTTGAGAAACTCACCGCGCTGGCCAGGGGCTGTGACCATCAGGATGTGACAGGGGAAGTCCATATGAACCTGCACATCAGAGATTCTTTCGTGTCCGGCATCCGCCCGATCTACATCCGGCAGCGACTGCTCGAAAATGGGGCAAAAGACCTCCAGGAGACGCTAACGCTCGCCTCCTCGCTGGAGGTGGCCCGACATAACTTGGGTACGTACCCCGCAGACTCTGCCAGCCCCCCCGGACTTCCTCAGACTCGTCCGTATTACAGGCCTGCGCCATGCGGCGACCCGCTCACCATGGGGGCACACCTTGCTACTTCTGCGGGCAGGGCCAGCACCCACGCCCACGCTGCCCAGCCCGCTCCGCGATCTGCAGCGACTGTGGGAAGAAAGGGCACTTTGCGAGGGTCTGCCTGGCCAGACCCAAGGACCAGAAAACCAAAGAACAGCCGGCCCAAAAATCAGGCTCTCAGGCCCGCAGGCCTCGCAATGCTGCTGCGCACCGACTCGACACGTCCTCTTCTGACGCGTCATCAGCCTCGTGCGAATCATGGGAGCGGCCATCTGGTCGGCGGCCACCTTCTCGACCCGACACGTGCGACCAACGGCAGCGGCCATTTTACGACTCCGACTACCCGCGACTGGGTGCGATCACCCTTGATCAAACTCAGCCAAAACACCTGCAGAACTCCATGATGCAGGTCCAGGTCAACGGGCACGACACTGCATGCCTCTTCGACTCCGGGAGCACGGAGAGCTTTATCCACCCTGAAACGGTAAGGCGCTGCTCCCTACGCACCCATCCCACATCCCAAACCATAGCCCTCGCATCTGGGTCCCACTCGGTACAAATCACGGGGTACTGTATTGCGGATCTCTCGATCCAGGGTGCCAAATACACCCGTTTCAAATTTTTTTATCCTCCCTCACCTCTGTGCCCCCCTGCTGCTCGGACTGGATTTCCTGTGCAGCCACCGAAGCCTGACACTGAAGTTCGGCGGACCCTTGCCCCCCCTCACGGTGTGCTGCCTTGCGACACTGAAAGTCGCACCCCCCTCGCTATTCGCTAACCTCACTCCCGACTGTAAGCCCGTCGCCACCAGGAGCTGGCGCTACAGTGCCCAAGATATGGCTTTTATCAAGTCAGAGGTCCAGCGTTTGCTGGGAGAGGGGGTCATCGAGGCTAGCAACAGCCCTTGGAGAGCGCAAGTGGTGGTAGTCCGATCCGGGGAGAAGAAACGGATGGTCGTGGATTATAGCCAGACCATAAACCGATTCACACAGCTTGATGCGTACCCCCTTCCTCGCATCGCGGAAATGGTAAATCGGATCGCCCAATACCGAGTCTTTTCCACGGTCGACCTCAAATCTGCCTACCACCAGCTCCCCATCCGACCAAAAGACCGCCTCTATACTGCCTTCGAAGCAGCCGGCCGGCTCTTCCACTTCCTCAGGGTCCCCTTTGGTGTCACAAATGGGGTCTCCATCTTTCAAAGGGCGATGGACCAAATGGTGGACCAGTACGGTTTGCGGGCTACATACCCGTACTTGGACAATGTCACCATCTGCGGCCATGATCAGCAGGACCATGATGCTAACCTCAAAAAGTTCCTCCAGACCGCCCGAGCCCTTAACCTGACCTATAACGAGGGCAAATGCATTTTCCACACCACCCGGCTGGCCATCCTCGGCTATGTCGTGGAAGACGGGGTCCTAGGTCCCGACCCCGACCGCATGCGCCCCCTTAAGGAACTCCCTCTCCCCCGCAGCCTCAAGGCCCTCAAACGGTGCTTGGGGCTTTTCTCCTATTACGCCCAGTGGGTCCCCAAGTATGCGGACCAAGCCCGCCCACTCCTAAAGACCACCACTTTTCCCCTCTCGGCTGAGGCTCAATTGGCCTTCAACCGCATCAAAGCCGACATCATCAAGGCCGCCATGCATGCGGTGGACGAAACCATCCCTTTCCAGGTAGAGAGCGATGCATCAGACATCGCCCTGGCTGCTACCCTCAATCAAGGAGGCAGACCAGTAGCGTTCTTCTCCCGAACCCTCACCGCCTCCGAGATTCGACACTCTGCAGTCGAAAAGGAGGCACAAGCCATTGTGGAGGCTGTGCGGTGCTGGAGACACTACCTCGCCGGTAGGAGGTTTACCCTCGTCACTGACCAACGGTCGGTCGCCTATATGTTCGATAACACGCAACGGGGCAAAATAAAAAACGATAAAATTTTGAGGTAGAGGATCGAACTCTCCACCTACTCGTACGATATCAAGTATCGTCCAGGGGAGCTCAACGAGCCCCCAGATGCCCTGTCCCGCGGCACATGCGCCAACGCGCAGGAGGACCGCCTGCAAGCCATCCACAATGACCTCTGCCACCCGGGGGTTACCCGGCTCGTCCATTTCATCAAGTCCCGCAACCTACCTTACTCAACCAAGGAGGTCAAGGCCATGGTCAGGGCCTGCCAGGTCTGTGCGGAGTACAAACCGCACTTCTATCGGCCAGACAAGGTTCGGCTCGTAAAGGCCTCGGGCCCCTTTGAGCGACTGAGCGTGGACTTCAAGGGGCCCCTCCCGTCCACCAACCGTTATGCCTATTTCCTCACCGTGATCGATGAGTTCTCCCGTTTCCCATTCGCCATTCCCTGCACCGACATGACCTCAGCCACGGTGATTAAGGCACTGCACAGCATCTTCACCCTGTTCGGTTTCCCTGCTTATATCCACAGCGACCGGGGTACATCGTTCATGAGCGATGAACTGCGTCAGTATCTGCTCAGCAAAGGCATCGCCTCGAGCAGAACGACCAGCTATAACCCACGGGGAAACGGGCAGGTGGAGAGGGAGAACGCGACCGTGTGGAAGGCTGTCCTTCTGGCTCTGCGGTCGAGAAATCTCCCAACCACCCGCTGGCAGGAGGTCCTACCCGATGCCCTACACTCCATTAGGTCACTCCTCTGCACGGCCACAAATGAGACCCCTCATGAGCGATTGTTTCTCTTCCCCAGGAAGTCTACCTCCGGGGTCTCGCTTCCACCTTGGCTGACGGCTCCGGGACCTGTTCTTCTCCGGAGGCACGCGAGGAGCCATAAAACGGACCCCCTAGTTGAAAAGGTCCGACTGCTCCATGCCAACCCCAGTTACGCCTACGTGGAGTACTCCGACGGCAGGCAAGATACGGTTTCCCCCCCGGGATCTGGCGCCTGCTGGATCCTCCACCACAGACGCCCCATCCCGCGCCGCTCCCCTGCAGGACCCGTCGCCCCCTACAACACACCCCCTTCTGGCCCTACCACCCGTTGGTGAGCTTCTACCGTGCGCCCCCCCCCCTTGCGCCCCCCCATTACACACCCAGCCGGCGCCGGCTCCGCTACCCCCGGCCCTGCCTAGTTCCTCTGCCCTGACCCGGATCGAAGCTCCGACCGCTGTGCTCCCGGATGTGCCCTCAACCGGGACGTCTGTGCCCGCCGCACCACCGCCCAAACTGAGGAGGACGATCCGGCCGCCGAGACGGATGGACCTATGATGGCACTTCACCCCCGCCGGACTCCTTTTTAAACAGGGGGTGAATGTGATGAACGGTTACTGCCTTATCATCATGTAAGGTGATGTCCCCTTTAAGACCAGGCTTGGAACTCTGGGACTCCGCCTCTGGCTCCGCCCATCTGGGAGCCAGCCATAAAGTCCTGCCTCATGGTCTGTATAGCAGTCAGCTCTCGTCCAAATCTGTAGCATAGTTATTAGCCTAATAAAGCCTTCTTTACAGTTTAACCTCGAAGCATCATTATTGAGGGTACCTCAACAAGGTTGCTAAAATAAACAATGCTACAACTCTAATTACAGAATTCTCAAATACACAACTAACCTTGCTCATGCCTACACACCTTCTCCTGGAATCAAGGTGGCAACATAATAATAATCTTTGTTATTGTCACAAATAGGCTTAAATTAACACTGCAATGAAATTACTGTGAAAATCCCCTCGTTGTCACACTCTGGCGCCTGTTCGGGTACACAGAGGGACAATTCAGAATGTCCAATTCACCGAATAGCACATCTTTCGGGACTTGTGGGAGGAAACCGGAGCACCCAGAGGAAACCCACGCAGACACAGGGAGAACGTGCAGACTCCACACAGACAGTGACTTAAGACGGGATTCGAAGCTGGGACCCTGGCGCTGTGAAGCAGCAGTCACCTTGGGGTTCGATATACCTGGTCTCTGCCTCAGTTTCTGGCCACCGTACTGGTGTCATCAGCCAGGGCCTCAGTAGGCACCCCATACCTCTCCAAGGGCCAACTTGTCATCCTGGGGTGGTCCTCGAAAATGCCAGCGATCTCCGAGTGTCCCAGGATGTGGCTGTCGTGCACACTCCCTGGGAAGTGTGCACACATGTGCATGATCTGGAGGTGGTGGTCGCACACCAGTTGAACATTCAGGGAGTGGAATCACTTCCTGTTGTTTCTAAACCACAGTGTGCCTTAACCCGTATATGGTGGACAAATGACTGCAAGTCTGTTTCTTTAAACAATCAATATTTATTCACATGCACTCAATATTATGGTTATACAATCACACTCTCAACATAAATTACACTACAGAGCAAGTTCATACAAGACCTGAACTTAACTTTCAGAGTGACTAGTAAGTAACAGACAGATATTGACCTTTCTCTGTTATCCCGAATCCTGTAGTCCTCAATGTTCAGTCCTTGGTCTGGTCTGTTCCTGGCTCTGGTCTACCTTTTGCTGGTCGGGTGATGATCTTCCTCGCGTTGGCCGGTGAAGGTTACCATTGTTCGGTTCCTGCTGCACAGAGAGATCGTAGGGATGCGCGGCATCTTTTATCCTTGTAGATTTCGAACCCCTTTGAGCAGTCCAAGGTGGGTCACCAATCAATCGATCAGGGTTCGATCACCCTGATCGATCAAGTCCAATCAAGATCCGCCACCTTGATGATGAGGTGTGCCCTTACCTGCCACGTCCGTAGGTGTCTGGGGCAAGTAGGCCCTTCCAAATAAGGAAGGCAGGTGCCGCTCTGTCTGTTAGATGGGTGAAATTAACATGCAAGTCCTATTGTCCTGGGATGGCCTGGAAATGGCATTTTTCTTGTGTATTGCAAGAGTCTTGGCTGCAGCTTTAGTGTTTATTTGAGGTGTAGCATGCTTGTCCTTGAACTTGGCCATTTCTCCCAGTATCCCTTACAGAAAGCCATCTTAGGTGGCCACACTGTTAATAAAGAACTCTCCCTGACGGGGGTATAACGTGGGCTGTCGCTGGCCTCCCTTTCTGGGTCTCTCCTCAGCCTGATGGCTGGTCTGCAGGGTATGCGGTGACCCCTGGCAAATGGGATGCCAATCCAGCTTGCGTCGGCGCTGCTGCCACCTTCTCCGGTATCTGGTCACCTGGGCTGCCACCAGCACCGCGAAGGCTGCTGCTGTGGGGTCACCAACACCATCCACTGTGGTATCTGTAAGGAATTGGAGAAGCAGATAGACCACCAATCAGTAGGGCTTCCACACTGGGGACCCTCAAATCCCCCAAGCTTCCCCCATCATTACATGTCCCACCTTCAATCAGGGTGCCATCTGGCGAGCCTCTTGTGCTTGGGAACCCCGTCCTGCACACGCACCCATGGCCACAGCAGAGGCCCCGAGACCCGAGACCCCAGACCCCTGCCGGGAACATTAGGAGGACTGTGCTCAGGTCCCTTCCCTGATCCATACACTCATCCTCTGGTCGCGGGGATATCCCCAGTGCTGAAACCCAGCTTGGGAGTGTTTGATTGTTGGCTGCTGCCTCTGTGATGCTGACGCCTCCATGGTTCAGACAAAGTGTCCAGGCCTCACCGTTTGAATGGAATGTCTGCAATGAAGCTCGTCTGAGACATGGCATGTGTACGCACGAGAATGCACTTGAGCTCTTTTGAAGTGCTCACATAACTAATGATGCTGACTTCTTATTAGTAATCGTGCGGCTGGGCGCTGTGGCTCAGGTGGCTAAAGCGCCGCTCTGGTAAACAGAGTTCGAATCTCAGCGCTGCCCTTTCGCTCAAAGCAACTCGCTGCAGAAGAAGTGGCCTTCAGCTGTGCAGCCAGAGGCTGCTCACAGTCAGATGGAATTCAAGTGAACTTCACCATATTACCACAAACAGGGCTCTGTCCTGGAGATGTTTGGTGGGACAGACAGGCAGCAGATGTATTTGCCAGTTATGGGAACATACAATCTGGGGGGTAACCTGTAGGCCTGCTAAACCCCCCCCCCCATTCCCCCGCCACCCCCACCTGGCCCAGGGGTGACCCTCAACCAATGTCCCCCGACCAGGCCCTTGACCCCACAGGGGCGACCCACCACCTACCCCCCCCCCCCCCTCCAAGTACCAGGGCAGCAACTCCAGTGCCCCAGGGCTGCATACCCAATTTTGAAATATCTACTCACCTCCTCTGATCCCCACAACAGCCATTGTGCTAGGTTCCCGTTTTTAAATAGCTCTGCAAAAGGGCATCCGCGTGACCTTCCAATGGGGAACCGGTTCGATTCGGGAGGCTATTGGTTAGGGTGTCCATTGGTGATAATTGGTTTCTTGCCATGTCCAGGTGGGATCCTGAACCCGCCAACAGGAGCAGGCCGGTTAGATCACAAACCGATCGCCCCCATCGCAATTTTGGCCTCTCCCGCAATCTAACTTGCGCGCACGGATCCGTGCCAGGAACAACATGACCATTAAATCGCAGCCTCAGTGTGGGTGAATACAAGTCTGGATCTCACCCAAAAAGCCAGCGGGAAACGTCCTGCCAAACTCCCCCAAAATGATACTTAGAGTGCAATTCAATGGCCATGCTGCGCCCGAACATCAGCTTGTAGTACCACAGTGTCGCCGATAAAAGCCAGGCGACCCCACTCCCAAGATCTACCCTGCATTCCAATGCGATCTCACAAGACGTTACGATGTTAATCTCACCTATTGTCAAATCTGCATATTAGAGCGAGACAGTTGCTCTCACTCTAATGTACAGATTCCTAAGGCACCTGAGGCTTTGGGATTCGACCCCTTCGCTTTGGAGACCTTTGGTGATTGCCATTCAACACTAGTCTCCACAAACACAGCAGCACTCGTGGGGGTCTCCCAGCGGATCGGAGGTCCCCAGCTGCATGCCCGTTGGGCAGGTTGGTACTCTGGCACTGCTGGTGGTGCCACCTGGGCACTCTGACACTGCCAAGGTGCCCAGGTAGTGTTACTAGCAGGCATAGGCACTGCTGGGTGCCCAATTGGCACTGCCAAGCTGGCATTTTTTGAACATGTGGGATTGGGTTGGGGGTGCCCCGTGTGGCTGTTGCGGGGGGGGTGCTGAGGACCCTTCCATAGTCTGTTCAGGCTGGGGGGTGTGGTCAGGAAAATCAAGACCCCATTTAAAAAATGATGCCCAGTTTCTCACAAACTGGGGAGTTCCAGCAAGCGGGGCTCCTCAGTGTACAAAACAGAGCTCGGCCGTGCAGTCCCCTCTGAGGCCCCTCATACAAAGCGAGTCGCGTTGTATAGTCATGTGTTTCCCAGCACTGCAAGTGCCAGGAAACACACAGCTAAACACACTCGCTACATTTACAAATAGTTGAATCACGCCCTTAAGTCATTTTTGTGGTGAATGGCGTCCTTGGTTTAAATTGTTTGAAAAGTGAGTCAGCCTGTGCTTTCACATACATGCCTCTTTGTAATCACTTTATTATTTCAGAAAAGTTTGGAGAGGTGGGAGTTTGTACTTATAAACTAATCTCAGAGTGAATAAGTTCTACTTAAAGTAAATTAATTCTAAATATTTTGGATGCTGTGTCTTCTTGGATCAAGGCTAAGATAACGAGTAGGCTTCACAGCATTGGCCTTTGATATTTCAATTGTTCCGACATTCTTCTTTCCACTGTTGGTGCTGATACACAATCAATACTCTTGAGTCCACGTGGAGTCATATCGATTCAGCTTTAATCAGATAGAACTGTACCCAGCAGCGAAGTTACAGAAGTGAAGGCTGCTGGGACAGCATTGGTTCTTATACCCCGCCTCTCAGGGCGGGGCTATGTACATTGCCCAATGGTAGACCCCGCGGTCTAGCCAATGGTCATTCCTCTCTCTGGTACCGCAATACCTGGTATTACCACAGGTGCAACTATCTTTAATTTTCCCACTTGAAATCTGGTGTGTTCTAAAATATGATGAATCAGAATAACTTGACGATGTGCTTTGATAAAGCCAGGAATCAATTCCAAGTAAGTTTCTGTTGGTTATTCCCAAGGTGCTAATTGTGCTTTCTAACAAAACAATTAATCAGTAGTAGGGCAAAAACTCTGCACACCTCCACAGTTACTTATCCCAAAGTCAATTCACGGCAGTGTGTGTATGGAATCTGATTCTGTAGCTCAGGAAAGAAGGCCTATGTGTCCAGATGTCATCAATGAGATTCTTTTGTGAACAAATGTTTCTATATCATGTCCAGGCTGGTTGAGAAGCCACTCAGCATATGTTGAGCCATGTAACTTTATAGAAGTCATTGTTTAAAACAGGATAGAAAGGCCTAAGAGAAGGGAACTAGATACATGGAAAGGCAATAAACGATGAAAATGATCAGATGAGAACAAGTTGTAAAAAATGTTTGTTTTTTTCACAAAATACCCAACAGAATATTGAGTTTTTTCTCTGCCCAATTGTTATCCAGCCCTTGTGACCTTCTATTGCCTTTTCACATGCCTTTGAAACTTGATCAATCAAATTTTTGTTTCCACATCCCTTATCTCATCCTATGTTGCTCTCTTGCTTAGTTTCATAACTCCCGCCATTGACCTACAAATTAACTTTCAGGGGCTTGTTATCAGTTGTTAATGCTTTGAGCTGTTCATCAAGCCTGTTAATAGGGTGGTATCATCAATGGTACCATATCCAGTTCAACTACCTTCATTTCTTATATACACTAATTAACTTTCATATGTCAGTGAGAATTGTTTGTTTTCAGTAATGGTCCAATGCTTCATTCTGGTCCAGGGTCTTCCTTACCTGTGAAAAACAGCTTGCAGCATTCAGCAGTATTATTTCACTTTGTAGCACGCTGGTACATGACATTTAGTCAACATTTACGCTTGGTCAAGTTACAGAAAACTGTGCAGAAGTAATCTGCATCATTGCCATAGTAATTTCCTTTGTAATTTTACGAAGACTCTCAGAGTCTCAAGCAAGTCTTAACAAAATTCTATTCGTCTCTGTCAAATTTCTGGACCCCCAAGGGGCAGCTAGAATGGCCTTTGCAGTGGGTACCTCCCTGCTCTGCATAATAATAAAAGAGCACATGAACATAAGGATATTCTTTAAAAAAATGTTTTCCCCAATTAAAGGGCAATTTGAGCGAGGCCAATCCCCCTATCCTGCACATCTTTTGGTTTGTGGGGGTGAGACCCACACAGTCACAGGGAGAATGTGCAAACTCCACCGACAGTGACCCGGGGCCAGGGTCGAACCTGAGTCCTTGGTGCTGTGAGGCAGCAGTGCTAACCACTGCGCCACCGTGCCGCCCGTGTAGATATTCTGAGCATGTGACCGAAATGTTTCTTCTGCGGATGGTGTTGCATTTGCATTACTTTTGTGGTTTGTACTTTCCACTACATAAGCTCCTAAATTCCTGCAGACCTCAATAGAGTTGTACGACCCTCCATGGATTGGATTCACCGCCGCCGGCATGCTCCATTTTGCCGGCAGCCCGGGGGTTTCCTGACGGTGTGGGGCTGCCCGACAATAGGAAACCCCATTGTCCGGCCAGCATAACGAAGCATCCCGCCGGCGTGCAGAAACAGAAATGTAGCGCAGCGGGCGGAGAATCCAGCCCCATGTCTGTACTCCTAACCAGAATCTCCAATCCAATTCGCTTATCATTCTTCATATTTTTCTTTTATGTCTTTTTTGAATGTGGTGATTAATCCAAATTTAATACCAGAATTTCTTTTTTTTATATATAAATTTAGAGTACCCAATTACTTTTTCCAATTAAGAGGCAATTTAGCATGGCCAATCCACCTAACCTGCACATCTTTTTGGGTTGTGGGGGTGAAACCCACGCAGACACGGGGAGAATGTGCAAACTCCACACGGACAATGACCCAAGGCCGGGATTCGAAATCCGGGTCCTCAGCGCCGTAGGCAACAATGCTAACCACTGTGCCGCCGTGCTGCCCCAATATCAGAATTTCTAACCCGTGTATAAGACAACTTCATAAAACCCATTTACATTTGGAAAGGGAAGGAACAAATGTTAGGAAAATGAAAATTACAAAATACCAGGATGGGAACTAAAGGAATGGTTAAAGAGAAGGGAGAAATGTGAAATAACTGAATTAGTGAGGAAATTCCAGAAGTTAGGAGCAACTACTGGTACAGAGAAGAAATATCCAATGAGGAGAGTGCATTTGAATAATACTGCAAAAGATAGGGTGCAGTGAGAAAATGGGCAATTTAAAAATCAAACAAAAAGGCATTGTTAGGCATAAAGAGGAAACGGAACTTTGGAGATGTTGGGGAGGGAGAAAGCAATGTGGGTGAGGACATAGACTGAGGTTGATAGCTAGATTGGCTCCTGTTCCAAACCCTCCGATTTAATGTTTTTGATACATTGAAATTAATGATAATTGAGGGAAGGATGCCAAGTTGGAGTATTAGAGAAGTTAATCTGCATGGAGAAGACAGTATCTGTTGAAGTTTAGTTTGCAGTGGTACTGAAAAATAAAAAGAAAGGGCGGGATTCTCTGATCCTGAGGCTAAGTGTTGACGCTGTCAGAAACACTGCCGTTTCCCGACGGCGTCAACATGGCCTCAGGATCAGCAATTCCGGCCCCTACAGGGGGCCAGCATGGACCGGAGTGACTGTCGCCGCTCCGGCTGCTGATCCCGGTGTCCACTGGGCGCTGCGGGGCCCGCGCATGCGCAGTGGCACCGGCGCCAATGCGCGCATGAGCAGTGGCTCCCTCCTCCGCGCCGGCCCCAACGCAACATGGCGTAGGGCTACAGGGCCGGCGCAGAAGAAAAGAGGCCCCCAGCCCGAGAGGCCGCCCACCGATCGGTGGGCCCCAATCGCGGGCCAGGCCACAACGGAGGCCCCCCCCCGGGGTCGGACCCCCCCCCCCCCCCAACAGGCCCCCCCCTCCCGACCCTTCCACGCCAAGGTCCCGCCAGCTAGGAGCAGGTTAGAAGTGCGCTGGCGGGACTCACACCTTTGTTACGGCCGAGAATCGGCGGGGGGGGGCCATGTAGAGCGGCCCCTGACCGACGCCGCGCCGACCAGAGGCGGCATGGCGTGATTTGCGTCGGTCGTGGCGATTCTCCGGCCTGGCCCTAGGCTGAGTGAATCCCGCCCAAAGTGTCTGACAATGTTGCCATCCCAGTCATGAAGTAGATATCAGAGAGGAACCAGGGCTCATGGGTTTTTAAAAAATCTTTTTTAGTGGCATTTTCAAAAATTATAAACATTTATGTACATTGCTGGCCGTGTTTATTCACTGTACAATACAGTAACGTTTGTCTTTTCCTTCTCTTAAGTTCTCCTATATAGTCTGCCGCCATCTGGCTCGGCGTGTGGTTTCTCCCCCCCCCTCCTCTCCCCCCCTCCCCAGCGCACCCATCCCTGCCCCCCTCCACCCACCTTGTTGGTTTGGGAGGTGTTTCTCCCCCTTCCTCTCCTCTTTCTTCACTTCCCCCGTCAGCTTATGCTGTGTTTCCCCTGTGGCGGGGAGGGGTGTGTGTGCCCCCTCCCTTCCGCTTTGTCCCCTTTATGTCTCTCCAGCCCTTTCTCATTTTCCCCCTCACTCCCCCCAGGTTGCGCTTTCCTATGGTGCCCCCTGTCTTTTTCTTTTCCCTCTCCCTTTTCTTTTTAACTTTCTCTTTTTCCTATCTATTGATTGTTGCCGGCCTTGAACAGGTTTTGTAACAGGCCGACGAACTACCCCCATGCATTTAGGAAGCCTTCCTCCGACCCTCTAATGACGTATTTAATCTTCACCAGGTGGAGAAATTTCGAGAGGTCAGCGAGCCAGTCTGCAGCTGTGGGTGGTGCTGCTGATCGCCAGCCGCGCAGGAGACTTCAGCGTGCGACGAGGGAAACGAAAGCAAGGGCGTCGGTCCTCTCCCCCAAGTGTCAGGACTCATGGTTAAGCGGTTCACTGATCAGCAAGAAATACAGAATCTCAGCAATCAGACAGACGCTTAAAGATAGCTTTCCCAATCCAATTATGGAAATAAATTTGGAACCATGAAGAAGATGCAAAAAAAATCAGCATTGTATTCACTGGACTAGAAAAAAGTTGAATTGAAATTCTTATGAAATAATTTTGAAGTGATTTGAGAGGATCGATTGTAAAAGATAATTCCCATTCGTTCGTCTAAAATTTGCAATTCGTGCTAGAAACAGAAAGGCCTCGTCCCATCTGTGACTGAAACTCTCATTCACATCATTGTCACCTCCTGAGTTTCCAACTGTTTCCTTTTGCTAAGCTTCCATCTTTCACATTCTATAAATTTCAGCTCACCCAAAATATTGCTGCTATATCTTATCCCACACCAAATCCTGCTCAATCACCACGCTGTCCTTGCTAAGTTAGCTTGGCTTCTGTTCCAAGCACTCCAATTTTCTTATCTATGTGTTTTTAATTTTTTCATGGATTCACTCTAGCCTCCTTCAATTCCACAACCCCTTCAGAACTCTGCATTCCCAGCTCTTCATGTATCCCTTCACTCTGCCGTAACATTGGCGGTTGTAGTTTCAGCAGTAGAGGCCCTAACCTCAGCAATTCATTCCTTACACCTTCCTTTCTAAACCCATCTTTTCCAACAAAGTTTTGGTCCTTTCTCATATTATTTCCTGGCTTTAACTCAGTATCTATTTTTGTCTGATAATGCCTCTGCGAAATGCTGTGGGATAGTTTTCTCCAGGCAAAGAAATATAAAGACAAGTTGCTGCTCTGGTTATATATTTCCACAGTAAGACTTATTAGGATAATCTAAAATGAAGCCAAGTCAGTCACACCATTTAAGAAAGAATTAAACACAAGAGCAAGGAAAAGGGGTAAAAGGATAGAATGCTCTGATCTGAAGGTGAGATGCCACTGGTGGAATGGACTGAATGGCCTCCCTGTGCTGACATTTCTTTTTTTTCCCGATAAACAACCCTGACAGTGACCCTCTCAAAGCGAACTTAACTTTCTCCAGACCGAGGAAGCTCGCCATATCCGATAGCCAGGCCTCCGACTTCGGGGGCTTTGAGTCCCTCCATGCCAACAGAATTCGTCGCCGGGCGACCAGGGAAGCAAAGGCCAAAACGTCAGCCTCTCTCTCTTCTCCTGGACTCCCGGGCCCTCCAAAACCCCCAAAATAGCCACCTCTGGACTCATTACCTCTTGTTTTCAGTGCCCAGGACATAACGTCCGCGAATCCCTGCCAGTACCCCCTGAGTTTTCGACATGCCCAGAACATGTGGACATGGTTCGCCGGTCCTCCCGAACATTTGTCTTCCAATCCAAAAAATGTACTCAACCGGTCATGTGGGCCCGGTGGACGACTTTGAATTGAATCAGGCTGAGCCTAGCGCATATTGCGGTCACGTTTACCCTACTCAACGCCTCCGCCCATAAGCCCTCTTCCATCTCACCCCCGAGCTCCTCTTCCCACTTGAGCTTCAGCTCCTCGATCTGCGTCTCCTCTGCTCCCATCAGTTCTTTATATATATCCGAGACCATCCCCTCCCCCACCCATCCACTGGACACTACCCTGTCCTGGATCCCCCCAAGAGGCAGGCGTGGGAAGGATGGAATCTGGCTGCGTAGAAAGTCCCGCACCTGCAAGTACCTGAACTCATTCCCTCTCGTCAGCCCAAATTTCTCCTCTAACGCCCTCATGCTCGGGAAGCTCCGTTCCAAGCATCCCCCAAATCTCCCATCTTCTCAATCCCAGCCCTCCGCCATGCTCGGAACGCACCGTCCATATTCCCCGGCGCAAACCGGTGATTGTCGCAGATTGGGGACCAAACCAATGCCCTCACTTCCCCCACGTGCCTTCTCCATTGGCCCCAGATCCGCAGTCACCACCAGTATAGGGCTGGTGGAGTATCGTGCCGGCGGGAGCAGCAGTGGCGCCAAGCTGGTGCCCCTGCACGAAGCGTCTCCATTCGCCCCCAAACAGGTGTCGCATCCACCATCCACTTCCTTATCAGAGCTCTGCCTCTTGCCTCATTGAAAACCCTAACCAGTACCGGCCCCACTATCTCGGAGAACCTTTTGTAAAACTCCACTGGATACCCATCCAGCCCCGGGGCTTTACCCGATTGCATGGCCCTCATGCCCCCCAATATTTCTTCGGTCCTGATCGGGGCCCACAATCCATCTACCAATCCCCTGCCCACTTTTGGGAAGGTCAGTCCATCCAGAAAGCGCCTCATCCCCTCCAGCCCCGCAGGGGATTCAGAGGTGTAAAGCTTACTATAGAAGTCCCTGAACACCTTGTTCAGCCCTGCCGGATCCCCTACCAAGTATCCCCCCCCCTCCCGTCGACTATCTTCCCTATTTCCCTGGCCGCCTCCCTCTTCCTCAGTTGCTGTGCCAGCATTCTACTGGCTTTCTCCCTGTGCTCATAAATCGCACCCCTCACCTTCCTAAGCTGCTCCACAGCCTTACCTGTGGACAACACCCCACACTCAGTCTGTAGCCTTCGTCGTTCCTTTAATAGCTCTACGCTCGGGGTCTCCGCATATCTCCTGTCTATCTGTAAGATCTCCTTTACCAGTCGGTCCGTTTTGGCCCTGTCCCTATGTGCTCTAATCAAAATCAGCTCCCCTCTCACCGCTGCCTTCAGCGCCTCCCAAAGCACCGCAGCTGAGACTTCCCGTGTCATTGGCCTGCAGGTTGTTTTGCATACATTTCCTCACCCTCTCATTCACCGCCTCGTCCGCCAACAAAACAACCTCCAGCCTCCATTGAGGGCGCTGAAAACTTTCCTTGCAGACCTGCCTGTGTTGACATTTCTAACTCCTCATGCTATATGCAATCTGTAATCTCCAGGATGTGCATCTTACTACGAAGGTTGGCACTCACAAAATTTTGAAGCACAATTCAAACAATTGCTACACATACAAATGAAGTTACCCTTTTCACTCCTTTATTGATTAATTCATTGACATACATTGCATTAGAAATTGTCTACATTCAAAGCCCAAGATGAATAGCCACTGGATATTAAAAACAATTTTCAGTATTTGATCAATAAGATATAAATGTTTGCAGTATGAAAAACTTTGATCATTGTGCACAAAAACCTGTTCTGATAAGTTTATAGATCAGTAGGAATGTTGATATTTTATCCACTGAAAGCTGTACGAAAAAAAGCAATACTGTAATATATTTCACCCTTTGTTAAACTTGCTGAATAAAGTGAAGTTTCAGACTTTTTACACAACACATACTATGATCATTTTTGGGCACACCGAGCATTAAAACGAAATCTTGACGCTGACTTTTACATTCAAGTTGATTTTTTATGTACTGTTTCATTCAAATGCAATTACACATGCATGGCTTATATTTTACAGCCAAATAAGTGTATCTTTGTCTTCGCTAGCCAACAGCAACTTGCTCATTTCCTTTTGAATAGGTATTCACTTCATGGAGCCGCAGGAAAGTCAGCTGGCATAACATCAAGATGTTTAATTCACATTATCATTACTTCATGTTCAAGTTAAGGCAAGTGAATGTAATCACACCTGGTGGGATAAGTAATCAATTGTATCATTGATCTCACTGCAAGGATTTGAGGGAACTGTGATACTCAAGTTGATCTGCGATGGTCAAATTACGAAATTGCTCAGCTCAAAAATTTACTGATGTCGGCCAGCATTTAACAGTAATGGTATTTGCTCGTGTGGTGGTATGTATTAGGGGTATTACGGTACCCTGTGATGCCGAGGGGCTATTGGCGAGGGGCTATTCTCCCAGCAGCCGCATTCTGTAACCGAGCTGCTGGGGAACAAGTCTGCATAATAAAGCCATTGATTGACTCCATCTCACCTCACCTCATGAGTGACTGATTGTGCTACAGCTAGCACGAGACTATATTAAATTCCCATTGCTGCAACAGAGACAAGGCTTTGCTGCAACATACTGACTAGTTTCAAATAACCTCAGTTCACATGTCCCATCATATTAAATGAATAATCACAGACAGATCATAGACATACTTTAATTGCATTGGCTTCAGAATCAAAGAACTAACAATCATGCATTCTGATTCACTCATCCAGACAGGAAGTCACTATTGCCAGTTCCAGCTAGTCAGTAACCGGTTTACAATGTCTGGGAACAGATCATTTTTAACCATGCATGGACAGAGTCCCTCTACCAGCAGTTAAAATGTAACCAGTGTCAACAGCAGGACCCATTCTTCAAAAATGCATATAATTAATGGCAGATAATTTGGAAATATCTGTTCGATATTGGGCTGAAGTTACACACCTTGTGGTATCAAAATGAAGCAATGCGAGATCTAGAGATTCTCAATCTGTTTCCGCCTGGATTTAAGTTGGGTCCTGGCTCTGGATTTCCACTATTGACATTGGTAAGAAAGTGGACAATCAGACCACCACTGTAATTTGTGTTCTAGTCAGCCACCTTTTCTAACAGGAAGGAGGAATAAGTAAGTAAATTAAAATAGGATTAAAAAAACAAAAAGGAATTTTTGGTAAGTGGCCTATTATCATTGTGATCCAGACGTTCTACCTTCCAAGATGACGGAGGTTACAGGATTTAGTGCCAGCAGACAGTATGGGGTAGTTAGCTAGTTTTAACATAACTGAAAAGGTGTAAGAGATGCGTTCTCTTCACAAATGTGTTTTGTCCCTAAACCGGGGTAAGTTTCCAAGAAAACTTCTAAATGACTATTTAATTGAAAACAGTAGTTATTTTTTTCCACTTTGTTGGCATCAATAGTCTTTGTGATGTCCATTCATATACTTTGGTTTTTATTTCAGGTGACCTTACATTTGAAACACAAAGTACTCAAAACCATGGCCTTGTTATACCCTCACGCTCAAACGTAATGAGGCCGGTGAGTATCGGGAGAGTCCAGAAACAAGATCCGCGCCGGGCGCCAAACAGTTTGTAATGCAACCGGCCCGCTCCCGTAGGGGAAATCGGGATGTCGCCATAGCATCTGCACCGACCCTTAGAATGAACACTCTGCCCATTGACAAGTGTCCACCTTGCCCTATTCCCCTAATCCCATAACCTAACCTGCACATCCCTGGACATTAAGGGGAAATTTAGCATGGCCAATCCACCTAACCCGCACATCTTTCGACTGTGGAAGGAAACCAGAGGACTAGGAGAAAACTCACGCAGACACGGGGAGAAAGTGCAAACTGCACACAGACAGTTACCCGAGGCTGGAATTGAACCCGAGTCCCTTTCGCTGTGAGGCAGCAGTGCTAACCACTGTGCCACCAGATGTGGTTCAGTGTCATACTTTGTTTGAGAATGTTCCTGTGAAGTGCCTTGGGAAGTTACATTATGTTTAAAGTGCTTTACAAGTTGGTAATATAGTTTGCTACAATATACAGGATTACAAAATGTTGTACAAATTTGGAGCATTAAGAAAATCTAGTAAATCAATAATACTAATGAATGCAAATTAATAATTCCACCATTTATCAACAAATATCAGAACAACAGCAAGAAACTTTCACTCTTTGGAGCACTTACTTTTGGTGTTTATCATCAGCATCCCAGAAGGACTCTGAATATTAGTTGGACAGTCATGGAAACAACATTATCGATAATCACAGCTATTTCACAGGAAGTGGTAGTTTTCTCTGGTTTTACTTATTTTCTAATTGAGATAAGTAAACATACCTTATCCTGGGAACATTATAGAAAAAGTAAAATACATTAGGTGTCTAAATGAGATAGCCAGTAATGAGAGTAATGGAGATAAAATGATACTGCTCTTCCAAAATCATTACTAGAAACTCATTTGAAAGGCTGGAAGAACCCTGCCTTGGGTTGATACCGAAATATGTTCCTCGAGGATAACCCAAATGGAAAGTCGATTGGTCACCCATAAAACATCACCTTTTGGGAGAGCGATGTCTAAGAAAGAGAAGACCTAAAAATAGGAATGCCAAAAAATTGATCTTGTGTCAGTAAGTACATACAGAGATTGGGCAAATACAGGTAGAAGAACACTAATATCTACACTATCCAGTTCAAAGCAGTTAACTTGCTTGATGACACATGCACTCACTACAGCATCCATCATATGATCAGCAGGATGCTGAAACTTGACAAGGTGTCTTCAGCAGCATCTCCCAAACCAGTTAATTTTTACCACTTTGAAGAACAAGGGCTGCGGGTGCATAGGAATACCATCAGCTCCAAACTTTCCTCCAAGTCAAATATCATCCTGTCTTAACATGTATTGTCGTTTGTTCATTTTCACTGGGTCAAAATCTTGGAACTTCCTATCTGGCAGCTTTGTTGGAATACCTTCACCATATGGATGGTAGCTATTCAAAAAGTTGACCATCAATTCCCCAGGACAATAAATACTGACTTTTCCAGGAACTCCCACATCCCAGGAACGGATCAAAAAAAGAAAGGACCACTTTAAAAAATGTGACAAATTTGTTAACTATTTCATATTCATTTTCCTCTTTTATGTTTATTGCCTGCTAATGTCAAGCAAGCTTTCACTCATTCAATAAAAATGTAAGTTTACAATGCTTAATTTGGTGAAGGCAATGGAGTTGACAGGTTCTGATAAGACCTTAAATATTGCTTTACACATTCCCACATAATTGTCATTAATAGCTTTGCTTTTGAATTCTAGTCCACGATAAACCAAATAAAAACACACAACGCAATGTCAGGAAGTGGTTTTAACATTTACAAAAACTGTATTCTTATAACAACTGCTTCCATACCTAGGAACTCAAAATGGGTAGGCTTATAAAAGCGGGAAGGGTTGGAAAGCATCTCAACACTTTCTGTAAAAATTACATTTGTCTGGTAGGATACGGTTTCCATATTTAATGCAATGATTCAGTGTGGATAAAACGATCTTTTAAAATATCTAAGTTCATTTGAAGATTTATTAAGTGCTACAACATATTTATAAATCTTTGTAATTAAGCCACTGAAAGGCATTTAATGCCATCTCATTATACTAAAATGTTACTTAAACTATTCCAAACTTTGACATTACACATCTTAAGTGAGTTCCAAAATGTAACAAAAATAAACTATTCGTGGGAGACTTATTTGCCACCACAGTAAGGTTACATTTAAAAAGCTTTTTACCCTATTTTTAAATTTAGCGCTGTTGCAATACTTTGATCTCTTGTGTTGCACTCCCAGTGACAGAGCTTGCCCACGCTGAAGTGAATTTCAGAATTGAATATTTTTGTATGTGATACAGGAGTTTACCAGTTTGCACACTACGATCTTAAAAACAGAGCCATAAAAACTTCACCCATCTCTACAATCAACATAATTTCCTTTGATCCAGAAACAGATCTGTGCATATTTCAGGGGAGTGATCCGAACAGCCACATTGTAATCCTGCTGCACACCATTCTTATCCACCCATTGGTGCCCTGAAAAAATTCCGATCACCTTCCGCTCCCATTTCCGACTGTGCCTTTTCCACATTCGGATGTAAACACCTGAGCCACTGGCTCCCGGCTGCGCATCACAGTGCTGATACAGGAGATCATAGGTTTCATCTTTAACCAAGCAGAAACGATAAACAAGATCGCCTGGACGATCATTGTCAAATCCAGAAAAGTGAATCCTGCCACCAGGCAGCCTTCCCACCGGAGGAGTAACTCCTATTTTCATGAAGGGTTTCTTGTGAGGCCTTCTTAGTTCCAGCAGTGCATAGTCATAATCCATGCCAATATCATTCGCTGAACCTTTGATCCATCCCTTTGGAACATGTGTCCGTTTTACCCGTATCCAATGGAATCTAGGCTTTTCTGGAGAAATGGAGGTGGCTTTATTTGTGGCTTTCCCAGTCTCCTTTTGTTTTGATTTAAAAAATCCAACTTTCATCCTTTGCGCACCCTTCACATAGTTTTTGCCATCATGAATACAGTGGGCAGCAGTTAGGACATGCTTTTCAGCTACTAAAGTTCCAGTGCAACCTGTGGAGATTTTCACAGATGTCGAGAAAGGATAGTTCAACAGAAAGTTTTTTGACAGGATGCTGAATCTGCCGTCCAGGCCAAAGATCTGTCTTTTTGCTCTTCGACCACTGCTATGATTTTGTTTGTTTACCAAATCGGCAGCATTGAAACCATAGATGTCCACACTTGTGAGAGTTCTGCTTCCATTTAGGTACAGGGTTTCATATGACAAATATTCTTTCAGGTCTTCATACGTTGGCAGGGGTGCTCTTTTGTGGCACTCTAATTCACATGAAGAGGTTACTTCTAGCTTGGCTTTGCCCTTAAAATGCGCTCTCTCCAGTAAAACGGTTTCCTGAGGCAAAACAGCAGGTATGCTTGTTCTCTGCCATTCTGCCTTCAGCATTATCACGTGCTTAATGGAACAAAGAATAATGACCAGTGCTGGCACTGTTACCATGGTGAGTTGCGATCTGCTGTTGAAAGAACAGACTTTCGTTAGTCATGTTAATAACTTCATACGCGTGCGCTAGCTCCAAAAATTAACTCCTCCGTGATAATATTCATGAAAATACTAATCTGTTAGTTGAATAGCACCACATTCTGGTTGTTAATGCAAGTTCACTTTTTGCATTGGAAAATTACATACAAAGTAGAATACTGTGGAAATCTGAACTAAAAAAACAAAATGCTGGATAAACTCAAGCAGGTTATGGCAGCACTTGTGGAGAGAGGAACAGAGTTAGCGTTTCCAGTCCGTGACATCAGAACTGGCAAAAGTAGTAGGTTTTGAGCAAGGGATGAGGGCACATGGACAAAAAGGATCTGTGATAGGGTGAAAGCCGAGGGAGAGGAGAGCTAAAGGGAATGAGAACGGGACAACAAAAGATGTACCTAGAGCAGGTACAAAGGAAGGAAACAGAACTGGCACCGAAATTTGACCCCAGAAGATTGTATAGTGCCTCATCAAAAGACGAGGTGCTGTTCCTTCAGCTTGACTGGAACAGTGCAGTAGGCAGAGGACAGAAATGTCAGCATGAGAACGAGATGGAGAGTTAAAATGGCAGGCCACCTCAAGCTCAGGGCCATGCTTACAGACTGAATACATTTACCCATCTGCATTGGGTCTCCCCGGTATAGAGGAGACCATATTATCAGCAGCAAATGCAGTAGACTAGATTGAAAGAGGTGCACACAAATCACCGCTTCACCTGGAAGCAGTATATGGATGTTTGGACTGTCAGGATGGTGATGAGAGAAGAGGTAAAAGGCGAGGTGCTACATCTCCTGTTTTTGTGTGGAAAGCGGTATTGCGAGAAGATGATAGGGTGTTGGGGGTGACTGGAGAGTGGACCAGTTAACACAAAAGGAAAAAGTCCCTTCGGGACTGAAAGGGGAAGATGCATTTGGTGGTCACATCACACTGGAGATGGTGGAAAATGATCCGTTGGATACGGAGTCTGGTGGGATAAGAGGCAGGGAAAAGGGGAATTCTATCGTGATTCTAGGAGGGAGCAGAATGGAGAGAGGTACAGGGAGCGTGGTTGAGGGAGAGGGCCCTATCAGCTACGATTTGGCTGGATGAATGCAGGAGGAGAAGAGTCAGCCTCAGATGAGGAAACCAACATTTTACCAGCACTCTGATGGTAAGTTGCATCACTGAATCCGATGCAATGCAAACTAGGGAAAAGGCTACCATGCTGAATTCCCAGTTTGTGCAAGGTGGACGGAATGAAAAATTCTACCTGCAAGTTTGCTGCAAGGTACTTTGCCAAGATGACAGACATCTTTAAGACAAAATACTTCCTTTATCTGGGAGAAAGACATTGAAAAAGTGGCATTTATTTTATTAATATTAATAATAATAATAATAATAATAGCTTATTGTCACAAGTAGGCTTCAATGAAGTTACTGTGAAAAGCCCCTAGTCGCCACATTCCGGCACCTGTTCGGGGAGGCCGGTATGGGAATTGAACCCACACTGCTGGCATTGTTCTGCATTACAAGCCAGCTGTTTAGCCCACTGGGCTAAACCAGCCCCTATTTATTTTCAGAGAAAACTAAAGCTGCTAACCACGGTTTCAGTTCACCCAGAATCGTTTGAATTGTGTTTGAGTTTTGTAAGATCACAGATTCGTAGCTGTAGCATTAACCAATATCCGGGTAGGCGTTTCAGACATGTGCTATTTCAATAAAGGCAAACAAAAGGGATACTGTCTCTTCAAACTGTAAAAAACAATAGCTATTCATATCATAAACCATGTCAGTACAATTGTGAAAGATGTAAAGAGCCAACAGTGTATTGCCTATATTAAAAAAAAATAATCCATGCAATGTATGGAAAGTGGCTGAAAACATTGAAAAAAACACCAGAAAAGCAAAGAACACCTGTGGATCTTCACAATATTATCCAATATTGAAGAATGTACTCAAATATCCGTTGAAACATTTTTTTTCAGCACTTAACCAGTGATTCGAGTTGCCTTTGTAGAAATCTTCATCATTTTCTAAAATTCATTCACGTGATGTGGGCGTCGCTGGTTAGCCCAGCATTTACTGCCCATCCCTAGTTGCCCTTCGGAAGGTGGTGGCGAGTTGCCTTTTTGAACCGCTGCAGTCCTTGAGGTGTAGGTACACCCACTGTGCTGTTAGGAAAGGAGTTCCAGGATTTTGCCCCAATGTTAAGGCGAGTTGGAGATGTATTTTTAACTATACGACAAGAGTTTTACCCATTGAACCATGATGGTATTGCTGCCTGATTTTATTTTCAGCAAGGATAACACCGATGTTTTGAAATACCATTTTGCCAAACAAACAAACAAAATCAAGCAAAAAGAAAATGACCAATTAAGTCAATTGTCTGGATTATTATCCCCACATTTCCATTAGTTTTGAAGGACAACCATCTCCCGCCAGCAATCCAGCTGAAGGTATGAAAACAAATATTTTATGTGCTGCTGCTGGATTTCTGAAATTACTGATTCAGGTGGACTTTACTCCAAATGAGATATGGATATCATCAGCCAGTCAGTCATAAGGACCAACATCCCATCGACATGAAAATTGGTGAATGATGCCCAATGCTGCAATTATTTGCAAAATATCCATTCGTTGAATCGGAGTCTGACTTATTCAAATACTATTTAAGATAGATTTTGGTGAATCACGGTGAAACGCAGTTATGACACCTTTGCTTCACCTCAAATTATGAGCCAATTAATTACACAAATGGAAAATATAAATGATTGAAAGAATGCCAGGATTCCTCATTTTAGTTGCTCTATTTGCACGGAGCATACATCACATGGAAAATGGCTGAATTATCAGTTTGGCAATCCAGGGAATATTCACCTTGGTGGGACTCATGAAGCAAGCAGGAGTCTGATGATGAAGTTAGGAAAGTGTACAAAGATATGCAAACAATGGGCGAGATTCTCTGGCCTCGTTGCGTTCTCGCTCAAGCAAAACGAGGCCAGTGAATAGCGGGAGAGGCCAAAAACGAGATCTGTGGCAAGCGCCAAACAGTTTGCGATGCAACCGGTCCACTCCCGTAGCCGTAGGGTGGCGAGAAACCAATTATCACCATTTAAGCCCCATTTCCACACAATTAATAGTAGCCACCCTGTATCCAATGGCCACCTGTCACTCAGCGGCCTACCCAGCAAGTGGTCACGCTGGCGCCGATTAGTACTCCTTTTGAAAAACGTGAAACTGGAGGAAGGGCTGAGGGGAGCGGAGGAGGTGAGTAGCCATCTTTGCTCACAGGCAACGAGCCCGGGGACACTGGGATTGCCACCCCAGTGCTCGGTGGGGGGTGAGGGACCCTCGGCGGGGGGTGGGCCGCCATGGGAGGGTGGGGAAGGCGCATGGGGGGGGAAACCAGGAGGCAGCCACTCACAGCATCACCATGCCAACCCCTGGATCGTTTCCCCGTTCCGAGGACAACTCTTGTCCCCTTTCTGCCCCAACAACCACCCATAACCCCCACCGACCGCTGAGGCCTCTGGCTGCGTGGCTGAAGGCTATCGCTAATCGGGAATTGGCAATCGTGGTTAAATCAGCACTTCACAGATGCCAAATGGATTCCCGTGGGTGGGCGGGTCATGTAGCGTGTGGGAGTCATTGCCTAACATTCCAACCACACCCTGATGCCAGGACGCTGTGCTTGAATAATGCGGGAGGCAACACCACACATGCAATATCCAAACACCCAGGGGTTGAGACACAGCCCCGTGGACATGTCCATAGCTGGAGGGTGTCCGAACCAGCCCCCCACCTCCCACAATGCCCTCAGTGATCCTCAACGTGCCTGGCCCCCTAGCTCTCCCACTATGTCTAGGTGTTTCTCCATAATGCAAATCTGAGGTGGAGGCTGCCAGCTGCCTACGTCATCCCGTGGCCTTCAATGCCCCTGGCAGGAGGACTCTGGGGCCAGAGGGGTCCAGCTCACTTGTCGCCAGCACAGCCGTGCCGCCCTGTCCCGTGTGCTGACCTCGAGACAGAGCCTCATCAAAGGAGTGGAACAGGGGGGGGAGGGGGGGCTGCTGGCCACCATCGGCACTCCTAAGGAGGCACTGGATTGGCACTCAGCGCCCCCCCCTCCCAGTCCTGGGGTTCACCTTGGGATGGAGGGGTAGCTGGTTCGAGCCCTGGTTGTCCCTGCATCATCTGGCTCTGCCAGCCCTGGCGGTTCCCCATGGTCTGCACCATTGTGTCAACACCCTCGGCGATGCTCCTCAGTGACTGAGCCATGCTCTGCAGCGCCTCAGCCATGCCCACCTGAGAGCGGTGCATGTCCCGCAGAACCTCATCCAGGACGGCCTGGTATTGGGTGACATCCCACAGCAAATCGGATATTCTGCTGAGACCCTCAGTCATGGTCGTCACTGACTGAGCGACGCCTTGGACACCTTCACTCATGGTGCCGACATCGTGCACCAGGCTCTCCACTGTGGTCAGTACCCGAGCAGTGTTGGCCTCGGTGCCACTCATTGGTGACGCCATCTCCTGCGCCCCTAGCCTCTGAGACTCCTCCTATCGGCTGTGGATCTGCTGGAGTGACGCTGACATCTCCCTCTGAATATCTCAGTCGCTCCCTATTGTCTCCATCAGCTCCGGGTACCTCTGTACCACAGGCTCAGCATCAGGCTGGGACGCAGCTGGGTCCTGGGATGCAGCAGACCTCTGACTGCTGTCTTGCCTGGTGGTTCCTGCCTCCACCTGGTGTGCATCATCAGCGGTATGGTGTTCACCAGATTGTGTCCCCGAAGCGGGAGAATGGACATGTGGTCAGTGGGAGGGATGGATAGTCAGCAAGGCAATAACAACTCATGTTTGACAGCTCCTCCAGGTGGAGCCCAGTTGTTCCTCACCTCTGCGGCGTCCGCCAGCCTCCGCGTGGGTAATCGATCTGTCCTCGGCCACCCCAGTCACCTCCAGGGTATGTTCCTCAAAGGAGGGGAGGATTCTTAAGTCCGGCACCCCTCCACTTGTCTGGGCTCTCTCCCGGCGGTTATGTGAGAGCTTTTCCTGAGGAAACACGGAGAGAGAACATCGTTAGCCACACGCATTGTTCAATGTGGTGGTCGTGGATGGGAGGAGTGGGTGGCGCGTTGGTGTCTACTCACCCGTGCTGCCCAGCATAGGTTGTTGACCTTCTTACCACACTGAAGGCCAGTTCTCTTGGTCACACTTCCCAATCTGCCAGCTGGCACCACCTCATCCCAGGCAGCACTGGCTAGCTTGTGGCTGACTCTCTGGGTCCCTCGGGGGAACAGGACATCCCAACCGGCCTCTACAGTGTCCAGGAGCCTCTCCAGCTCAGCATCCCCGAATCTTGGAGTCGGTCTCCTCGGCGCCATTAGTCCGAGCTGGCTGATATTGGCTGAGCAAGTGCAGTTGAAGTGCTGCTCGACCTTGTTAGCGGGGGGCTGGCGAGCGCGGTCCCAGTGAATCATCTGGCGAACCTTCATTTGCGACGAGAAGTCCATGAGGCCTTGTTAAGTGGGCCAATTAATGTTGAATTGCATTGCTGGCCTCACTGGGCCGAGCGCCGGGATGCTCGCGGAATTCCCGCTCGCGAGCATACTTAAGAAATTTTTTCGGAGAATTGCACCAAATCCCTTTGTATTAAGAGTGGCTTTTGCTAATCTTCTTGAAATGCACTTTATGGAAAATAATCTCTCCCAACAATGTCAATCCAAACCTGTAAATACACTGACAACTAAGATGATTATGAATGGTGTGCCAAATCTTATTGCCATTGTCCCCAGGGAATTCATGGGCACCCCAGGGCATAAGAAAAGAGGGAAAGATCAGCTATATTCTTGGTTTCTATCCCTTTATATTTTGCAAACATAGAATCCCTACAGTGCAGAAGGCGGCCATTCGGCCATGAAGTCTGCACTGATCCTCTGAAAGAGCACTCTACCCAGGTCCACTTCCCTGCCCTCTCCCGTAACCTAACTTGCACATCCCTGGGCACTAAGGGGCCATTTAGCATGGCCAATCCACCTAACCTGCACATCTTTGGACTGTGGGAGGAAACCGGAGCACAGACAGGAAACCCACGCAGACACAAGGAGAACGTGCAAACTCCACACTGGAATCGAATCTGGGTCCCTGGCGCTGTGAAGCAGCAGTGCTAACCCCAGTGCCACCATGCTTCCCCGTGCTTTTTTCTTGGGAAGTCCTGGGCTTATTCCAAAGGACAGAGTAAATCTTCAGCAAAAACAGATACATGCACATTGTATAAACATTAATGAAGTACGAAGAGAAATCTTGGCAGTCAATCTCAATTCCTTGAGATCCAGGAGCCAGCAATTTGGCCTGGTTACACCCATATCGGAGGAGGCCCAACAGCATGACACAGAAATCTGTAAGGCAAGCAGGAACCTGCCTGAATATGATCTTAGGATGCACTGACTGCTGTTCTGCCAACAGCAATCAGAAAGCCCAGTGTCCTGTTCTATCTAACAGCTGCACTCCCTCGTTTCACTCTGATTTTCTAATGCAAGGTCCCTTCCACGCTGCAAGCCTACCCTGGTGTCAGCACGAACAACTTCTGACCAGGGGCTGGCTGTCCACACACCAGCCAGACGCGTGTTTCCTGGCGGTGCAGAGTTCGCTGGCGGCAGGAATGTCTACTCCCACCACTTGTCAATCGGATTTTCTGTTGATGCTCCTGTGTGCCGCTGGGAAACCCACATGCGGGGGAGGAGCGCACGGGGGAGCGCTGCCGGCGGGAACTGAGAATCCCAATTGCCAAATTCCAGCCTAGATATTAGAAATACTGATCAAATGAGCCCAGTCTAACAAAGAGTACAAATTGCAGTAAGCAATTCAAATAACAAACATTTGGCTGAAAAACAGCTGAACTATAATCAAGACAAATAAGTGATATTTATGCTGTTTTTGTGGTTTGCACACCTCAAAAGGAGATACGAATGATAAGATCAGAATTCATGCAAATATATACACAATTGCTGGAAATACTTGGCAGCACTGGCAGCTTCTGCCTGGAGAGAAAGGGATAACATTTCAGATTTTTGTTTAACTGGAAAATTATGTGCTCACTTGAAAACTGCTACAAAAGGCATAAAATGTGGGTGGAATGGATGGGAAGAACAAAAGACAATGTGTGCATTACCGTAGAAGGCAAGAGGGATTAAATGAATAACAGAATCAGCAGCTGCTGAGTGAAAAGAACCTGGAGCAGTGGTTATGATCTGAAATAATTGAACTCAAAAATGTGGGGCGGGAATTGGCGGGAATTGGCGGGGCGGAGTGGCGGGAACCACTCCGGCGTCGGGCAGCCCCAAAGGTGCCGAATCCTCCGCACCTTCAGGGGCTAGGCCAGCGTCGGAGTGGTTTGCGCCCTGCCGGCCGGCGGGGAAGGGGCTTGGCGCCACGCCAACCGGCGCCAAAGGGAGTGAGTTGGTGCATGCGTGGGAGCACCAGCGTGTTGGCGTCATTCCAGCACATGCGCAGGGGGGTTCTTCTCCACGTTGGCCATGGCGGAGGACCACAGCGGCCGACGCGGAAGAATAGAGTGCTCCCACGGCACAGGCCCGCCCGCGGATCGGTGGGCCCCGATTGCGGGCCAGGCCACCGTGGGGGCACTTCCCAGGGCCAGATCCCCCTCCCATCCCTCCCCCCCCCCCCCCCCCCCCCCCCCCCCCGAGGACCCCGGAGGCTGCCCGCGCAGCCAGGTCACGCCGGTAAGTACCTACTCTAATTTACGCCGGCGGGACCGGACGGAAGCGGGCGGCCACTCGGCCCATCGCGGGCCGGAGAATCGCCGGGGGGGCGCTACCAGCGGCCGCTGACTGGCATGGCGCGACTCCCGCCCCCGCCAAATCCTCGGTGCCGGAGAATTCGGCAGCCGGCAGGAGGGGGATTCGGGGATCGGAGAATCCCGCCCGTGGAGTTCAGAAGGTGGAAAGTGCTTTAACTGAAGGTGAGCTGCTGTTCCCGAGCTTCATTGGAACAATATTAGAGGCAAAAGAGAGCACGGTCAGAGTAAGATTGGGATGTAGAATTAAAATGGCAAGTGACAGGAATCTCAGTCACAGTTGCAGACTGAACACCGGGGCTCAGTAAAGGAGTCACATGATCTGCATCTGGTGTCCCCGATGTTGAGGAGACCGCATTGTGGATGGCAAATACTGATCAATGAAGCATAGGTAAATCACTGTGTCACGCAGAACAAATCCAATTTGGGAAATTACTGGCCCTGTCTAATCCCAATCACTGACATAATGATGGAAGGCTGTTGTCAACAGTGCTAACGAGCAGCATTTACACAGCAATAACCTTCTCACCGATGCTCAGTTAGGGTTCCACCAGGGCCACTCAACTCCGGACATCATTCCAGCCTTAGAGCAAGCACGAACAAGAGTTGAGCTTGAGAGGTAAGGTGGGAGGGACTGCCCTTCACATAAAGGGGCCTAACAAATTGGAGTCGATGGGAATCAAGGGGAAACCTCTCCACAGGTTAGAGTCATACCTAGCACTGAGGAAGATGGTTGTTTTTGTTGGAGGTCTAGCATCTCAATCCCAGGGTATTACTGTAGGAGTTCCTTCGGGGAATGACCTAAGCCCAACCATCTTCAGCTGCTTAATTAATGCTCTTCCTTCGATCAGGTAGGAAGTGGGGATGTCCATTTACAATTCACAACTCCACAGATGCTGCAGCTGTCATTGTCCATATGCAGCAAGACCTGGACAATATACAGGCTTGGGTTGACAAGTGGCAAGTAAAATCCGTGCCACACAATGCCAGGCAATGACCATCTCCAACAAGAGAGAATCTAACCATCACCCCATGACATTCAATAACATTACCATTGCAAATCTCCCATTATCAACACCCTGGGGGTTACAATTGACCAGAAATGGAACTGGACTAACCATATAAATACAGCAGCTACAAGAGCAGGTCAGTCATGAGAATTCAGCAGTAAATAACTCAGTGGAGAGACTTTGGAGAATCCAGTATCTACAAGACATATGATCAGAAGTTCAGCACGGTAACACAAGTTTTTGTGGCTTGCGCCAGGGTCCCAGGTTTGATTCCCCGCTGGGTCACTGTCTGTGCGGAGTCTGCACGTTCTCCCCGTGTCTGCGTGGGTTTCCTCCGGGTGCTCCGGTTTCCTCCCACAGTCCAAAAACGTGTGGGTTAGGTGGATTGGCCATGATAAATTGCCCTTAGTGTCCAAAAAGGTTAGATGGGGTTATTGGGATAGGGTGGGAGTGAGGGCTTAAGTGGGTCGGTGCAGACTCGATGGGCCAAATGGCCTCCTTCTGCACTGTATGTTCTATGTTTATGTTTAACAACAATTTAAGGCAAGGGGCAGGGGATTTGGCAGAGATATGAAGAAAAACATTTTTAATCCAGAGGGGAATTTGGAACTCACTCCCTGACAGGGTGGTAGAGGCAGGAACCCTCAACATTTAAGAAGTATTTAGATGAGCATTTGAAATGCTGCCACATACAAGGCTATGGGCCAAGTGCTGGAAAGTGGGATTAGAGTAGATAGGTGCTGGATGGCCGGCCGGCACAGACACAATGGGCAAAGGACATCTTTCCATGTTGTTAAAATCCCGATTCAAAAAGCACAACACCACCCCGGACAAAAGCATCTCGCTTCCACCTACCTTAAAATATTCAGCTCCTCCACCACTGGCACACAAGGGAACACCACCACATGCAAGTTCCACTGACTAGGAACCTTCACTGCTGCTGGGTTAAAATCCTACAACTTCCTTCCTAGCAGCATCGTTGGTATACCTACACCACATGGACTGTAACATTAAAGACATCAGCTTAGCACTACCTCCTTAAGAGTAATTAGGGATGAACAGTAAATGCTCCTATCCAGTGAATTCCAAATCCTAAGGGGAAAGAATATGAAAAGCTGTTGCACTTCCTGCACTAGATGGAAGGTGGGAAAGAGGAGGTACTAGGGGTGACTGAGGACTGAACCAGCCTATAACAAAGGGAATGGTCCCTGGAATGCTGAAAGTGGCAGGAGGGGAAGTTTTAAATAGCAGCGAGTTCATGCTGGGGAGGGAGGAAATGGCATAGTATTATGGTTGGTGGAAGACGAGGAGAAGGGAACCCCTTCATGGTACTGTCAGGTAGGGCAAAGCTGTGTGAGAGAGAAGTGTGGAAATGGGATAGACCCACAGCCGAGGGCCATGCCAACCACAGTGGAGGGAATCCTCAGTTGAGGCAAAATGACATATTGGAAGCACCAATGTGATACTGGGATAATGGAATGCTGGTCATACAAGAAGTGTGTATAATCAAGAAGTATAATCAAGTCTGTGGAAGTCAGTGTGCTTATAGCAGGTTGTCTACTAATGCCTACCTCCTGGTGCACACCAGAAACCAAGCACTGTTTCATATTAAATGAAAGGTAAAAGGGAAGGAATTTATGTCTACATAATAGAATGACAAAATAATGTACAAACCTACTCCACTATTGAATTATACTTAAGTAGAAAGAAAAATATAACACTTACCACAAACTAAAATTGATCCAACATCACATCTGTAATGTCGCTACGAATAGGGATAATTTTGTTCTAACTATGTGGGCTTGAACCTTTAGATTGTACCCCTTGCTAATTTTACCCATTTCTTTTATTTAAAAAGCTCTTTTGTGTGGTAGAAATGCAATCATATCAACGCTACATGTCTCATGTCTGTGCAATTACAGATCGCACCAAATAGAGTCCAACTTTGCACAAGGAGATCCATCCAGGTCGGCTTGAACTTTGGTATCTTTATTTACAGCAATAATGAAGCCATTTTGTGGCCAGTTCTTTGATCAACACCACCTTCCAGTTCACACTGGAAATGCGGTCTGACTTGATGGCAGTTAATTACTGCATAACAAATCAGACTACATTATAATTTATTTTAAAAAAAGAATATGTTGAGTACCCAATTCATTTTTTCCAATTATAGGGCAATTTAGCCAATCCACCTAGACGGCACATCTTTTGGATTGTGGGGACAAAACCCACACAAACACGGGGAGAATGTGCAAACTCCACACGGACAGTGACCCAGAGCCGGGATCAAACCTGGGACCTCGGCGCCGTGAGGCAGCAGTGCTATCCACTGCGCCACCGTGCTGCCCTAAATAACAGGACAATTAATCTTTTACAGGAAAAATTTAGTTTAAGCTCTGAAACGGAGGAACGTTCAATATTTAATACTACATCACCGACGGTGAATCCCACAGATTCATCTACTTCTGCAAGTCACTCATGCTCATAGTACTTGTGATTTGGGAGGATAACACACAAGAGAATAATACTTGTGACAATCCTTACAGCAGTATTTCCACTATGAGACTAAAAACAGAATGGGTATGTGTCGAATAATTATTTTTACACAAATCCATGTGCAGCTAACCACTTAAGACATTGGAAAAAAATATTGATGTTAACATGAATCACTTATTAAAAGTGAATTAAGTCTGCAAACGCAGCTTTGGATGCTGTTTATTGTAATTAAATTATATGTTTTGGATTGAACTAATGAAACAACCCAAATGTAAACTCAATTATTCTTAGCAGCAAAAAGCAAACTTAAGCTTAACTGCAGAGCAGAAAATTCAAATATACACTTAGGGACCTCCATTTTTAAAAAGATCTGCCAACACACCAGGAAACTGGGATTTAATTATACTCATCAGCTATGTGAAAACCAGAATGTCGTCTTCTTTCATCCAAGCAATACTTTTTGTGTCCTGTAGATGGCAGTAGTAGATAAAGGATCTTTCTGCTTCACCTTTCAATGTGCAGATGACTCTGTTCATCATCTGGGATATTTGATAGGGCTCGGTTGGACAAGTGTGTGACTGCTAATTCCAATGCTTGGGGTCTGGTGCAAATGGGAAAGGATACAGTGGGCAATTAAGATTTGGACAATCTGCTGGTGAACTTCCTTGTTGCCTCTGATAGTTTACTTTTGAAGAAGGAGGTATCACCATTTTCTTTCTTATTTGGTTCCTCCAGGTGCAGTGATATTGGTGACCTTCTCCCACAACTCGAAGTCGATATCAAAACACCCAAATGTAGCTTTCAGGATGCCCTTGAAACATATCCTTAGACTGCTTGAGAGCACACCCCAGACTCAAGCTCGCTAAAGAAGGTTTGCTTTAGTAAGTGAGTGTCAGGCATTCTGGCAACATTACCAGCCCAACTGCATTGTGACTGACTCAATATGATGTAGATGCTTGGCATGCCAGCATTGGTGAGTTTCTCAGTGGTGGTATTTTGTTCTGCTTTCTGATCTTCAGACAGTGTTTGAGCTTTTTGGCATGATACTGGTGCACAGGCCACGTTCTGCATGTGTCGCGCAGATTGGTCCGGCTGATTGCTCTATAGATTTTCAGTTTGGTAGACAGATTTGCATTGACAAATCTTGCATGTGTCATATAAACAGCTCAAGAGAGTGGGAAATCAAGATAGGTGAACATTTTCCCGGCTGATAGGTTTGGGTCATGGCCTGGAATAAGACACATATAGAAATAGACAACATAGGCAGCTTAGAGACTGTGCTGCTGAGAAAAATGGACATATATACACTGCTGATAGATTCTGGTCATGGACTGAAATGTTGGGCTCGAGATGGAGCTTTCCTAGAGTAGGCAAACTGTTGCAAGACCAAAGTGGTTGCATGCATTGGAGAACATGTTCATGCTGCATTGCACGCCCAGCTCTGAACCAGCAGCTAGTGCACAGTCATCAGCAAACAGGTATATCCTTGGAGACAAGTACGTCCATAGGGTGTAAAGAAGGGGTAGCACCTTTCACAGTGGCTCAATCCGTATTTCTCTCCATCTTCACCTGTGGCTCCAACTGTTAGTATGAAACAGCAGCCACACCCCACTAAATAAATGATACCACCTATTTAAACAGGTCGGTGAGGAAGTATGCTTTCTTGCTCACTGCCTTCTGACACATTTAACACTAGCATTCACTCTTCAACAATAGGGCTTTACTTGTTGACATCTACTTACTTCACCTTAGTTTACGCTCTAATGATTGTCCATCACCGTTGTTTGTATCGAATTTCAACTGCTATTCTGTTGCACCTCTATTAGGTGATGTATGGTAGGACCTGTACTACAGGTACGTTGGTAGTCCCTGCCTCCTGGCTCCGCCCAGTAGGCGGAGTATAAATGTGTGTGTCCTCCATGCTGCAGCCGTTTCGCCAGCTGCTGTGGGGGGGCCACACATCTTAGAGCAATAAAGCCTCAGTTGTATCCAACTCAAGTCTTTGTGCAATTGATCGTGCATCAAAGATTCCATCTAATCACAACCTGATGAGCACCACAGCTTTCCTCATAGCAAGTGGTTATCACTCTTCTGTCTTTAATAGTGACCTGCTGATAGTGCCAACATTGACCCATCACCCTGGCGTGATGTAAATAGGCCTTTGGAGGGTGGGGGTGGGGGGAAGTCGGGAAAGGGAGAAAGAGGGTGGTCGGGAAATGGCGCTATAATTGAGGGAGGGGGCAGGTGTCGAGCTGATGGACACAGTCTCATCTCATGTGAATTTGGAGACGGAGGGCCTCCCAGGTCCTCCTGGCATGTCAGATCCTTGCTGCGGATCATTGCATTTTCAGCAGCCTGAAGCACTGCTCAATGACAAGAGCTGGTGGCAGTGGGAGCCTCATTGTAATGAATCTCTGCTTCAATCTCAGGCCTCCGCACTTGCATTATCAGCCATGTCCTCAGCGAGTATCCCTTGTCCCTCATGAGCCAATCCGACATCCTGGTGAGGTTCTCGACAACACCAGGGATCTCAGAGTGTCCCAGGATGTAGCTGTCATGCACACTCCCAGGATAGTGGGCACACATGTGCATGATCCGCAGGCAGTGGTCGCACAGGACCTGGACATTCAGAGTGTGGATCCCTTTTCTGTTAACATAGGCCACTCGCTGGTGCCCCGGTGTTAGCAGGGTGCCATCAATGGCCCCCTGGACCAAGGTGATGGTGGTGAATCCTGCAGTCTGGTGGGCCTGGTCCAGGTAAAGGTGCTGCAGTCAGACACTCAGGCATACAGAGCATCCATCACCTCCCAGA
The DNA here is from genome assembly GCF_047496885.1 of Scyliorhinus torazame. Lineage (NCBI taxonomy): Eukaryota > Metazoa > Chordata > Chondrichthyes > Carcharhiniformes > Scyliorhinidae > Scyliorhinus > Scyliorhinus torazame. Next base: position 101,753,481 of record NC_092721.1, read on the forward strand.
TGCACCTGTGAGCTGATGATTGCGGTATGCCACAGACCTTGAAATGACCCAGTGACGTAAAAATTAAGGGTGCCATGATCGTCATGGCCTCCTCCTCGATGGAGTACCATGTCCACGAGGATGTCGCACAGGTGCTGCACTGTCTCCCTGTTGAGACGCAGTCTTCTGCGGTACATGCTATTCATCAGCTCACTGAATGACCAAGTCAAAAGAGTTCAAAGTTACATTAAAGACTTCATTGAACACGCATCGACTCCTGGATACCCTCGCACTTTGCTCATCTCCCCTTCTGGCTTCCTCCTCAGCCTGATGGGTGGCTGGGTCTTGAGGTTGTGCATCAGCCCCCTGTACACGTGTTGCAGGTTCCAGCCTGCATTGGCCTTGATGCCTTCTGCAACATCTGCCCAACTCTGCTGCTACTCAACTCCAACATTCATTTTGATCTGGGATGATTTGGAGAAAGGGAGAGACCAGCAATCCGTTAGTTATTTCATCCTGAGACCCTCAAATCCCCCAAACCTTCGCCCCCCCTTACCATGACTAATCCCACCTTCTCTCAGAATGTTGTCCAGCGAGCCAATTGTGCTTGCAAATCTTTGCTCTGTACACTCACTCCTGGCCAGATCAGGAGCCCAGACCTCTGCCAGGAACATTAGGGAGGTTGTGCTCAGTTGTCATCTGCTCATCCAGATAATTACCCTTTGGCTGCGAGAGGGTCCACAGTGGTGAATCCCTGCTCTTTACTGTTTTGATTATTGGCAGCTGCCTCTATGGTGCTGACGCTCCTGGAGTTCAGGCAAACTGTTCAGGCATCAAATGTTGCAGGACATCCAGCCCACAAATCGTCCTCTCAGACAGGTCACCTATTCTTTTACGGAGGCACTTGAGAGTTCAGGGACTGTGAAGTGCTATCGCAATTCACAAGGCTAATCCCTCCTTTGAGATGGTCTTCAGCTGTCAAACTAGAGGTTGCTCACAGTCAAAGGGGTGTGAAAGGGGGGGGGGGGTGCTCTCTGGCTCCTCCCATCCTCCCTCTTTTCCCATGTCTCTCCCCGATACTCCCCTGGGTTCTTTCCTTGCCTTCTCCCCCTGCCCCCCTCCCCTTGTTCCTCTCTGCTTTGTGTGCTACTGTCTGCCCTCATTGGTCCCCCTCCCCCCTTTCTTCCTATTGGCTTCAAACAGATCTTGGATCAGGCTGATGAATAGCCCCCACGCTTTGTGGATGCCTTCTTCCGACCCCTAGATGGTGTATTTGATCTTCTCCAGATGGAGAAATTCCAGCAGATCTGCCAGCCAGTCTGCAGCTGTGGATAGTGCTGCTGATCGCCAGCCGAGCAGGATTCTCGGGCGTGCGATTAAGGAAGCAAAAGCCAGGGCAACGGCCCTCTTTCCAATACTTAGTTCTGGCTGGTCAGAAACCCTGAAGACTGCGACCCTCACCCCCAAAACCTTGGACATTGCCTCGAAGAAGGCTGTCCAGAACCCGACAAGTCTGGGGTACGTCCAGAACATATGGGCATGGTTGGCCAGGCCTCCCTGGCATCGTTCACATTTATCTTCCACCTCCAGGAAGAACATGTTCATTTGGGTTCTGGTTAGGTGCGCTCTGTGCACTACTTTAAACTGCATGAGACAAAGCCTTGCACAAGAAGTGGAGTTGGCTTTACTTAGTGCTTTGCTCCACCCCACCTCCATCCCGAGTTCGTCCTCCCATTTCTGCCTCGCTCCGTCCAATGGAGTTCTTGCCCTTACCAGCAGTCATCCGTAGGTGTCCCCACAGTTTCCCTTCTCCCTACTGTCCACGCCCAGCAGTTCCTCCAGTAAAGTGTCTCTTGGGGCCCTAGGGTATCTCGTCGTCTCCTTGCAAAGAAAGTGTTTAATTTGTAGGTGCCAGGGCTCCTGTCATTTCGGTAGCTCCAGTTCTTCCGTCTAGAATTGGGAGTCTGTTCCTATATAAAAATCCCTGACTGCTAGTGTCCCCCATCCGGTCTACACTTCTTAAAGGTGGCGTTAGCATGACTGGCGGGAATTTGTGGTTGCCATCGAGGACATTGTGGTTAAACCGAAATGTTGCCTCATTTGGTTCCATGTCATCAATGTGGCTACTGAGCAAGGTGTGTATTTTGCTGGGGTGAGGATGGGAGCGCTGCCGTAGCGAAGGCTCGGAGGGTCATTCCCTTGAGGAGACTCCTCCAGCCTCACCCATTCTGTGTTTGGTTCTCGTATCCATCCCGTCACTCTCTCAGCTAGGACTACCCAGTGGTAGCATTGCAGGTTCAGAAGGGCCAGGCCACCCATGTTTCTTCTCCTTTGCATTGTAGACTTGGGAATCCCAAACGCCATGATCATTTTGTCTATCCATCAGAAAAAGGCCTTGGGGATGAAAATCAATATGGGTCTGAACAAAAAGAGGAGCCTTGGCAGCCTGCACCCTCCTCGCCAGGGAAAGCGGGAGTGCATCCCAAATCTGTAGGTCCTTTTTAACTTCCTCCGCCAGACTTGTCAGATTCCACTTGCGGATTCGTGTCTAGTCATGGGCTATCTGGATCCCCAGGTAGCGGAATTTGCTTTGGGCTCGTTTAAATGGTAGACCCTCCAACTCTGCCCCTCCCCTTCTCAGGTTCATCGGGAATGCCTCGCTCTTGTCCAGGTTGCGTTTGTGGCCCGGGAAGGCCCTAACCTGTTCCAGGAGCTTCGTGATTACTTTCAGGCCACCTGTGGGTCGAAGATGTAGAGGAGCAGTTCATCCTCAGAGTGAGACTCTGTGCTCTCTGCCTCCTCTTCCAAATGTCCTACAGCCTTTCGTGGCTCGCAGATCGATCGCCAGGGGTTCGATTGCCAGAGCGAACGAGAGCAGGGACAGTGGGCATCCCTGCCTTGTGCCTTTGTGCAGCTGGAAGTATTCAGAGCTGTTAGTGTTGGTCTGAATGCTCGTCTTGGGGGTGTTGTACAGGAGTTTCACCCACAAGGTGAACCCCGTCCCTAACCTAAACCGTTCCAATACCTCAATGACTCTGTCAAAGGCCTTTTCTCTATCCAGGTACGCTGCCGCTCCCCTTGCTATCATACTTCCTGCACTGTCTAACCCTGCTAGTGTGGTGGCCCCCTCCCAGGGCATATCTTACCCCTGTCACGTGCCCGCTGACTGTCCGCACCCTCTGCCTATGCCTCCCCTCATCTGCGTTCTGCTGCTCTCGCCCTTCCCTGTGACCCGGTCTTTCTGATCAAAGCAAGGCAGCATAGTCCCAGGCAGACATACCATGTGTCCATCAAGTTTCTTTCCCTCTCTCTTTCCTCCTCTGCTTGACCTTCATCACTGCCTCGCCTGCCCCTTCTCCAGGCCTTTCGACCGAACAAACACGTCTGCCGGGGTGTTGAAGTAATGTGCCTTGTTCTGGAATGTGACCCAGAGCCTGGCTGGGAACAGCATTCCAAATTTTACCCCGCAGGGCCGATTGCACCGGATTAAATTCGGCCCTGCGTTGGCCAAGTCCGCCCCAATGCCTTGACAGTCCTTCCCAGCTACTCTGCTTCGTCAGTCTCACCCACCTCAGGATCCTCTCACAATCCAGGTATCAATGTAATTTCGCAATAATCGTCCTTGGGCTTTGGCCAGAGTGACCAGTGCGTGCAGTTGATCTCCGGGGAGTTGGGGAAGCTGTCCCTCCCGACTAGGTTGCCCAGCATTTGGGCCACGTAGCCAGCCGGGTCTCGACTCTCGATCCCCTCTGGCAGGCCCATAATTCGAATGTCCTGGCCTCAGGACCTATTCTCCTGGTCCTCAACTTTCCGCTTCATGCTCCCCTGGGTTGCCACCAACCTTTCGATTTCAGTCTCCAGGGAGACAATCCTGTCGGTCTGGTCCATCAACACCTTCTCCAGCTCCCGGATCATTTTTCTTGTGCCTCTACCTTCTTCCCCAGTCCATCGATCGCCGTTTGCATGGCGACCAATGCCCCTGTAACTGCCACCTTGACCACTACCTGGATTTCCACCTTTATCGCCTCTCTCATCACGGCCAGTTCCTTCATAAGGAATGCCTTCTACCCATCTCCAGGAGGTGGGGGAGATTGCTGCTCCGATCGTCATTCTCCCCATCTCCTGGGTGGCTGGGGCCCCCTTGCCTCGTGGATCCGCCAGCTCATCCGCCTGTTGCTCGTATCCTTTTCCTTCGCACCTGTCGTCCCTTTGGCCTCTCAAGCTCCTATTTGCTGGCATGCTGGCTCTGTTCCTTCCCTTGCTCGATTGAGGGTGTGATGCTGTTGAATGTTTGGGGTAAATTCACCTAGAAGTACCTATTTGGTTACATTCTGGAGGAGAGCCACCTGATATGCGTCTGCTCAGCACATCACCGTCACCAGAAGTCGGTTCTCGCCCTTTCTGGGTGAGATCCTGATCACACCATTGGGAACGGGCCGGGAGAATGGCAAACAGTGCTAATCCCTTTTTGGCCTCTCCTGCCATTCACCCGACGCAATGGGATGGGTGTTGGGTGCAACACGGTGGTAAAATCACACCCTCTGTCTCCAGGAGAGTGAGTGGGATGACATGCTGCATTTGTCGAAAGGTTGAATTTCTAGGTACTTCAGCCTGGATTACAATACCTCAACTGGATGTAGATTTCTGATGCTGCAGCAGCCACAGGAACAGGGAGGATACCTGGGAAAACTGCCCCCTCAGTCTCACATTATTACCGTAGGTCCTATTGTGGGATGTGAAGGACTGCAGTGGGGTGAGTTCCCCCCACCCACCACAGACAGAGACGAGGGGAGGGGGAAAGAGGACAGCCTTCTCAACCAAGCAGATGACAATGGAAGTGGCTAAGGAAGTCTGCACCAGAACTGTGCTTCCTCCGGCCTGGAGACATAACACCACGAAGATCTAGGTCTATTATTATTATTAGGAAGGGCAAGAGGCATAAGTTTCAAATGCCAAGCCGTCCACTCTGAATTTCCCCAACATTCTCCTGCACAACACTCCTCCGAACAGATTTTGCCACTCCACACATTCCTCTATCTTCATTCCGAACTCCTCAACCTATTGCCCTCTCACACCATTGTCTCAGTCACACCTCACAAATGTTGTCCTTCTCTCCTCTCCACAAAAGCCATTACAAACACTCAACTATCCGTTTTGTAAGGGCAACGTAGAGTCCACACCAAGTTTGGTCAAATCAAACAAACTTATTTTATTTTACAATTTACTATTATATACAGCTCCAGTCATTCCCTGCTGAGTCTTCTTTCTATCCAGTGCCTGAATTGGCTGGCTTTTACATGGTACAACCATACATTGTTAAGAGGCCCCCGCCCCCTTAATGAGGGAGCTCATATTCTGCAAGGGCCACGGGGAAGTTAGTTGTCCCCAGCCCGTAGGCTTCTTGCGGGTTATAACAATCTGCTTTCGCTCTTTGGAGAAGAGAGCATGTCATCTTGGACGTCACTAGCAACAGCCAATGAATGTCCACCTGGCCCACTGAAGAGAAGGCCTTGTTCTAAGATATTGCCGATGTCAGCAAGGACTTACCATGAGAACCTGAGCCACTGGCACGGAGACATAACAACAGAGGTGATCCTCTCCCTGGAGATCCTCTCCCTGGAGATCCTTTTTTCGGAATTGTGCCACCTTCCAGCTGGACTTTGGTGTCCATCCCCTCTGTCCACTGCAAGGGCATGTGACTGAGAACACAGCTAGCATTGCTGTGGTTGGACTTACTTCTTGTTCCTCCTGAAGAGGTGTGGGGAAGATATCCAAAAGCTGTTTCTATGCTGTGGTGACATTTGGCAGCAGGAACGTGTAGCTGAAGGTGAGTGAATTGCTAAACAGATGAAGTACCTTCCAACAAGTTAATAATTGCCAGTCAAGCAGTAAAAGCTTTCTCTCAGAGAAGTGCTTTGAAAGGTAGTCTCTCATCTGGCAATGGCTGGAGCTCTTCAGTTTCAGTGAAGAAACTCTCACCACTGTGCACTCACCTTAGTGATTTAAGTCACAAAACAGTTTCCCTGGCCATTAATGCTAGAATTAGGGTTAAAACAGTACTTAGTTACCCATTATATTAATTAAATGCCTCAGCTCACAGCTGCGCACCTTCAAACTTGTCCAGTGAAACCCAGAAGTGCATGGGGTGGTTTTGAAATTCTGCCCAGACATTACATTTACGGGTTTTAACTCCCTGCATACACCAAACCCACCTCCCCTTGCCAGGGAAAACTCCCCTCTTGTGCTACCAAATTATTATTATACTAATCAAGGCTCCTTAGACAGCACCTTCCAAACCGATCTTGTTTCGAAGGACAAGGGCAGTAGACACATGGGAACACCTCCACCTGCAAGTCCCCCTCAAACTACTCACCACTCGGACTGTCGCTGGGTCAAATGTGCTGGAATTCCCTCTAACAGCATTGCGGATGCACCTACTCCACATGGACTGCAGCGGTTCAAGAAGGCAACTCACCACCACCTTTTTAAGGGCAATTAGGGATGGGCAATAAATGCTGGCCTCGCCAGCTATGCCCACATCCCATAAATGAATGAATAAAAAACAATCCTGAAATATACTCCTGATAGCTTATCCTAAATACTTAAAAGTAAAATAATTTGAAGTACTGGAAAATGCATTTTTTTCATAGCTTATAAAAAAAAAATCCTATTTGGACATGCCAAGTATGTTGGTATGTATTACAGTTACCTTCCTTAATAACCCCCGATTGCCTTCCTCAAAAACCCGAGTTGCACAATTGACATTACAAGACGTGATTCATGGTTTCCTCTCTACATTTCAAATAAATATTTTAATTAAATCACCCGAGACATCAGGCACAAATGGCTTATTACTTGGATTACAATATTTAAGCGGTTATCAGAATAGAATGATCATATACTTGTGAAACCACTCAAACATCTGGTGTGGCTTGTAGCTTTACTTTTTTTTTCCATTGTAAAACTGTTTTGATATTTTATTAATCATAATATTGTATAGGCTAATGTTGAATGTAAGAATAAAAGGTATATTTTAAGTGTTACATCAATAAAGTGCCCAATGAATTAAAAGCTTATATAGTACATGCTTAAGGCGTCCAACCATTAATTAAAGAACAGTTTTCTGCCACCACTCCCACTCGCCACTTTAATCTTCTCTGGGCAGCACGGTAGCCTTGTGGATAGCACAATTGCTTCACAGCTCCAGGGTCCCAGGTTCGATTCTGGCTTGGGTCACTGACTGTGCGGAGTCTGCACATCCTCCCCGTGTGTGCGTGGGTTTCCTCCGGGTGCTCCGGTTTCCTCCCACAGTCCAAAGATGTGCGGGTTAGGTGGATTGGCCATGATAAATTGCCCTTAGTGTCCAAAATTGCCCTTAGTGTTGGGTGGGGTTACTGGGTTATGGGGATAGGGTGGCGGTGTTGACCTTGGGTAGGGTGCTCTTTCCAAGAGCCGGTGCAGACTCGATGGGCCGAATGGCCTCCTTCTGCTCTGTAAATTCTATGATAATTCTCCAATAGGAGTAGTGTTCTATTCGGTTCACTAATGCCCTTCAGGGAGGAAATCTGCTGTCCTTCCCTTGCGTCTGGCCTATATGTGACCCTTGATCCACAGCAATATGGTTGACTCTGTCCTGCCCTATTTAACAAGACAGTGTTACACTGTTGGAGATACTAACAGTCAAATGTTTACCAATTCAGGTGGACGTGACGGATTCCATGGCTGCATGGAGAATTTCTTGATTTCCTGAATCTTCCCTGAACTGACACCACTAAAAATTGTAATAACTTTTTTTTATTTTGCAGGAGTTTACCACATGACTGAACAAAGGAAAATACTCCAACTTTTTTCTATGCATTAATTTTAAGCAATCCCCAAAGGCATTTACAAATAACGGTTTCCTGAAATCATTAAAATGAAGAACTCGGATAAACAGAATGTGGAAGTGCCCATTAAAAATATATCAGGGATAAAGCTGAACTTTTATCTTTTCTTTTATTAAAGTGTTAGATTTCTACTGCAAATCAAATGGATTATTTTGGAATATTTGCGGCTAATTTTGAATTCATAATTATAAAATTTCAATCTCTAAACATTAAATTCTTACAGTTTCAAACTCCTCTCTTTAAAATTCTTCAGGGCTGCGGGTTCATTTGTTTACCAGAAATCTCATTCTTTAAGGGTTATGCTGAAAGGTTAACATCAATCCCACAGCAGTCAAGTTTGTTTTTGTTAAATGTAAGTTTCACATCCTGTTACCATCACAAAGGGGATGTCAACACAATCTCATCCAATAGCATTTCATAGGGACTGTCAACACTTTGCGACCTGGTCAGTGGACTAGGGGATGTTGATTGATGTGCAGCTGGTCTTCATGACTTCTAGTCCAGTGACTAAAGCAATACAGGCAGCAATGGTTCAGAATGCCATCTATTTATTTTGCAGACAGGAACCCTTCCGAAAACATGAGTTCCCGTCCACAACATACAGTCTGAAATTTCAACCATTAGCACTGTGAGCCTACAGGGAGGACAGCAGGATCTGCCTGCTGCATTAGCACATGACTCACATTAGAGTGGAGAAATGGACAGCATAAGGAAGGGTTAATGGATGGCAGTGAAAAGCATGGGACCAGACTGGGTGACAGCAAAAGGAGGGAGTGTTCATACCAAGGAAAAGGACTGAAGCTGTTCTTGGAGAAAACAAGGCATGGTGGCACAGTGGTTAGTAATTCTGCCTCACAGCTCCAAGGTCCTAGGTTCAATTCCGGCCTCGGGTGACTGTGTGGAGTTTGCACTTTCTCCCAGTGCCTGTGTGGGTTTCCTCCAAGTCAGGTTTCCTTCCACAGTTTAAAGATGTGCAGGTTAGGTGGACTGGCCATGCTAAATTGCCCCTTAGTGTCCAAAAAGGTTAGGTGGGGTTACTGGGCTATGGGGCATGGACTTAAGTAGGGTGTTCTTTCAAGGGCCGGTGTAGACTCAGTGGGCTGAATGGCCTCCTTCTGCAGTATGGATTCTATGATAAGGAGGGAGAAGTTCAAAATGGTACTTTATAATTGGGAGAAAGGAGAGTTGCAGCATTTACCGGAACAGAGAGGAGCAAAACGAGAATGAACTCAGGGCGCAGAGCAGGGGATAAGAGTTTGAATAGATAGAGTGGAATACGAGTATCAGCTCGAGTGGATTGGAGAATGCCATGCTGAATTGATGAGGGAGGGGAAGAACAATGCCTGTACAAACCAAATGGGCTCAAACCGAGTGGGCTGAGAGAGGCTGTGAAAAGAAGAGAAATTGGATGGCTGGGGTGTATCTGTGAAGGTTGTCAGGAGGGGACAGAGAGTACCTTGGTGAATGGAGGATGGGGGAGTAGGGTGCAGGAGAGGGCAATTAAAGTTCTGAGTCAGTGACAGTCTGGTTGGACGAGCAGAAGTATTTCTCTTTTAGTTAAAAAATTATTCAATTGTGAAGTGTAACGGTACTTACTTACGAATTTATATGACGTGTTATTTTAATGTAAAACTACCAATGCTTTCAATGTGTTCCCCAAGAAACCCATCAATTCCCTGCCTCTATCATTTGTATTTTATTATTAGCCTGTTATGAACCTTGTTTTTATCGATCCAATATTTGAAGAAGAGCTTCGTAAACATTTCACTTCAGTTACAAGTTGGTGTAACCATGATTTCACGTGTCAGGGGCTTTTGTGTTATCAGCTTTTTGGAGGCTGTGTCAACCTGTTTGAAGTGGTGGGTCAGTTTTTTGCCAATATTCTGGGTTGACAAGGAGTTTGTTGAACATCTTGGCTTTTCCATCTGCCACCAGGTGGTGCAGTGGTTAGCACTACTGCCTCACAGCGCCAGGGACCCGGGTTCAATTCCAGCCTTGGGTGACTGTGGAGTTTGCACATTCTCCCTGTGTCTGCATGGGCTTCCTCCGGGTGCTCCGGTTTCCTCCCACAGTCCAAGATGTGCAGGTTAGGTGGATTGGCCACGCTAAATTGCCCTTTAGGGTGGGGGAATTGGGCCTTGGGCTGAGATAGGGCGGTCTTTTGAATTGGCGGTGCAGACTTGATTGGCCGAATGGCCTGTTTCTGCAGTGTAGGGATTCTAGTCCCATGCCCTGCAGCTCAGCAAATATACCAAGTATAAATCCATTTTCCTTTTGAAAGTTACTGTTGAATTGTCTGATCATCCTCTCAGCCACAACGTCGAAGATAATAATTCAAATCCCCCTGGTCTTTTTGGGAAATTTATAAATCGGTGTCCTTGGGTTACCGACCCATTGCCAGTGGAAACTGTTTCTCCCTATCTAAACTAACAAAACTCTTCATAACTTTGAAAAGTTCTGATTAAAATCTCGAACGCATCCTCCATAGGAGAACAATCCATTTTGCCACTTGAGGCGAGAGGCAGTGGAAATAGTGATGGCAATTTATGACAAACTATATACAAGCACACTCTGGTCTGAGCTGAGCCCAGATCCAGGTGGCGGGATGCCTGACGCCGAGGAAGACTGGGTAACCACAACAAAACAACCTCTGAATCACTGATCTCAGGACCAGAATCTGCAATCAGCCAGAGCCGGGGGCGTCTCGGAAAGTGGCAACAGCGTTACCACAAATGTTCTGTCGTTCTGAACAATTACACTGCACTGTCACCAGGACACATGCACAAAGGAAGTCATTATCCTGAAGTGATATGAAAGGAAATATTCTGAAAGCTGAACAAAAAATGACTGGGAAATTAAATTTGCAGTGACGGAGCAGCTGGAGCGGTCACCTCCTAATCTCCGCCCTCGGAAGTTTACTCTCATTCCCATTCCTCGGGGGAAGCCGATTCTCCTCAGCGGGCGACTTCCACTCGTCCCTGGCAGGTTAGGTGCAGCATTTCCCCAGGCGGGCAGGGAATGAACCCAGACCCCCACTGACAGATCGCCGAGCAGATTGCACCCAGGCAGGAGCTGAAAGCATCTGCATCTTCAAACTGGCAAAAAAAGGTCAATATTTGCCCGTCAGGTCATTCTATTTTATTGCCAATTACGAAATTCTCCTGACTTATTTTGATACAAACTTTTTTTTGACTGTAATTAAAGTCAACGATGGTTTAGAAAGTTGCTGATACCGCAACTGTAACGCTTCCCCACGCGCGAACTGTATCAATTGCGAGAAGTAAAAGGAGCAAAAACAAAACCTGATACAAGATAGCTTACCTCGCCGTTGCCAGAGCTCGATCGCACTTGTGTCACAATTTACCAGTGAGGCAGCGTTTGTTCAGACCCCGGCAGGTGCACAGACTTTCATTCTGTGCTCTCCTTTGAGATTTGCTGCCGGGATGTTCAGCTCTTTTTATACAGCTGGGGGATCCGGGCTTTATTTTCTCCCATCAAAATATGAATTAGACTGTTTGATTCACCCCTCGGAGGGAGGTTTGGTTTTTGTGTAGCTGCGAGAACTGCTCCACACGGCTGCTCGCGCCTCTCTTTAGCCTCTGCTCTTCAACACTCGGCACAAGTTTGCTGGGAAAGTTTCTTTTCCTGAACTTTCTCCCTCGCCCTGTTGTTGGCTATCACGTGGTTCCAGGAGACGCCCGACGTTCACATCGGACCAGTGCCAGCCCCCTCAATCTGTGAATTATTTTAGCCTTTTTACCCCTCAGTAAAATAACTACAATTTAGCAGTGTTTGTTTATTCAATTTCCAGCATTTGGATCATCCCAAGTTATTTGCAAGTCAAGTTAAAATGCGTTTTAATAATATTGCACTTAACCCTCGCCAGTTTGACAGGAGCCCCTGTTATATTACTTGAAGTAATAAATGTTCTTAACTTGATGATGATGAATACTCAAAGTCGTCCAGTGAAAATAAATAATTTACTGAGTAACTAATCAATTAACTTGTGATTCTTTAATACTTTTACTAGCTATTAAATTAAACAAGATAGAACTAGATTAAACTATGAATATTTATACTTGTGCTCTGAGCTAACTCTACACCTCTGGGGCGAGATTCTCCGACCCCCCCGCCGGGTCGGAGAATTGCCGGGGGCTGGCGTGAATCCCGCCCCCGCCGGTTGCTGAATTCTCCACCACCAGATGTTCGGCGGGGGCGGGAATCGCGCCGCGCCGGTTGGCACACACCCCTCCACCCCCCCCCCCCCACGATTCTCCGGCCCGAATGGGCCTAAGACCCGCCGCTAAAATGCCTGTCCCGCCGGCGTAAATTAAACCACCTACCTTACCGGCGGGACAAGGCGGCGCGGGCGGGCTCCGGGGTCCTGGGGGGTGCCCCCACGGTGGCCTGGCCCGCGATCGGGGCCCACCGATCCGCGGGCGGGCCTGTGCCGTGGGGGCACTCTTTTCCTTCCGCCTTCGCCACGGTCTCCACCATGGCGGAGGCAGAAGAGACTCCCTCCACTGCGCATGCGCGGGAATGCCGTCAGCTGACGCTCCCGCGCATGCGCCGCCCGGAGATGGCGGGGCACCAAAGGCCTTTTCCGCCAGCTGGCGGGGCGGAAATTCGTCCGGCGCGGGCCTAGCCCCTTAAGGCTAGGGCTTGGCCCCCAAAGATGCGGAGCGATGCCCGACTGATTTGCGCCATTTTGGGCGCCAGTCAGCGGACATCGCGCCGATACTGGAGAATTTTGCCCCTGGTCGCTAGTCACAATACACACAAAGAGGCGGGAAAATAGATTGAGCCTGTTTTTATACCCCCTGTTAGTGTTGCCCTTTAGTGAATATTTAACTGTAATGACCACACATTAACCCCTTATGATTAATTAATAATCTTTATTGTCACAAGTAAGCTTTCATTGCAATGAAGTTACTGTGAAAAGCCCCAGGTCGCCACATTCCGGCGCCTGTTCGGGTACACAGAGGGAGAATTCAGAATGTCCAAAGTACCTAACAGCACGTCTTTCAGGACTAGTGGAAGGAAACCGGAGCACCCGGAGGAAACCCATGCAGACACGGGGAGAACGTGTAGACTCCACACTGACAGTGACCCAAGCTGGGAATCAAACCTAGGACCCTGGAGCTGTGATGCCACAGTGCTAACCATTGCGCTACTGTGCTGCCCTCGTGCTACCATGCTGCCCCCATATACAGATACAGAGATCACTACAGCCCCTAAAGCTGGTCAAATGGTCGCTCCACTCGCAGGCCTCTCTATCTGCCAGGTAAACCTATAAATTGAGAATTTCTGATGTGAAAACGACTGAGACCATCTGAAGAGTTTGACCTACGGTATCAGCAACAAGTGGAAAGACGAAACAAGGTGCAACCACCCACGCCAGGTGAACTCATGTTGTGAAAAATGCCCAAAGTGATTTTGTGTGGTTAAAGTGTAGTTTGCTCCTATTCTATTGGCACACAACAAAAGCTGCGTGAAATGCAGATGAGCTGGGGAACTAATTCAATAAAAGGACGATTCTGATGGCTACTTATTCAGAATATTTATAATGTGGAGATACCGGCGTTGGACTGGGATGGGTACAATAAAAGTCTTACAATACCAGGTTAAAGTCCAACAGGTTTCAAATCACTAGCTTTCGGAGCACAGCAAAATTACTTCCCAACTTGATGCAAAATCAGGACCGGGAGGTTCTTACTATGGTTTGAACACTTCCACTGCATATTTATAAAACTTTTCACCCACTCTTCCGCCTCCATTAGCTTCCCAAACCCTGCTCTTTCTCATCATTTGCGGAGTCTTCATCACTCTGGTCCTGATTTTGCATCAAGTTGGGAAGTAATTTCGGTGCCGCATTTCCACTGCTGGGCCCCAGTTAATGTCCGCCATCTTTGTATATATGTGTTTGTGGAACCCACCTCTTCATTCACCTGATGAAGGAGCTGCACTCTGAAAGCTAGTGATTCGAAACAAACCTGTTAGACTTTAACTTGGTGTTGTAAGACTTCTTACAATATTTATAGTCTGGCTGTGAACCCAACAGCCAACTGTGACGCGGCACGGTGGCGCAGTGGTTAGAACTGCTGCCTCACACCACCAGTGACTTAGGTTCGATTCTGGCTTCGGGGTGACTGCAGTTTTCACATTCTCGCCCTGTCTGTGTGGGTTTCCTTTGGGTGCTCTGGTTTCCTCCCACAGTCCAAAGTGTGCAGATTAGGTTGATTGGTCACACTAAATTTCTCCCAAGTGCCAAAAAGTTGGGTGGGGTTGTGGGAGAGTAGGCCTGGGTGGGGTGCTCTTTCAGAGGGTCGGTGCTTCGATGGGCCAAATGGTCTCCTCCTGAACTGTAGGGATTCTATAATTCTAGATGTGATTAAACCTCTTTAAATAATATGGGCCGAATTATGAGACATTGTTATCTCTGCCTATTTATTTGGTGTTATGATCATTAATTTAAAACAAATTTTGTCTGAGGGAATGAAAATTATTCAGCATATAAGAACATAGGGGCATTAAAAGACCATTCAGTAAATCTATCATGTAGGTCCTATTTTAGGCCACATTTGAACACTTTCCCCAAGCTCCATTTCACAAATATCTTATTTAATGAATAAATTGCTCCAGTTTCCCTATAAAACATACCCAGGTGTGCTTTGTTACCTGTATGGCAGTTAACATGTGCTACTCAATTCAGTTACAGCAAAGGCTTTCGGAAGAAGGCTCGAAGTCGTCCAGAAGTTTTACATAAAGTTTATTGAGTAACACAACTTAAATAACTGGGTGAGCTCTTACTTTAAGAACTGTACTAGTAGAAAGGTTTTCTATACACACAACTAGGCCTGGCCACACTAGCAGCCCTGAGCTAAATCTAGCCTTTGCTCTCCTCACAGTCTAATCAGCCAAAAAGGCTTGAGGGCTGCTAGCTTCCCCCTTTATACCTGCCAGTGCTGCCCCCTAGTGGTCTTTCCATTTCCCATCAGCCCCTTCTGTATCACTACAAGCTCAATCCATGATCTTTATTTCAGCTGGTGGTCCAACCCATAAACTGACCAAGGTTTCTGCCATAAACCACATATTCTGTGTCTAATTGTTGACCCTATCCAGCCATGTGTAATTTCCGTTTGACAAATCAAGTAAAGCTTCATGGTACTGCAATCTACTTCTAATATTTCAAAACTAATTTTTGCACAAAAATAAATGAACACAATCATTCGCATGAAGCACCATAAAGTGAGAATTAAGTGCTAAATATTGAGTTGTCAGATCATTTTTTTGACTTAATCCCCAATTAACAGGCAGATGTTTTAGTGGAAAAAGGATGCAGGAGGGGTGGAGGAAGCGTTTGTTCAACTGGTGGATGGATTCGTGGACCAGGAGTAGTTTTAGGCGAAAGGAGCTGTTAGAGTGAGAAACCTTTCCTGCGACACAGGGCAAGATGGCGGAGGGTACTGGACTGGCCCTACCTGCTCAATGGTCTATGGAGCAGCTGGTGGACTTCTTGAATGAGAAGTTCACCCAGCAGAGAGAGGAATCTCTGGAGGACCTGGCGAAGACGGTGGGTACTATTAAGGCAGGGATCGACCGTGTGGAGATGAGACTGGAGTCTCAAAAGCCAGGCATAAGCGTAAGTGGAAGGAAGAGTTGGAGAGGGAGGTGGAGGCTGGGGTGTGGGAGGAGAGTGAACACATCCTTGTCGTGTGCTAGGCTTAGCCTTGTTCAGTTCAAGGTGGTTCACAGGGCACTGTAGCCAGGATGAGCAGGTTTTTTGAAGGGGTAGAGGATAGGTGTGGATGGTGCGCGGGTGGGCCCGCGAATCATGTCCACATGTTTTGGGCATTTCCGAAGCTTGGGGGATTCTGGCAGGGGTTCGCCGATGTTATGTCGGCGATCTTGAAAGTAAAGGTGGTCCCAAATCCAGAAGTGGCGATCTTTGGAGTGCCAGGAGACCCGGGAGTCCAGGAGGCAAGAGAGGCCGATGTCTTGGCCTTTGCCTCCCTGGTAGCCCAGAGACGGATCTTATTGAAATGGATAAAAGGCAAAGAATTGCTGCAGTTAAACAAGTTCAGAAGTTGAAAAAAAATGGCTGGTGCTAGGAAGCTGTGCTGCAGCTTTAAGATTAAAAGAAAAATAGAAAAGTCCAAGACACACTATATCTTCATTGATACATTTGTGCAAAATACACCTGCCAAGGGAAGCCAACTATATTCAAGTAACTACAGCCTGTGTGGGGGAAAAAAAGATTACTACACAGTTTTAAAGTGGCAATACCCTTAAAAAGGTTTAAGGTGGCAATGCACTTAAGGCAGCAACCACAAGAAGAAAAAAACGGATCTGGGGAGGAAAATTGGAGAAGACCCCAGATAGAGGGCAACACTCAAAAAAAGGAACATAAGCAATAAAGCCCTCAAGGAAAAGACAACGGAGCACCTCAGAGGAGGCAATGGAAGACCCCAGAAGGGCAATGAAAGACCCCAGAAGGAGGGAAATGAAAGACCGTTGAAGGAGGGCAATGAAAGATCCTTGAAGGAGGGCAATGAAAGACCCTTGAAGGAGGGCAATGAAAGATCCTTGAAGGAGGGCAATGAAAGACCCTTGAAGGAGGGCAATGAAAGACCCTTGAAGAAGGGCAATGAAAGACCCTTGAAGGAGGGCAATGAAAGAGCCCTGAAGGAGGCCAATGAATGCCCCTTGAAGGTGGACAATGGAAGAGACCTGAAGGAGGGCAGTGAAAGACCCTTGAAGGAGGGCAATGGAAGACCCAAGAAGGGCAATTGAAGACCTCAGAAGGGCAATGAAAGACCCCAGAAGGAGGGAAATGAAAGAGCCCTGAAGGAGGGCAATGAAAGACCCTTGAAGGAGGGCAATGGAAGACCCAAGAAGGGCAATGGAAGACCTCAGAAGGGCAATGAAAGACCCCAGAAGGAGGGAAATGAAAAAAGCCCTGAAGGAAGGCAATGAAAGACCCTTGAAGGAGGGCAATAGAAGACCCAAGAAGGGCAATGAAAGACCCCAGAAAGAGGGCAATGTAAGATCCCTGAAGGAGGACAATGGAAGACACCAGAAGGGCAATGGAAGACCCCAGAAGGGCAATGAAAGACCCCAGAAAGAGGGCAATGTAAGATCCCTGAAGGAGGACAATGGAAGACACCAGAAGGGCAATGGAAGACCCCAGAAGGGCAATGAAAGACCCAGAAAGAGGGCAATGAATGACCCCCAGAAGGAGGGCACTGAAAAACCCTAGAAGGACAGCGAGAGAAATGCAGAATGGAAACAAGTCAACACTTCTTTGGAGACAAACCTGACCAACAGTGAAGCCAAAAGGATTTGGCTGAAGTTAAGACAAGTAGAAATGAAGGTTCTATTTGTGAAATTTATATGATGCTGAATTGAAATGCTGGAAAGAGAAGAAACATTATCACACGACCCAAGTACCAGAAACAGAGAACCACGACCAGTCCTACACGTGCCAGACCAAGATTGTGAAAGAACTTTGTTGTATAGTGATGATATGTGCCTGCATACATTATAATGTAAGGTGCTCGGCAGAGAAAGGATCAACGTGGGACTGGAGAATAGCACTGCTCACATGGACAGCGAACAGTCCAGGACAGAACGCGGCAAGCAGCAAGCCTGCATGAACAGCTGCATGAAAGGCCACATCTGGAACTATGCATAGTTAAGGCCTACCTATAAAAGTGTTTTTTTTAATATATATTTTTATTAGAGCTTTTCCATTTTTACAAATAACACAACAAACCTTTAAAACTGGTACAATACAGATTAAAGTTTCTGCGTACATGAATGCGGAAAAAGACAGGACAACACCAGCACAGTTAGTTCAGCTTAATCATTAAACTTTGCGCCTCCGTTTACACAGGTAAAAACAGCAAACAGATAAGCTGGAGAATGGGGAAGAGAGGATAAAGCCTTGAAAACCTGGTAAAATGATGCACACCTTCACGTGTAGCCAATGAAAATACAGGATAAAATTTTCATGCCCGTTTGGGCACCCACCAAAACATGCCTCCTCCAACTCCAGTTATACCAGAGGCACCAATGACACATTATAACGTCTTTCTCTTGGATATGAGACCTGTCTGTACCTTTGCAGAAGACAGTCAACAATTCTATAACCCCAGAACAAAGAAAAAGGAATATATTAGTTCTAAGGGGGTACTTCATATTTAACCACCAGACACAACAAAACCCCAAATCTAGCACAGTACAGAATGATCATTATTCCACATAAACATAGAGAAGACCAGCAAATAGTCATACAATTGGTTCAGATTGTCAATAATTATAATCGTAACTGTCATCTCCTTACATGTGGAAAAAGAAAGTCAGAGCTACACAATATATGGGATCCCTCTAGGGGTAAAATACAACTAATCAGGACCTAACTCAACATCCAAGACCTCCAAGCAATGAAAGGATTCTCCAGTAGAAGGGGAGCAACAGGGTAGCACCATCAATACAAGACGTGGCTTGGCAATGTACACTCTCGTATACAGGAGTCAGGAAGCCAAACATTCTTACACTATGCCAAGACTCGCAACGCAACAGACCTCACTCCTCACCAGACTAATCAGAGGCACCATTCAGGCCCCACCATCACTGGATACTCCACCACCCAACAAAGAAACCCCACAAACAAGGAGAAGAAAAATCGTCAAGACACCATCAACAGGATGTCTTGGGGAAAAATACAATTCTCCACCTCCTGACAGGATAAGGGATGCCCCCTGGAACCAAATCAGAGTCTGTATCAGCACTTCACCTACCCAAATGAAGAGGGGAAACCCCAGAGAGAGGATCATCAGGATTAACCAATAGACATCTGACATATACACTTTCGCAGAAAAGGTACAAGGAACAGAACAGCATAACCTCATTAGAAACAGGACACAGCCACTCCCCCCGCCCCCTGCCCCAAGGGAGCCCAAGTCACAAGGAGGACAATCTGGGAGTCCCTAAATAAGATCACTTGGAGGAAGATAACTTAATCCTCTCTCCAGCCTAATTTCCAACTGAAAGAAAGACTCTAACAATGCTGAACCAAAGCACTCAAACTCACATTCAGCCCCACAATCATCAGGACACTACATCTCCAGGGCAACTAAATCTCAAGAAAGAGAATAGTCCAGAAGCCCTCAAAAGGGGACATCTCAAGGAGGATCATCAACTTCCCTGCCTAACGTACTCTCCACCTGACCCAGATAAACTTAGTTATTACTGCCCTATCCTACTCAATCAAACTAAACCAGAATCAACAACACACTAGAATAGGGGCGAGCAGGCCAAGGATACTCACATTACTCTTATAACCAACCATCTCCACACCAAACCACCACCCTGCTGTGCCAGTACTCATCTTACTTATAAATAAAGTGAAGGGTATCAAAATAAATGTACTCTGTGTAAAAGCATGATTACAGCTCAATAAAACAGGTAAATACTGCACAACCCTTATGCCATACAACCAATTCAGCATGAGATTCACAGTATTACAGGATAACAGGTGACAAATGCCTCTCTGCTTGTATATCATACATCCTTGTCAGGATAAAAGGCAATAATACAAAATCAGGAGTAACATCACAAGGGAACAAAGTTCAGCGCTAATGATGATCTGCCGGAAAACATAACCATCCACGGAGCTTGGAAAGGTCACAACCATGACAGGATCATCAAGCAGCAACCAGGATCCATCCAGAGTTTCAATGAAGCCCTTGCACCTCAGCCACGTCGTCATCCTGAGGTCCTGGTAAAGAGACGCCTCGGCCCTGGCAGATGGCGAAGATGCCTCGCGTCCAGCCAGCTCCAACCCTTCTCGACAAGACAAGGTCAAGACAAAGCAAGACCAGTGGGTAGGTTTCTCCGACCCACCCCAGGCCTCGGAAACCCGATACGATGTGCTCCATGGAAGTCGAAATACCCAACCTTCAAATTGAGATTGTGAAAGCATGGCAGCCAGCTCTTAAATTTGGCCGAGAATTCAACATCAGCTCCCCTCGGGAGCCTAGGCGTAAGAACACTCCTTCTCCGGTCCCATTTCCCCGAATCAACCAGGATGTTTGACATACCATGCAGCGGGATTTCCAAGGATTGAAGGTGAGCCGTACCTAGGAACCTGGACTGACAGGATTCTCTTCTCCGTTCCAACCATTTTCTTTATGATATCTTGCAATTCATCGATGTGAGCAATGATAATGTTGGGGAACCGAGACAGTTGTCCACAACTTCACTCACAATGGCAGCCATCATCTCGATGCCAACCCGCCAGTGAAACCGCTGTTGTGAGCTGTGACCCAGCCCCGCTATATCCGACTGCCTTAATCAACCAAGGATTTCCTTGACTTAACTCGGCTCCCATTGGCGAGATTTTTTGGTTCTGCTGGCAGCATATACCCGCCCATGAGTTTTCCAGAGGGGTGGGGTGGCTTCAATGGGAAATCCCATTGAGAACATGGGGTGTAGAGAATCCTGCCACACAGGAATGGCACGCTGCCAAGAAACACATGGCTGGGAGGCCGGAGAATCCCTCCCATTGTCTCGGAGACTGGATCCCTGTCATACTGAGTGGACATAGAGGGATGGATCATTCATAAACACATGGACCACTTGAGGAGTAGGGAGATGCTCCAGCAGTTAGTGTTGCCATCAAGAAATGTTTTCGAAACCAGAAGAACCTGATTGAGCTGTTGTAGACATAGGGCGGGATTCTTTGATCCTGAGGCTAAGTGTTGAAGCCGTCGTAAATGCCGTTGTTTCCCGACAGCGTCAACATGGCCTCAGGAGCAGCAATTCTGACCCCTACAGGGGGCCAGCACAGCACTGGAGCGATCAATGCCACTCCAGCTGCGGATACCGGCGCCAGATTGGCGCCGCGGGTCTACGAATGCGCAGTGGGACCGGTGCGATTTCCGCGCAGGCGTGGTGTCTCCCTTCTCCGCGCAGACAGGTATAAGCATAATGAACATTGAGTGCTATTCTCTTGCCGCTGTCTGCAAAATCAGGGCCCATTTATTGGCCACGCATTTCAGACGGAGTTTGATAAATTCATATAACTATTGGCTAGCATTTCTTCTATGGAAGAATTTTAACCAGTAGACAAAAGTGAGTGTTGAAATGGAGGAAGTTCTGACGTTCTGATGTGAGCAGCCATCGACAAGTTGCTTGCCTGTGTGCATGCCACAACATTTCTCCCTCTTATCCAGAGCAATTACAGATTCAATGATAATTGAACGAGTGCTCTATGTCTCCTGCACAATTCCTATGTTTTCATGTTGTGCACTGCTCCTCCATATTTAAGTAATGGCCAGTAGAATTTCACAAGGGAGCCAAGATTTGGTGAAGCTTTGAAGGGCAAGTTAATTTTAATCTTTGTGTTGGCATGAGTTTTCCATTTTATCCCTTTCTAGATATATTGGAGAAAGAGAAACAGGAAGAGCAGGAGGGAAGAAGCTTCGAGATTTGAAAGCGCATGGTGGCACAGTGGTTAGCACAGTTGCTTCACAGTTCCAGGGTCCCAGGTTTGATTCCTGGCTTGGGTCACTGTCTGTGCGGAGTCTGCACATCTTCCCCGTGTCTGCGTGGGTTTCCTCCGGGAGCTCCGATTTCCTCCCACAATCCAAAGATGTGCAGGTTAGGTGAATTGGTCATGATAAATTGCCCTCAGTGTCCAAAAAGGTTAGGTGAGGTTATTGGGATACAGGGTTAGGGTGGAAGCATGGGTTTGAGTAGGGTGCTCTCTCCAAGGACCGGTGCAGACACAATGGGCTGAATGGCCTCCTTCTGCACTGTGAATTTTATGATTCTATGATAAGAGGATGTCATTAAGAGGCTAGCTGTACCTCAGCTATATTTCAAATGAGCAGTGCCTCAGATAATGGTTCCGGAGGCAGGAGGCAGTCTCTGTTGTGTTTTTCTGTTTGAAGCAGAGTGGCAGATGCAGTCAGTTGATAGCACAGAAGTACCTATGGTATTCAAAATAACAATTTACCTCAGCTTTAATGCACATGGGTTTCCACCAAGCAGAAGTTAATTATCTGTCTGGAATCAGCCACATCTGTAAAAGGGAGGTTACTAATGCTCCTATCAGACAATTATCTTTGGCTTTGACCTGCAACATTTATCACTTTAGACATGGTGGCTCACACCATTCTTATGCTCAGCACCAAAGATTAACATGAACTGGAGCATGATCTTATCCACGCAATATTTGGTAAAGTACCATTGCCCAAGGTCAAACAGGACATCTTATATTGTATATTTTCACCACATGATCATTCTGTAACAGAGCAGTAGAATAAAGTACAATAAGGTACTCGTAGAAAAATAACAAGCACAGGAAGAACACTGCAAGATACAAATTTCCACTAATTTTCATTGAATGCAATTGTTAATAATATCCATTACAGTATTTCGGCAAATATGTTCAGGGTTGCGCACAGATGTTGGGATATTTTCCATTCTATTCTGCTTCTGTATGCCTCTTCGCCCTCATCCGTTTTCCAGGTTATACTCTGTAAATCAGGCAAACATTGTCTCTGTTGTGTTTCCACCATTTGCAATGCTTGATGCTGGGTGTCAGGGCTTGTCCCAGGCATCCAATAGTTGGTAGAAATGGACAAGAGATTCTTGCAGCCATGGGTTGTGAAAGTGCACAGGAGGAATGCCACACACATCATAATTAGCCCAAAGTTTGTGAGGGGAAGGGCAAGGAATGATATTTTCCAGGCTTCTAAGGCTTAACACATCAGAGTTCTGCCTGTTTTCCTGTCAGACTCCCCAGCATTGGCTGGGAGCCTACTTCCCACATGATAAAGAACATACCACCAGAGCTTTGGCAGGAACCAGAGCAATTGTTTTTTCTGTGAAGAGGTGATCATGGAGAAAACACTTCAGGGGGTCGAGGGTAAAGTTTCTGCTTTGGAAGTAATTCGTGAACCCAACACAAATTCCATTGTTTTGAAAAGTGGTTCTTTCTCCGAGTTTCCACAAACTCATTTTCATATCACTGATCAGAAAATTTGTCATTGTTATGATGTCTGTCAAGACTGTTCATTTAAAAAAAATAATTCAAATCCCCAGTTATTTACAGGAAAGACCAAGCAGCAAGATTGCATGTATTAATGGGAAAGCATTTACAGACTAGCACTATCAATTTAACACTATAATCTCACAAACACTAATATTTCAAACCAGATTCCCAAACAGAACACTCCCTTTTCTACGTTTAGTTTCAACCTGTGTAGCCCATTTTACATTGCAGGTTCTTTGTTTTCCTGAAACCACCAAGCTGTGTCACTATTCTCTGAAATTCACTCCAGTGCTCCTTATTATCTCAATTACTTTCTGAGGTGAGAGGATTCTTGGGGATTTTCCTTTTAGCATCTGGCTAGGCAAATCCTCCAGTCATATTTGATCACTTCACAAATTTGGATTTCCCAGCCTGAACATGGCCTCACTCACACCCTTGTAAAATGACTCCAAATCAGAAACACACCTGGTTGCTGGTGGTCCTCTGCTTCTTGTCCTGGCTGCTGGCAGATTCACTCGCTGCCTTCTTCCGGCTCAGATTGGCAAATACAGCAAGATATACTAAACAAAGGGATCTGTCCCTCTCAACTTATCTCCAAGGCAATGTGACATATGTGGGCAAATTATTTATCTTTAACATTAAACCCAGGGTGGCACCAGGTCGAGAGGACATTTGAATGAGCTGCTGCTGAAACTCACATTCATGTCTTTGCTACTTCTAGTCTTGGCTATTTTGGTGCACCCCTGGCTGGCCTCCCACATCCCGCCTTCTGCGACACAAACTTGAGGAAATCCAAACTCTGCTGTCAATGTCTTAACTTGCACCTAGTTCTGTTCACCTACCACCCCTGTGCTATGCCATTGGTGGCCTCAGATTCAGTTACCTAGGCCCTAAACTCTGTGATTCCCTCTCTACACCTCTCTGTTTCACTATTTGCTTTCCTCCTATAAAACCTAACTCTTTGACCAAGCTCTTGGTCATTAACCTAATATCTCCTTATGCGGCTCAGTGTCCCAGTTTGTTCGATGAAGCTCTAGTGAAGTGAGTTGGGATCGCTTCCTTTTCAGGCACAATATATAAGTTATAGTATGAGATCTAGACCGCAGTTAGTGAGAAACTGTTCCCTTTGGCAGAGGGCCCAAGATCCAGAGGACATCGATTTTAATGTGATAAACAAAATAATCAAAGGCGACCCAAAAAGTATTTTTCATGTAGCGGACAGTTATGATCTGGAATGCACTGTTTGAGAGTGTGGTGGATGCAGATTCAGTTGTAGCTTTCAAAAGGAAATTGGATAAACATCTGAAGAAAAAAAGTGCTGGGTCTTATTGGGGTGGAGGTCAGATTCTCCACCCTGTGCCTCAGCATGGCGGAGGGGGGGGGGGGGGCGCTGCTGGATCAGGTGATGTTCTGGCTGAGGGTGGGGGGATGAATGAGGGGTTCTACAATTGTTGGGGTTGTTCATCATGCACTTTTAGGAGTTGATTACCGTAGACTGCTGAGGGAGGGGGGCTGTTTGGGGTTACTTTGTGTTGCAAAATTGTTAAAAATTTGCTGAATAAATGTACTTTCAAAAAACATGTTTCAATAAGATCGCCTCTCAGTATTCTCAACCCCAATGGATACTGGCCCAACCATCCAACCTTTCCTCATAAGATAACCACCCCCATCCCAGATATCAGTTATATTCAACTGATGCCCTACCTGCCTTTCCAGGTGGACGTAAAAGATCCCATGGCTCTATTTGAAGAAAAGTAGGGGAGCTCTCCCAAATATGAAAGCAAAATTATGCGGATGCTGGAAATCTGAAATAAAAACAGAAAGTGCTGGATACACTCAGCAGGTCTGGCAGCATCTCTGGAGAGATAAACAGACTAAAAATTTAAAGTCTAACCTGACTTCTCGTCAGAACTTACGGGAGTTCTCCCCACTGTTCTGGCCAATATTTATCCTTCGACCAACATTCCTAAAACAGAGTATCTAGTCATTTGTCTCATTGCTCTTTGGGGAACTTTGCTTTGTGCAAAAACGTCACCGCATTCCCAGACATTTGCAGGTTAATCACTGATTTGACACAGTTTTCATGGAACAGTATGTGTACTTCTCTCACCCACTTCCTGTCAACTCACCTGATGAAGGAGCTATGCTTCGAAAGCTAGCAATTCCAAATAATCCTGTTGGACTTTAACTTGGTGTTGTAAGACTTCTTACTGTGACTTCCTGTGAAAGTTTGGAGTGTTCTGTTTGGCACACAGCGGAATGTTGAAGGATGGCAGAGGGACTGAGAGAGAGAGCATACAGGCTCTCAAACGCACCTCAGGTTGCCTGCTGGAAGAGGTCCAGAGGGGGAGTAATATATTGTGCCCACAGTGAGGGAAGAAAACAAATCTCAACACCTGTGCCTTCCTGTCCCCTTCTCCTGTGGCAGCTGGTACTGAGGCTCTGCCTGGCCTCATGTCCTCCACCCATTCCCCAAGCAGACCAAGAGGAATTCCTTGCAATATGCCTATGACCAACCCACTCACTTTCTCCTGGTGATTGCAAAAGGTGTCACATTAGGTACAACAATATCATTTTCTCTTTAGGTGAAGTCCGAAGAGAATCTCTGAAACAACTATTATTAGATGTTGATGAAGTATTGCCTAAGTGCCCTAGAAAGTCATGTGGTGTGTTTCAGCGCATCTCTTCATAGCTACAGCAACAAGTGAACATGAAGTAGTTAGGTATCCCTGTAAGTGGAGCTTGAAATCAATACTAACAGTGTATTTACTCACAAACAACTGATCGCTGTTAGGAAAGGCATTAGAACTAACATTTTTTAAAAATAAATTTAGTGTACCCAATTCATTTCTTTCCCAATTAAGGGGCAATTTAGTGTGGCCAATCCACCTAACCTGCACATCTTTGGGTTGTGGGGGCGAAACCCACGCAAACACGGGGAGAATGTGCAAACTCCACATGGACAGTGACCCAGAGCCGGGATCGATCCTGGGACCTCGGTGCCGTGAGGCAGCAGGGCTAACCCACTGCGCCACCGTGCTGCCCTTTTAGAACTAACATTGGTGACCAAAGTGCTGTGCAGCAGGCATTTTTAGAGGCAATCGGCCCCTTGCATATCCTCCAGATGACTTTTCCTGATGCAGGCTTCCACTCCTTTACCAACTGTGATAAATGTAGCACATTTTTTAATATATTGTAGTATGTGTCCGTTGCAGTCTGTTTATTAAAATAACTTAGGTTAAGTGAAGTAAACTGCAAAGGGGAGTCCAAGGAGTTTCTAAGAAAGACATTTATTCAGCAAAATAGCAGTATTTACACAGGACCCAGTTACCCATCTCAAAGTCCTCACTCCTTCCTGTCAGCTGACCTGTTATACTAGTCTGGTTAACTCACAACCCAATCAGCACTAGGGAACAATCATCCCCAGCAGGATGAGACCCATGCAGGGGATTCTCCCACCTTCCCCGCTGCAAGAATGCCACGGGTGAGCCGCGTACAATGGAGAATTCCATTGACCTCGGGCGGGATTCTCCAGTCGCTGGGCAGACGTGACCAGAGAATCCCGCGCAACATGTCTGCTAAAGCTGTGATTAAGGGGTTAACAGCTGGGTAGGCTGTGATGTCACTCATGGGAAGGGCTGGGTGTTTGTTTAGTTTAGTTTTCAGCCCTGCCTTTGTGACTGTTGTTTGGTTTCTGAGGAAAGCTTCTCTCCCAAGGACTTTGTGAATAACTCTGTAAGCCACTGAGTGTTAACTGGATTCATAAGTGATGCTCGATCAACAACTCCAGAAGTGAGATTGGAAGACAATTGAAGGCTTTATTGGACTAGATGTTTCCCCCAGCAGCGCAGGTACAGAATGCAGCTGCTGGGGAGACACAGGCTCTTATACTCCGCCTTACTGGGTGGAACCAGCAGGCAGGCTTCACCAATGATATTGCTGTCTCAGGTACCTCCCACACCAATGGTCTTACAGTATCAACCTGGGTACCGTAATACCCCTAATACCGACTACCACAATAAGTAGCATTTAAGTAGTGTGAATTTTGCTCAATTGAAAATTTAGAAGTAGATGGGAAAATAAGCTTAAGGCCTTTATTTATTTATTTTAAAAATGTTTAACTGTTAATTGAAAATCTGTTTTTCCTGGGATGTTGATGGGGTTAATCATGGGTTAATAATATAGTTTGTTTTAATATAAAAAAATTCTAGATTGTCAGCAAAATCACTCCGGAGCGAAGTATCCTTTCCTCACAGTTTACAAATTGAATAATTTCCGAATATAAATTGTCCAGTTTCCTAATATAAATTGGGGTCTGGTCTGTGTACCATAACACAGCGTGATTTCTTTTGCTAAATACAGGCTAAATTCATAATTCAGCTCAAGGCCCACTTGGCCACTTCGGAGGATCTTTAGTGTCTGAAAGTTGTCCCTTGCCCATCTTACTATTTTAATAGCTTTGAATTTGCACTTTGAATGCTGGGATCATATTGCTTCCAATTCGTCCCTACACTCCAGTACTGCCATTGAGTACCGTTGTTAAAGTATGCATCAATATCACACCAGAATCTGTGATACACTTGCAGTAATTATGTTTACCTCTATAGGTCTTAATTAAAAGTACCACTTCTTTTTTTAAACCTTTAAATGTATCAACAAATTTTGAAGCAGACGAAATTAGGTTAGTTTTGTCTTTTATCATTTTGTCACTGCTTTGCATCAGTACTTTCATATCCACGATTTTCAGCTTTGACTTTTACTGCAGTGGTGAATAAGTTCTGTAACATGAATAGTGTGGTACTTTCGCATAGCAAGGCCATCAATATCAAACTCAACTTTTCTGGCCTCTGATGCACTCAATCCGTCCGTGCCCATGAGTCAATCATTGGGAGAGAAACAAATTGACCAAAGTCAATTATGAGCAAAATAGTTGTTTTTAAGTCGGAACTTTGTGGCTAAATTCTGTAAACACCAGAGACACATAATACAGATGCTACATTTTTCTTTGGGAGGCATACAAGCTGTCAGCATTTATCTGGCTAAATTTTAAACAATTGGACTGGTTCCATCATTCCAGTTATGATCCTGGGTGTTGGGCTGACAACATCAAAAGAATACTGTGTCTTGGATCTTAATCTTTCAAACTACTGAGAATGTGAAATGTAACACTTCAGACACAATGGACACTGTTCTCAATGTAACCCCAAAGAAAATTAAAGGTTTTGTTATGAAATATGGTTGCTGAAATTCCAATGTTTACTTGTAAAGATTTGGAACATGAAATTGCCCTGGAAACATGTCCCGACGGTGTGGGATAACCACAGTGGGAAACACCGTTGGCTGGCTATTGGAATGAAGGCTTGCCACCCCAGTACTCGGCGGGGAGAGGGGAACCCTTGGCTGGGGATGGGGGAACCCTTGGCTGGGGAAGGGAGACCCTCCACAGGGGTGGGCCAGGATGGGAGTGTGGGGGGGGGGGGGGGTGGCGCTCGGGGTGACAACCGCGTGTGGCACAGCCATGCCAACCTCTGGATCATATGTACCCGTTCCGGGGGCAACTCTTGCCCCTACCTCTCTGACCACCCATGACACCCATTGACTGCTGAAGGCTATTGCTAATAGGGAATTGGCAATCGGGGTTAAGTGAGCACTTCACACAACCCAAGTGGATTCCCGTGGGTAGGCGGGCCATATAGCATGTGCAGCTCATTGCCTAGCATCCCAATCACACCTTGACGCCTGGACACTGTGCTTGAACACTGCGGGAGGAAACACCACACACGCAACAGCCAACATCCGAACACCCAAGGGATGGGACACAGCTCCGTGACCGGAGGGTGGGTGGGTGAGTGCCATGCGGAGGCGGTTGATGCCTGGAGAGGTGGACCAAGAGTTCGGAGGTTGGCGTGCAGTGCGGAAGAAAGTAACATAGGCATCATACTAATTGTGCACAAAGGTGTTTATTGTGTTTTACAATTCTCCATTCTCCCGATGGTACTGCTCCCTGCCACCGCCCCCTCATCCCCTACCTACACCGCCCACCCCCTTCTCCTGGTGCCTCAGTGATCCGCGATGTGTTTTGTCCTCCTCGCTCTCCCACTACGTCTGGGTGTGTCCCCAGGATGCACATATAGAACATAGAACGATACAGCGCAGTACAGGCCCTTCTGCCCACGATGTTGCACCGAAACAAAAGCCATCTAACCTACACTATGCCATTATCATCCATATGTTTATCCAATAAACTTTTAAATGCCCTCAATGTTGGCGAGTTCACTACTGTAGCAGGTAGGGCATTCCACGGCCTCACTACTCTTTGCGTAAAGAACCTACTTCTGACCTCTGTCCTATATCTATTACCCCTCAGTTTAAAGCTATGTCCCCTCGTGCCAGCCATTTCCATCCGCGGGAGAAGGCTCTCACTGTCCACCCTATCTAACTCCCTGATCATTTTGTATGCCTCTATTAAGTCTCCTCTTAACCTTCTTCTCTCCAACGAAAACAACCTCAAGTCCATCAGCCTTTCCTCATAAGATTTTCCCTCCATACCAGGCAACATCCTGGTAAATCTCCTCTGCACCCGCTCCAAAGCCTCCACGTCCTTCCTATAATGCGGTGACCAGAACTGTACGCAATACTCCAAATGCGGCCATACCAGAGTTCTGTACAGCTGCAACATGACCTCCTGACTCCGGAACTCAATCCCTCTACCAATAAAGGCCAACACTCCATAGGCCTTCTTCATAACCCTATCAACCTGGGTGGCAACTTTCAGGGATCTATGTACATGGACACCTAGATCCCTCTGCTCATCCACACTTCCAAGAACTTTACCATTAGCCAAATATTCCGCATTCCTGTTATTCCTTCCAAAGTGAATCACCTCACACTTCTCTACATTAAACTCCATTTGCCACCTCTCAGCCCAGCTCTGCAGCTTATCTATATCCCTCTGTAACCTGCTACATCCTTCCACACTATCGACAACACCACCGACTTTAGTATCGTCTGCAAATTTACTCACCCACCCTTCTGCGCCTTCCTCTAGGTCATTGATAAAAATGACAAACAGCAACGGCCCCAGAACAGATCCTTGTGGTACTCCACTTGTAACTGAACTCCATTCTGAACATTTCCCATCAACCACCACCCTCTGTCTTCTTTCAGCTAGCCAATTTCTGATCCACATCTCTAAATCACCCTCAATCCCCAGCCTCCGTATTTTCTGCAATAGCCTACCGTGGGGAACCTTATCAAACGCTTTGCTGAAATCCATATACACCACATCAACTGCTCTACCCTGGTCTACCTGTTCAGTCACCTTCTCAAAGAACTCGATAAGGTTTGTGAGGCATGACCTACCCTTCGCAAAGCCATGCTGACTATCCCTGATCATATTATTCCTATCTAGATGATTATAAATCTTGAAGTGGGGGCAGCCAGCCGTGGTCTTCGATGCCCCTGGCTAACGTCCTCTGGGGGCTCTGAGGCTGGAGGGCCCCGGCTCAGTTGTCGGCAGCGCATGCACAGCCGTAGAGTCAACATGTCTGCAACTTGTGCGAGGCTCAGCCTGATACAATTTAAGGTTGTTCACCGGGTTCACATGACAGTGGCCCGGATGAGCAGATTCTTTGGGGTGGAGGACAGGTGCGCAAAATGTGCGTGAGGACCGGCGAACCATGTCCACATGTTTTGGACATGTCCAAAGCTTAGGGGATTTTGGCAGGGGTTTGCGGACGTCATGTCCACGGTGTTAAAAACAAGGGTGCTGCTGAGTCCAGAGGTGGCGATTTTCAGGGTGTTAGAAGACCTGGGAATCCAGGAGGAGAAAGAGGCAGATGTTCTGGCCTTTGCATCCCTGGTAGCCCGGAGACGGATACTATTAGCTTGGAGGGACTCAAAGCCCCCGAGGTCGGAGACCTGGCTATCGGACATGGCTAGCTTTCTCTGTTTGGAGAAAATCATGTTCGCCTTGAGAGGGTCACTGTTAGGGTTCACCTGGGGGTGGCAACCGTTCGTCAACTTCTTTGCGGGAAATTAATCGTCAGCAGCGGTGGGGGGGGGGGGGGGGGGGGGGGGGGAGGGGAGCAGGGGAGTAGTTTAGATTAGAGTAGGGGGTCAATAAGGGTGGGAACTGTACGAGAGGTAAATGGCTTTTGCACCATGTTTATGGTTTCAAGTATATTATTTATTTTGTTGTTGTCACTGTACCAAAAATACCTCAATAAAATGTTTATTAAAAAAAAGAAGAAATTGATAAAATATTGAGGAAAGATATTAGTACAAATGATGTGGAGTCTGTCTGGGTTGAGTTAAGAAACATGAAGGGGCAAAAAACATTTGTAAGGGTGGTATACAGACCACCCAACTGCAGTGGTAATGTTGGGAATAGTATTAGACAGGAAATCAGAGATCCATGTGATAAAGGAACATCTGTGGTTATGGGTGACTGTAATCTGCATATAGATTGGGTGAGACAAATTAGTCACAGTACAATAGAGGAAGAATTTCTGGAGTGTGTACAGGATGGTTTTCTGGACCAGTATGTTGAGGAACCAACAAAGGAACAGGCCATCTTGGACTGGGTGTTGTGCAATGAGAAAGAATTAGTTGGGAATCTAGATGTGAGAGAACCCTTGGGAATGAGTGACCAGAATATGGTAAAATTCTTTACCAAGATGAATAGTGAGGTAGTTGATTCAGAGACCCTGGGCGGGAGTCTCCACAATCGGCGCGATGTCCGCCGACCGGCGCCAAAAATGGCGCGAATCAGTCCGGCATCGCGCCGCCCCAAAGGTGCGGAATTCTCCGCATCTTGAGGGGCCGAGCCCTCACCTTGAGGGGCTAGGCCCGCGCCGGACTGATTTCCGCCCCGCCAGCTGGCGGGAAAGGCCTTTGGTGTCCCGCCAGCTGGCGCGGAAATGACTTTGCCGTGTGGCGCATGCGCGGGAGCGTCAGCAGCCGCTCACGGCATCCCCGTGCATGCGCAGTGGAGGGGGTCTCTTCCGCCTCCGCCATAGTGGAGACCATGGCAAAGGCGGAAGGAAAAGAGTGCCCCCACGGCACAGGCCCGCCCGCGGATCGGTGGGCCCCGATCGCGGGCCAGGCCACCATGGGGGCACCCCCCGGGACCAGATTGCCCCGTTCCCCCCCCAGGACCCCGGAGCCCGCCTGCGCCACCTTGTCCCGCCGGTAAGAGAGGTAGTTTGATTCTCGCCGCCGGGACAGGCATTCCAGCAGCGGGACTTCGGCCCATCGTGTACCGGCGAATCGCCGGGGGGGGGGGGGGCCGTCAAGCGGCGCGATTCCCACCCCCGCCGAATATCCGGTGCCGGAGAATTCGGCAACCGGTAGGGGTGGGATTCACGCCAGCCCCCTGCGATTCTCCGACCCGGCGGGGGGTCGGAGAATCCCGCCCCAGGATCCTGAACTTCAATAAAGGTAACTATGATGATATGAGGCATGAGCTGGCAATTACGGACTGGGAAACTTTACTGAAAGGAAGGACAGCGGACAGGCAATGGCAGGCATTCAAGGAACGAATAGTTGAACTCCAGAGTTACTTATTCCTATTTGGCGTAAGAGTAGAAGGGGAACGGTGGCCAAAACATGGCTTAAAGGGAAATTAGAGATAGTATTAGTTCAAAGAAGAGCCATACAAATTAGCAAGAAAAAGCAATAGACCTGAGGATTGGGAACAGTTTAAAATTCAGCAAAGGCAGACCAAGGGATTGATTAAGAAGGGGAAAATAAAATTTGAAAGTAAATTAGTGAGGAACATAAAAACTGACTGTAAATGTTTCTATAGGTATGTAAAGAGAAATAGATTAGCAAAAACTAATGAAGGCCCCTTTTTGTCAGAAACGGGGGAATTCATAACTTGGAACAAAGAAATGGCTGAGGAACTAAATTCGGACTTTGCTTCTGTCTTCACAAAGAAAGACATGAATAATGTACCGGAGTGGGCAGCACGGTGGCACAGTGGTTAGCACTGCTGCCTTACAGCTCCAGGGTCCCGATTTCAATTCCGGCCTCGGGTGACTGTCTGTGTGGAGATTGCACTTTCACCTCGTGTCTGCGTGGGTTTCCTCCGGGTGCTCTGGTTTCCTCCCAAAGACGTGCAGGTTAGATGGTTTGGTTATGTTAAATTGCCTCTAAGTGTCCAAAAGATCAGGTGGGGTTACTGGGTGCCGGGGATAGGGTGGAGGCGTGGGCTTTTTCGAAGGGCCGGTGCAGACTTGATGGGCCAAATGGCCTCCTTCTGCACTGTAAATTCTATGATCTAAATTCTGAGAAGCACAAGTTTTAATGAGGAGCTGAAGGAAATTAGTTTTAATAAAGAAATGGTTTTGGGGAAATCAATGGAACTGAAGGCGGACAAATCTCCAGGGCCAGATAATCTTCATCCCAGAGTACCCTAGAAATAGTAGATCCATTGGTGGTTATTTTGCAAAATTCTTTGGACTGGAATGGATCCTACAGATTGGAGGGTAGTGGATGTAATCCCGCTATTCATAGAACATACAGTGCAGAAGGAAGCCATTCGGCCCATCAAGCCTGCACCGACCCACTTAAGCCCTCACTTCCACCCTAATCCAATAACCCCTCCTAACCTTTGTTTTGGACACTAAGGGCAATTTAGCATGGCTAATCCACCTAACCTGCACGTCTTTGGACTGTGGGAGGAAACCGGAGCACCCGGAGGAAACCCACGCAGACACGGGGAGAATATGCAGACTCCGCACAGACAGTGACCCAGTGGGGAATTGAACCTGGGACCCTGGCGCTTTGAAGCCACAGTAATAATCACTGTGCTACAGAAAGGGAGATAGAGAGAAAACAGAGAACTATAGACCAATGAGCCTAATATCGGTAATAGGGAAGTTGCTGGAGTCCATTATCATGACTTCCTAGCACAGCATTTGGAAAGCAGTGGTGTAATCAGACAAAGTCAATATGGATTTACAAAAGGAAAATAATGCTTGACAAATCTCCTAGAATTCTTTGAAGATGTAACTAGTAGAGTTGATCAGGGAGAACCAGTGGATGTGGTTTAGTTAGACTTTTAGAAGGCTTTCGACAAGGTCTCACATAGCAGATTAATATGTAAAATTAAAGCGCATGGGATTACAGGTAGTGTCTTGAGATGGATAGAAAGCTGGTTATTAGACAGGAAGCAAAAAGTTGGAACAAATGGGTATTTTTCTGATTGGCAGGCAGTGACTAGTTGGGTAGCGCAAGGATCTGTGCTGGGACCCCAACTGTTCACATTATATATTAATGTTTTGGATGTTGGAACTCAATGTATTATCTCCAAATTTGCAGATGATACAAAGTTGGGTGGGAGGTTGAGCTGTGAGGAGGATGATAGGATGGAAGTGAGGGCTTAAGTGGGTCGGTGCAGACTCGATGGGCCGAATGGCCTCCTTCTGCACTGTATGTTCTATGTTCTATGAGGATGCAGAGGAATGCTTCAGTGGGATTTGGACAGGCTGAGTGAGTGGACACATGCATGGCAGATGCAGTATAATTTGGATAAATGTGAGGTTATGCTTCGGTCGCAAAAATAGGAAGGGGGGGAATCTCACAGAAACTTATAAAATTCTAACAGGATTAGACAGGGTAGATTCAGAAAGAATGTTCCCGATGGTGGGGGAATCCAGAACTAGGGGTTGTAGTTTGAGGATAAGAGGTAAACCTTTTAGGACTGAGGAGAAATATTTTCACCCAGAGAGTGGCGAATCTGTGGAATTCGCTACCACAGAAAGTAGTTGAGAGGAAAACGTTGTGTAATTTCAAAAGGGACTTAGATACAGCTCTTGGGGCTAAAGGGATCAAGAGTTATGGGGGGGGGGGGTGAAGGCAGGATCAGGGTATTGAACTTGATGATCAACCATGATCATAATGAATGGCGGAGCAGGCTCGAAGGGCCGAATGGCCTCCTCCTGCTTCTGTTTTTTATGTTTCTATGTAGCTTATTTAATGTTTGTGGGATCTTTCTCTGTCAAAATGACTACTGTGTTTGTTCACATATGATGTACAATAGATTTCTTTTTAAAAATCAGGTGCCGGTAAACTATTCCACAGGTTCCTCCTAAAGCCTGCTTCATCAACTTTCCTCTCTCTCCCAAGTCAGGTTGATGACACAGGTAGGAATACTTTTAGGAAATTATAAATTCAAGTTACCACGAAACTTTTAAGGCTGGGCAAAGGTAGAAGGCAAACAGAAGTTAAGAAAGCATAGCGCGGGCAGCACAGTGGTAGCACTGCAGTCTCACGGCGCCAAGGTCCCAGGTTCAATCCCGGCTCTGGGTCACTGTCCATGTGGAGTTACCAGATTCTCTCCGTGTTTGCGTGGGTTTCACCCCCACAACACAAAGATGTGCAGGGTAGGTGGATTGAACACACTAAATTGCCCCTTAATTGGAAAAAATTAATTGGGTACTCTACATTTTTTTAAAAAGGGAAAAAAAGAAAGCATAGCGACAGAAGAAAAATAGTCCCTTTTATCCTGATTCCTTGCAAATGTATGAAATTCCTAAACAAAGGAGATATGTTAAAATAGACCTCCTTGCAAATGTATGAAATGCCTAAATAAAATAAATATGTGAAATGGACCTAAATTCTAGACAGTATATCAATTGTAAGAGACTGGGCAAGGCAACAAAAATAGTTGTCTGACTGGCATGGAGGATGGAGCCAAGACACACAAGATATACAACAATATAAATTAGTGAGTGGTCTTTTCTTACTCTAGTAGACAGCAGAAAATTGGCTCATCACTCGTACTGGCACATCTCCAGGTCAAGTAAGAAGAAAAATTCTATGTTAGGTTAACATCTCTCCGAGAAATGAAATTAGAGATCAGCCCAGGTACAGAACATTCATATTGTCCAACTTAAGTTTGAAGTGAATCAATTTACATTTATTCATCTGGTCACACAGAACTTGAGTATTTCTGAAAAAAAGAGGCATGGGGCAAGATTTACTGCGCAATCTTCCAAGTGTTTAATGGCGATGGGAGGCGGCCCACCAAAGGCCAGCGGTGGGATCTTCTGGTCCCACCATTGCCAACAGGCTTTCCTGTTGAATGCACCCCTCGCCACTGGGAAACCCATGGCAGGGGTACACTGTTGGTGGGACCCGAACACCCCGCCAGCATGAACAGCTGGAAAAACGCCCCCATGCTGTTGAAACATTTCACCTTGCATTCATCAGGACAGTTTGCAAGTATGTCAATGGTGAAGGGAACAACAAGTTATACTGCATGAGAAGAGAGTGCTGATTGGGTGACAAGTGGACTCTAATTATTAGAGGCATTGCCTCAGAGAATGCACGAGAGAACATTTAACTGCCAAGCTTTTGTTCAAATTCAAACCAGGCAGTCAACTCTGAGTGGTCAAAACATTGACTTAGAGAATGAACCAGGGAATGCCTGTTCCCCAAGCTTTGTTTAGTTGATGAAGGAATAATGTGTGGACATGTTCCCCTGTATGCAAAGGACAGGGCCCTGTATGTGAATATAAGTAGCTTCTAGCTTGAGTAAGTTAGTCACAATGTGAGTCCCAAAGCTTGGGATGACCTTGGCATCAATCCTCTGGCTGCCTAAGACTTGGAGGACCCAACATGCTGAGGCAGGGGGAGCCTCCTCTGTTGTTGTACCACTTGAGGCCCTGGTGTCATGAACAGGGGACAATGAGCTTGTGTCCACACTCCGAGCACTCTGAAAAGAGCCCCCAGATGCTGAACATATCCAGTGCCCCATTTTCATACGGTTCACTTGTACCTTCCTGCTAACTTGAGATGGGTGAATAACTGGTGGAGACTTCAGCGCTTCTCCCCCACCCTCTAACCTTGCCACTGGTCCCTTGAGCTCCTGGACAAGGTGGTGGTATGCAGGCCTGTGTACCAGCGCAAGACGCATGCATGGCACCCATCTGGCTGCTTCATTTTACATTCTGGCCACTCGTCTGTGAGAACAAGGAAAAGGATAATTAGTTGGTGTACAATAACAGGAAGAGGGATGCTAATTGCCTGGCAATAATAGGCACAATACTTAAGTAGTTGTTAGCCTACATGCTCATTTTGGGAGCACTCCATTGTGCCTGACATTGAGCCACCCTGAAGCAACCTGGCAAGGCCACCAGTGACAGATCTCCCACATTGATGGACCTGCAACTATGAAATGAAAATGAAATGAAAATCGCTTATTGTCACAAGTAGGTTTCAAATGAAGTTACTGTGAAAAGCCCCTAGTCGCCACATTCCGGCGCCTGTTCGGGGAGGCTGGTACAGGAATTGAACCGTGCTGCTGGCCTGCCTTGGTCTGCTTTAAAAGCCAGCGATTTAGCCCAGTGTGCTAAACCAGCCCCTGGTCTATTCCTGAGCTACTGCAGCCTCACTACATTAGCACCAACTTTGGACTCTTCCCCCAACAACTGCACCCTCACATTCATCCATTTGTTAACCCTTAAGGGAATTCAGCATGGTATATCACCTTGACAGATCAGAGAAGGCATTCATGCGCCTCTAGCATTGCACCCAGATTCCCTGGACAATCCCACAGTGCTGACAATGGCCACAACCTCTGTCTAGTCTTGTTTGGTTGAGCTAGATTCTCCAGTCCCCCAGCCACATGTTTCTCCGCAGTGTGCCATTCACTGATGGCGGGAGTTTACCTTCCCGCCGCTTGTCAATGGGATTTGCCATTGAAACGAGCCCACACCAGCGGGAATCCCATGGGCATGGGCATGCTGCCAGCGGGAAAAGTGAATTACAACCTTTATGTTCTGCCCTCCGTTGCTACCAGCTCGGTAAACATCAGTGTAGCTAGGCTCATCAACATATCAAAAACACTGAGTGTGATTGCGCCCTGCGCAGATCTGGGCGCATCGGTTAAATAGCGGGAAAGGTCAAAATCAAGATTGAAGTTGAATAGAATGGCCTCTGGGGATTAACTGGCTACCCATCAAGAAATCAAGCGGCTGTTGTTTCGTACTCCTTTTTAAAAACCTGCCGCAATGGCTGCTGAGGAGATCTGAGGAGGTTAGTATCCATTTCCAATTTCAGGCATGCAACTCAAGGACTGCTTCCCAAATGCTGGGGGTACCCCTCAGAGGGGTTGGGCATAGTTGGAGGGCTGTAGCGTTCCAGGTAGGGGTTGCCTCTGGGCCAAGGGTGGGCGGGGCGAGGGGGGGGCGTTGTCAAGGGACTTCTCGTTGTGAGGACTTCAAGCCATCTTTAAATATTGTGGATACCCACAACAGAGGCAACTGCAACTGCTGCCTGTCTGTCCTACCAAACACTTCCAGGACAGAACCGTGTACTTGATTCTATGCTGAGGGTCACTTTAACTCCCTTTGTCTGTGAGCAGCCTCTAGCTTCACAGGTGAAGGCTATTGCTAATGAGGAATTGACCTTGTTAATTGTGAGACCACTTCACAGCTTTAGGTTGTGTTTGATGCTTGCTCCTGCTGGTGGTTGAAGATGCCAGGAGGCAGCTGTTGCTGTTTCCTTCCTTTTCTGTGGCCAGAAAGGAGGACAATTCTTTTCTAAGGTACCTGTTCCTGGAACACCGGGCTCAGGGGAACATTTCGGTCCAGAAGGCAATCCGGTTTGAAAGGGCCTGGCACGGACATTGTTCCAAATGAGCCACTAACACCATTAAAGAAATATTTTCACAGATTGGTGATGCTTTTGTTGCTTGTGTGGTGAGTGCTTCATGTAATTGGCATATCACCGGCATATCACCGCAGGTTAAACACTCTGGAAGTCAGGAATGTTTAACTACACCTTGGGCGCCAGTGGAATATGTGGATGCCAGGATTTGGTTCCAGTGAGATTGGGCCGTGTGGGGGGGCCTGCACAGCTGCACCTCCTGGATGAAGAATGGGACTGATACAGGAACAAGTCACACATTGATGGACAGCTTTGCGCAGGTGAAGGAGACACATCCTGAGTGAGTGAGACACATCCAGAGTGGGAATTGGAACTTGGTAATTTAGTGCAGTGAGATAATTCGGTGCAGAGTGGGAGAAGGTGCTTTTTCCCTACCGTTTTGTTCTCTTTCTTCTGGCCTGTAACTGTTAACCTGCAGGGAGAAAACCAGGGAGCATCCTGGGAAGGTAAGTGATTTTTATTTTTATAACCTTTTAAAATTGCGTGGGGGGGAAAACTGAAGTGACATCACAGTAAAGCTGTGACCTGATTGGCTGGTTGGGGAATCTGTTAAATTTGAAAAAATAATAATATTGCAAAACAAATCTAATTGATTAACTAGATAGTGGAGTAACTAAACCTGAGAGCAGTGATCAGTATTTAGCATTAAACTTTACAGTAAAAATCATCTAGCGTCATGGCCATGTAGTTAATTGTAACTCAATCTAACAATAATTCAAGTGTTTATTTTAAATTAATTAATTAGTGCTTAAATGTCACTCAGCGGGGTGCAATGTTCCAACTGTGAGATGTGGCAGATCTGTGACTCTTCCAGCATTCCGGTCGACTACATCTGCAGCAAGTGTAACCAATGGCAGCTCCCCACAGACCGAGTGGTTCGGTTGGAGCAGCAGTTGGATGCACTTAGGAGCATGCAGGTGGCGGAAAGCATCATAGATAGGAGTTATAGAGATGTGGTCACACCCAAGGTGCAGGCAGACAGATGGGTAACCATCCGAAGGGGCAGGCAGTCAGTGCAGGAATCCCCTCTGGTTGTCCCCCTCTCGAACAGGTATACCGCTTTGGATACTGTTGGGGGGAATAGCCTATCAGGGGAAAACAGCAGCAGCCAGAGCAGTGGCACCATGGCTGGCTCTGATGTTCAGCAGGGAGGGTCAAAGCGCAGAAGGGCAATAGTCATAGGGGACTCTATAGTCAGGGGCACAGATGGGTGCTTCTGTGGATGTGAAAGAGACTCCAGGATGGTATGTTGCCTCCCTGGTGCCAGGGTCCAGGATGTCTCAGAATGGGTAGCGGGCATCCTGAAGGGGGAGGGCAAACAGGCAGAGGTTGTTGTACATATTGGTACTAACGACATAGGCAGGAAGGGGCATGAGGTCCTGCAGCAGGAATTCAAGGAGCTAGGCAGAAAGTTAAAAGACAGGACCTCGAGGGTTGTAATCTCGGGATTACTCCCTGTGCCACATGCCAGTGAGGCTTGAAATAGGAAGATAGAGCAGCTAAATACGTGGCTAAACAGTTGGTGTAGGAGGGAGGGTTTCCGTTTTCTGGACCACTGGGAGCTCTTCCGGGGCAGGTGTGACCTGTATAAGAAGGACGGGTTGCATCTAAACTGTACAGGCATAAATATCCTGGCTGCGAGGTTTGCTAGTGTCACACGGGAGGGTTTAAACTTGTATGGCAGGGGTTGGGTACCTGAGCAATAGGTCAGAAGGTGAAAACATTGAAGGAGAACTAGGGAATAGGGCCAGTATGACTCTGAGGAAGAGCAGACAGGGAGATGTTGCTGAAAACAGCTGGCCTGGTGGCCTGAAGTGCATATGTTTTAATGCAAAAAATATAATAGGTAAGGCAGATGAACTTAGAGCTTGGATTAGTACTTGGAACTATGATGTTGTTGCCATTACAGAGACCTGGTTGAGGGAAGGACAGGGTTGGCAGCTAAACGTTCCAGGATTTAGATGTTTCAGGCGGGATAGAGGGGGATGTAAAAGGGGTGGCGGAGCTGCGCTACTGGTTAGGGCGAATATCACAGCTGTACTACGGGAGGACACCTCAGAGGGCAGCGAGGCTATATGGGTAGAGATCAGGAATAAGAAGGGTGCAGTCACAATGTTGGGGGTTTACTACAGGCCTCCCAACAGCCAGCGGGTGATAGAGGAGCAGATAGGTAGACAGATTTTGGAAAGGAGTAAAAGCAACAGGGTTGTTGTGATGGGAGACTTCAACTTCCCAATACTGACTGGGACTCACTTAGTGCTAGGGGCTTGAAAGGGGCAGAGTTTGTAAGGAGCATCCAGGAGGGCTTCTTAAAACAATATGTAGATAGTCCAACTAGGGAAGGGGCTGTACTGGATCTGGTATTGGGGAATGAGTCCAGCCAGATGGTAGAAGTTCCAGTAGGGGAGCATTTCGGGAACAGTGACCACAATTCAGTAAGTTTTAAAGTGCTGGTGGACAAGAATAAGAGTGGTCCTAGGGTGAATGTGCTAAATTGGGGAAGGCTAATTATAACAATAATTAGGCGGGAACTGAAGAACCTAGATTGGGGGTGGATTAATGAGGGTAAATCAACATCTGACATGTGGGAGGCTTTCAAATGTCAGTTGAAAAGAATTCAGGACCGGCATGTTCCTCTGAGGAAGAAGGATAAATATGGCAAATTTCGGGAACCTTGGATAATGAGAGCAGCACGGTAGCATTGTGGATAGCACAATTGCTTCACAGCTCCAGGGTCCCAGGTTCGATTCCGGCTTGGGTCACTGTCTGTGCGGAGTCTGCACATCCTCCCCGTGTGTGCGTGGGTTTCCTCTGGGTGCTCCGGTTTCCTCCCACAGTCCAAAGATATGCAGGTTAGGTGGATTGGCCATGGTAAATTGCCCTTAGTGTTCAAAATTGCCCTTAGTGTTGCGTGGGGTTACTGGGTTATGGGGGTAGGGTGGAGGTGTGGACCTTGGGTAGGGTGCTCTTTCCAAGAGCCGGTGCAGACTCGATGGGCCGAATGGCCTCCTTCTGCACTGTAAATTCTATGAAATCTATGAGAGATATTGTAGGCCTCGTCAAAAGGAAAAAGGAGGCATTTGTCAGGGCTAGAAGGCTGGGAACAAACAAAGCCTGTGTAGAATATAAGGAAAGTAGGAAGGAACTTAAGCAAGGAGTCAGGAGGGCTAAAAGGGGTCATGAAAAGTCATTGGCAAATAGAGTTAAGGAAAATCCCAAGGCTTTTTACACGTACATAAAAAGCAAGAGGGTAGCCAGGGAAAGGGCTGGCCCACTGAAGGATAGGCAAGGGAATCTATGTGTGGAGCCAGAGGAAATGGGCGAGGTACTAAATGAATACTTTGCGTCAGTATTCACCAAAGAGGACTTCCGGTTGCGACTATGAACTTCCGGTTGCGGCTATGCCTGGGTAGGTCACACGTTCGGCAGCTCCCGCCAAAAATGGACTTTTGGGCCCTTTTGAGGAGCCTCAGCGGCACTTGGACGGCAATTCCCGGTGTGGGAACGCAGCAGTAAGGTTTCCACCAGCACTGTATGGAGTGGACCAGGAGTGGAGCGATTAAAAAAGTGGTTTTGGAGAAGAGAGGAGAGCGGGTGCGGAAAGGTAAGATGGCGGCGGGTGGAGACCAGGCAGCGTGGGCGCAATGGTCGCAGGAGCAGCAGGAGTTCCTGAAAAGCTGCTTTGCGGAGCTGAAAGCAGAAATGCTGGTCCCAATGAAGGCGTCGATAGAAAAGCTGGTGGAGAACCAGAAGGCCCAAGGGGCGGCGATCCGAGAGGTGCAGCAGAAAGCCTCTGAAAACGAGGACGAGATTCTGGGCCTGGCGGTGAAAGTGGAGGCGCACGAGGCGCTGCACAAGAAGTGGCAGGAAAAGTTCGAGGACCTGGAGAATAGGTCGAGGAGGAAGAATCTCTGGATTCTGGGTCTCCCTGAAGGGGTGGAGGGGTCCGACGTTGGGGCATGTGTAGCCATAATGCTGAATACGTTAATGGGCGCGGGAGCCTTCCCGCGGCCCTTGGAGGTGGATGGGGCTCACAGAGACCTGGCAAGGAGACCTAAAGCCAATGAGCCGCTATAGTGGTGAGGTTTCACCGCTTCATGGACAGGGAGTGCGTCCTGAGATTGGCGAAGGAGGAACGGAGCAGCAGGTGGGAGAATACGAAGATCTGTATTTATCAAGACTGGAGTGCAGAGCTGGCTACGAAGAGGGCAGGATTCATCCGGGCCAAGGCGGTGCTCCACCGAAAGGGG
Organism: Scyliorhinus torazame; assembly: GCF_047496885.1. Classification (NCBI taxonomy): domain Eukaryota; kingdom Metazoa; phylum Chordata; class Chondrichthyes; order Carcharhiniformes; family Scyliorhinidae; genus Scyliorhinus; species Scyliorhinus torazame. The sequence continues at coordinate 101,796,338 of NC_092721.1, forward strand.
GTGAAGTTTGGGTTGTTGCAGTCAGCGCGATTGTGGGTCACGTTTCAAGACCGCCACCACTATTTTGATATGCCGGATGAGGCGTGGACCTTTATACAAAACGAGAAGTTGGACTCGAACTGAGGGTTTGCTGTGGGGTTGGGTTTGTTTTTTTGTTTTTGTGTGGGAAAGCTGGGGAGTGGGAAGGGGTGAGTGGATGTGATATGTGGATTTTGTGGGTTTGTGGGCATTGGTACTGTTTTGCAGGGGCTGGTCCCCGTGTGCGAAGGGGGGAGGGGAGGGCAGGAGGCCCTGGGTCGTGGGGAACTGGGGTGAGGTTGTAGGAGAAAGGAGCTGTGCCATAGGGGGCGGGGCCTGGGGGAGGGGCAGTGCTGGAGAGGTGCTCACATTGGCGTGAAGGGGGGGATGGGATGGGGATTCCACACGGGGAGTCGTTGGCAAAGGCGGGAGCGGCCGAGATCAGCAGGAGTCAGCTGACTTACGGGAGTGCAATGGGGGAGCAAGGGGGCTAGACGGGGGGGGGTTGCTGCTGTACTGACCAAAGGGGAGCTGGAGGTAAAAGGGAGAGTCAGGGTGGGGGTTCGCCGCCTGGGGGACTGGAGTCTGCGGGAGGCGCGGGCACGTGGCTGGCCTAAGGGGATGGCTAGTCGGCGGTGGGGGTGGGGGGGGGTGGGGGGGTGGGGGTGGGGGGGGGGGGGGGCAGCGACGGCGGCGAGTATCCGGCTGATAACATGGAATGTGAGGGGCCTGAATGGGCCGGTCAAGAGGGCCCGGGTGTTCACGCACTTAAAGGGACTGAAGGCAGACATTGTTATGCTTCAGGAGACGCACTTTAAGGTGGCAGATCAGGTTAGGCTGAGAAAGGGATGGGTAGGGCAGGTCTTTCATTCAGGGCTGGTTGCGAAGAACAGAGGGGTTGCAATACTGGTGGGGAAGCGGGTGTCGTTCGAGGCGCTGAATATTGTGGCGGATAATGGGGGTCGATACGTGATGGTGAGTGGTAGGTTGCAGGGGACCCGGGTGGTACTGGTGAATGTGTATGCCCCGAATTGGGACGATGCAGGGTTTATGAAGCGCATGTTGAGTCGGATCCCGGATCTGGAAGCGAGGAGCTTGATGATGGGGGGGACTTTTGTTGCTCTTATTAGCCTTAGTTTTATTAGCTCTAATTCTGTCACCTTTGCTCACGAGTCGCCAGGTATCTTTCTGATACCGCCACGTGGTTCAAGCTCGAGTAATGATTAATAAGACAGCACACCGCTTAGTAAATGTTAAATCAACGATCATTTATTATATACAGCAATAAATACTTACACAATAATACTACCTCTAGACTATTACTTACCACTAAAGGCCAATACTTAACTTTGGTGATGGCCCACCAGGTCAGGGAAACAAATGGCTTATCGAATTGGGTCTGGCCTGCGAGATTCAAAAAGGCTGGTACGGGTCGATAGTCTGGAACACCTATCTGGTAGCGATCGCTGGAGTAAGACTTACTTGCTCTTTCGTCGAAGGGTCTCGAAGGTTGCGAGTAGGAGAAGAAGGGTTGATCTGAACTTGGCCCCTATCTTTATAGTTCCCAGGGGCTTCCCGCCTCTCGGGGCGGACCTTGACCCTGGTCCCAAGTGATTGGACTTGGTCCCAATCACTGGGTTCGATATGCTCCAATAATGGGGCGATTCCTTGATCGGGGGGTGGTCGTTCACCTGTCTTTGTCTCGGCTACTGCTGGCGCCGAGAGGTCTGGATCGGCTTTCAATTGCTAATTTGTAGCAATTGTTCCCGGGGATTGCCGATTAAAATGCAGATGGCTGGGTTGATGTGCTGCTAATGGTTGCAGGTATCGGTCTGGGCCGACTTCCCCAGAGCCGAATACACTGTTCTGTCTGCAGCTGTCCGTTTGTGTCCTGTTGGCTGATTTTCCCATCAGCCTTTTCAGTTCGCCATTTTACATCGGGATTTGGCCAAATTAATCGGGAATCAGCCATTTTAGGTGGCGACACTTTAATACGGTACTGGACCCAGCATTGGACCGATCCAGGTCAAGGACGGGTAAGAGGCCAGCTGCGGCCAAGGTGCTAATGGGGTTTATGGACCAGATGGGGGGAGTGGATCCGAGGAGGTCTGCCAGGCCGGGGGCCAGAGCGTTCTCTTTTTTTCTCCCATGTACATAAGGCCTATTCACGGATAGGCTTCTTTGTGATGAGTAGGGCACTGATCCCAAGAGTGGAGGGAATGGAATATTCGGCTATAGAGATTTCGGATCACGCCCCGCACTGGGTGGAATTATAGAATTTACAGTGCAGAAGGAGGCCATTCGGCCCATCGAGTCTGCACCGGCTCCTGGAAAGAGCACCCCACCCAAGGTCTACACCTCCACCTTATCCCCATAACCCAGTAACCCCACCCAACACTAAGGGCAATCTTGACACTAAGGGCAATTTAGCATGGCCAATCCACCTAACCTGCACATCTTTGGACTGTGGGAGGAAACCGGAGCACCCGGAGGAAACCCACGCACACACGGGGAGAACGTGCAGACTCCGCACAGACAGTGACCCAGGCTGGGAATCGAATCTGGGACCCTGGATCTGGAGTTGGGGGAGGAGAGGGACCAGCGCCCGCTGTGGCGCCTGTGTGTGGGACTGTTGGCAGATGAGGAGGTTTGTGCGCAGGTCCGGGGGTGCATTCAGAGATACATAGAGGCCAATGATAATGGGGAGGTGCAGGTGGGTGTGGTTTGGGAGGTTCTGAAAGCGGTGGTTAGGGGAGACCTAATTTCAATTTAGGCTCACAGGGAGAAGAGAGAGAGGATGGAGAGGGAGAGGTTGGTGGGGGAGATAGTAAGGGTGGACACGAGCTATGCAGAGGCCCCCGAAGAGGGGCTGCTGAGGGAGTGACGGAAACTCCAAATGGAATTTGATTTATTGACCACGGGTAAGGTAGAGTCTCAGTGGAGGAAAATGCAGGGGGCAGTGTTCAAGTATGGGGAGAAGGCGAGTCAGCTGCTGGCGCATCAGCTACGTAAGAGGGAGGCGGCGAAGGAGATTGGAGGAATCAGGGATAGGGGGGGAATACGGTGCGGAGTGCGGTTAAAATAAATTAGGTATTTAGGGATTTCTATGGGGACCTGTACAAGTCAAAGCTCCCGGAGGGGGGAGAGGGGATGCGGCGGTTCTTAGATCAACTGAGGTTCCTGAGGGTGGAGGAAGAGCAGGTGGCTGGCCTGGGGGCCCCGATGGGGCTGGAGGACCTGGTTAAGGGATTGGGGAGCATGCAGACGGGCAAGGCCCCAGAACCGGATGGGTTCCCGGTTGAATTTTATAGGAAGTATGTGGATCTGTTGGGCCCGTTGCTAGTGAGAACCTTCAATGAGGCGAGGGAGGAAGGGACTCTGCCCCCGACAATGTCTCGGGCGCTGATCTCGCTGATTCTCAAGTGGGACAAGGACCCACTGCAGTGCGGTTCGTATAGGCCGATCTCGCTCCTTAACGGAGATGCCAAGTTGCTGGCGAAGGTCCTAGCTACAAGGATTGAGGATTGTGTCCCTGGAGTGATACATGAGGACCCAGATGGGGTTCGAGAAGGGTAGGCAGTTAAATGCGAATTTGCGGAGGCTCCTGAACATGATTATGATGCCCTCGGTGGGGGGGGGGGAAGCGGAGGTGGTGGCGGCTATGGACGCGGAGAAGGCCTTTGACCGGGTGGAGTGGGAGTACCTATGGGAAGTGCTTAGCAGGTTTGGGTTCGGGGAAGGGTTCATAGGGTGGATCAGGTTGTTATACAGGCCTCCGGTGGCGAGCGTGTCAAAGAACCGGCGGAGATTGGAATATTTCAGATTGTACTGGGGGACGAGACAGGGATGTCCCCTGACCCCTTTGCTGTTCGCGCTGGCAATTGAGCCGCTGGCCATGGCATTAAGGGGGTCTAGGAACTGGAGGGGGTTGGTCCGTGAAGAGGAGGAGCACCGGGTGTCGTTGTATGCTGTTGACCTGTTGTTATATATTGCAGATCCAGTGGAGGGGATGGCGGAGGTCATGCGGATCCTTAGGGAGTTTGGGGACCTCTCGGGCTACAAGCTCAACGTGGGGAAGATTGAGCTCTTTGTAGTGCATGCGGGGGGCCAGGAAAGGGAGCTAGAGGAGTTTCTGTTGAAGAGGCCGGAGAGGAGCTGCTGATACCTGGGTATCCAGGTAGCTAGGAGCTGGGGGCCCTGCATAAGCTTAATTTGGCATGGTTGGTGGACCAGATGGAGAAAGACTTTAGGAGATGGGATGTGTTGCCACTTTCCCTGGCGGGTAGGGTGCAGTCGGTCAAGATGACAGTCCTCCCGAGGTTCTTGTTCGTGTTCCAGTGCCTGCCCATCCTAATCCCCAAGGTTTTTTTCAAGCGGGTAAGCAGGAGAATTATGGGGTTTGTATGGGCGAGCAAGACCCCGAGGGTGAAGAGGGTGTTTCTGGAGCGCAGTCGGGACAGGGGCGGGCTGGCGCTGCCGAATCTGTGTGGCTATTATTGGGCAGCGAATGTGGTGATGATCCGTAAATGGGTAATGGAGGGAGAGGGGGCGGCGTGGAAGAGTCTAGAAGCGGCGTCTTGTGTGGGTACTAGCTTGGGGACGCTGGTGACAGCACCGCTGCCGCTACCGCTAACGCGGTACACCACGAGTCCGGTGGTGGCGGCAACATTGAAGATCTGGGGGCAGTGGAGGCGACATAGGGGTGAGGTGGGGGCCTCAGTTTGGTCCCCGATACAGGATACTCATAGGTTTGTGCCGGGCAGGATGGATGGGGGATTCCTAAGTTGGCATCGGGCAGGAATTAAAAGGATGGGGGACCTGTTCATAGATGGGACTTTTGCTAGCCTGGGGGCGCAGGAGGAGAAATTTGGGTTGCCTCCTGGAAACAATTTTAGATATATGCAAGTGAGGGCTTTTGTGAGATGGCAGTTGAGGGATTTCCGCTACTTCCAGCACGAAAGATTCAGGACAAGGTGATTTCGGGTGTATGGGTTGGAGAAGGCAAGGTCTCGGCGATTTATCAGGAGCTGCAGGAAGCGGAGGAGGAGTTGAACGGCAAGTGGGAGGAGGAACTTCAGGAGGAGCTGGATGAGGGTCTGTGGGCTGATGCCCTGGGCAGGGTCAATTCCTCTTCCTCCTGCGCCAGGCTCAGTCTAATACAGTTCAAAGTAGTACATAGGGCGCATATGACAGGGGCGAGGATGAGTAGGTTTTTTGGGGTGGAGGACGGATGTTTGAGATGTTCGGGGAGCCCAGCAAATCGCGCCCATATGGTCTGGATGTGCCCGGCGCTGGAGGGGATCTGGAGGGGCTTTGCAAGGGCTATGTACAAAGTTGTGAACACCCAGGTTCAGCCGAGCTGGGGGATAGCACTATTTGGGGTATCGGACGAGCCGGGAGTGCAGGAGCCGGAAGAGGCCGGAGTTCTGGCCTTTGCGTCCCTGGTAGCCCGGCGGAGGATCCTTCTAATATGGAGAGATGCGAAGCCCCCGAGCATAGAAGCTTGGATCAATGACATGGCAGGGTTCATTAAGTTGGAGAGGATAAAGTTTGTCTTGCAAGGGTCTGTGCAGGGGTTCTCACGGAACGTTAGGTGAAGGTCGAAACAGCAGCAACCCGGGGGGGGGGAGGGGGGGTTGGTTTATGTTTTGGTTAAAAGGGGGTGTTTCCCCCACTTTTGTATTTATTTGTTAAATGGGGTTAATGTATCATTGTTTGATTTCATATGTACAATTTTGTTTTTTTCTCCTTTCTGGAGTGTTTGGTTGAAAATTGTTGAAAATTTTGAACAAACATATTTAAAAAAAAAAAATATTCACCAAAGAGAAGGAATTGGTGGATGTTGAGTCTGGAGAAGGCGGTGTAGACAGCCTGGGTCACATTGAGATCCAAAAAGACGAGGTGTTGGGCATCTTGAAAAATATGAAGGTAGATAAGTCCCCAGGGCCTGATGGGATCTACCCCAGAATACTGAAGGAGGCTAGAGAGGAAATTGCTGAGGCCTTGACAGAAATCTTTGGATCCTCACTGTCTTCAGGTGATGTCCCGGAGGACTGGAGAATTGCCAGTGTTGTTTTTTTGTTTAAAAAGGGTAGCAAGGATAATCCAGGGAACTACAGGCCAGTGAGCCTTACGTCAGTGGTAGGGAAATTACTGGAGAGAATTCTTCGAGACAGGATCTACTCTCATTTGGAAGCAAATGGATGTATTAGCAAGAGGCAACACGGTTTTGTGAAGGGGTGGTTGTGTCTCACTAACTTGAAAGAGTTTTTCGAAGAGGTCACAAAGATGATTGATGCAGGTAGGGCAGTGGATGTTGTCTATATGGACTTCAGTAAGGCCTTTGACAAGGTCCCTCATGGCAGACTGGTACAAAAGGTGAAGTCACACGGGGTCAGGGGTGAGCTGGCAAGATGGATACAGAACTGGCTAGGTCATAGAAGGTAGAGAGTAGCAATGGAAGGGTGCTTTTCTGATTGGAGGGCTGTGACTAGTGGTGTTCTGAAGGGATCAGTGCTGGGACCTTTGCTGTTCGTAGGATATATAAATGATTTGGAGGAAAATGTAACTGGTCTGATTAGTAAGTTTGCAGACGACACAACGGTTGGTGGAATTGCGGATAGCGATCAGGACTGTCAGAGGATACAGCAGGATTTAGATCGTTTGGAGACTTGGGCGGAGAGATGGCAGATGGGGTTTAATCCGGACAAATGTGAGGTAATGCATTTTGGAAGGTCTAACGTAGCTAGGGAATATACAGTGAATGGTAGAACCCTCAAGAGTATTGACAGTCAGAGAGATCTAGGTGTACAGGTCCACAGGTCACTGAAAGGGGCAACACAGATGGAGAAGGTAGTCAAGAAGGCATACGGCATGCTTGCCTTCATTGGCGGGGGCATTGAGTATAAGAATTGGCAAGTCATGTTGCAGCTGTAGAGAACCTTAGTTAGGCCACACTTGGAGTATAGTGTTCAATTCTGGTCGCCACACTACCAGAAGGATATGGATGCTTCAGAGAGGGTGCAGAAGAGATTTACCAGGATCTTGCTTGGTATGGAGGGCATTAGCTATGAGGAGCGGTTGAATAAACTTGGTTTGTTCTCACTGGAACGACGGAGGTTGAGGGGCGACCTGATAGAGGTCGACAAAATTATGAGGGGCATAGACAGCGTGGATAGTCAGAGGCTTTTTCCCAGGGTAAAGGGGTCAATTACTAGGGGGCATAGGTTTAAGGTGCGAGGGGCAAGGTTTAGAGGAGATGTACAAGGTATGTTTTTTACACAGAGGGTAGTGGGTGCCTGGAACCCGCTGCCGGAGGAAGTGGTGGAAGCAGGGACGGTAGTGACATTTAAGGGGCATCTTGACAAATAAATGAATAGGATGGGAATAGAGGGATACGGACCCAGGAAGTGCAGAAGATTTTAGTTTAGATGGGCAGCATAGTCGGCACAGGCTTGGAGGGCCGAAGGGCCTGTTCCTGTGCTGTACTTTTCTTTGGTCTTTGTTCTTTGACAGGTCATCTCTACGACAAAGTTCTGGACATGATCCTCCTTTTCTGTTCAGGAACCTGCGGGGGGGTGATACTTTGAGATTTACTTTGTGTGAAAATCAGCTGATATAGCTTTGTATTGGTACCAGTATGGGACAGTGACATTTCTTTGCTGTTCACTGGTTAGTGTGATATGTGGAATGTTACACAATTGATTTTTGAATCTTTGTTACTGTTGACCTTTTTTTTAACAAACATTTTATTAAGGCATTTATGGTTTTATAACAACAAAAGATACAAATGTAAAAATAATTCAGTGCGTAACACCCCCTTCCATTTCTTCTCACTTTTCCCGCCTAAACTTACCTAACCCCCCCTGCCCCCTTAATCCCTAACCCCCCCCCTATTGAATCTGCTAACAGTTTAGTTTTCCCCGAAGAAGTTGATAAATGGCTGCCACCTCCGAACGAACCCTAACATTGATCCCTCTCATGGTAATCCCCGGCCATGTTGCCAAGCATTGTACCCCCCACTGATCTCCCTCCCCACCCGCTCGAACATACAGATGCAAAACATCACAATCCCCATCAAACACAAAGAAGAAAATTCCACCCTCTATCCCCCATTAAGAACAAAGTTCACCTGCATACAAAACTGAGCAGCGGCCCAAAAATTAGTATGAAAACAATCCACACAGAACTCAAAGAGAAAATAAATTTAGCAGCAAAGGTACAGAATTACTCGCCCCCAAGCTCAATGTCCTCCATCACCTGCCAGTCTACTGTCCTTAACAAAGTTCACCGCCTCATCCAGCGATCCGAAATAAAGTTCTTGGCCCTCATAAGTGACCCACAAACGAGCTGGGTACAGCATGCCAAACTCTTAAAGAGGACTGATTTAACTGTATTGAAGCTCGCCCTTCTTTTGGCCAGTTTCCCACCCAAGTCTTGTTAAATGCGCAGCTCGTTATCTTCCCATTTGCAGCTCCTCATCTGTCTGGCCCACCTCAAGATCTGTTCCTTGTCCAGGAACTGGTGCATTCGTACCACCATCGCCCTCGGCGGATCATTCTTCAGTGGCTTCCTCATAAGCGCTCTGTGCGCCCTGAACACCTCCAAGGGCCGAGTAAACGCACCTTCCCCCAGCAGCTTCTTGAACATCAGCGCCACATATGCCCCTGCGTCCGATCCCTCGCTGCCCTCTGGGAACCAACGATCCTCAAGTTCTGCCTGCACGACCTGTTCTCCAAATCCTCCATTTTCTCTTGCAGTCTTTTCTGGTGGTCCCTCATCAGCCCCATCTCTGCTGCCAACGCGGTTAGCTGATCATCGTGCTCAGCCACTGCCTCTTCCACCTTCTGGATCGCCTGGCTCTGGGCTTCCAATCTTTGCTCCACCAGGTCAATCCCCGTCTTAATCGAGTCCAGGCACTCTTGTCTCTGCATGGCAAAGCTCTCCTGGAGGAAGTCCACCAGCTGCTCCGTTGACCACTGGGCCGGCAATCCCAGTCACTGACCCTCCGCTTTGTTTTCCTGTGCTGCAGGCTCCACTCTCTTCTTTGGCCAATGATCTCTCCTTTTCAGACCAGTTCTGGTCCATGAACCCATACACTGGTGGGGAATCCTACTCCTCTACCTCACCAATCGGTTCAATTCCCATACCAGCCTCCCCGAACAGGCGCCGGAATGTGGCGACTGGGGGCTTTTCACAGTAACTTCATTTGAAGCCTACTTGTGACAATAAGTGATTTTCATTTCATTTCATTTCAATCTCCTATTTTGCCGATCAAATCCCCGATAAGTCGGGGAAAAAGGTCTTAAAGGACATTGTGAGCCGCACGCTTGATAGATATGGCAGGTGGCATGTGTGGACAAAACAACTGGACATGAGGGGGTTGTGCTGGTGAGTGCCAAGGGGTGCTGCTGAACAAGCACGAATATCAGATGTGGGGAGGGGGGCGAGGTGTGAGCTAGTGATTTAGTGGGGGGGGGTTGGGAATTTGAGGGGTGGCAAGCGGAATTGATGCCAGGAAATAGGTGAAAACGTAACCGTACAGTTTGGTGAAGGTCATTGGAATTCTTCCTACATTGTACGGCGGTCTTCCTGGTCACGCTGTCCGAACTGACTGCCACTGCCACTGCCTCCCAGGGACCTGGCGATTCTCTGGCCGTTTTCCGCGTGATCTACGGGGGTTTCACGCGGCGCCAGTGCTAGCCCTTCACCGGTACTGGAATCGGTGAGGGGTTCGCGCCGATTTTCCCATCGTGAAACACCATGGATCCTCCGTTGGCGTCGGCACTTAGCCTCAGGAACAGAGATTCCAGCCCAAGGTATTTCCTTAAACAAGGGGACCAAAACTGCTCACAATATTCCAGGTGCCGTCTCACCAGTCCCTTGTAAATTCCTTGGTAATGGGGCGGGGTTTCCCCTTTAACTCACAATATAAAAACCCCGACCTGGGTGCCGATCAGGCAGGGAGACCCTTCGGGGAGAGGAGTATTTGTATGTAATGACTAAAAGAGTATTGTTTGCATCCTACTTGCCGTTTCATGCGTATTATCTCGACATGGATACTACAATTAGCCTTCCTGATTAACCTCTGCTTCTGTGTGTGAGCTTTCTGTGTTTCATACACAAGTACCACTAAATCCCTTGTGTTGCAATTTTCTGCAGCTTTTCTCCATTTAAATAATACTCTGCTCTTTTGATCTCCTTTCCAAAATGAACAACTTCACATTTTCCCACATTATATTCAATTTGCCAAACTTTCATCCACTACTTAACCTATCAATATCTCTTTGCAAACTGTTTGAATCCCTCTCGCAACTTGCCTTCCACCTATTTTTCTGTTGTCTGCAAATTTGGCTACAGTACATTCACTTCCTTCCTCCAAGTCATTAATATATATTGTAAACAGTTGCAGTCCCAGCATTGATCCCTGTGGAACCCCACTGGTTATAGGTCAGCAATCAGAAGAAGAGCTCTTATAACCCGCACTGAGGTCACGGGGTATGCACTGTTAGGTACCCCGTGACCTCGGCAGAATATAAACTTCCCTGTTAAAAGGGTGGGGCTTCCCCTTAACAAGGGAAGTTTTACCGATATAAAAATCTGGCCGGGATTCTTGGGCCGGGGCAGATGTACCCTTTGTGGAGTGGAAACTGTAGTTGTGTTATCGATTAAACCTTTTGTTTTGCCTCCAAACATTTGTTCCTTATGGTCTCTCTGCTCAGATCCAACATTGGCGACAAGGGTAAAGTGGAGTTGCCAACAGCGTCAATTTATTTGAACTTGGTCCACTTTGCAAAGGCCTCAGGAGGCCACTTTACCGACAACAGGGATATCACACATTGGGAAGCTCGAATCTTTCGATGCAGGTGCAGACGACTGGACCCATATGAACATAGAACATCAAACATACAGTGCAGAAGGAAGCCATTCGGCCCATCGAGTCTGCACAGACCCACTTAAGCCCTCACTTCCCCCCTATGCCCGTAACCCAGTAACCCCTCCTAACCTTTTTGGCCACTTAGAGCAATTTATCATGGCCAATCCACCTAACCTACACATCGATAGCAAGGAGCAATATAGGATCAGAAGGCATAGAATCTGTGTGGGTAGAGTTGTGGAATCACAAAGGTTAAAAGATCTTGATGGGAGTTATGTACAGGCCCCCTAGCAGTAGTCAGGATGTGGGGCAGAAAATAAATCAGGAGATCGAAAAAGCATGTAAAAAAGGCAATATTACAATAATCATGGGGAACTTCAATATGCAGGTGGATTGGGAAAATCAGGTTGGTAGTGGATCCCAAGAAATGGAATTTGTGGAATGTCAAAGAGATGGTTTTTTGGAGCAGCTTGTGACAGAGTCTACTAGGGAACAGGCAATTCTGGATTTGGTGATGTGTAATGAGGCAGACTTGGTTAGGGAACTTAAGGTGAAGGAATCCTTTTTTTAAAAAAATAATTTTTATTAAAGTTTTCACAAAATATCAACAATAAAATGTAAAAGGAACCCAATAGAATTAAATACAAAACAAAACAAAACAACCCCGTGCCCCCCTCCCCCCATACATAAATAATAAATTAACACCCGCCGAAACACATAGCAAACATAGCAAATATATACACCCCCTCAGATCCCCCAGTACAGACAAACAAAAATAAAATAGAACCCCCCCTCCCCCCCGGTTGCTGCTGCTGACTATTGTCTACCGTTCTGCCAGGAAGTCTAAGAACGGTTGCCACCGCCTGAAAAACCCTTGCACCGATCCCCTTAAGGCAAATTTCACCCTCTCCAATTTAATAAACCCCGCCATATCGTTGATCCAGGAATCCACGCTTGGGGGCCTCGCATCTTTCCACTGAAGAAGAATCCTTCGCCGGGCTACCAGGGACGCAAAGGCCAGAATACCGGCCTCTTTCGCCTCCTGCACTCCCGGCTCCTCTGCAACCCCAAATATTGTGAGCCCCCAGCCCGGTTTGACCCTGGATCCTACCACCCTCGACACCATCCTCGCTACGCCCTTCCAAAATTCCTCCAGCGCTGGGCATGCCCAGAACATATGGGTGTGGTTTGCTGGGCTCCCTGAGCACCTAACACACCTGTCCTCACCCCCAAAAAAACGGCTCATCCTTGTCACGGTCATGTGTGCCCTATGCAGCACCTTAAACTGTATGAGGCTGAGCCTCGCGCACGAAGAGGAAGAGTTCACCCTCCCTAGGGCATCTGCCCACGTCCCCTCCTCGATCTCCTCCCCCAACTCCTATCCCCACTTACCCTTCAGCTCCTCCACCGAGGCCTCCTCCTCCTCCTGCATCACGTGGTATGTTGCCGAGATCTTCCCCTCTCCAACCCACACCCCTGAGAGCACCCTGTCCTGTACCGTGCGTGGCAGCAGCAGCGGGAATTCCACCACTTGCCGCCTGGCAAACGCCCTTACCTGTAGATACCTAAAGGTGCTTCCCGGGGGGAACCTGTACTTCTCCTCCAGCTCACCCAGGCTCGTGAACTTCCCATCCACAAACAGGTCCCCCACCTTCTTACCCCTGCCCTGTGCCACCCCGAAAACCCTCCATCTATTCTCCCTGGGACAAACCGGTGGTTCCCCCGTATCGGGGTCCACACCAAGGCCCTCACTTCTCCCCTGTGCCGCCTCCATTGCCCCCAGATTTTGAGGGTAGCCGCCACTACCGGGCTCGTGGTATACCTCATTGGAAGGAGCGGCCGCGCCGCCGTTGCCAGCGCCTCCAGACTCGTACCCTCACAAGACGCCGTCTACAGCCTCTTCCATGCCGCCCCCTCCCCCTCCATCACCCACTTGCGCATCATCACGGCATTGGTGGCCCAGTAGTACCCGCAGAGGTTGGGCAGCGCCAGCCCCCCCCCATCCCAACTCCGCTCCAGGAACACCCTTCTCACCCTCGGAGTCCCTTGCGCCCACACAAACCCCGTTATGCTCCTGTTCACCCGCCGAAAGAAGGCCTTCATGATAAGAATGGGGAGGCACCTGAACAGGAACAAAAACCTTGGGAGCACCGTCATCTTGACTGACTGCACCCTACCCGCCAGGGACAGCGGCAGCGCGTCTCACCTCTTAAATTCCTCCTCCATTTGCTCCACCAGCCTCGTGAAATTAAGTCTATGCAGGGCCCCCCAGCTCCTGGCCACCTGGACCCCCAAATACCTGAAGCTCCTCTCCGCCCTTTTTAGTGGGAGCTCGCCAAACCCCCTCTCCTGGTCCCCTGGGTGAACCACGAACAACTCGCTCTTCCCCATGTTGAGCTTGTACCCTGAGAAATCACTGAACTCCCTGAGGATCCTCATTACCTCCGGCATTCCCCCCACCGGTTCCGCCACATATAGCAGCAAGTTGTCCGCATAGAGCGACACCCATTGCTCCTCCCCACCCCGCACCAGCCCCCTCCAGTTCCTCGACTCCCTCAGTGCCATAGCCAGGGGATCAATCGCCAGTGCGAAGAGCAGGGGGGACAGAGGACACCCCTGCCTCATCCCTCGATGCAACCGAAAGTACTCAGACCTCCTCTTGTTCATGGCCACACTCGCCATCGGGACCTCGTACAACAGCCTAACCCACCTGATGAACTCCTCCCCAAACACGAACACCTTCAGCACCTCCCACAAGTACTCCCACTTTACCCTATCGAAGGCCTTCTCAGTGTCCATCGCCACCACTATCTCCGCCTCCCCCTCCCTCGCCAGCATCATAATAACGTTCAGGAGCCTCCGCACATTCGCGTTCAACTGCCCCCCCTTCACGAACCCCGTCTGATCTTCGTGGATGACCTGCGGCACCCAATCCTCAATTCTCGTGGCTAAGACCTTCGCCAGCACCTTGGCATCTACATTTAACAACAAAATCAGTCTGTAAGACCCACACTGCAGGGGATCCTTGTCCCGCTTCAGGATCGAGGAGATCAGTGCCCGGGACATCGTCGGGGGCAAAGCACCCGCCCCCCCCCCTTCCCTTGCCTCATTGACGGTTCTAACTAGCAACGGGCCCAACAGGTCCACATATTTTTTGTAAAATTCGACCGGGAAACCGTCCGGCCCCAGCTCCTTCCCCGCCTGCATGCTTCCTATCCCTTTGGCCAGCTCCTCCAAACCAATCGGGGCCCCTAATCCCGCCACCAGTCCCTCCTCCACCTTCGGGAACCTCAGTTGGTCCAGAAAGCGGCCCGTCCCTCCCTCCTCCAGTGGGGCCTCGGACCGATACAGTTCCTCATAAACGTCCCTGAAGACCCCATTGATGCCAACCCCACTCCGCACCACATTCCCTCCCTATCCTTAACTCCCCCGATCTCCCTAGCTGCGTCCCACTTCCGAAGCTGATGCGCCAGCATCCGACTTGCCTTTTCCCCAGATTCATAAATCGCCACCTAGGCCTTCCTCCACTGCGCCTCCGCCTTCCTGGTGGTCAACAGGTCGAATTCAGCCTGGAGGCTACGCCTCTCCCTCAACAGTCCCTCCTCCGCCACCTCCGCGTACCTCCTGTCTACCCTCACCATCTCCCCCACCAGCCTCTCCCTCTCCCTCTGCTCTCTCCTCTCCTTGTGGGCCCTTATGGAGATCAGCACTCCCCTAACCACCGCCTTCAGCGCCTCCCAGACCATCCCCACTCGGACCTCCCCGTTATCGTTGGCCTCCAGGTATCTCTCTATACTGCCTCGGACCCGCTCGCTCACCTCCTCGTCTGCCAACAGCCCCACCTCCAAGCACCACAGTGGGCGCTGGTCCCTCTCCTCCCCCAGCTCTAGGTCTACCCAATGCGGGGCGTGATCCGAAATGGCTATCGCCGAGTACTCGGTATCCTCTACTCTCGCAATCAGCGCCCTGCTCATAAGAAAAAAGTCGATCCGGGAATAGGCCTTATGAACGTGCGAGAAGAATGAAAATTCCCTAGCCCCCGTCCTTGCAAATCTCCAAGGGTCCACCCCTCCCATCTGGTCCATAAAACCCCTCAGCACTTTAGCCGTCGCCGGCATCCTACCCGTCCGAGACCTGGAGCGATCCAATGCCGGATCCAACACCATGTTAAAGTCCCCCCCCATTATCAGGCCCCCCACTTCCAAGTCCGGGATCCGACCCAACATGCGGCGCATAAAACCCGCATCGTCCCAGTTCGGGGCGTACACGTTGACCAGCACCACCCTCTCCCCTTGCATCTTGCCCCTTACCATTGCGGACCTGCTGCCATTGTCTGTCACAATGCTCGACGCCTCGAATGACATCCTCTTTCCCACCAAGAACGCCACTCCCCGATTTTTGGCATCCAGCCCCGAATGAAACACCTGACCTACCCACCCCTTCCTCAATCTTACCTGGTCTGCCACCTTCAGGTGTGTCTCCTGGAGCATGACAACATCCGCCTTCAGCCCCTTCAGGTGTGCGAACACCCGGGCCCGTTTGATCGGCCCGTTCAGTCCCCTTACGTTCCAGGTTATCAGCTGGATCAGGGGGCTACCCCCCCCCCCACTCCCCGCCCCCCTCCCTCGCACCTACATGTGGTGGCTGGACATTGATGCCAACATCGAGAAGCTACCCCAATGTGCCCAGTGCCAGGAGCATCAGAAGCTTCCGCCGGCAGCATCCCTCCACCCGTGGGAATTGCCGGGACAACCTTGGTCACGCCTTCACGTTGGTTTGGCCGGGTCTTTCCAAGGGTAGATGTTCTCAATCAAGGTCAACGTCCACTGAAAGTGGGTGGATGTCCACCACATGCAGGCAATGACTTTGAGAGCCATGATTGAACGGCTCTGCCAGATGTTAAGCTTCCACAACATTCCGGAGGTACTTGTTTCCGACAATGGGACGGCGTGTACCAGCGCCAAATTCGCCAGGTTTTTTAGGACAAATGGGATCCGCCATGTCCACACGGCTCCATACCACCCAACCTCGAATAGTTTGGCTGAGCGGGTGGTCCAGACCTTCAAGCAGAGAACATGCAAACAGACCACGGGCTCCCTTGAGGCACGTCTGGCCCGCTTTAGTTTTTGTTATGGAACCACGCCGCACGCCATGATGGGTGTGGCACCTTCAGAGCTACTGTCAGGGCGATGGCTTCACGTACGCTTGAACTTGGTGCTGCAGGAGATTGGTGGTAGGTCCGTAGCAGACAGGCTCCGTCCGAACAGGATTCAGGTAGGCGGGAACCCCTGCGACATTTTCCACCAGGTGAAATGGTGCACGTCAGCAATTACGGTGATGGCGACACATGGATCCTGGGCGTGGTACTAAAGCAGACGGGTCTGGTCTCCTACACGGTGCAGGGCCAGGAGTCAAACAGCCACGTGGACCACTTCCGGAATTGCATGTTGGCAGTCACTAAATCACCCCTGGAAGTCTTGGCATTGTCGATCCCCCCCCCCCCGCCCAACCCCTGCCATTATCAAGATGCTGGCCCCGCAGGTCCCAGACCCCCAAGACACGGAAATGAGGGACGCAGCGACCTCTGTTTCAGACTCCGAGATAGAGACGCAACCGCTGGAGAATCCCAAGATCAAGGACGTAAGTGCAGATGCATCTATGTCGGGGCCGCCTCGATGATCCGCTCGGAAGTTGCGGGTTCCTGTGCACTACATGTCTCCGGATCCCCCACAGATGGCACCTGAGCACCCGCCCCGGGCAAAAAGGACGAGGGGCATGCTGAACAAATGGTCCCTCAGAGGAGCCAAGGAGGCCAATGATGATGGTCCATTAGGATATCAGCTTCCTTGGGGATTGCCTTAGCCTTAGGCTGGCACTCTGCATGGCTGGAGTGGATCACCAGTTGGGGTGCAACTGGCAACCACTCCAAACATCTCCGTACCATCAGCAGCACTGGTTAGTTTATGCCACATAGTGTAGGATGCATTTGTGGGCATCGGCATGTTGTATTTGATTCTCCATGGGGTTGGTCGCGCTCTCCATGGAGGAACTCATGCACTCAAAACCCTGAACCATTCTGACACACATGAGCTGAATGGACTCCTCCACTCTCAATGGACTCCTCCATTTTCAACCCATGACCCCTCCCCACACATTTCCTCAGGGAACTCCACCATGTGGGAGCACATCTGTTGCTGCTGGTCTCGCTAGAGCATCATTTCCAGTGATTCCTGAGGCCCTTCATCTGGGCCTAGCTGAGCAGAGGTGTTTCAGTCCTCCATCCTCTGAGGGGAACTGCCACAGTTGCAACTGCTGCTCTCACTTCCTCCTACAGACTCGTGACCTGCACTTCACCCAGTGCCACCCCTTGGAATTATGCGCAAACCCACTGATGTAAGTGTGGCTGGTCGAGAGGGGCAGTTGTAAGATGTGACAGTGCTTGTTCTGCTGACTCTATTTTGTGCAATTGTCCTGGTTTCATTACAGGACTCTGTTGCTTCATCTCTTGTTTAGAATGTACGGGAGACACAAGAGGAAACCATGAGAATTAGCCTTTGAGTGCAGATCCCTGTATTGCCTGTTCATTTTCTTTGTGTGGGGAGTGTTGAAATCTAGAAGGCACATCCTCCTTGTGCTTCCTCATTCCTTTCTTCCATCAATCCTTGCCATTCCTCCCCCTTAAAGATACTATCATCCAAAGATGCACCAGGAATCCCCTCTTTGCCCCAGAGAAGCTCTCACTGGGAACACCAGGAGATAAAAGACCTCATTGTTCTCAGCACCCCCCCCCCCCCCCCCCCCCCGGCCACCCTCACCCCCGACGGTCAGAGGCAAGTACAAAGTTATTGAGGCCTAAAATGAGAAACAAAAAATGCTGGAAAAAAATACGATTTTCTATTACAGGAATTGCTCTTCAATGGCCTCTATTTGTGGCAGGATTTACCTCCGAAGGCCGGGGAAACCCACATCGGGGCTGTTCCTGGGTCCCGTCCCTGTACTGGGGCAAGGGGTTGTTGTTGGAGCTTGTGAATTTCATAGACATCCAGGGCAGGGCTGCCCCTTGTTTCTCTGATGCTGGCCGACAGATCCGCCTGGAAGCAGTGAGAGAAAGCAAGAAGGTTCTCTTTCTATAGGGTGGAAGAAGAAGGCCAACCATCCAAACCACGAGGAAATGACTTGAGGTTGCTGAAAATGTGAGCAGGTGGAGTGTGGTCAGGAGGACTGGGTCCATTGCTCAAAAAGGTACAATTGGGCAGCATAGTGGCACAGTGGTTAGCACTGCTGCCTCACGGCGCCAAGGTCCCAGGCTCGATCCCGGCTCTGGGTCACTGTCTGTGTGGAGTTTCATAGATTTTCATAGAATTTACAGGACAGAAGGAGGCAATTCGGCCCATCGAGTCTGCACCGGCTCTTGGAAAGAGCACCCTACCCAAGCCCACACTACCCTATCCCCATAACCCATTAACCCCACCCAACACTAAGGGCAATTTTTGGACACTAAGGGCAATTTAGCATGTCCAATCCACCTAACCCGCACATCTTTGGACTGTGGGAGGAAACCGGAGCACCCGGAGGAAACCCACGCACACACGGGGAGAACGTGCAGACTCCACACAGGTAGTGACCCAGCCGGGAATCGAACTTGGGATCCTGGAGCTGTGAAGCAATTGCGCTAACCACTATGCTACCGTGCTGCCCAAACTAAGAAAGTTTGCACATTCTCCTCGTGTTACAACCCAAAAATGTGTAGGCTAGGTGGATTGGCCACACTAAATTGCCCCTTAATTGGAAAAAATGAATTGGGTACTCTAAATTTATAGAAAAAAGGTACAATTACCTTATTTACTCAGGCAAGATGAGTGCAACACCAGACCCTTATGACAGGCCAATTCAACTTCCAGCTGAGAAGCCTGAGGGTGCAAGTTGCTCCTGACCATGGAAGGAATGTGTGTCCAGGGTACTTCCTGACTCCTAGGCAGAGTGATAGTGCTGAAGACCTGACAACACCAACACATTCAGTTTCCTATGTCAATGAGCTATGGGAATTGGTCGCAGAGACCAACAGTGCCTTACTTCTCTCTGTTTATTTAGCCCTTGCAGGAGAAAACTGTTCTCAATGCCAGAGAAGGGTCTCTCATTGGATGGGTGTCCCCTGTAGCCATCTGGGATGGCCACTTCCAGAATACAAAATGGACACTTGCAAAGAATATAGGCAACTGTGGACAATGTTAGGAAAACAAGCAGCCTGTATGCATATTGGAGAAACAGCTCCCAGACGGAATTGAAACTATAGGTCAATTAGCATATTGATGCCCCATCTCCGGGAACAAAGGAAAGACACTCAAGCAACCGATACTGTGTCAGACATCCCGGCGCCAGTTCCCCAACCGAAAGCACAAACAAAGCAAGGCCAACGGCCACCAAAGACACGGACAGCCATCAGGGCACCCACCCCTTTATTGGTCAAGATCAATACCAGTGATCGAGAAGCGGCCCAATTAATTGGGACCAAGTTTAAGGCTCGTCTAAAAGTGCGCAAAGCCCCTCCAAGTATAAGAAGGAACCCTCACAAGAGATTTGCTGTCTTGAATTTGGCTCTCAAAGCGGAGGGCCTGTACTGCGCTGTAATGTTCTATGTCTATGTTCTAAGTAAGTCCAAAGTCAACGCTCGCTACCAGACGGACGACCTTAGCTGTTCTCCTGTACCACTTCGAACCCAACAACCTCAGATCCGAAGAACGGCCATTGTTCCTCTGGCTGAGTGGGCACCCGAAGCTAAGTATAGGCGTTAGCATTAGGGATAGTTTAGTTTGTAGTACTTTGTGCATGAGTAGATATTACTGTGTGTGTAAATAAATAGTATTGACTCTGAACTAACTAGCTGGTGTATTGGCTCTTTGATCAGTATTCGGGTTTGAACCTTGTGGCGGTATCGAGAGATACCTGGCGACTCGAAAGCAAACATAATTAGGATTAAGGAAGGCGACCATATTGACCGCCATATTCATAACCAGAGAAACAGAGCAAAACCTCTCTCCACATCATCACTGCCATGGAGGAGGGAACCATGGAGATCACCAGGGTGGTCCGCCAGGAGCAAGTCAAACGAGAGAAGGGCAGTCCTGGTGGAGAAGATGAAAAGATATTGAAATCTCTAGATGAAGGGGTGTGAAGTGCATTCCTCCTCATCTGATGGCATGTAAAAACATTACAGTGTCTGAGAATTTCTTTTATTTGAACACCTTTTTTTTTGCACATAGACACCATTGTGCTTGCCTCTGATTGGCTGTAGAAGTATGAGAACAATGGGATGTTTTATCTCTCTTTACTCCCCATGGTGAAAGCTTCTTTGGGGCATAGGAGGGATTCCTAATGACACATCTGTTCCGGACAGGAAGAGGTTTAATTTAAACAGCCTTGATTTTTCCACTTATTGCCCTTCCGTAATCAGAAAGGTGTTTTGATTCCCCCTTTATAAGCAGTGGCATATTTTCCAACCCCTCGGCAATTTCAGACAAATTTATTACAGCCACTGCCATTCCAGTGGGTCCTCACAGAATCCCAGAATTGTTATAGCGGGAAAAGGAAGCCATTCTGGCCATTCCTGTCTGCATCGGCTGTCTTAATGAGTCATTCACTTTGTGCCATTCCCCGCATTCTCCCTGTAACCGTGTACATATTTCCTTTTCTGATAATAGTCTAATTCCTTTTTGAATGCCTCTGTCTCCACTGATCAGTGGGACAACCGGTCTAATGGCAACTCAGAGATTCGGAATGTCCTGGGAGACAGCCGCATGCACCCAGTCTCTAAAGTCTTGAAGTGACTCACAAATCTGTCCCATGCTGCCATCAGAGCTGCTGCTTGCAGCATTTTCTGCACATTTAATAGTGAGTAAGTTGACACGTGGCCCGTTTTCCC
Organism: Scyliorhinus torazame; assembly: GCF_047496885.1. Classification (NCBI taxonomy): domain Eukaryota; kingdom Metazoa; phylum Chordata; class Chondrichthyes; order Carcharhiniformes; family Scyliorhinidae; genus Scyliorhinus; species Scyliorhinus torazame. The sequence continues at coordinate 101,817,151 of NC_092721.1, forward strand.
TTTCATGGAAGTCCAGTGGCCACTCATTCTCTTCAGCTGATTTTCCTCAAGGAAACTTGGGAGGTCCATCGAATTGAAATTCTTCTTTTGTGTTGTGGCAATGTCCTTGATCCTTTTTGCCATCGCAGCCTGTTCCTCCAGTCGAAGTCATTCTTGAAAAGTGGGACAATATCATGCATGACCCATCTCGTGTAGTTACCTGACAGGCAATTCACCATATACATTCCTGTGTATGTGCTGCACCTCCCCCCCCCCCCCCCCCCCAACCCCCAACCCCCAACACCATCTACTGTAATTTCCAGGTTTGGAAATTTAAATGCTGCACTCTTTGCCCGAGAGCATTTTGCCCGATCTACTTTTACTTCCACATGCTGTATTCCTGGTCTAATTTCTAAGATAGTGTCACATATCATGTCATTGCAGCTTCATGTGGATCCAATGGCATGACATACTGGAATTCAAATCCAAATCTAGTGACATCAATTGGCTCTCGATTTATTTTCTGCCGTAACTGGTATGTGTGACCTGTACTTGACCCAGAAATCCAACATGACACGGCACTCAAGTCAATTGGAAAACATTATTCATGACTGTTCAAATTCAGCTAAACATGGCTTGTACATTGCATCATCAGATAAACATTATGGCATTTATGTATTGTTTTAAAACTGTAGACATTAGGAACGTAATTAAAGATTTTCCAACCATTAAACACAACTAACGGATTGTCATGTGAGAGTACCTTTAATAAATGGGTGTGTATAGAAATATCTGTAGTGAGAGTACCTTTAAGAAATTGGTGTTTACTACTGCAGTGATGTCGGAGAGTGGGTGGAGCTGGGCTGTCTGTCAGCTTTTTACTTTTGTTTTTGAGCAGGCTGCAGGGTGTGTTTTAGTTTCATTTTGAGTGTTGGAGCTGAAGCCAGACCAAGCAGGTGTACTGCTGTTCTCTCTGCCATCAAAAGACTATCTCTTGATCATTTGGGGAATTCAGAATTATAAATGTTTTCAGTAGTGACTTTAACCTGATGTGCTTCTGATAAAGGTTTTGTTTATAAGTCGTATGGATGTTAAAAAAGAAAGCTTAAAAGATTACTTAGTGTTGTATTCTTTGGGGGTTGTATTTGAATTGATGGTTGCTCAGATGTTCACTTTATATTTCAAAAAGGTTAACTTGAGTTCATAGAATAAACATTGTTTTGCTTTAAAAAATACTTTTCCATTTCTGCTGTACCACACCTGTAGAGTGGGCCGTGTGCTCCCCATACCGCAATCTATTAAAAGTTGTGGGACAGATGAACTCCATGATACACTTTGGGGTTCTCTAAACCCTGGCCCATAACAGAATTCTCCGTTCTTGAGACTAAGCATTGATGCCGGGGCAGGATTCATGAAGTTCCATGAAAGCAAACTAGCGCCGCACCTGGACCGATTCAGCGACTGTTAAGGGGCTAGCACCGGTTTTACATCGAACACCATGGATTCTAATGAGAAACGGTGCCGGGTTTGCCAGATTCGCGATTGACACTCGGGAGGCTGACAAGCTGTAGCCGCATAAACACACTTCACTCCCGACACAAACCATCCCAGCCAACAAGATGTCAGCAAGCAGAGCGGCCCCAGGATTCACTGATGCCAAGCTTGAGACCCTCCTGGAGGAGAGCCGGGCCACCGGGAAGGAGGCTGCCAGTCGCCGCCCTTCGCCGTACCTGGGAGCAGGTGACAGAGTCAGTCAGCGCCGTGAGCAACACCATTAGGACCGGCCTGCAGTGCTGTAACAAAACTGTTCGACAACCTCAGGGTGGCCAGTGTGAGTTGGCGGCACTGTGCCCCTGGCAGCAAACTCCATCGAAAACACCAGTAACCCTACCCTTCAACCCCCCCCCACCCAAAGGGCAGCCAAACCCTCACCGCGCACCGCATGCCAGCACCCATACTGGCTGCCATGGCCGGGTGCCCTGGCCACAGAAGCCACCAGCTACCCATCCCCTGGGCTGCATGCGTCAGACTGTCTAACACTGCGCATTTTCTCTCCCCCCCCCCCCCCCCCCACCCCCACCCTCCGAAAGCCGCCCATAACTGCTGGGAGTGGGAGCAGACTGTAGGGGAACTGCTGGACCGGCACCCCTCATTGCGGTAGATTAGCGGGCCCTGGTCGTGATCAGCGGGCCCAAGGAAAGGGTAGTCGTCCGGGTGGAGATCGGTCTCAGGCGAGGAAGTGAGACCCTGTCGAGTTGCAGTTCCCCATGACACCTGTATCAACCCCAGGGACTAGCTGCCACCCAAACGGGTTTCGGGCTTCTGGAATGGACAGTCCCATCGATCATGGAGTTGCCGATGAAGAATGAGGGGTTGTTGACGAGCATCCAGCACCTGCAGGCGCAGGTGGGGGAGTCCAACCGCGTGCAGGAACAGGAGGTGGTGCCGGTCATGTGTACCACCCAGGCCAACACTGCATGGGTGGTGTCCATGGTGGATGCCAGGGGCAAGGATTTTGGCCAAGGATCAGCATGTCTAAGGCCTGGGGCAATCTGTGCAGGCGGGGGGCGAGGCCCAGGACAGGGCTGCCCTCTCACAGGCAGATATGTGCCAGAGCCACCTGGACACTGCAGCGGTGCTCCTGAGCATGGCCCAGTCACAGCGGGCCATGGCTGAGAGCGTCGGCGGCATTGCCCAGGCGCGGGCCAACGTGGTGTGGACACAGAGGGAGGTGGCCCAGTCCCAGAGTGAGATGGCGTAGTCACTGGCTAATGTGGCACAGACCCAGAAGGTGCGGGCACAGTCACAGCGTAATGTGGCGTAGTCCCAGGTGGAGGTGGTCCACTTCCTGTTCTCCATGGCTGCAAGAATGCAGACCCTTGTCAAGACAGCAGCGGGACTCCAGGACTGGCACTGCCAGCTGGCGGGGGGGCCTCAGGGGCTGGCTCCGCTCGCACTCCAGTCCCATCCAGTAGCCCAGGGGGGGCCGCAGGGCACCCCAAGGGAGGAGGAGGTGATGGGGCCTGTGCCGGTGACTTCTGCAGGGGAGGTGCCGGAACACCGCAGCACCTCAGACTCATCCCCCAACCCTCCCTCCTGTCCCTGGCGCATCTGGTGGGCAGTGGGCAGAAAAGGGCGACACAACACTTCCTTGGACACCCAAGAAGCAGCCAGGCCCATCCAGGCCCAGTCGCCCCAGAAAACAGCTGCCAAAGGGGACCCAGGTCACTGGACGGGAATCACAGCAGCCTACCTCGATTCCTGATGTACCATCTGGGGGGTCCAACTAGACGTAGCGTTGGGGCCCATAAGGCCAGAAAATTAGACACCAGTTAAGTTGGCACAGTTGTAGGGCACAGTTTAGTGATAGGGCTAGGGCACGAATCTAATGTATGCTTTTACATTAAACACCTGCTCACACTGTTACAACCTGTCTTGGTGCTCTGCCAGATGTGAGGGTGTGAGGGGTGGGGCCGCAGAAGGGGTGCGGGTGGGGGTGTGTGGGGGAGAATTGGAGGATGTTGTGGGTGGGCTTGACTCAGGGACCGCAGTTCAGCAAGCGTTCACCGATCCGGTGTCCCACCCCCAACCCAGCAGACCCCTCCCCCCACCATCCTCCTCCTCGGCTACCCTAGGGAATCGATGGGACCATGTGATGGACTAGCCAGCTCCGTGGAGGGATCACCTAGGTGGACGGTGGAAAGTGCTACCATGGGCAGGAGTCACGTGTTGTCAAACGATGCAGAGTACCAAATTTCATCGCTGAGCAGATTGTCATCACTTCCATCCCATGGACCACTGTTACTGCCAACCCAGAGCCTGCACCCCGTAGTGTGACAGGTATGTATCACAGAAGGGGTTGCAGGCAGAGCACACGTTGTGCAGCCTCCCATGCCTGCCCAGTCCCCATATTCTGCCCATCCTCATCCTCCCCGGGGAGTACTGTCATTCATCCTCCTGCTCCAGCACTTCGCCCCGCTGCTGCGCGATGTTGTGGATGCAGTAGGCCACCACAATGCGGGCAACCCTCTCTGCATCGTACTGGAGGGCCCCTCCAGAGTGGTCCAGGCACCTGAACCACGACTTCAGGATGTTGAAGCACTGCTCGATCACGCCCCTCGTTGCTGAATGGGCATCGTTGTAGCGCGTCTCCGGGTTGGTCTGTGGCCTTCGGACGGATGTCATCCGCCACGACTGCAGCGGATAACCCGTCACCCAGGAGCCAGCCCTCCCAGCTGGGGGTGCACCTCAAAGAGGCCGGGAATTGTAGAGTGGGCCAGGATAACGGGCGCAGGCGTGTATGATGCGCATCTGATGGTCACACACCAGCTGCATGTTCAGCGATTGGAACCCCTTTCAGTTTGTGTAGAGCGGCCTGAGATCTGCAGGTACCCGGATGGTGACATGCATCCCGTCGATCACCCTCTGAATCTGGGGCATGGTGGCGAACCCCACTGCCTGGGCATCCTTAGTGCACATTGAAATGGATGTATTGTGCCAACTGGGCATACAGGGCTTCTATGACGGAACGGATGTACCTGTGCGCCGAGCTCTGTGAGATCCCGGACAGGTCCCCACTCGGCGTTGGAAGGGTCCGGTGGCGTACACTTTCAGGGCGATCGTCACCTTCACAGCCACTGGGAGCGGGTGTCCTCCCCCATGGCCCCATGGTGCCAGGTGTGCCATTATCCGGCAGATATGTCACACTGTTCCCGTGCTCAGCCGGAGCCTTTGACAACATGGCCGGTCCGGCAGGTCCTCGAATGATAGGAGCTGCCGGTACTCACGAGGCCTCCTACGCACCATCTCCTCCTCCTCCTTGGCATTGTGGGCGGCCAGCCATCCACCCTCAGCTGTTACCTCCTGTTCTTCCAAAGCTTGCTCCACTGCTGCACCCTGCACTACTGCAGCTTCCTCCTCCTCGAGCAACTTCAGCTCGTAAAGCCGCAGTGCATCCTCCAGGGCCACCATTGTTGGTTGAATTCCAATATCCATTATCTGCAGGGGGTGAAAGGCCGACATGTTAGCATGGTGCGTACCCCCGTGCACAACCAGGTCCAGCGGGCTACATGGTGGCCCCGGTTGGCACTACGGATTCGGCCTCCCCCTTATCCCCCCATCCCCGCACTCATGGCCCCGCCGGTGCCTGCAACGTGGGGGCCTCTGGCCCCGGCGCCCATTCCTGCTACCAGAGGTACCGTCGGCTGGTGCTGCCCTTGCGAGGGGGATGCTCCATGGTCCCCACCCAGCGCCCCCCTGTATGGGCTACTGTGGGCATTGCTCTTGGGCGGGCCGTGTGATGCCTCACCGGCGGGATGCAGCCATTTGCGGGGCAGGGGTGCAGGGGTAGTGGGTGAGTGAGTGCGGGCTGAGGTGTGGGTGTGGGGGTGGTGAGGTGGGTGACTGGGAGATGGGGTACGGGGTGTTGAGGTGTAGGGTGGGGGTGGGGGGTGGGGTGCAGGAGGTGGGAGAGCTTATTAAAATTCATTTTTGCGGGATGCGGGCATCGCAGGTTCGGCCAGCATTTATTGCCCATCCCTAGTTGCTCTTCAGAAGGAGGTGGTGAGTTGCTTTCTTGAACCACTGCAGTTTTTGAGGTGTAGGTATACCCACTGTGCTGTTAGGGAGGGAGTTCCAGGATCCTGCCCCAGGGACAGGGAGGGAACGGCGATATATTTCCAAGTCAGAGTGGTGAGTGATTGGAGGGAAACCTTCAGGTGGTGGGGCTCCCAGGTATCTGCTGCTCTTGTCCTTCTAGATGGTAATGGTCATGGGTTTGGTGCTGTCTAAAGAACTTTGGTGAGTTACTGCAGTGCATCTTGTAGACGGTACACTTGGCTGCCACTGTTCGTCAATGGTGGAGGGTTTGAATGTTTGTGGAACGGGGAGCAATCAAGCGGGCTGCTTTGTCCTGGATGACGTCAGCTTCTTGAGTGTTGTTGGAGTTGCACTTATCAGACGTGCTTGTTCGGTGAATTGGGCATTCAAAATTCTCCTTTAGTGTATCCGACCAGACGCTGGAGTGTGGCGACTGGGGGATTTTCACAGTAACTTCATTGCAGTGTCAACGTAAGCCGACTTGCGACACTAATCAAGATTATTATTATTATTATCCAGGCAAGTGGAGAGTATTCTATTACACTCCTGACCTGTGCGTTGTAGATGGTGGACAGGCTTTGGGGGGTCAGAAGGTGAGTTACCCGTCGTAGGGCTCCTTATCTTTGACCTGCCCTGGTAGCCACAGTATTAATTTGGCTAATCCAGTTCAGTTTCTGATCAATGGTAACCCCCAGGATGTGGGGGCTGCGTTGTGGGGTGGAGGAGCACCCATACGGCCGGTGTCACTCTGCAGAACCAGGGGCCAAGGTGGATGGTCAGTGGGGTGCACAGCAAGATGGCTGCCTTGCACACTGTGGTGATGGAGTCCATGCCTGGACACAGCTCCAGTCCCATGGGGGTCACCCAAGCCCCACGCCCGTCCCGTGGTCCCCTCACCCCAGCCAGCCTGGCCAGTATCAGAACCTGCAGCCTACGGTCGCACCTCTCCGTGTCCTACCTCTCTCTCTTCCTCATCATCCACCGTGCCTGTTTCTCAATTTTTAAAAGCACAGGTGAACCTTGCTGTCGGGAATTCGCCCCAGTGGAGGCGAAGAATCGTAGAGGCCCCGAAGAATACCGGTTCAGGCGCACTAATGATACGCCAACAGCGTTTACTGTCTATGCAGAGTGGAATGCATTGGCGCCACTGTCGAGGCACTGGAAAATTGCGATTTGGCCTGAAACCGGTGCCCGCCATGATTTTGGCATTGAATCAGATTCTCCGCCCAATCGCATTTCCCGATTTCAGTGTTGCCCGACAGAGAATCCCACCCAAGATGTCTCAGAAACATCAAAGGAAGTCAAAACAATTGGTGTATTAGCATAATAATAATAACCTTTTTTGTCACAAGTAGACGTACATTAACACTGCAATAAAGTTACTGTGAAAAGACCCTAGTCGCCACATTCCGGCGCCTGTTCGGGTACACAGAGGGAGAATTCAGAATATCCAAATTACCTAACAGCGCGTCTTTCGGGACTTGTGGGAGGAAAACGGAGAACCCGGAGGAAACCCACGCAGACACAGGGAGAACGTGCAGCATCCACACAGACAGTGACTCAGCCGGGAATCAAACCTGGAGCCCTGGAGCTGTGAAGCAACAGTGCTACCCACTGTGCTACCGTGCTGCCAGTTAGTAGCAATCAAACATTTTGAAACACATTTGATTCAATAGCTGTTATAGGGTCATAACAATGCAGAGGGAGACGATTCGGCCCATCGAGTCTGTACTGACCCTTCGAAAGGCCACCCTACCTTTGCCGAATCCCCCTCCCTGTAACCGCAGCCTAAGGGGTAATTAGCTTGGCCAATCCACCTAACCTGCACATCTTTGGACTGCGGGAGGAAACCGGAGCACCCAGAGGAAACCCACACAGACACGGGGGAGAAAGTGCAAACTCCACACAGTCACCTGAGGCCAGAAACAAATCTGGGTCCCTGGTGCTGTGAGGTAGCAGTAGTAACCAGTGTGCCACCATGCCACCCTTGTTCTTAATCATTAACAGTTTCAGAGCCTGGAGTTTACAACTGATATGCTCATCAAGGGTTAACTGAGCATTTCATAAGGAAGGAGCTGACATTTATATTGTGCTATTCAGGACTGCTCTTCGGGGGCATTATAGAACACACTTTTTAGCGTCTGACTTTGCTGCTCCATGGAGCTGTGGTAAATCACTGCTATAATGCAACCAGTTGAGTGACAAGATCCGTAATGAAGGTCAGCACTTGTCTGTAGTATTAAGTAGTCATTTAAACTTTTGAGTGCTCAGGTCTTAATGGTACAATACCACTGTGCTATGTATGCTGTCAAACAGAGTAAAGCTAGTTAGATTGGCAAACACTGGAAGTGTTCCAGCAGGGAGTGAGAGAAAGAAGGAATTCCATTTATGGCACGGATTATAGGAAGAACAAGCAGGTTAGTAGTTCTTAAATTCATATTAAACTAATTTTCAGCACAGTGGTTCATAATCATAAATATAAGCAATAACTCAGATGATCCATCCTTCGCGAATATCTACCAACTTTACAAAGCAATCTCTTCTAGCCATTTTGCCTACAATAGAAATATTAAAATTATTATTTCAATTTTTTTTTTAATAGTACCCAATTATTTTTTTCCCAATTAAGGGGCAATTTAGCATGGCCAATCTACCTATCCTGCACGTCTTTGGGTTGTGGGGGTGAGACCCACGCAGACACGGGAAAAATGTGCAAACTCCACACAGACAGTGACCTGGGCCGGGATCGAACCCGGGTCCTCAGCCCCTCCTGATAGCTTATAATTTGTATTTCAACCAGTGAATCTCTCATACTATCCTGGATGCTAACTTGGAATTGAGGGAATGAATGACAGTGTGGTGTTCTGGTGACTATTTCTTCTGTTCCTATATGTCATGAAGGGCAGCACGGTGGCGCAGTGGTTGGTACAGTTGCTTCACAGCTCCAGGGTCCCAGGTTCGATTCCCGGCTTGGGCCACTGTCTGGGCGGAGCCTGCACGTTCTCCCCGTGTCTGCGTGGGCTCCCTCTGGGTGCTCCGGTTTCCTCCCACAGTCCAAAGATGTGCAGGTTAGGTGGATTGGCCATGATAAATTGCCCTTAATGTCCAAAAAGGTTAGGTGGGGTTACTGGGTTATGCGGATAGGTTGGAGGTGTGGGCTTAAGTAGGGTGCTGTTTCCAAGGGCCGGTGCAGACTCGATGGGCCGAATGGCCTCCTTCTGCGCTGTAAATTCTATGATAACATCTATGACAGTGTCCTTCAACTCATCAGAATATTGGGAATGGCATCCTGGGATTGCATACTGACATTAAAACGTTAACTGTGAGTGGAGTGCATGTAGCGTGCATCATCCATCTGAGATAAGGAACTGTGTGCAGAAGCTTAGGGGTGTTGACACCTGCATACAAGAATGAAAATCCACTTTTAGATCTGTTGCTTGTGCTAATATGGCAAAATATTTGGTCCTGGCTGTCATGATTATACATCAGCATATCATGGTGCAATCACACACACACACTGACACACTGATGGACATACAGTAGGACCAACCAGCATACACAACATCGCAGCCAATCACCAGTGAGAGCACACGCACTATAAAGACAGGGGACACCAGAGTTCCCGCTCATCCTAGCAGCAGCCAGCTCAGAGCACAGAGCTCACAGCCTGCCTCTCAGACATTCACCATGGGCGGAGTGCCTCGCCTAGATAGTGATAGGACAGGGTCCACAGATAAGCTGGTAATGCACGTACCCAAGCTTACAGTATGTTATTACAGTTGAGTTGTTAATAAAATAGAGTTACACCATCTCCAGCCGTGTTGACCTGTTTGTAGACCAGAACACCCAACACGACATGGTTCCAGGAGTGGACGCATACTAGCCCCTGTGAGACCTACCTGCAACTTATCAGCAATCCACCATCCTGCAGCATGGAGAACATCAACCCGCTGCCGCCGCTCCGCATCGCTGGCAATCTCGGGGTGACTTGGAAGCTTTTTAAACAGCGCTTCCAGCTCTTCCTAGAGGCCACAGACAGGGAGAATGCATCAGACACCAGGAAGATTGCCCTTCTCTCCACGGCAGGGCAACACGCCATCCACATCTTTAACTCCCTTACATTCGTGGACGGCGAGGACAAAACCATAAATACAAGATGGTGCTCCTAAAATTTGATGAACACTTCAGCGTTGAAGTCAACGAAAGCTTCGAAAGGTACCTGTTCCAGCAGTGCCTGCAGGGTAAGGACGAGCCTTTACAGTCTTATTTAACGCACCTCCGCATCCTCGCGCAGTCCTGCGGTTATGGGCCCACCTCTGACTCCATGATACGCAACCAGATAGTTTTCGGGGTCATGTCGGACACCCTGCGCCAGCAGCTCCTTAAAATCAAGCAGCTCACCCGAGCGACGGCCATCGAGACCTGTGTCCTGCATGAGAACGCCACCAGCCGGTACTCACACATCCAGGCGGCTGAAATGGCGTGGCAGGGGCCCCACAAGGCGGAACGGGTCCAGACGATCGAGTACCTCCCGGCCCGCGGCCCGGAGGAGGGCAGTCGTTTCACGCGCTTTCCGAGGCCTCCTGCGCTTGTACGCGCCAAAAGAAGGGACGTTGACGCGGAGGAACGCGATGCGCAGGCGCGCACTACGCAAGACCGCACCACGCATGCGCGGTGGTGCAACAAACGCACTGACGTCATAACGTGCGGCAACTGTGGCTCCGCCCATTAAAGCGGCAATGTCCGGCCAAAGGGCGACAATGCCTACGCTGTGGCAGGCTTGGCCACTATGCTGCCTGCTGTCGAGCACCTCAGCCTGCCAACTCGCAACAGTTTAACCAGCCTCGCAGAAATGTTCGGGCAATTCTACCCACGTTCCCCGAGTCCGATCCTGACATCATACAGACCAGTGACACCGAGGACAGGGAGCCTTTCCGCATTGCTGTCATCATCAAGAGCAAGCTGTCCCCGAGTCGAACGCACCAGCCGCTGTCGGTGCACAGCATTGATCCGGATGACGAGTGGTGTGCCACCCTGACGGTCGACCCAAATTTGTCGCCCACCCCAAAGACTTGATTTATAAGCCTTGCACTATTGGACTCACTGACTTGTTCTGCCGTACTGTTTAAGAGTTTTTCATCGTTTGTTAATAGCATTTGTTTCGTTCTTGGTGTAACATAGTTTTCCTCTGCACCTGGCATCTTCCCGTGTATATAGCATAGCCACATGTACATATTGATGTAAATAATGCACACACATGATCAGACACATTCACTACACTTTATTTATTCTCATGTCGGCACATATTCTTTGTGAAAAGGGGGGATGTCATGATATACATCAGCATATCATGGTGCAATCACACACACACTGACACACTGATGGACATACAGTAGGACCAACCAGCATTCACAACATCGCAGCCACTCAAGTGAGAGCACACGCACTATAAAGACAGGGGACACCAGAGTTCCCGCTCATCCTAGCAGCAGCCAGCTCAGAGCACAGAGCTCACAGCCTGCCTCTCAGACATTCACCATGTGCTGAGTGCCTCACCTAGATAGTGATAGGACAGGGTCCACAGATAAGCTGGTAATGCACGTCCTCAAGCTTACAGTATGTTATTACAGTTGAGTTGTTAATAAAATAGAGTTACACCATCTCCAGCCGTGTTGACCTGTTTGTAGACCAGAACACCCAACACGACACTGGCAGTATGATCTTCACTGAGTGGGTGAGACATTTATCTGGTTGAAACATTACATTTCCTCCTGTACTCTATTGCTGGCCATGTGGTTGGGAGATGGTTTTAATAAATTCTGCTTTCCCCCTACAATGCCCTCATTATGGTTTCCTTTCCTGTTTGTTATCATTGCATCGATTGTTGGCATGGATTTTGAGGTGGTAATTCTGATGGCAAGAGTGTCAACGTTTACCATCAATATTCTGTGAAACTGACAGCACCTTCTGGAGTCCACCCACGTGCAGTTAAATGTGAAGTCCAGAATTTGCTGTCAGGAATTCGCTACATTTCTCCAGGAACTGTGCTGTTGATCTCCCCCTGAATACAATCATAGACCATTGAATTGATGAGAGCTTCCACTTTTATGTTTGTCATGTCCAGTGCAGGCATGAAGATATTACAAACTTTAACCCTGCATTCTTTTTAAAAATAAAAGTGGACACGAAAAGCTGTTTGAAATGACGATAGCAGATCGTGTGATTTGGCAGTACGCAGTCCCAAATGGTCCTGAAACTCAAGCAAAATACCTAACTACGTATGGACAATCACAGCCACTTGTGAAATTCACACATGCCTTTGTGAAGGATGCAGCATCAACAGAAAAGACCATGGACAAAAGAGACATCAAAACTCAATGGGTGCTGGACAAATATGAAATGGATCTCATCAATCATTCATTTTATTGTGTTATCTCCCTATCCCAAACACAAAGACCGTGACTGTCTGAAACACTCAAAGTGTGAAAAGTCACAAAACGGGATGTTTACCAGTCTAACACACTAACCTGTTTGGAAAAGGACTTTGGGTCTTTCCGAGGTCACATGGGTAAGGCAGCCATGGTCACGAACTGCTTTAAAACATATAACAGCAGAAGCTGCTCTGAAACAAAAGCATAAAAATGGCAGCAAAACCATCGAACTAACTGCAAAACAACAAGGCAGCCAAGGGAATAAACGGCTATATCTTGAAAGGAGGAGAATGATTCCTCCCCCCAACCTGTTCCTGCTTCAAGGTCACCTGATGGCCACCTCCTGGCAATTCAACCACAAGAGGCCCCACCGCTTACTGTGAATCCTGTGTCCATTTAGAGACCCTTGCTCCAGCTAAAGCATTAATTCATTGGGGAATCTACAGGTCTGCGACAAATGAAACTGAAATTGTTCCAAATTGTAATCATGGGCGGGATGGCCCGACGCCGGTGCCAAGAGCGGCGCGAACCACTCCGGCGTTGGGCCACCCAGAAATTGCAGAATCCTCCGCACTTCCAGGGGCTAGGCCGGCGGCGGAGGGGTTGCCGCTGCGCCAACCGGCACCGAAGGACCGCCGTGGTCCTGCGCATACGCAGGGTTTTTTTCTCCGCACCGGCCATGGCGGAGCCCTACAGAGGCTGGCACGGAAGGAAGGAGTGTCCTCACGGCACAGGCCCGCCCACAGATGGGTGGGCCCCGATCGCGGGCCAGGCCACCATGGGGGCCCTCCCCCGGGGCCGGATCCTCCCGTGCCCCCCGAGGACTCCAGTAGACGGCCTACTAGTCAGGTCCCGCTGGGATGGATCATGTCCATTTCACGCCGGCGGGACTGGCCGAAAATGGGCAGCCACTTGGCCATCGGGGCCCGAAGAATTGCCGGGGGGGGGGGGGGCGCTGTCAACGGCCCCCGACCGGCGTGGCGTGATCCCCGCCCCAGCCCGAAAACCGGCGCCGGAGAATTCGGCAGCCAGTGGCGGGGCGGGATTCACGCCGCCCCCCGGCAATTCTCCGACCCGGCGGGGGGGTCGGAGAATCCTGCCCACTGTTTTCTACATCTATTTCTCTCTGTGTGTGCGTAACAGTGTGTGTAAAACATTGCGTTTAAACCTTCGGGGTAAGTGTGTGTTAACAAATAATTTTTAGATTTAAGTTCACAAAACCTGCTCCTGTAAAAATTTAAGTTGGGACAAATCGCTCTGAGGGTAAGAAAACACGCTAACCTCATACATTTTTTAAAAATTCATTGACAGGATTGTGGTGTTGGGTGTTCTGACACACAGGTGAGCCAACACGGTTGTATATGGCACAACGCTATTTTATTCAAACTTATTATGTACAGTTTTGTCTTTGCACTCTGCACGTGGGGGTTCCCTGCTTGTGATGTTTCAACAGCTCTTCCCTGTTTCTTTATCCCCAGACCTACTGACCACCAGGTGTCGTGCTCGTGCTTTTTATGTGGTTGGTGTTCTTGTCTGTGATTGGTTGTGGTGTTGTGTGCTCTGATTTGCCTGTTGGTGTGTCCATCATGATGTGTGTGTTTGAATATCATGACATCCCCCCTTTTTACAAAGATATGTGCCTACGTGGTAATAAATATGATCGTGTCGTGAGTGCATCTAAGAGTGTGTGTGTGTCGTGTGCAGCATGTGCATATGACGGAACTATGTACATGGGGCGATGTCGGGTGCGTCACATGAACCAAGTTGTACCATAACATAACATAAATGCGAACGAGAGAAGAAGAAAAAAAAACTTGAACAGTTGTCCAGTCAGACGACATCTGGAACGATAAACAACAACAGGTTATCATGTAAAATTGTGCAACTTGTTAAACATATGAACGGTATTATAAGTCCAGTCTAATGGGCTTGCGACGAGTTCGGGTTGACCGCCTCAAGGGTGGATCAAGAACCACCGGCTGCTGTGCAGGCATGGCCATGAGTGGCGATGGAAAGGGCGTGATGTGCGGCAGCTCCACAAAGTCATCCTCGGAAGCCTGTTGAGGATCTGGCGTGTGCGTACTGTGTGGCTGTGAGCGCGGAAGTCGGCGAAGGGCGCGCCGATTGCGGCGACGCACTGAACCATCCGGCATGCGAACCAGGAACGAGCGGGGAGCCACTTGTCGGAGGACTTCGGCCGGTGCTGACCAGCCACCATACGGTTGATGGACGCGTACTTTGTCTCCGGAGGACAGGGGGGGCAGGTCCGTCGCTCGTGTGTCGTACCGACTTTTCTGGCGATCACGCTGCATTTGCATGTTCCGAAGAACCGTCTCATGGTCTGTTGTTGGTGCCAGGATGGAAGGTACCGTCGTCCTGAGGGAGCGACCCATTAGTAGCTGCGCTGGCGAGAGACCCGTGGATAGCGGGGCCGATCGATAGGCCAGCAAGGCAAGGTTAAAGTCCGATCCGGCAGCAGCCGCCTTGCACAGGAGCCGCTTGGCGATGTGGACACCCTTTTCAGCCTTCCCGTTCGATTGTGGATGTAGAGGGCTGGATGTCACATGAGTGAAACCATATGCTTCGGCAAAGGACGACCATTCACGGCTGGCGAAGCAGGGTCCATTGTCTGACATGACAGTCCTTGGAATGCCATAGCGAGCAAATGTTTCCTTGCAGGCCCCAATGACTGCGGACGACGTCAGATCATGGAGAGGCATGACTTCCGGGTAGTTTGAGAAGTAGTCTATAATAACGATGTAATCTCTGCCGAGCGCGTGAAATAGGTCAACACCCACCTTCGCCCAGGGGGACGTCACCATCTCGTGTGGTAGAAGTGTTTCCGGAGGTTGCGCCGGCTGAAACCTCTGACAGGTTGTGCAGTTGAGCACCATGTTGGCTATGTCTTCATTAATACCCGGCCAATATACCGCCTCCCGGGCCCTTCGTCTGCATTTTTCGACGCCCAAGTGGCCTTCGTGTAGTTGATGAAGAATCATCTGGCGCACGCTGTGCGGAATAACGATCCTGTGTGATTTCATAAGGACCCCGTCTATGTTGGTAAGATTATCTCGCACATTATAAAACTGGGGGCACTGCCCTTTGAGCCACCCTTCCGTCATGTGGCGCATCACTCGCTGCAGAAGGGGGTCAGTTGCCGTCTCTGCGCGTATGTGGGCCAGACTAGGATCATCAGCTGGCAGATTTGCTGCTGTCAGAGTTACGTGTGCCTCAATTTGACGCACGAACCCCTCCGCATCTGGTGGTGTGCTCACTGCTCGGGAAAGAGTGTCCGCCACGATGAGCTCCTTCCCCGGAGTGTAGATCAGTTCGAAATCGTACCTCCTGAGTTTAAGTAAGATGCGCTGGAGGCGAGGAGTCATGTCGTTCAGGTCTTTGTTAATGATGTTGACCAGGGGGCGGTGGTCAGTTTCGACCGTAAATCGTGGCAGGCCATACACATAGTCATGGAACTTGTCCAGTCCAGTTAACAAGCCCAGGCATTCTTTTTCGATTTGCGCGTAGCGCTGTTATGTAGGGGTCATGGCTCGTGAGGCATATGCAACCGGGGCCCATGACGACGTGCTGTCTTTTTGCAGGAGTAACGCTCCAATACCAGATTGGCTGGCGTCTGTTGAGATCTTTGTAGGGCGAGTCGTGTCAAAGAAGGCCAGCACTGGTGCCGTGACCAGTTTGTGCTTGAGCTCCTCCCATTCCCGCTGATGCGATTGGTGCCAGTTGAATTCTGTCGATTTTTTTACGAGATGGCGCATATTTGTTGTATGAGAAGCCAGGTTGGGAATGAACTTCCCAAGGAAGTTGACCATGCCCAGGAATCTTAAGACAGCCTTCTTGTCAGCCGGTCGTGGCATGGCTGTGATGGCGCTAACCTTGTCCGCATCGGGACGGACCCCTGACCTTGAGATGTGGTCCCCGAGGAATTTCAGCTCCGTCTGGCCGAAGGCACACTTCGCACGGTTGAGACGCAGGCCATTTTGTCGTATGCGGGTGAAGACACGTCGTAGACGATGCATGTGTTCCTGCGGAGTGGTGGACCAAATGATGATATCGTCCACATATACACGTACCCCTTCGATGCCTTCCATCATCTGCTCCATAATGCGGTGGAAAACTTCAGATGCTGAAATGATGCCGAATGGCATCCGGTTGTAGCAGAATCTGCCAAAAGGGGTGTTGAATGTGCATAGTCTTCGGCTGGCCGGGTCCAGTTGGATCTGCCAGAATCCTTTGGACGCATCCAATTTGGTGAATATTTTGGCTCGCGCCATCTCGCTGGTGAGGTCCTCTCGTTTCGGGATGGGATAGTGTTCCCGCATGATGTTGTTATTCAGATCTTTAGGATCTATACATATACGGAGCTCGCCAGAGGGCTTCTTTACACAGACCATGGAGCTGACCCATGGCGTGGGCTCCGTGACCCTGGATAGGACCCCTTGGTCCTGAAGAATCTGCAGTTGTGCCTTGAGGCGGTCTTTGAGTGGCGCAGGAACCCTGCGAGGTGCGTGAACGACAGGGATGGCGTCCGGTCTGAGTCGAATCTTGTACGTGTATGGCAATGTCCCCATGCCTTCAAAAACCTCCTGGTTGTGAGCAAGGAGGGAATGGAGATTTGCGTGGAACTCAGCATCCGGGAAGTCGGATATCTCATCTGGAGAGAGAGACATAATGCGCTGTACCAGGTGAAGGACCTTACACGCCTGTGCGCCCAGTAACGAGTCCTTTGATGAGCCGACAACTTCGAAGGGGAGTGTGGCCGTGTACATCTTGTGAGTCACCTGTAGCTGGCAAGATCCTATGGACGGGATGATGCTCCCGTTATAGTCAACCATCTTGAGCCGGGATGGCGTGATGGGTGGTTTGACCTTCATGGCCTGGACTGCAGAATATGCAATCAGGTTGGCGGATGCGCCGGTGTCCAGACAGAAGGCGACGCGCGATCGGTTGACCGTCAGGGTGGCACACCACTCATCGGCTGGATTGATGGCATTGACCTTGTTGACATCAATGACGGAAACGCGGAAGGCATCCTGGTCATCTGCATCACTTAACTGGAAGTCTTGATGCGTGGGCTGGACGGTCCTGACTTGTCTGCGAGATTGTCGAGGATGCGCCGGATCCATGGGTTGAGCCGAACGACAGTGGGCTGCGTAGTGGCCCATCTTGCCACATCTGAGGCACTGTCGGTTTTTTGCAGGACATTGCCCTTTTAAATGTAGAGCTCCACAATTGCCGCACGTCATGACGTCACGGCGTTTGTTGCGCCACTGCGCATGCGCAGTGCGATCTTGCGGTGGGCGCGCCTGCGCAGTGCGTCCCTCGTTGTGGCCGTTATTTTTGGCGCGCACCTGCGCGGGAGACCGCGAAAAGCGCGGGAAGCGGCCGCTGTCGTCCGGGCCGTGGGTCGGGAAGTAATCGACGGCCTGGATGCGTTCGACGTCGTGGGCGGCCTGGCTTGCCGATTCGACGGCTGGGGACCCCCTCCGTGCCAACTCGGACGCCTAAAATCGGGCAAAACGGCAGATAGCATTTTCGTGGAGGACACAGGCTTCCACAGCAGACGCTAAGGTGAGGCTTTTCATTTTAAGAAGCTGCTGGCGTAGGCCACTAGAGGCAACGCCAAAAACAATCTGGTCCCTGATCATGGACTCTGTGGTGGTGCCGTAACCGCAGGACTGCGCTAAAATCCGGAGGTGCATCAAGAAGGGTTGAAAAAGCTCCTCCTTACCTTGCAGGCGTTGCTGAAAGAGGTATCTTTCAAAACTTTCATTTACTTCAACTTGAAAGTGCTGGTCCAGTTTGAGGATGACCGTGTCATATTTGGATTGGTTCTCGCCTTCTTCGAACACCAGTGAGTTGAAGACGTTGGTGGCGTGCTGACCTGCGTAGAAGAGGAGCATTGCAATCTTCGTGTCATCCGAGGCACTCTGTTTTTCGGTGGCACGGATGTACAGATCAAATCGCTGCCTGTAGAGCTTCCAATTGGTACCTAGGTTCCCCGCGACTTGCATCGGCTGCGGTTTGTCGGTGTGGTCCATGTCCAGAATGGCAGGTTAGTAGGCAGGTATCGATCCACTCCTGTACCATGTGGTGTTGGGTGTTCTGACACACAGATGAGCCAACACGGTTGTATATGGTACAACGCTATTTTATTCAAACTTATTATGTCTTTGCACTCTGCACGTGGGGGTTCCCTGCTTGTGATGTTTCAACAGCTCTTCCCTGTTTCTTTATCCCCAGACCTACTGACCACCAGGTGTCGTGCTCGTGCTTTTTATGTGGTTGGTGTTCTTGTCTGTGATTGGTTGTGGTGTTGTGTGCTCTGATTTGCCTGTTGGTGTGTCCATCATGATGTGTGTGTTTGAATATCATGACAAGGATGTGGTGTCGCTGGCTAGGCCAGAATGTATTGCCCATCCCTAATTGCCCTTCAAAAGTTGCTTTTCTTGAACCGTTGCAGTCCTTGAGGTGTAGATACACCCACTTATGCTGTTGGGGAGCGAGTTCCAGGATGTTGCCCCAGCAACAGTGAAGGAATGGCGATATATGTCCAAGTTAGGGTGGTGAATGACTTGGAGGGGAACCTCCAGCTGGTGGAGCTCCCAGGTATCTGCTGCTCTTATCCTTCTTGATGGTAGTGATCGTGGGTTAAGAAGATACTGTCTAAGGAACCTTGCTGAGTTACTACAGTGCATCTTGTAGCTGGTACACACGGCTGCATTAAAATACTTTGATCATGGACAATAATAAAATACATAAACTGTCCAAGATGCAGTCTTAGTCTTGCAAAACCTCTTGAAAAGTTAAATCTTGTCGAATGAGATATAACTGTTTTTAATGCTATACTAAGTTCATAATTACTTCTAATTAGTAATTTTATATTTGGTAAATGTCAAATTTCTCCATTATAATTTTGTTTATGATATTTTGGCTTCCCTCCTACCCTCATGTATCCCAATCAATTCTTTGCTATCTGCAAAATTTAAAATTAAAGGTGAAGGGATTCAATGGTTTTTACCATTGAATCTGTCTGTGAGATTACATAAATGTGGTTGGCTGTTTATTCTGCTTGATGATATCACTATTGCTGAATGCTGAGAGGTACCCTTGACTTGGTACCAGATTCAAACTGACCTGTGAAAAGTAGAAGTTCCCACAACAGAGAGTGCTGGGACTTTGTGGGAATCTTTCTTCAAGCTTAATTACAAGTGTCACTATTTTGCTGCTGAAGACAAAATTCATCCCAATATGCCTATCGCTGATTCTTCTTTGAAGGTCTTCTGGTCAAAGTCATACCTTCTGAACTCCTCTCAAAGCTGCTTGCCATCTCTGTCCATTGACCATCCAATAATACCCAATCAATAGTGTCCTCCAGCAGGAAATTGTTGATGTTTACGTTAACAAGCTCATTCTGGAAAATTTGTCAGGGTTGGTACTGAGGTTGAAAATCTGAGAAATTCAGGTTTCCTATTGTAAATATGCACTGAAGCCTTTAGCAATATTTCAGATAAATTTATTCTCAGGTGGAAGAGAATAGAAATTGAGTCCTGTAGCTGAATGCAAAGCCAATAATAATTTACCGTTATTCCGAAGGACTGATTTTTCTCCACGATTGATTTGATACAATTGGGTGGTCAATGGCCAGAAATGGCAACCTGCCAAAAGTGCAATAATCCTGTCATGATCCGAAGCTGCAAAATTTTCGAGTTCAGGAATTAGGTTGGGTTGATACCTCCCAACACAACCCCTTCACTCCCTGACTGGGCATTACTTCTGGAAGTGAAGGTGGAAATTCAGTTGATGCTATTCAGAGCAGTAATCAAAGCCCTTTAGGTTTGTGGATGGTGTCAATGAAATTACCTCCTTCTGGGCTCCATTTACCTGTTGGTAGCCCATCTTTGATTCTCCTAATGCTCAAACATCTTTGTGTCAGGGAATTGTATTTCAGCTGAGCTCCACCTGACGCAAGTTTGCAGATGGGAATCAGCTGTTACGAGTCACAGTGATTTATCATTTTACTCTTGTAACCCAATATAATTCTCTGAAAGTTGCACTATAGTGCTGTGGGTGACCTGGAGCTCACCTGAGATTTGGTATTGGGGGAAGCTTTTTTCCCATTGAAAGATGAAAGATTTCAATTTACATTGCATCTCATCCTGAGAATGTTGCAAGCACTCCACAGCCAACGGATGTCTCAGAAGCTAAAGTGCTGCCTCTTAGCCAAGCCAAGGGCAGGAACATGAGAGGATTGATCCATTTCACCAGATTGTCAAATTAAAATAATAGAATGGGGCTACATAGAGTAGCCACGTGGTCATCCAGTCAAGAAGTTCGAACCCATACTTCTCGCCTGTGCACTGTAAATCACTCAAAATTACATATTTACCTTCATTAACTGATCTTCCAGAATGTGTGTAGTTGGAGAGTGGTTGTTAAGATTGACAAAATGAGTTATGATGTTTTGGGGTGCTATCCTTTTCTGGATGAGTAGCATATAGATTGGCTGCTCCTCCAGTCTTACAATGATGTCAACGGAACAAATGTTATAAAGCAGTTTCTTTCAGATGACTTCAAACAAAGCTAGATTCACACCATATACTATCCAGTGATTTGCCTTCACATCCTTTGCTCTGATGTTCCTCCCTTTTTAAAAATATATATTTTTATTAGGGAATTTGTAAGTTTTTATAATAATAACAATAACACGATAAAAACATGGTACAATAAACATTTCCACCCCCGTCATAATCTTCACACACACCAACCATAAAGCAACAGCCCGGCCCTCTTCCCCCCCCCCTCCCCCCGCCTTTGGAATTCTGCTTCTGCTGACATTGTAATTTTCCCCGAGAAAGTCGACGAACGGCTGCCACGTCCGGGTGAACCCAACCATTGACCCTCTCAAGGCGAACTTCATTTTCTCGACACTGAGAAACCCAGCCATGTCACTAACCCAGGTCTCTACACTCGGGGGCTTCGAGTCCCTCCACATTAACAAGATCCGTCTCCGGGCTATCAGGGAGGCAAAGGCCAAGACATCAGCCTCTTTCATCCCCTGAACTCCCGGCTCTTCCGACACTCCAAAGATCGCCACCTCCGGACTCGGTACCACCCGTGTTTTGAGTACCGTGGACATTGCCTTAGAGAAACCCTGCCAAAACCTTCTAAGCTTCGGGCATGCCCAAAACATATGGACATGATTTGCTGGACTTCCCGCGCATCTCACACACCTGTCCTCTACCCCAAAAAACCTGCTCATCCGGGCCACCGTCATGAATTGTATCAGGCTAAGTCTGGCACATGATGAGGATGTATTAACCCTGCTTCGGGCATCCGCCCATAGACCCGCCTCTATCTCTCCTCCTAGCTCGTCTGCCCACTTGCCCTTAAGCTCCTCCATCGGAGTTTCCTCCGCATCCAAAAGTTCCTGGTAAATATCTGATACCTTCCCCTCTCCCACCCAAGCACTGGAGACTACTCTGTCCTGTATCCCCCGTGGCGGCAGCAGCGGGAAGGCCAGAACCTGCTTTTTCAAGAGGTCTCGCACCTGCAAATACCTAAACCCGTTCTCTGCTGGCAATTCAAGTTTATTCTCCAAGGCTTTCAAGCTGGGGAAGCTCCCGTCTATAAATAGATCCCCCATCCTCCTAATTCCTGCCCTTTGCCATCTCCGTAACCCACCATCCAGCCTACCCGGTACAAACCGATGATTATTATAAATCGGGGTCCAAACCGATGCTCCATCCACTCTATTATATCTCCTCCACTGCCCCCTGATTCTCAGAGCCGCCACCACCACCGGACTTGTGGAGAATCGGACCGGCGAGAATGGAAGAGGTACTGTTATCAGTGCTCCCAAACCTGTGTCTTTACATGACGCTGCCTCCATCCGCTCCCACACCGACTCCTCCCCCACTATCTATTTCCTAATCATGGCTATGTTAGCCGCCCAGTAGTAATTGCAAATGTTCGGCAGCGCCAACCCACCCTCCCCCCTACTGCGCTCCAACAACACTTTCTTCACTCGCGGGGTTTTACCCGCCCACACAAAGCCTGAAATAACCTTATTCACCCACTTGAAAAAGGCCCTCGGGATGACAATGGGGAGGCACTGAAAGACAAACAGAAATCAGGGGAAGACCGTCATTTTCACAGTCTGTACCCTCCCCGCCAGTGATAGCGGGAGCATGTCCCATCTCTTAAAGTCCACTTCATTTGTTCTACCAGCTGGGATAGGTTTAACTTGTGCCTTGCCTCCCATTCCCGGACCACCTGGAATCCCAGATACCAAAAACTCCTTCCTACCATTCTAAACGGCAGCTCTCCCAGTCTCTTCTCCTGCCCTCTTGCCTGGATCACGAACATCTCGCTCTTCCCTATGTTCAATTTATACCCCAAAAAATTACCAAATTCCCCCAGGATCCGCATAACTTCCCCCATCCCCTTCAATGGGTCCGCAATGTACAAGAGCAGGTCATCTGCATAGAGCGAGACGCGGTGCTCCACCTCCCCCGAACCAGCCCTTTCCAGTTCCTAGAGGCTCTTAATGCCATGGCCAATGGCTCTATGGCCAGAGCAAACACTAGCGGGGAGAGGGGTACCCTTGCCTCGTCCCTCAGTGTAGTTCAAAATACCCCGACTTCAGCCGGTTCGTATGTACACTGGCGACTGGTGCCTCATAGAGCAACCGCACCCAGTCAATGAAGCCCACACCAAACCCAAACTTTCCCAGTGCCTCCCACAGGTAATCCCACTCCACCCGATCAAAAGCCTTCTCCGCATCCATCGCTACACCACCTCCATCTCCCCTCCTTCTGAAGGCATCATAATAACATTTACAAGCCTTCGAACATTGGCCTTGAGTTGCCTGCCCTTTACAAATCCCATCTGGTCTCCCCCTATCACCCCCGGGACACGATCCTCTATCCATGTGGCTAGTACCTTAGTCAGCAGTTTGGCATCCACATTCAGTAGAGAAATCGGCCTGTATGACCTGCATTGCTCCGGATCCTTCTCCCATTTCAGGATCAATGAAATCGAGGCCTGCGACATTGTTGGGGGGAGGACACCCTTCTCTCTTGCTTCATTAAATGACCTCACCAGCAGTGGGCTCAATATCTCTGAAAACGTCTGATAAAATTCCACCGGGTAGCCATCCGGCCCCGGAGCTTTGCCCGACTGCATGCCCTCCAGCCCCTCAATTATTTCCTCAATTTCAATTGGGGCTCCCAGCCCTTCCACCAGATCCTCATCCACCCTCGGGAACCTCAACTGCCCCAAAAACTGTCTCATCCCCTCCACCCAAGCCGACTCATATAATTTGCTGTAGAAGTCGTTAAACACCTCATTCACCCCCACTGGGTCCAGGACCGTGATCCCACCTCTACTCTTTACTCTCCCTATCTCCCTGGCCGCCTCCCTTTTTCTGAGCTGGTGCGCTAACATTCTGCTTGCCTTTTCCCCATACTCATAAAACGCCCCCTTACTTTCCTCAGCTGTTCCACCGCTTTCCCTGTCGTCAACAGCCCAAACTCCACCTGTAACCTCCGCCGCTCCCTCAGTAGCCCCGCGTCCGGGGCCTCCGAGTATCTCCTGTCCACCTGGAGTATCTCCTCAACTAACCTATCCCTCTTGGCCCGTTCCGCCTTTTCTCTGTGGGCCCGTATCGAGATTAATTCCCCTCTGACCACTGCCTTCAAAGCTTCCCAGACCGTTGCTGCAGAGACCTCCCCCGTATCATTTGTTTCCAGGTAGTTCTGGATGGACTTGTTCACCCGCCCACAGATCGCTTCATCCGCTAACTACCCCACATCCAGCCTCCATAGCAGGTATTGCCCTCTCTCCAAACTAACCTGTAGAGCCACCCAATGTGGGGCATGATCCGACACTGCGATTGCCAAGTACTCAGTATCCACCACAGCAGGTATTAGAGCTCTGCTCAGAACAAAAGAGTCGATGCGAGAGTAAACCTTGTGGACATGGGAGAAAAAAGAAAACTCCTTTGCCCTTGACCTTGCAAACCTCCATGGGTCTACTCCCCCCATCTGTTCCATAAACCCCTTCAATTCCTTTGCCACGGCTGGCACCCTCCCTGTCCTGGATTTTGACCGGTCCAATTCCGGATCAATGACTGTATTAAAATCTCCCCCCATGATCAAGTTATGTGACTCTAAGTCTGAGACCTTACCTAACACCTGCCTCATAAATTCCACATCGTCCCAATTCGGAGCATATATGTTCACGGGTACCACCTGCACCCACTCCAGCTTCCCACTCACCATTATGTACCTACCCCCCATGTCTGACACGTCTCTCCCTGCCTCGAATGCCACTCTTTTATTGATCAAGGTTGTTACTCCCCTGGTCTTGAGTCCAGCCCTGAGTGGAATACTTGGCCAACCCACCCCTTTCTCAATCTAGTCTGATGTTTCTCCCTTGTGAGAATGTACATTACATGTCCTCTACTTCCTAGCCATCTGCTTTTTCTAAGTATTTCTCCAGTGAAATAAGAAGCGGGTAGGTGGCTTGTGTGTGTTGGTATTTGCTCCTAGTGACGCAGGTTGTCCACAATCTTATCATGCTGGGTAAGTAGTTGTGCGCGGAGACTGGGTGTTACAGGAGGAACATGCCCTGCCAAAAGATGAGTACTCCTCTGCCCATGTTTCCTTTCTGCAGCAAGCATAATGTTTGCCACAACAAAGACTTCCCTACTGTTGCCTTTTTTGTGTCTCCTTTCTTTGATATCTATATTCTAATGCTCAGAGTCGCCAGGTATCAAATGATACCACCACAAGGTTCAACCGGCCATCGATCAAAGAGCCAAACACCAGTTTGTTAGTTCAAGGTCAAGGGTACTTTATTTACACACAATTAGTCATGCAACATAAACACTACTAGTTAACTACACCTATCGACTAAGACAACCTATACTTAACTTCAGGCACCAGGCTTAGGTCAGAGGAACAGTGGCTGTTGTTCGATTCTGGATCTATCGAGTCTGGAGAGGTAACTGCTGCTCAGCTAGGCTCACCCATCTGGTAGCGAGCGTTGAACTTGGACTTGCTTCTGGTGTTGCTGCGATTGGAGATGGTCGGTGCCGGGGCGCCAGGTCCAAAAGAGGACGAACACATGGTGGATTCTCTTCTTATGCTTGGGGGTTTTCGTGCTCTTTTGGGCGGTCCTTCAGTTTGGACCCCACTAATTGGGTGATCCCTGATCACTCTGTTCGATTCCCAACCAATAAATGGGCAGGTGCCTTGATGGCTGGGCATGTCCCAAGCAGCCATTGACCCTGTTGTTTACGTTTCCCTAGTACAGGGAGAGGCATCGAAATGTCTGGGACTGTACCGGTCGCTCAAGTACCAGTCCTTTGTCTGGTGGAGATGGGCCACCAAATGCTAATCGGTCCATCAAAATGCTAATTGGTCGGAGTTTCGATACCGTCTGGATTGCTCACTCGCAAATATACATTTCAGGCTCTGAGCCTGCCTGAATCTTGCTCTGTCCGTTTTACCCGCCATGCTTTGCGAGCTTCTCTGTTCCTGGTTCTCAGTGGCCATCCCAGATGGCTACACTACCATTAATTTTTAGACAGATATTTTTGAAAATAGCTGCCTCACTGCTAGCCCTTTCTCTCCATGTGCTCAAATCATACCCTCCACAGCCCAACCCCCCACCAAGACAAGACAAACACTTTGTTTGCCAGGTTCCTCAGGTTTCTTTCTCAGAATCTGTACAACTGAGGAGGAGGGCGCAGATTTGCAAAATTCATCAAGGTCAGCATATGTTACTCCCTGCAGGCTTGCCTGTGCCATAGATGGTGGCAACCTTTTAGTTTACTGACATTGTAAAAGTGGAGATTTGATTTCTAACCAATCAAATTGACAGCGCACTCATGCTCGTTCAAATGCAACTTTTGCAACTTAATAGCAGTTCAGCTGGCACAATGATAAACTTAGCGGAAACAATAACCTGATGCCAGGACAGACAGGCTTTTATTACATGGTTACTGCAAGTCTCATGGACGCGTAGGAGTTACAAATTGAAACTAATTGTCAAGTCAAACTTGTACTGGCATGGTTCCAATCCAGACTAACGCAAGACCCTGAAGCGGAGCTGACTCATCTTTTCCTATTCAAAACCATTTTCTAAGGGTGAGCTCATTCTTTTTGAAAATTGAGAATGCTTCATTACGATATGTTTTTTAACTGGGAGAAAGAAAGGATAATAAACAACTTCCTAACAGAGGTGATTAGCATCTAGACAACAGAAAATGCTTGGAATAAAATTAGCGAACAAATTCACATCATTACTTTGTGATACGTGGCAATGAGCAAAGTTCTGTCGCAAGAACAGACATTTGCTGTCCTTTCTGGATCAGTGCTACAATGCCAGTTTATAGTAACTTAACAATCCATGTCAGTAAATAACAAATGAGTCAAAATCTTTGCTTATTCTTGTCGTGTTAAGCACACTGAGATAACACAGGCTTCAACTGGATGCAGCATTAACTGAAAGATACTCCAGACCTTGAAGTTAGTTCAATTTGATTTATTGAACCTGTCACACAGTTAGCTCACTTCTCTGTGAGTTCGACTCTCTGCCAACCTAAGTGTGATTACTCTGTCTGACTGAACCAAACTAGCTCTCAGCCACGTGCTGTAGGTGTTATGTGATACATACACCTGACTCACTCTGTAGATGTCCCCAGTGGAAAGAGACGGAGTGTGAGTGCCTCGTGCCTTTTATAGTGGGAAACCACCCCCAAGTGTTTTGCCTGCTGATTGGTTATGTCCTGTTCTCTGTGTTCACTAGCTGCCTGTCTGTATCTCATTATGTGCATGTCTGCATATCATGACATCTCCCCTTTTGAAATGTTTTTCTGTAGCATATGTGAAAGTATTTACATGTGTAGGCCGAAAAACTAACTTATTTACAGACAATGGCAGATGGGAACATATGTACATGTGAAAACAGCTGTCTAATGTGCAAAAACAGAACATGGCAAACAAAACAAATATTCATAAGTCCAGTCTCTGGGGCTTGCGTCTGATCCTGATCGACCGCCGGAGAGGTGGTGGTGGGGACGACGGTGCCTTGATAGGCGGGATTGAAGCCTGACTGGTGGCCTCGTGGTTCGAGGTATCAGGAGGTGGCACAAAAACAGATGGAAACAACGAAGAATGTGGTTGTGGGCGGGCAACTGTGTGCAATGCCCGTCTGTATCGCCGCACAACAGAGCCATCAGCCATACGCACAACATACGATCAAGGAGCAGTCTGTCGATCAACAACACCTGGAGCTGACCACCCCCCACCAGGTAGCTTGATCCGAACAGCATCCGCTGGGGATAGCACAGGCAAATCGGTGGCATGAGCATCATAGCCCTGCTTTTGCCGGTCCCTGAGTTTCTGCACCTTCTGCAGCACCGGGAGGTGATCCAGGTCAGGCAAGTGTATGGCTGGAAGAGTCGTCCGCAGGTCCCTGTTCATCAGGAGTTGAGCCGGTGACATGCCGGTAGACAGAGGGGTTGCCCTGTACGCAAGCAGCGCAAGGTTGACGTCAGAAGCAGAATCCGCGGCCTTGCAGATGAGCTGCTTCACTATGTGCACCTCTTTCTCAACCTTCCCGTTGGACTGCGGGTAATGTGGTCTGGAAGTGACGTGATGAAACTGTTTTAACTGGGCAAATCTTGACCACTCTTGGCTGCTGAAGCAAGGACCGTTGTCACTCATGATGGTGAGTGGAATACCATGCCTGGAGAACATTTCCTTACAGGCCTGTATGACAGTGTTTGATGTGAGGTCCAAGAGTTTCACGACTTCTGGGTAGTTGGAAAAATAATCAATGATTAACACATAATCACGACCATTGGCGTGAAAGAGGTTGATGCCCACCTTGGACCACTGAAGCGTGGTGGTGCTGAAGCGTCTCCTTGCTCTGTGCTGACTGGAAGCGTTGATAGGTCGGACAGCTGAGGACCATATTTGAGATGTCCTGACTAATCCCAGGCCAGTAGACAGCTTGCCTGGTTCTGCGCCTGCACTTCTCGACACCCAGATGTCCCTCGTGGATTTGCCGCAGCTCCAAACTCTGGAGACTGAGTTGGATGACAATGCGGTCCAGCTTGAGGAGGATACCATCAACCACTGTCAGGTCATCCTTCACATTGAAGAATTGAGGGCACTGCCCTTTTTGCCAGCCATTGCGAGGTGGCACATGACACTCTGCAGAAGAGGGTCTTTGGCTGTCTCGTCGCGAATGCGAATCACCTTTTCATCCGACGTCGGGAGGTTGCTGGCCCACAGCTGCACCTGTGATTCGGTCTATTGGATGAATGCCGGCGGGTCAGCAGGCAAGGTTATGGAGCGGGACAAGGCATCTGCAACAATGAGCTCCTTGCCAGGCATGTACACAAGCTCAAAGTTGTACCTTCTGAGTCTGAGGAGGATGTGCTGCAGCCAGGGCGTCATGTCGTTCAGGTCCTTGTGGATAATGTGGACCAGAGGCCGGTGGTCCGTCTCGACGGTGAACATCGGCAGGCCGTAGACATAATCGTGGAAGTTGAGAATTCCAGTGAGAAGACCCAGGCATTCCTTTTCAATTTGGGCATACCGCTGCTCGGTGGGTGTCATCGCCCGTGATGCGTAGACAACCGGTGCCCAGGATGAGGTGTCATCGCGCTGGAGTAACACCGCGCCAATGCCGTCCTGGCTCGCATCTGCCGAGATTTTTGTTTCCCTGTCAGCGACAAAATATGCCAACACAGGTGCAGTGGTGAGCTTGGCTTTCAGCTCCAACCACTCTGCTTGATGAGCTGCTGCCACTCAAAGGCAGTAGACCTTTTCACCAGGTGTCTGAGGGCCGTGGTGTGTGAGGCCAGGTTTGGGATAAGCTTGCCCAAAAGTTTACTATGCCTAGGAAGCGCAGCACCGCCTTCTTGTCTTCAGGGGTCTTCAGGCTTCGATGGCCTTGACCGTGTCTGTGTCCGGGCGCACGCCCTGCTAAGATATCTGGTCACCTAAGAACTTAAGTGTCGACATGCCAAAGCAACACTTGGCCCTGTTCAGCTTGAGGCCATTGGCATGGACACGGCGGAATAACTGCTGGAGACGAGAGATGTGCTCTTCGGGGATCGTGTCCCATATGATGACGTTGTCCACACACACACACATGAACCCCTTCAATGCCGTCATCATCTGCTCCATGATTTTATGGAAAATCTCCGAGGTTGAGACAATGCCGAGCGGCATACAATTATAGCAGTACCTGCCAAACGGTGTGTTGAAGGTTCAGAGCCTTCTG
This sequence comes from Scyliorhinus torazame, assembly GCF_047496885.1. Classification (NCBI taxonomy): domain Eukaryota; kingdom Metazoa; phylum Chordata; class Chondrichthyes; order Carcharhiniformes; family Scyliorhinidae; genus Scyliorhinus; species Scyliorhinus torazame. The sequence continues at coordinate 101,846,481 of NC_092721.1, forward strand.
CTGGACTCATCCAGCTAGATTTGCCAGAATCCTTGTGACGCATCTAACTTTGTGAAAAACCGGGCGTGTGCCATCTCACTTGTGACTTCCTCCCACTTCGGGATGGGGTAGTGTTCCCGCATTATATTCTGGTTGAGATCCTTGGGATCAATGCAGATGCGCAGCTCCCCCGAAGGCTTTTTTACACATACCATCGAGCTGCCCCAGTGAGTCGGTTCTGTAACTTTGGAAATGATGCCCTGATCCTGAAGATCCTTTAGCTGCACCTTCAGGCGCTCCTTCAGGGGAGCCGGGACCCGGCGTGGTGCGTGGACCACAGGCGTGGCATCAGGCCGTAGCAGGATCCTGTACCGACATGGCAGAGTGCCCATCCCGTCAAACACATCCGGATACTGAGCGAGGATGTCGTCAATGCCAGCTTGAAGAGCCACGTTGGGGGAGGTCATTGTGTAGACCCACTGCACAAGGTTTAGCTGCTTGCATGCATGTGCACCGAGCAGGGAGGCCCTGTCTGGCTTGACGATTTCAAACCTTAGCCTTGCGTGAATGCTCCTGTTGGAGATGAGCAGATGGCAGGATCCCAGTGCTGTGATGGCATTGACGTTATAGTCCAGGAGCTGGCAGGCTGCTGGAAGGAGCTTGGGTGGCTTCTTGATGCGGTTGAAATCTGCCTGTGAAAGGAGAGTGACAGAAGCACCTGTGTCCAGCTTGAACTGGATAGAGCATTGATTTACTTGCATCACCGCACGGCATTCGTCCGCAGAATCCACAGTGAGGATGGGCAGGCTCCGTGATCATGTCGGTGAGACATGTTTACATGTGGCAATGATGCCCACATGGTCGGGGGACTCCAGGCAATCATCCTCTGGATCCATAGTACTGCTAGGATCAGAATCCTGTCAACCTTGTTGGACACTCCGAACGCGCCTGTGTTGGAATTGGGAGCGCTGAGCGCTGGCCCTTTCTGGTGGTGCAGACCTGCACAAGGCTGCATAGTGTCCAGGCTTCCCGCAATTTAAACATTGCAAAGTTTTTCATAATAAATAGTAATAATCCTAACACAGCAAAATAGAGTGAACATTAACATAGTGCAAAAAGAGAATGTACAATAGCAATTGACTAGGCGTGACCCCACGCGCCTCAGTCTTCCCGCACCCTCCCAACGGAGCACACACTCCCACTCCCCTACGGGTCGCTGCTGCTGCTGACGTTTTAATTTTCCCTGAGAAGCCATCGGACGGTATTATGCCCCCGCTCAACAGCAGCAGCTCTGTACACTTGGCAAAATTATTTACACACACAAGGAGGCATCTGTTCGTGGTGTTGTCGTCCCTTGCTTCTCCCAGACGGAGTTCGCTGGCGTTGTCGTCTCGTTCCGCTTCTGCGCACTTCCCTCTCCCCGCTCCTGCCCCCCCCGCTATGGCTCTCCTTTCCTTCCTCTTAGATTTAGCTGTCCCCGCCCCCCTCTCCCGGTCTATCTCTCCCTCTCATGCTTTGGCTACTCTCCCCTGTTTCTTGGCTACCTGGCTATTCTTCTACTTGTTTGTTGGCCACAAACAGGTCTCGGCACAATTGGGTGAATGGCTCCCATGTTCTGTGGAAGCCGTTGTCTGACCCTCGGATGGCGAATTTGATTTTCCCCATTTGGAGAGATTCCGAGAGGTCGGACAGCCAGTCTGCAGCTTTGGGCGGTGCTGCTGACCGCCAGCTGAACAGGATTCCACGGCGGGCGATCAGGGAGGCAAAGGCAAGGGCATCCGCCCTCCTCCCCTGGAATAGATCTGGCTGGTCTGAAACCCGAAGACCGCCACTTCCGGGCATGGCTCCACCCTCACCCCCACCCCTTTGGACATTGCCTCGAAGAAGGCTGTCCAGTACTCCACAAGTCTGGGGCAAGACCAGAACATGTGGGCATGGTTGGCCGGGCCTCCTTGGCACCGTTCACATCTATCCTCCACCTCCGGGAAGAACCTACTCATACGGGTTCTTGTTAAGTGGGCTCTATGTACCACTTTTAGCTGCGTCAGGCTGAGCCTTGCGCAGGTGGAGGTGGAGTTGACATTGTGCAGTGCTTCGCTCCAGAGACCCCACCCTATTTCGATCCCCAGGTCCTCCTCCCACTTCATTCTTGTTGCGTCCAATACGGTGTCGGCCCCTTCTTTTTTAAAAAAAATGTTTTTATTCTCCATTTTCACATTTTCCTTCAAATTTACACCCCACCCACAAACAGCAAATGGTAACAAATACAAAATCAATCCCCTTAACAATACCAACGATCCCATCCTCCCACCACCCCAAACAACGGCCCACCTGTCAATATATGCATCCAATAAAACAAACCCTCCCACGGTGGCAACAAAAAAACAAAGGAGAAAAAGAAAAAGGAGTCCGGGACCGCCCATGGTCACCATTGACCTATAGAGTCCACTCCCCCTCCCCCCCTACACTCAACGCCCTCCAACCTCTGAAAGAGTACCGTACATGATACCCAAGAGTTGTACACCCCCCCCTCCCCCGCCCCCAGTCTCCAACTCCTCCCGTCCACTGCCTCTTGTAAAACTCCTCCCCCCAACCTCGGTTCCTTCCCCCCAACTTTCCACCCCGGCTAGACCACTCGGACCCTGTTCTGCCAGGCTCCGATGGCCGCAGCCCCTCCCCCCACCTCACTCCCGTTCACTGGCTAGCTTAAACCGGCCAGGGTGGAGGCCCCCGCCCGGGTCCCTTTCCCCCTTGCCCGGCCCTGGGAAGTCCAGAAATCCCCTTTTAGCACAGAAGCCCCGCATATCCACCTATACCCCAAAGAGCCCTCATTTCGAGTGAAAGTCCCATCACTTCCCTTGTCCAAATATATACAACATTGGCACCTTTAGCCCATACACCCGCACGCAGTAAAACAAAAAAGAAGAAAATACAGTCATGAGGTTACATCGGCACATGGCCATTTCTCAATTCTGCCACAGTCCTTCTGCCTTCGCAAACTCCTCCGCTGCTTCCGCCGTTCCAAAATAAAAGTCCCTGAGCTTGTAAGTCACCGTCAGCGTTGCTGGATATACAATGCCGCACTGCACTTTGCGAATGTACAGTGCCATCTTCACCCGGTTGAAGGCAGCCCGCCTCCTCGCCAGCTCCACCGTAAAGTCCTGGTATACACACATACCAGCGCCAGCCCACTGCACCACCCGCTTCTGCTTGGCCCAGCTCAGGCCCTTCTCCTTCACACTGTACCTACGGAAGCACAGAGTCACTACCCTTGGCGGCTCACTCGCCTTTGGTACAGGCCTCCATGACCGATGAGCCCGATCCAGTTCATATCGGGAGGGATCCTCCCCCTCCCCCAATAGTTTCGCCAGCATCACGGCGAAATACTCAGTCAGCCTCGGTCCTTCAACTCCTTCGGGCAGCCCCACAGTCCTCAAATTCTGTCGCCTGGATCTGTTTTCCAGGTCTTCCATTTTTCCTCGCAGATCCTTGTCAATGTCCATCACCTTCCGCATCTCCTTCCCCATCGAGGCAAGTTGATCACCGTGCTGCAATAACGTCTCCTCCACTTCCTTCGGCGCCTCCCCTTGCTCTTGCACCTCCGCCACTGCGCTCGCCACCGCCTTCGTCACCGGGGAAATCGCCTCCTCCACCAGCACACTCAAAACCTCTCTCATCTCCTTCCTCATTGTCTCCATGTATTTTGTAAACTGCATTTCGAATTCCGCAACCATCACCTTAGTTATTTCTTCAGCCGTAAGCAATGCGGCCTCCCCTGGTGCACCAGCCTCCATTTTCCTTGGTGACCCCACGGTGACCTGTCCACTCCCCGACGGACCTTCAGCTGTTTTCCTTACGGACGTTCTTTTGCTCACCCTCGACATTTTTCTTCACTGTGCCTTCACTCTGCCGCCTCTGTGCCTCCTCCCTGCTTTTGCCGCCTCCGGGAACCCTGGGACCGGGCTTAAAGCCCCAAAAATGCCGTTCCCGAACGGGAGCCCTCCATTGTGCGACCGCCTCCCGCCCGCCATCACTGGAAGGTGTCGGCTCCTTCTACCAGTCGGTCATACATGTCACTACAGTTTCCTTTATCTAGTATGCTTGCGTCCAGTAACTCTTCCAGTAGTGTCTATCGTGGTGGTTGTGGGTATGTCCTTGTCTCCTTTCGTAGGAAGTTTTTTAGTTGCAGGTACCTTAGCTCGTTCCCCCTGGCTAGCTGGAATTCCTCTGTCAGTTCGCCCAGTGTTGTGATCCTGCCGTCGGTGTATAGGTCCCTGACTGTCAGTGTCCCCCCCGTCCTGTCCCCACCTTTTGAAGGTGGCGTCAGTCAGCGTTGGCGTGAACCTATGGTTGTTGCAGATGGGAGCTTTACCCGACATTTTGGTCAGGCCAAATTGTTGCCGTAGTTGGTTCCAGGACTGGAGGGTGGCTACCACCACTGGGCTGCTGGAGTGTTTTTTGGGTGGAGATGGGGATGGGAGTGCCACCGTGGCGAGGGCCCGGAGGGAGGTCCCCATGCAGGAGGCCTCTTCCGCGCGCACCCACTCGGCTTCTGGCTCCTTGATCCATCCCCTTATTCGCTCGGCCGTCGCCGCCCAGTGGTAAAGTTGTAGGTTTGGGAGGGTAAGCCCCACCCTGGATTTTGTTTTTTGTAAGACCTTCTTTGGGATCCTAGCATTCTTCACCCCCCCCCCCCCCCACCCCCATACGAACGCCATGATTAGTTTGTCCAGTGCTTTGAAAAAGGCCTTGGGGATGTAGATCGGAATGGATCTGAATAGGAAGAGGAATCTGGGCAGCACGTTCATTTTGATCATCTGGACTCTCCCCGCGAGGGAGAGTGGGAGTGTGCTCCATCTTTGCAGGTCCTTTTTTACTTCCTCTGTCAGGCTGGTGAGGTTCCATTTGTGGATCCCTTTCCAGTCATGGGCTATTTGGATCCCCATGTAGCGGAATTTGTGTCGGGCTTGTTTAAGTGGCAGTCCCGTTAGTGCTGCCCACCCTACTTGTGGGTTCACCGGGAAGATCTCACTTTTACTCATGTTGAGTTTGTAGCCCGAGAAGGCGCCAAACTCTTTCAGGAGCGCGATGATTCCGTCCATGCTGCTCTGTGGGTCCGGAATGTAGAGGAGCAGGTCATCTGCATAGAGTGAGACTCTGTGCTCTCTGCCGCCCCTTTGGAACCCCCTCCAGCTTTTTGCTGCTCTGAGCGCGATTGCTAGTGGTTCGATCGCTAGAGCGAACAGCAGCAGGGACAGTGGGCATCCTTGTCTGGTGCCCCTCTGCAGCTGGAAGTATTGGGAGTTGGTGTTGTTGGTCTGTACGCTCGCCATGGGAGCGTTGTATAGGAGTTTTACCCAGGAGGTGAATCCTGTTCCAAGCCCGAACCGCTCCAGTACCTCTATGAGGTATTTCCATTCGACTCTGTCGAAGGCCTTTTCTGCATCTAGGGAGACGATCACCTCTGGTGTTCTCTCCCCGGAGGGGGTCATTATCACATTCAGCAGGCGCCTAATGTTCGAGGTAAGCTGTCTACCTTTGACAAAGCCCGTCTGGTCCTCTGCAACCACCTCAGGTACAGTCTTCTAACCTTTTGGCTAGGATTTTGGCCAGTATTTTGGCGTCTGCGTTCAGCAGTGAGATGGGTCTGTATGACCCACATTCCGTTAGGTCTTTGTCTTTCTTAGGTATCAGCGAGATTGAGACCTGTGCTAGCCTGGGCGGCAGTGTGCCCCTCGCAAGCGAGTCTGTGAATATCTCCCGCAGGTGCGGGGCCAGTACTGTCACAAATCTTTTGTAGAAGTCCCGGGAACCCATCGGGTCCCGGAGCCTTCCCCGCCTGCATGGAGCTAATGCTGTCCATGATCTCTCCCAATGCTAGTGGTGCTTCCAAGCCCTGTATTTTGCCCTCCTCCACGACTGGAATTTCCAGTCCATCAAGGAACCGTTTCATCCCAGACTCCCCATTTGGGGCTCTGAGGTGTACAGCCCTTGGTAGAAGGCCTTGAAGGTTTTGTTGATCTTTTCTGGTTCTGTTTCTAATGTGCCTCTGGTATCCCTGATTTGTGCAATTTCTCTGGTGGCTGCCTGCTTTCTCAGCTGGTGTGCCAGCAGGCGGCTGGCTTTGTCTCTGTGTTCGTATAGGGTCCCATGTGCCTGGTGGAGTTGGTGCACTGCTTTCCTGGTGGAGAGCAGGTCAAGTTCCTTTTTAGCTCTTTCCTCTCCGCCAGGAGCTCTACGGTCGGGGCCTCGGAGTATTTACGGTCTACCTCCAGTATGGAGCCAACCAGCTGCTGCCTCGCCACCTTTTGATGACCACATTCTTACCCGTTCTTGCCGGTTGCTCAAGCAGTGGAGAAACGGCATTGGTCCCCGTCCTGCCTGAGGACCCCCCTCTGGTCAGCTACGCTCGGGTAGAGCACACACGGCATTGATCACCGTCCTACACAGAGATTCCACCCATTTCTTACCCGCCGCGGCCCATATGCACCCCATTTTGGCACTCTCAGTTCGAAATTCTTTTGTTTGGTTTTGCCGTTCACAGAACTCCGGAACCTCAGGAACCCCAGAGGAAGACAAAGAAGAAGACAGAAAGACGGACAGATGAAGACGACCTCCATCTTTTTCACCTGGATCTTAGCGGGATCCCTTCAGTTGCACGCGGATGCTATCCCCCTGACCCCTTACGTTGCTTTCGCATGCTATTTACATCCTCAAACACTAGGATGGTAGATCGCACAGGCTGCGACATAGCTCGCACTATGTCAGTATTTTTCTCGGATGTCTTGTCCCAAATAGTTGGTTTAAAAAAAAAATGAAGGAGTCACAGATGGTGACCAATTATAAAGGGAAATTGGCAGTGAAGGACAGACAGACAGATATACAAGATCTTAAGCAAGATAATAACAGAAATTATGCTTGTGTTCACAGAACTCCGGAACCTCAGGAACCCCAGAGGAAGACAAAGAAGAAGACAGAAAGACGGACAGATGAAGACGACCTCCATCTTTTTCACCTGGATCTTAGCGGGATCCCTTCAGTTGCACGCGGATGCTATCCCCCTGACCCCTACCACACAAGCCGTGAATGATTCCCACCCCTGCAATACCTCGAGATAGCTAGCCCCGCAACAGCTAACGATACCCCGACCTGGTGTGATAAGTTTATCACCTGGTACTCACTATCATATGTAGTAGAAGCCCTCTTAGTACTGGCGATACTTTGCAGTGTCGTGCAGACACTTAGAGTCAGGAAATGGCAAAAGAGAGCCTACCGCTCTCGCACCCCGGTATACAGGATTAGGTCCCCTATTTTCGGATTTCACCAGACCCCCGAACCCATTGAGACGGATTAAAGTGCATCCATTTCTCCTTATGTATTCTGTGAAATAAAGAGATGTAAACCTCTGTGTCTGACTGCCAGGCCAGAGAAATTTGTGTGCTGCTATTTTGTACAGTTTAAGATGTAGGTTTTTGGATTGTTTGAATGAGGATAATTTATTGAGAATAGTTAGAGGTTCCAGTTTTTCTATTTTTCTGTAATGCATGCAGTAATGTCATAGCGCCCCGTAGAGTTTTATGATAATGTATGTATTTAAACTGATATAGGTAAAATTGCGTTTCATAGGATAGGGCAGAGTAGAGCCTGATTATGGGTGCCCCGTTTGGTCAGAGGACGAAGACGACGTCATAATGTGATCCTTCACGCTTCGCGTTGAGGATCACAAGGAGGGTGTGTAGCCATCTGGGATGACCACGTCCCGATTACAAAATGGACACTTGCAAAGAATGCAAGGGAAATTGGACAATACTGAAAAAGCAAGCAGGTGCAAGGTCTGTCTGTTGGTTAGAGCCTTAGCTCTCAGACAGGACCGGTACTGCTAAGCCATCTACATAGTAATGAGCCATCCCCGGGAACAAAAGGCAACAATTAGGTAAACAATGCTAATCCAGACATCCCGGCGCCAGAGGAGACTAAAACAAAGCAGACCAACGGCCACCTTGGACACGTCCAGCAACCAGGGAACCCATCCCTCTATTGGAGGAAAATCGATAAGGACAATTGGGAAACGGCCCAAATAATTGGGGCCAAGTTCATGGCCCGCCAAAAAGCGCGCAAAGCCCTTTTGGGGTATAAAAAGGACTCCCCAAGAGAGGATTGCTCTCTTGGCCTTGGCTCTCAGCGAGGAGAGACCTGCCTAGCAGGTACGCCAGACCAAGTAAGTTCCAAGTCAGCGCATGCTACGAGATAGACACTCCTAGTTGTTATCCTGTATACAGCTCAAACCAGCAGCCTCAGAAACGAGCAATGGCCATTGTTCCTCTGGCTGAGTGGGCACCCGAAGCTAAGTATAGACTTTTAGTAATAGCGATAGTTTAGGTCGTAGAGTTTTATGCATGAGTAGATTTGATTGTGTGTAAATAAATGAGCATTGCTTTCGAACTTACTAACTGGTGTATCGAGTCTTTGATCAGTATTCGGTTTTAAACCTTGTGGCGGTGTCAAAAAATACCTGGCGACTATTGAGCAAACGTAATTAAACAGAGCCAAATTAAGAGACAACAGCAACAACCTTCACCTCCACATTCAGCACCCAAGCTCTCATTAAAACCCTTATTCGCTCTTAACCTGGTCATTCACCCCCATGTGGTCCTCATCTCCACTATAAGGCTAGAACAGATATGGTGGACACTTAGTGTTATAACCTGCCTACTTACGATTGGCTGGGGACTAATGACTATCCCACAATCCTGTGGGAGTATGAACTTCCCCAAAGAGGGGGGCGGAGAAACTCCTAGTATAAATAAGCTGGCCAGTTCAGGAACCAGCAGGAAGGAGAAGGTAGCAAGGGAAGTTACTGCTACTGTTATGTATATATTGTTATAGTAAATAAATGTTATTACTTTGTATCCTTAAAACTCGTGCTGGATTCTTCGTGGCCCTTACAAAACTGGCGACGAAGGTAAAAGTGAATAGCTGTCTACACTGCTGAAGCCACCTCCCTGGATTTTTGTTGGATACAGGTTGGAAGTTGTTTTCTATTATACCATGCCTCTGTACGGACGTTTGGATGTTTTTGATGCTGCGCTGGAAAGCTGGAACCAGTACACACAACGGATGCGTTACTATTTCCGGGCAAACAATATCACTGAAAATGAGTGCCAGGTGGTCATATTGCTCACCGCCTGCGGCCCGCATACATTTGGGGTGATTAGGAGCCTTACGTACCCAGCTGCGCCGGACACCAGAACGTTTGACGAACTTGTGAATATAGTGGGGCAACACTTTAACCCAACCCCGTCCACGATAGTCCAGCGTTACCGGTTTAATACCGCTGAGAGGACCCCTGGAGAATCCCTTGCCGATTTTTTATCCAGGCTACGCGGGATTGCAGAATACTGTGACTATGGTGAGACCTTGTCAGAAATGTTACGTGACCATTTGGTTTGCGGTATTAACAATGCAGCAACCCAGAGAAAGTTGTTAGCGGAGCCAACATTGACTTTTCAACAGGCAATACAAATAGTCTTGTCCCGAGAGAGCGCAGAGCGAGGAGTACAGGAGTTACAGGGAATGGAAGTGCATGCCTTGGGGCACAACCCTTTCCGCCCAAAAACGTCCCCCCGCACTCCTGCGGTACCTTGGGCGAGGCAACGTCCGGACCGACGCCAGTGGCCATCGGACATTCCTCCCCGAAGGGAGCCTTCTCCAGAGCCAATGGATGAGGAGCCATGTCCGTGTCAGACTTGTCGTGGACGGCGGTCCTGGGGACGCCAGAGGCGCCGTCGTTCCGACCGAAACTGGGACCAGCCCAGGGGCCATAACTGGGACCAGCCCAGAGGCCGTACCTTCCATGTGGATGAACCTGCGGCGACCACTCCTGAGGACGTGGAGACGGAGGACGACTGCCTGCAGCTGCATTGTGTGGCAGCTCCCCGTGTGGCCCCCATTAAGGTGACAGTACGGGTCAATGGCCACCCGCTGGAGATGGAGTTGGATACTGGCGCAGCGGTCTCCGTGATCGCCCAGAGGACATTTGACCGCATCAAGCAGGGTATACAGACCCTTACATTAACTGACTCACAGGCCAGGTTGGCCACCTACATGGGGGAACCACTGGACATTGCAGGAACTACAATGACCCCTGTTGTCTATGGACGCCAGGAGGGGCGTTTCCCACTTATCGTAGTGCGTGGCCATGTGCCCAGCCTGTTGGGTCGGGACTCGTTGCGCCATTTGCGGTTGCAATGGCAGCACATCCTCCAAACAGTTTCTGGAGGGTTGACTGAGGTGCTAGGACGATACCCAGAGGTATTCCAGCCTGGTTTGGGGAAAATAAAAGGGGCCATAGCCCATATCCAAGTTGAACCAGGAGCCACGCCGCACTATTTCCGGGCGCGCCCAGTGCCTTACGCCTTGCTCGAGAAGGTAGAAGGGGAGCTCACTCGTTTGGAGAGTTTGGGTATTATCAGGCCTGTCCGTTTGGATGACTGGGCAGCACCAATTGTACCTGTAATGAAGCCAGATGCCACAGTTCGCTTGTGTGGCGACTATAAACTTACAGTGAATACAGTTTCCCGACTCGACCGATATCCAATGCCTCACATAGAGGATCTCTACGCGAAACTTGCAGGTGGACTCTCATTCACAAAATTAGATATGAGTCACGTCTACCTGCAGTTGGAGCTGGACCCTGCCTCCCGACCATATGTAACAATTAATACACACCGGGGCCTGTATGAATATACACGGTTGCCCTTTGGAGTATCCTCTGCCTGCGCAATTTTTCAACATGATATGGAGGGCATTTTGAGAGGTTTACCACGTGTGGCTGTCTACCTAGATGACGTGTTGATTACAGGGACGTCGGAGCAAGAACATTTGGAAAATCTGGAGGTTGTCCTTAGACGCCTTTCGGAGGCTGGAGTCCGTTTACGTCGCACAAAGTGCGTATTTCAGGCAAAAGAAGTAGTCTACCTAGGTTATCGGGTGGACCGCGAGGGTCTGCACCCCGTCGCAGAGAAGGTGCGTGCAATTCAACATGCCCCCACCCCGACTGACATTTCGCATCTTCGTTCTTTTCTCGGTCTCGTAAACTATTATGGGAAGTTCCTCCCCAATCTGGCAACTATGCTGGCCCCTTTGCACCTGTTGCTAAAGAAAAATCACACCTGGGTTTGGGGTCAGCCGCAAGAAACCGCTTTCCGGCGGGTAAAGCAACAATTGTCGTTGTCTGGGTTACTAACCCACTATGATCCGGGAAAGCCTTTGCTCGTCACATGTGATGCATCCCCATATGGTATTGGGGCCGTCCTGTCCCACAAGATGGAGAACGGGGCCGAGCGACCGATAGCTTTCGCCTCCCGCACATTGACTGCAGCGGAGAAAAAGTACGCGCAGATCGAGAAGGAGGGCCTGGCAGTGGTTTTCGCGGTGAAACGCTTCCACCGGTATGTGTACGGCCGCCATTTCACTATCGTGACTGATCATAAGCCCCTGCTGGGACTCTTCAGAGAGGATAAGCCAATACCACCCATTGCTTCTGCACGGATCCAGCGCTGGGCTTTGTTGCTTGCTGCATATGAGTATTCTCTGGAGCACAAACCAGGTACGCAGATAGCAAATGCCGACGCACTGAGCCGATTGCCTTTATCGACCGGCCCCATGTCGACCCCCACGACCGGTGAGGTGGTTGCAACCCTAAATTTTATGGACACCTTGCCTGTCACGGCATCACAGGTCCATGAGTGGACCCAGACGGAGCCAGTCCTGTCAAAGGTTCGGCACATAGTCCTGTATGGTGGGCAGCATAGACAGCTCCCAGTCGAGTTGCGGGCATTTTCCTCCAAGCTGTCACAGTTCAGCGTGGAAGACTGCATCCTCTTGTGGGGGACACGTGTGATTGTCCCGGAAAAAGGCCAGGAGCTGATATTATCAGACTTGCACAATGGGCATACAGGCGTGACCAAGATGAAAATGTTGGCCCGGAGTTATGTCTGGTGGCCAGGCCTCGACACCGACATTGAGAAGGTGGCCCAAAACTGCTCCATTTGCCAGGAGCATCAGAAGCTTCCGCCGGCCGCACCCCTACATCACTGGGAATGGCCAGGGCGGCCTTGGGCACGCTTGCATGCAGATTTCGCAGGCCCTTTTCAGGGATCCATGTTCCTTCTACTAATTGATGCCCAGTTCAAATGGCTGGAGGTGCATAAGATGCAGGGGACAACGTCCTGTGCAACAATTGAAAAGATGCGTTTATCGTTTAGTACGCATGACCTCCCCGAGGTGCTGGTCACGGATAATGGCACTCCATTCACGAGTGAGGAGTTTGCTAGGTTTACAAAGATGAACGGCATCCGCCATATCCGCACTGCCCCTTACCACCCGGCTTCAAATGGGTTGGCAGAGCGTGCAGTGCAGACATTCAAAAGAGGCCTAAAGAAGCAGTCTTCCGGATCAATGGACACGAGACTGGCTCGCATTTTGTTTACGTACAGGACCACCCCCCATGCAGTGACTGGGGTAGCTCCCGCAGAACTCCTAATGGGCCGGAGACTCCGCACCCGCCTTAGTATGGTTTTCCCGGACATTGGCGCAAAAGTACGCCGCACACAAGAACGGCAGGGACAGGGATTGTCTCGGCATCGTCCGATTCGGCAGTTTGCGCCCGGTGACCCAGTATTCGTGCGAAATTTTGCTGGTGGTGCCAATGGGTTCCTGGTGTAATCTTTTGCCAAACGGGCCCTGTATCTTACCAAGTGCAAGCCCAGGGTCGTCTCCAGCGAAAACATGTAGACCACGTCCGGTCCAGAAGATCATCCCCTCAAAAGATTCCCCGCCCCCGGAGCTCACTTCAACAGCCGCAAAGACCAGAGACAAGGGAAGGTAGTCCTCAAAATCTTCCACTGGTGCCTCACTCGAAGCCTGCGCAGGTCGTTACGGGACCAAATGGAGATAGAGACGCTGACATGACGGAGGCAGCAGACTCTGACTCCGAGATGGAGACACAGGATGTATCAGAGGGTGAATCCTCGGGTCCACGGGCCGTGGATGTACAACCGCGCCGTTCATCACGGAAGCGCCGGTCTCCGTCTCGTTACACGCCGCCTGATCCAGCGCCGCGTGCAAATGGCGTCCGGCCTGCGGCCAAACGAGTCCGACGCCTTCCTTCGCCAGGGTCTTCGGTGGATTCCTTGGACTTTGGGGGGGAGGGATGTTATAACCTGCCTACTTACGATTGGCTGGGGACTAATGACTATCCCACAATCCTGTGGGAGTATGAACTTCCCCAATGAGGGGGGCGGAGAAACTCCTAGTATAAATAAGCTGGCCAGTTCAGGAACCAGCAGGAAGGAGAAGGTAGCAAGGGAAGTTACTGCTACTGTTATGTATATATTGTTATAGTAAATAAATGTTATTACTTTGTATCCTTAAAACTCGTGCTGGATTCTTTGTGGCCCTTACAAAACTTAGTTTAGCCATTTAATGTCAGACCTAGCTAGATCAGATAAGCACTAATGGGTCCTGTCCCCAGTTATGAAAACTTCCCCCAATCCAGCACTATCCTGGACTACAAAGGTAACTCCTGGTTTATTTTCCATGTTCCTATGCTTAAATCCTTTTCCCTGTCTCCAATATTCTCAGCACCAACAAGTGCAAGGACTATAACCCGCCTCCTGTCCATTGAAAATAAATGGTCTCAGTCACCATCAAGACTGAGACCATCTATTCAGCTATCTCTGTCAGTTTCCCAAGTCCAACCGGCCAAGCTTCCCCTCAGGTTCCCCATGCTGCCCTACTCTGCTGCTGAAACATTCATGCCTGTCTTTGTTACCTCAAACATTCCTGCAAACCTCCCACATTCTCTCCTTGTGTGGTGATCGTCCCTTTAAGGGCAACACAGCAAAGTAAGGGTCACATGGCCTGTGCAACCAATCGGGACTCAGTGTGGAATGACTCCATGATGAGAAAGGCTTCTTAGGCAGGAGCTAGCTACAGCCATGAGGCTGCTGTTTACTTATTAATAATACCTTTTGTGTTTCTAATTAAGTCTGTGAAAGTGCACCTTTACATTCGGCGTAATGCCTCTGGCCTGGCACCTGGGAGTATCCTGTTATAATCGAAGTCTGAAAAGAACAACTCACCAGAATGCCACTCTTTGGGTGAGTGGAGCCATTTGGCTCCTTCACAGAGACTGGACACGAGACATTGAGCGCCTTGGGTATTACTTCCAAGCAAACAAAATAGGGTAGGAGGTGAAATGCAAAGCAATTCTCCTGAGTGTTTGTGGACATATAACCTTATTTGCAGTCTTACATCCCCCAGCGTGCCTGACTCCAAATCATTCAGTGAGCCATGGATTTAGTGATGGGTCATTTACAACCTCAGCCATCAGTCATGCTCCAGAAATTCAAATTTAATTTGAGGGGCAGAGCCCCAGGCTAATCAATTGTGGTTTACATTGATAAACTGAAGCAATTATTGGAGTACAGAGATTTTGGAACCACCCTAAATGATATGTTATGGGATAGATTAGTCTGTGGCATGAACAGCAACACTATTCAACGCAAATTGCTTGCAGAGATTGACATAAATTTTAAATAAGCAATGGAGATAGAACAGGCCATGCGACCTGTACTCTGCCAAGATGCCCTTCAAGGGACAATCGCCACACCTTGATAAACTTGCAAAACTCTGCTGCCCATTGCCTAATTTGCACCAAGTGCCATTCATCATTAATCTGTGTGCTCTTTGACTACACTTACTCCTGGTTAAACAACAAGTTAAACATTTGATTTCAAAATTTTTATCCTAGTTTTCTGACCCCTTCAGTTGCCTAGGCCCTAAACTCTGGAGTTCCATCGCTAAACCTCTAGCCCTTTCTGCCTTGCTTGGCAGAAGGCCAACATTTGTTGCCCAACCCTCATTGCCCTTGAAAGCAATTAAGAGTCAATGTGCGCCTGGAGTCACATGTGGGCCAAACCAAGTAAGGACAGCAGGCTTCCTTCCTCACAGGACATTAATGAAGCAGATACGTTTTTCACCATTGCTGAGATTAGCCTTATCAATTAGTTGAATTTAATTTCCATCATCTGCCGTGTTGGGATTTGAACCCATGTTTCCAGAGCAACAGCTTGAGTTTCTAGACTACTAGTCCAGTGACATTACCACTTGTAGAAACAATGCTCCTTGCTCTCACCAACCATTCCCTTACCCTCACTGAGACCTGCCAGACCCATTTACCTGGTGTTGCGAGAGTAGCTTCCACGCTGCTTCTTTGACTGCGTGTAATCCCAGCAGTGGCCATCACATCTGGTGGTGCACTTTGGGCTGAAGGGCTGAAGAGCCAAGTGCCTCAACAGCAGCTCATTATCATAGAATCTAGTCAGGATTCCCGAAACAGTAAGGGCAGGTTGTCCAGGTTCTCAACCCACAGTTTTTCACTGAGATTCAGGTAGAATTGCTCTCCCACTGAGAGTTCTTCCTTCCCTCCTGTGCCTCCTCCTTCTAGAAGCGTTTTGTCATCTCCGCGTAATTCTTCCAGTCATGCTGTATTCCTAAGGGAATGCCTGTGTCTAGAAGCACTTCTTAGTGCAAACTTTGAAGTCAGGACCAAGTTATTCAACACCTGCTACAAATTTAAAGAACTCTAGACAACACCAGATAAATGTACAATTGCAGGACCTGTGAGTAGGAATTAATCAGCAACCAATCTGTAGAAGTTAATAATTCTCTAAACAGTGCTAGTGGTCCTCCCAGTCGCTGAATGTTCAGCTATATATGTTTACGAGAGGGCTTCAGTTGGAGTATTGAGCTCTAAAATGACAGTGCTAGTGTCAAATCAGCGATACAGGCTGGTGATCAGCATACTCACCTGCACATCTCCAGTGAGAGCATACTGCTGAGTGCTAAATCCCTCACCAATATGGTATTCAGCATGACTCACACAAGAGGTGTGGAATCATGCCTTTTCTGACCTATAAAACCCCAGGTGTCCAGAAATTAAGTGCTGCAATCAACATTTTGCACCAAGAGACTACAAAAGCATGGACATTATGCTTCGATGTTCTATGTTCTATGTATGTTTATAAATCACGAGGTTAAGAAAACTGTTTCCACTCACAGGAAGGTCAGTAACCAGAGGGCACAGATTGAAGGTCATTGACAAAAGAACCAGGAGTTAAATGAGGAGAATGTTTTTTACACAATGCATCATTAGAGTCTGGAATATACAACCGGAAAGGGTGATGGAAACAGTCCCAATGCTATCTTTCAAAATAGAATTGAATACTTGAAAAGGAAAGATTTGCAAGTTCATGAGGAAAGAGCAGTGGAGTGGCATGAATTGGATAGCTTTCAGAAAGCCATCAAAGGCATTCTTGTCTTATTCTGCACTATATGATGGAGGTGTGCTTGTTTAGATCTTGGTGTTTTTCTGTCGGGCAACTGTGAGGGGATTGTTTGATGTTGTAGTTTGTTTGTATGAGCGGGGGGGGGGGGGGAGGGGGGGGAGGGAACAACAAGTGGGAGACTATCCGCCGCCACGGATGGGGGCCACCAAGCTAGCTGGGCGGGCTAGCTCACGGGAGCGCAGTGGGGGGGGGGGTGCATATGTTCGGTTTATTAAAAGGGTTGGGTTACAGAGTGTTGTTACTACAGGGGTGTAAATGTTCTGCTGTCGAGGGAGGGACTTGGGCTAAGGGACAGAGAAGAAGTTGGGAGCGGAGGCTGCCTGGGGGCGGACCGGTGGAGGCGCGGAGCATGGGCTGGTGGCAGGTCCAAAATAGGGGATGGCTGATCGGCGAAGGGAGGGGGGGCAATGAGCCCCCCAACTAGGCTAATCACCTGGAATGTTCGAGGGTTAAATGGACCGGTCAAGAGGGCACGTGTGTTCGCGCATCTTAGGGGACTGAAGGCGGATGTGGTAATGTTGCAGGAGACGCACCTCAGAGTAACTGACCAGATTAGACTGAGGAAAGGCTGGGTCAGTCAGGTCTTTCACTCGGGACTAGACTCAAAGACTAGAGATGTCGCCGATCCTGATCAATAAGCGGGTGGTGTTTGAGGCGGGTAGAATAGTCTCGGATGTAGGAGGTCGGTACATTATGGTCAGTGGGAAACTGGAGGGTGCAGGTGGTATTAGTAAATGTGTATGTGCCAAATTGGGATGATGTGGAGTTTATAAGGAGGATGCTGGGGAAGATACCGGACCTGGACTCGCACAGGTTGGTCATCGGAGGGGACTTCAACACAGTTATTGACCCTGGCTTAGACCGGTCTAGCTCGAAAAAGGGCAGGGTGCCAGCAATGGCAAAGGAACTAAAAGGGTTCATGGAGCAGATGGGGGGGGTGGGGGGGGGGGGGGGGGGGTGGATCCATGGAGATTTGGGCAGCCGAGGGTGAAGGTGTTCCCCTTCTACTCACATGTGCATAAAGTGTACTCTCGGATCGATTTATTTATTTTGAGCAGGGCCTTAATGGCAGGGGTGGTGGACACGGGGTACTCGGCGATCACAATCTCAGACCATGCTCCGCACTGGGTTGACCTGCAGGTTAGTAAAGACAGTAACCAGCGCCCGCAGTGGAGGTTGGATGTGGGACTTTTGGCTGACGAAGGGGTGTGCGAGCGGCTGAGGAAATGTATTCAGAGCTACCTACAGGTCAACGACACGAGGGAAATTTCAGCAGCGGTGGTCTGGGAAGCACTGAAGGCGATGGTCAGAGGGGAGCTGATCTCGATATGGGCCCAGAGATAGGTGGACAGGGCAGAGACGGACTGGCTGGTAAAGGAGACACTACAGATCGATAGGAGGTATGCGAAGATCCCAGAGGCAGGGCTTTTAAGGGAATGGCGGAGGATACAAGCGGAGTTCAGCTTGTTAACCACAGGGAGGGCGGTGGAGCAGCTGAGAAAGGTGAGGGGGGGGGGAGCGATCTATGAGCATGGATAGAAGGCCAGCAGAATGCTTGCACAGCAGCTTAGAAAGAGAGAGGCAGCCAGGGAGATAGGGAAAGTAAAGGACGGTGAGGGGAACCTGGTTGGTGACTCGGTTGGGGTGAATAAGGCGTTTAGGGATTTCTACAGTAGGCTGTACAGGTCGGAATCCCCTACTTGGCTGGAGGGGATAAAATCATGAGGATTCGAGGGGAATTTGGCCGGTTTTCGGGGTATAAGCTAAATATGGGGAAAAGTGAGATGTTTGCGGTCCAGGCGAGGGGACAGGAGAGGCGATTGGGAGAGCTGCCATTTAGATTAGTAGGGGGAAGCTTTAGGTACCTAGGCATTCAAGTGGTGCGAGAATGGGACCGGCTGCATAAATTAAATCTGGCCCGACTGGTAGACCAAATGAAGGCCGATTTTCGGAGGTGGGATGTGCTTCCGTTGTCATTGGCTGGGAGGGTGCAGACGGTGAAGATGACGGTCCTCCCGAGATTCCTGTTTGTATTTCAGTGTCTCACCATCTTTATTCCGCGGTCCTTTTTTAAACGGATCAACAAAGTGATCACTGGTTTCGTTTGGGCAGGCATGACCCCGCGAGTAGGGAAGGTAATGCTTGAGCGGAGTCAGGGAGAGGGCAGGCTGGCGCTGCCAATTTTAGTAACTATTAGTGGGCGCCGAATATAGCCATGATCAGGAAGTGGGTGGTGGGGGAGGTGTCGGCATGGGAGCGTATGGAGGCGGCTTCATGCAAGGGCACCAGTCTGGGGGCGCTGGTAACTGCGCCTCTGCCATTCCCGCTGGCATGGTACGCCACCAGCCCCGTGGTGGTGGCGGTCCTGAGAGTCTGGGGGCAATGGAGGAGACATGTGGGAGCAGAGGGAGCATCGGTCAGGTCCCCAATCTGTAATAATCACCGGTTTGCCCCGGGAAGGATGGATAGGGGGTTCCGTATATGGCGGAGAACAGGGAATGAGAGGATGGGGGATATGTTTATAGACGGGAGCTTTCCGAGTATGAGGGCGCTGGAGGAGAAGTTTGGGTTGGCGAGGGGAAACAAATTCAGGTATCTGCAGGTTCGGGATTTCCTACGTAAACAGGTGTAAACCTTCCCGCTCCTACCACTAAGGGGGATTCAGGACAGGGTAGTTTCCAGAGGGTGGGTAGGAGAAGGGAGCGTCTCGGACATTTACAAGGAACTTATGGGGTCAGAGGAGACGGAGAACGAGGAGCTGAAGCGCAAGTGGGAGGAGGAGCTGGGAGGAGAGATAGAGGATGGTTATGGGTGGACACGTTGAGTAGAGTCAATGCATCCGCGACATGTGCCAGGCTCAGCCTGATACAATTCAAGGTTGTTCATCGGGCTCACATGACAGTGGTCCGGCTGAGCAGATTTTTGGGGTGGAAGACAGGTGTGCAAAATGTGCGGGAGGACCGGTGAACCATGTCCAGATGTTTTGGACATGTTCGATGCCTAGGGGATTTTGGCAGGGGTTTGCACATGCCATGTCCACGGTGTTAAAAACAAGGGTGGCACTGAGTCCAGAGGTGGCGATTTTCGGGGTGTCGGAAGACCCGGGAATCCAGGAGGAGAAAGAGGCAGACGTTCTGGCCTTTGCTTCCCTGGTAGCCCGGAGACGGATACTATTAACATGGAGGGACGCAAAGCCCCCGAAGTCGGAGACGTGGCTATCGGACATGGCTAGCTTTCTCTGTTTGGAGAAAATCAAGTTCGCCTTGAGAGGGTCACTGTTTATTTTGTTGTTGTTACAATACCAAAAATACGTCAATAAAATGTTTATTAAAAAAAAAAGCTTGAAATGATGGTGACGGTGAAAGTGACGGTAGTGGCGGCCCTTCAAGCAGCGCTGGAAAAGACGGAGCGGCGTCAGGTGACACAGGAGGGAACGGTCAGACAACTGGAAAAGCTCACGACTGACCAGAGCGACGGGATCGCCTCACTGGAGACAGTGATGGCAAGGTTGGTGGCAAGGGACACTAAGGGGGAAAGTCGAAGTCTAAGAGAACTGGTCGCACCTCAAAAACCTCCACTTGTGGGCCTACAGGAAGGTACCAAGGCAAGAACCCTACGGAGTGCGTGGCACAGATGCTGGGTGAACTGATTGGAGGGGAAAGCTTCCCCTAGCCCCCAGAAGTGAACAGAGCCCACAGGTCACTCCAACCAAAGCATAAGGCCAGGGTGCAGCCGTGGGCCATTATCATGAAACTGCACCGGTACCAAGCCCGGGAAAAGATCCTGAACTGGGTAAGGCACACATGGTCCTGTAAGTGGGAGGGGCACGCGATCCGTGTGGACATCCCAGGACATTGGGGCAGAGCTGGCCAAGCGCTGGCCGGAATTTACCACAGCCAAGGCAGCCCGTTACAAGAACAATGTGCGGTTCAGGATGCTGTACCCCACCGAACACTTGGTGACTTCCCCGCACTAGCAGAAGCAGACAAATTTGTACACAAGCACGGGCTGGGAAGGCAATGACACCAGCAGTGAACCAGAACTCTAATCCCATCGGTCAAAAAAAAGAGAGACTATTTGTGCGGGAATGATCTGCCTCATTCTTCGATCTGATGATGAATCTCAGAAAGGAGGGGTGAGAGCAGCAGGACGCAGAAAGGGGTGAGGAGAGGGAAAGGTGTGAAGAGAAATGAAATGGGCGGGGTGTGGTAGTCACCACTAGTGGCATATTATATGTATTACGGCACTGCCCGTATATTAAGGGTACAACGGTAAATCCCTGCCTGCTGGCTCCGCCCAGCAGGCGGCGTATAAAAGTGTGTGCTCTCCAATGCTACAGCCATTCTGGTTCCAGCTACAGGAGGCACAACACCTTTGCTCAATAAAGCCTCGATTATTCCACTACTCTCGTCTTTGTGGTAATTGATAGTGCATCGATTTATTGAGCAAGGTTTTTAAACAATGGATCTCCGCATCAAGCCTGATCGCCTGCAGCTGAGCCCTCAAGCAGCCAACGCTACGTCCACCTTTGACCACTGGCTAGCCTGCTTCGAAAGTTACCTCAGGACAGCCGCTGAAGAACCCTCGGACTCGCAGAAGCTCGAAGTCCTCTATTCACGGGTGAGCCCTGACATTTTTCCCCTCATCTGGGATGCGCCCACCTATTCCGAAGCGATGGAGCTCCTGAAGGGACATTACGTTCGACCAGTAAATCAAGTATATGCCAGGCACCTGCTGGCCACGAGACAGCAACTCCCCGGGGATTCTCTGGACGATTTCTGGCGTGCCCTGCACATCCTAGGTAGGAACTGTGACTGCCAGGCAGTTTTGGCAGTCCAGCAGACAGAACTTTTAATTAGAGACGCTTACGTCATGGGCGTACGTCCGCCAGCGGCTACTGGAAGGGGGTACGCTCGATCATGCGGGGACTAGACAGCTCGCTAATTTGTTAGAAGTGGCCTCCCGTAACGTTCAGTCCTACGCCGCCGACTGCGCGGCACCCTCATGGGCATCGTGGGCCCCACCAGCTGCCGACTCCAGCTCACCGCAAGTCTGTGCCGCGCGGCAGCCAGCCGACTCTGGGGGTCCCCAAGTGTTGTTTTTGCGGGCAAATCAAACACCTCAGGCAGCACTGCCCGGCGCGGAGCGCGACCTGCAACGGGTGTGGGACGAAATTACACTTCGCTTCCGGTCGTTCACCGCTGTTTCAAGGCCCGGCGTTCCTACACCCCCCCCGTGTGACCCAGGGGCGCCGCCATTTTCCCCTTCGCAAGCCACGTGCGGCCCGTGGGCGCCGCCACCTTCGGCGCCATTTTGGACGGCACCTCAGGACTCCTGCTCGTCTGGCAGTTCATCACCTGCCGCTACCTCCGCGACCGCTGACCAGCCCGGGACCTCCCAGCATCTGCTGCAGCTCGCCTCTATCACCCTGGATCAGTCCCGACCCCGCAACCTCGCGACCGTGACGACAACGGTGAAGATCGATGGCCACGAGACGACCTGCCTTTTTGGCGCCGGGAGCACAGAGAGCTTCATCCACCCCACTACGGTAAGGCGCTGCTCCCTCCTGGTACACCCCGTCACCCAGAAAATCTCCCTGGCCTCCGGATCCCATTCCGTGGAAATCTGGGGGTACTTTATCGTGACCCTCACCATCCAAGGCGTAGAGTTCAGCAACTTCAGGCTCTACATCCTCCCCCACCTCTGCGCTGCCCTGTTACTCGGCCTGGACTTTCAGTGCCATCTCCAAAGCCTAACCTTAAAATTCGGCAGACCCCTGCCCCCCCTCACCGTATGTGGCCTCACAACCCTTAAGGCCAATCCACCTTCCCTGTTTGCGAACCTCACCCCAGATTGCAAACCCGTCGCCACCAGGAGCAGACGGTACAGTGCTCAGGACAGGACCTTCATCATGTCGGAGGTCCAACGGCTTCTGCGGGAAGGGGTCATTAAGGCCAGCAACAGCCCCTGGAGAGCTCAAGTATTGGTAGTGTAGACTGGGGAGTAGCACAGGATGGTCATTGACTACAGTAAGACTATCAATCGGTACACGCAGCTTGACGCGTACCCCCTCCCACGCATGTCTGACATGGTCAGTCAGATTGCGCAGTATCAAGTCTTTTCCACAGTGGACTTGAAGCCCTCCTCCCCCCAGCTCCCCATCTGCCCGGAGGACCGCCAATACACTGCGTTCGAAGCAGATGGCCGCCTCTATCACTTCGTTAGGGTTCCCTTCGGCGTCATGAATGGGGTCTCGGTCTTCCAGCGAGAGATGGACCGAATGGTTGACCGTACGGACTGCGGGCCATCTTCCCGTACCTAGATAACGTCACCATCTGTGGCCACGATCAGCAGGACCACGACGCAAACCTCCAAAAATTTCTCCAGACCGCCAAACTCCTTAATCTCACGTACAATAAGGAGAAATGCGTGTTCCACACCAACCGCTTAGCCATCCTTGGCTATGTCGTGGAAAATGGAGTCCTAGGGCCCGACCCCAACCTCATGCGCCCCCTCCTGGAACTCCCTCTCCCCTACTGCCCCAAGGCCCTGAAATAATGCCTGGGGTTTTTCTCCTATTACGCTCAGTGGGTCCCTAATTATGTGGACAAGGCCCGCCCACTCATTCAGTCTACAGTTCTCCCCCTGGCGGCTGAGGCCCACCAGGCCTTCAACCACATCAAGGCAGACATCGCCAAGGCCATGATGCACGCAGTCAACGAGTCCTCCCTCTTTCAGGTGGAGAGCGATGCATCGGACGTAGCTCTGGCCGTCACCCTCAACCAGGCGGGCAGGCCCATGGCCTACTTTTCCCGCACCCTCCATGCCTCCGAAATTCGGCACTCCTCTGTCGAATGTGGAAGCTGTGCGACATTCGAGGCATTTCCTGGCCAGCAGGAGATTCACTCTCCTCACTGACCAACGGTTGGTTGCCTTTATGTTTAATAATACACAGCGGGGCAAGATCAAAAATGAAAAGATCTTGAGGTGGAGGATCGAGCTCTCCACCTATAATTAGGAGATCTTGTATCGCCCGGGTAAGCTCAACGAGTCCTCTGATGCTCTATCCCGCGGTACATGTGCCAGTGCACAAGTGGACCGATTCGGGGCTCTCCACTATGACCTCTACCACCCCGGGGTCACCCGGTTCTCCCATTTCATCAAGGCCCACAACCTGCCCTACTCCATTGAGGAGGTCAGGGCCGTCACCAGAGACTGTAAAGTCTGCGCAGAGTGCAAACCACACTTCTACCGGCCAGATCGAGCGCACCTGGTGAAGGCCTCCCGCCCCTTTGAGCGCCTCAGCGTGGACCTCAAAGGGCCCCTCTCCTCCACCGACCGCAACACGTACTTTCTGAACAAGATTGATGAGTACTCCCTGTTCCCTTTCGCCATCCCCTGCCCCGATATGACTTATGCCACGGTAATTAAAGCCCTGCACAGCATCTTCGCTCTGTTCGGTTTCCGCACCTATATCCTCAGCGATCGGGGATCCTCTTTTATGAGTGATGAGCTGCGACAGTCCCTGCTCAGCAAGGGCATCGCCTCGAGCAGGACGACCAGCTACAACCCCCGGGGAAATGGGCAGGTGGAGGGGGAGAACGGGACGGTCTGTAAGGCCGTCCTGCTGACCCTGCGGTCTAAATATCTCCCGGTCTCCCGCTGGCAGGAGGTCCTCCCCGACGCGCTCCACTCCATCCGTTCACTCCTCTGCACCGCGCCTAACCAAACCCCTCACGAATGTGTGTTTGCCTTCCCCAGGAAGTCCACCTCCGGGGTCTCGCTCCCAACATGGCTGACAGTTCCTGGACCCGTCCTCCTCCGGAAGCATGTGTGGACCCCATGGTCGAAAAAGTCCTCCTCTTACATGCTAACCTGCAGTACGCCTACGTGGCACACCCCGACGGGCGCCAGGACACAGTCTCCCTCCGGGCACCCGCTGGATCCCACCCACGACCCCTGATCTGACCCCGCCCCAGTTGCCTCATTCACCCCTGTGCCACTCATCCTCCCTCCAGCGAACCTCACTGCAGCCCCCACCACAGCAGGGTCCGTCCTCTCACTGGATCCACTCAGGGGTGACGAAGACAAGGACAACACGCTCCTGGAGTCGCAGGTGACCAAGTCGGCGCCCACATCACCACCAGAACTGAGGCGATCGCAGAGGAGGGCCAAGGCCCACGACAGGCTTAACTTGTAATGTTTTCCACCATCCCTGTTGGACTCTTTTTTTAACAGGGGGTGAATGTGGTAGTCACCACTAGTGGCATGTTATATGTATTACGGCACTGCCCGTATATTAAGGGTACAACGGTAAATCCCTGCCTGCTGGCTCCGCCCAGCAGGCGGCGTATAAAGGTGTGTGCTCTCCGATGCTGCAGCCATTCTGGTTCCAGCTACAGGAGGCACAACACCTTACTCAATAAAGCCTCGATTGTTCCACTACTCTCGTCTTTGTGGTAATTGATAGTGCATCATGGGGGAAGGTGTGGATTGACCTTGGGGGGCACCGCACTTGCAGGCAAGCTAGCAGAGGGAAGTACGAGCAAAGGGAGGGCCACAGCACAATTCCTAATGGGGAGAGAGTGCCTGGCAGCAGGGGGAGAAAACTCCAGATGTGGAGGAAATAGGAAGGGAAAACATTGGGGAAAAGTTGGGGGAGTGAGGGAAGTCCGCAGGGATATGGAGGGAGGAGCGATGGAGGGGGTGCGGACAGGCCCAAGGGGAAAGCCGAGGGGTAGGGGGGAGCGGTATAAGGCTACACGGTGACAATGGAAACAAGGGCACCTCAAACATCCATCTTGGAGGCCCCCCAAGTAAAGAGAAACCCATGGAGTGCAGGGACGCAGCCACATGGCGTACACAAAGATGGTGGCCATTTTAGTTGGTCCCTGGACAAAGGGAAACCCTGGAGCTCAGGGGCACAGCTACATAGCGAATATGGTGACTACGTGTAGCACCATCGATCACACACGAGGCGAGACGTAAAGAACTTCAATCGAGGCTTTATTGAGCAGACTTGTTCAGACTCGTTCCCCAGCAGCTCAGTCACAGAATGCAGCTGCGGGGATTAACCCAGGTTCTTATACCCCGCCTATCTGGGTGGAGCCCAGTAGGCGGCGGATCCAATCGGGATCCAGCACCTGTCCTCCAATGGCTCCTCGGCATTCCTGGTGTACCGTATTACCCCTAATACATACCACCACATTCTCCCCTTGTTAAAAAAGAAACCGGCGGAGTGGTGGGTGATATGGTGGTAGGGGTTTACAGGGTCGGTGCCTTAACCATTGAACTATATACAATCATGCCGCTTTTACTGGGCCACCGAATTATTCACATTTTACCCGATTAGCAGCGTTAACTATTTACAACAATGCCGCTTTACTGGGCCACTGAATTATATACATCTTAAGTCGATTCGATGAGTCGAGATGGTGCTCTGGTCGCCCTTTCCAGTCGTCTCAGCCCGGGTGGTGGTGGTGGTGCTGGCTCGGGTCCGGTCGACTCTGGGAGCATCGCGCTGTCCCCTTCTGTTTCCTTACCCCTGGAAGGGCCTGGGAGGAGAACCGATCCCCCCGGGAAGGGGGTGGCTGTGGGGTGCACCGGCCAGGTTCCGCAGAGAGACCGTGTCCTGTCGGCCGTCTGGGTACGCCACGCAGGCGTACTGCGGGTTTGCATGGAGTAGATGTACCTTTTCCACCAGCGGGTCTGATTTGTGCGCCCGCACATGTTTCCGGAGCAAGATGGGTCCCGGGGCCGCCAGCCAGGTCGGAAGTGACATTCCAGAAGCGGACCTCCTAGGGAAGACAAGGAGGCGCTCGTGCGGCGTTTGGTTCGTGGTGGTGCACAGCAGGGACCGGATAGAATGAAGGGCATCCGGGAGGACTTCCTGCTAGCGGGAAGTTGGGAGACTCCTAGACTGTAGGGCCAGTAGGACGGTCTTCCAGACCGTTCCGTTCTCCCTCTCTACCTGCCCGTTCCCCCGGGGGTTGTAGCTGGTCGTCCTGCTCGAGGCTATGCCCTTACTGAGCAGGAATTGATGCAGCTCGTCACTCATGAAGGATCGCTGTGGATGTAGGCGGGGAAACCGAACAGGGTAAAGATGGTGCCGAGGGCTTTAATGACCGTGGCCGCGGTCATGTCGGGGCAGGGGATGGTGAAGGGGAAGCGGGAGTATTCGTCAACGACGTTAAGAAAGTACGTGTTGCGATCGGTGGAGGGGTGGGAGCCTTTGAAGTCCAAACTGAGGCGTTCAAAGGGACGGGAAGCCTTTATCAGGTGCGCTCTATCTGGCCTGAAAAAATGCGATTTGCATTCTGCGCAGATTTGGCAGTTCCTGGTGACTGTACGGACCTTCTCGACGGAGTACGGGAGGTTGTGGGCCTTTATGAAGTGGTAGAAACGAGTGACCCCCGGGTGGCAGAGGTCCTCGTAGAGGGCTTGGAGACGGTCCACTTGTGCGTTGGCACAAGTGCCGCGAGATAGGGCATCGGACGGCTCGTTCAGCTTTCCGGGATGGTACAAGATCTCATAATTGTAGGTGGAGAGTTTGATCCTCCACCGCAGGATCTTGTCGTTTTATATCTTGCCCCGCTGTGCACTATCGAACATGAAGGCTACCGACCGTTTGTCAGTGAGGAGAGTGAATCTCCTATCGGCCAGGTAATGGCTCCAATGTCGCACAGCTTCCACTATGGCTTGGGCCTCCTTTTCTACTGAGGAGTGGCGAATTTCTGAAGCGTGTAGGGTCCGGGAGAAAAAGGCCACGGGTCTGCCCGCTTGGTTGAGCGTGGCCGCCAGAGCTACGTCGGACGCGTCGCTCTCGACTTGGAAGGGGAGGGACTCGTGGCCTTTGCGATATCCGCTTTGATGTGGCTGAAGGCCTGGCGGGCCTCTGTCGACAGGGGAAAAGTAGTGGACTGGATTAGTGGGCGGGCCTTGTCTGCGTACTGGGGGACCCACTGGGCGTAATAAGAAAAGAAGCCCAGGCAGCGTTTCAGGGCTTTGGTACAGTGGGGGAGAGGGAACTCCATGAGGGGGCGCATGCGTTCGGGGTCGGGGCCTATCACTCCATTATGCACTACGTAGCCAAGGATGGCTAGACGGTCGGTGCTAAACACGCATTTTTCCTCGTTGTAGGTGGGGTTGAGGGCGTTAGCGGTCTGGAGGAATTTGCGGAGGTTGGCGTCGTGGTCCTGCTGGTCGTGGCCACAGATGGTGACGTTGTCGAGGTACGGGAACGTGGCCTGTAAACCGTACTGGTCGACCATTCGGTCCATCTCCCGTTGGAAGACCAAGACTCCGTTCCTAACGCCGAATGGAACCCTTAAGAAGTGGTATAGCCGCCCGTCTGCTTCGAAGGCAGTGTACTTGCGGTCACCGGGGCGAATGGGGAGCTGGTGGTAGGCGGACTTAAGGTCCACGGTGGAGAAGGCCTTGTACTGTGCAATCCGATTGACCATGTCGGATATGCGGGGAAGAGGGTCCGCATCTAGCTGCGTGTACCTGTTAATGGTCTGACTGTAGTCTATGACCTTCCTTTGCTTCTCCCCTGTCTTCACTACTACCACCTGGGCTCTCCAGGGACTATTGCTGGCCTGGATTATGCCTTCCTTCAGCAGCCGCTGGACTTCGGACCTGATAAACGTCCGGTTCTGGGTGCTGTACCGTCTGCTCCTAGTGGCGACGGGTTTGCAGTCCAGGGTGAGGTTCGCAAACAGGGAGGGCGGTTCGACCTTGAGTGTCGCGAGGCCACAGATAGTCAGTGGGGGTTCAGGGCCGCCAAATTTGAATGTTAAGCTCTGGAGGTTGCATTGGAAGTCCAACCCCAGGAGGGTGGGAGCGCAGAGGTGGGGACGGACATACAGCCGGTAATTTTTGAACTCTCTCCCCTGCACCGTTAGGTTTGCGATGCAGAACCCTTTGATTTCAACGGAGTGGGACCCCGCCGCCAGGAAAACTTTTTGGGTGCTTGGCCGAATTAGAAGGGAACAGCGTCTTACCGTGTCCGGTTGAATAAAACTCTCCGTGCTCCCCCAGTCGATCAAACACGGCGTCTCGTGCCCGTTCACCAGCACCTCTGTCGTTGTCGTCTGGAGCGTCCGGGGCCGCGACTGGTCGAGGGTCACCGATGCCAAACGTGTATCAGATCGCTGTCTTCAGGCAGTGTGGAGCTGTCCACGCTGGGGGCCTTGCCTGTCAGCCAAGATGGCGGCGCCCATGGATCGCACGCGGTCGGGGGTGGACAAAATGGCCGCTCCCATGAGTCGCACGCGGCCGGGGGTGGACAAAATGGCCGCCCCCATGGATCGCACGCGGCCCGTGGGTAGGAAGATGGCGGCGCCCGTCCCCCCCTCGTGGTGTCCGGGGTCCAAAATGGCGGCGCCCGTTGGCCTCCCATGGGTCTCTGGGGGGGTTGAGCCCGTGGTCGCATTTGTTCCCCGGAGATAGCGGCGACCCCACGGGACTGGCACACCGCTGCGTAGTGCCCCTTTTTACCGCAGCTTTTGCAGGTGGCCGAGCGGGCCGGGCTGCGCTGGCGGGGGTGTTTTGGCTGCCCGCAAAAATAGCAGCGGGGCCCCCCCGGGTGGTCTGGGATTCTGGCTGCGCACGCTTGCGGAGGGGTGGGGGTTGCCGGGGGGTCGGTCGCGGCGGGGGTCCAAGGAGCCCAAGGGGCTGCAGCACGGTCGTGGGTATAGGCACGGGCATTTTGGGAGGCCACGTCGAGGGAGGCTGCAAGGGCCCGTACCTCTGTGAGTCCGAGAGAGTCTTTCTCTAAAAGTCTCTGGCGAATTTGCGACGATGCCAAACCTGTTACGTAAGCGTCTCTGATCAGGAGGTCCGTATGTTCATTCGCCGTAACCGCTGGGCAGTTGCAGTTTCGTCCCAGGATTGTTAGAGCATTGAAGAAATCGTCTAGCGATTCCCCGGGGATTTGTCGTCTCGTCGCGAGCTGGTAGCGTGCGTAGACCTGGTTGACGGGCTTAATGTAGATCTCCTTCAGCAAGTTGAGCGCCGCTGGGAATTCGTCCGCGTCCTCTATGAGTGAGTAGATTTCGGGACTCACCCTGGAATGCAGGACCTGCATCTCCTGGTCTTCTGTTGGTCTGGCGGGGGCTGTTCGGAGGTATCCCTCAAAGCACGCCAGCCAGTGCTTAAACGCCGATGTTGCGTTAGCTGCTTGGGGGCCGATTCACAGGCACTCCGGGGCGATCCGGAGCTCCATATTCCTTTTCAAGTCTGCTCAATAAATTGTAGCACCATCGATCACACACGAGGCGAGACGTAAAGAACTTCAATCGAGGCTTTATTGAGCAGACTTGTTCAGACTCGTTCCCCAGCAGCTCAGTCACAGAATGCAGCTGCGGGGATTAACCCAGGTTCTTATACCCCGCCTATCTGGGTGGAGCCCAGTAGGCGGCAGATCCATTCGGGATCCAGCATCTGTCCTCCAATGGCTCCTCGGCATTCATGGTGTACCGTATTACCCTTAATACATACCACCACACTACGGCCATCTTGGATTGCACCCAAACAAAGGGAAACCCCAGAATGCAGGGGCACACCCACAAGATAAGTATGGTCGACCCCTCAGGAAGGTAGGAACAACCTCCCCCCCCTTCCCCCACCCAGTCACAATAGTCACCTGGAATGTCAGGGGACTTCTTTTTCAAATGTATTTCATTACAACCGTATATAAAAAGTTACAACACATAATTCGGGAATCAGACTTCCCAACAAACAACTATACAGTTTGTACACATTCTTCCCTTTTTTCACCCCTCCCTCCCCCCCCCCCCCCCGACGAACAACTCAAACATAGTCACAAACAACCCCCACCTTGCCTCAAGCCCCTCTACTGAACCCCTTAACTCGGATTTTATCTTTTCCAGCCGAAGGAAATCATACAGGTCACCCAGCCAGGCCGCTATCCCAAATGGCGCTGCTGAACAGCACTCCAATAAGATCTGTCACCGGGCAATCAGACAGGCGAAGGCCATAACTCCCCTTCCCATTTTTACTTAATCTTCACCACCCGCTCACCTCCCTGCTCCCCCAGCCACTTGTATGTATCTCCCATTCTACCCTCCGCTTCCTCATCCGGAAGCAACAGCCGCTCCAGCAGGGTGTACCTCGGCAGGCTAGGGAACTCCTTCCAAACCTTCCACGTAGAGCCCCTTACCTGCAGGCACCTAAACTCACTTCCTCTCGGGAGCTCTATCTGCTCCCTCAATTCCTCCAAACTCGCAATCCCTTCCTCCAGGTACAAATCCCTCACCTTAACCAGCCCCACTTCCTATACATGCCATGGCTCAAACCTGTGATTCTCACACAATGCCGTTAACACCGACATCCCCTCCATCCCACAATGCTTCCTCAGCTGATTCCAGATCTTCACCGTGGCCTGCACCACCAGGCTCCCTGAGTACCTGCTCGGTGCCATTGGCAATGCTGCCATTACCAAAGCTCTTAAGATGGACCCCTTACAGGATTCCTTCTCTATACTAACTCATTCCACCCCCTCTCCTTCCCACCATTGCCTCACCTTCTCCGCGTTCGTTGCGCAATAGTAATGAAGCGGTTCCTGCAATGCCAACTCTCCCTGCTGCCTCTGCCTCTGTAACAGGGTCCTCCTCCCCCTCGGCACCTTCCCCGCCTATACAAAATCCGAAATAATTGTGTCCAATTTCCAAAAAAGGCCTTCGGAACAAAGATCGGGAGTGTCTGGAAAATTAACAGGAACTTTGGCAGAATGTTCATCTTTACCACTTGGACCCTCTCCTCCAAAGTCAATTGCAGCGTATCCCACCTCTTGAGATCCTCCCTAGCCTCCTCCACCAGCTTTGTTAAGTTCCACTTGTGAATCATCACCCATTCCCTCGCTACCTGAATCCCCAGGTAGCTGAATCTGTCTCGAGCCATCTTAAATGGCATCCCCCTAAATTGGCTCACCATCCCAACTCATTCACCAGGAACACTTCGCATTTCCCTACATTCAGCTTATACAATGAGAATGCCCCAAACCTCCCTAGCAGTCCCATGATCCTCTCCAGGCTCCCAAGTGCGTCCGAAACATACAACAGTAGGTCGTCAGCATAGAGCGACACTCGTGCTCCCTCCGTTCCCTCATAATCCCCTGCCACTCTGCTGACCCCCTTTGCCAGAGGATCTATAGCCAGCGCAAATAACAGCGGTGACAGCGGTTACACCTGCTTTGTTCCCCCGGTGTAATTCGAAGTTCCGTGAGCCCAGATCATTAGCCTGCACACTCGCCCCCGGTGCCACATATAGCAAATGCACCCATAAGACCATAAGACATAGGAGCAGAAGTAAGGCCATTCGGCCCATCGAGTCCACTCCACCATTCAATCATGGCTGATTTCAACTCCATTTACCAGCTCTCTCTCCATAGCCCTTAATTCCTCGAGAAATCAAGAATTTATCAACTTCTGTCTTAAAGACACTAAACGTCCCGGCCTCCACCATCCTCTGTGGCAATGAATTCCACAGACCCACCACTCTCTGGCTGAAGAAATTTCTCCTCATCTCTGTTCTAAAGTGACTCCCTTTTATTCTAAGGCTCTGCCCCCGGGTCCTAGTCTCCCCTGCTAATGGAAACAACTTCCCTACGTCCACCCTATCTAAGCCATTCATTATCTTGTAAGTTTCTATTAGATCTCCCTCAACCTCCTAAACTCCAATGAATATAATCCCAGGATCCTCAGACGTTCATCGTATGTTAGGCCTACCATTCCTGGGATCATCCGTGTGAATCTCCGCTGGACCCGCTCCAGTGCCAGTATGTCCTTCCTGAGGTGTGGGGCCCAAAATTGCTCACAGTATTCTAAATGGGGCCTAACTAATGCTTTATAAAGCTTCAGAAGTACATCCCTGCTTTTATATTCCAAGCCTCTTGAGATAAATGACAACATTGCATTTGCTTTCTTAATTACGGACACAACCTGCAAGTTTACCTTTAGAGAATCCTAGACTAGGACTCCCAAGTCCCTTTGCACTTCAGCATTATGAATTTTGTCACCGTTTAGAAAATAGTCCATGCCTGTATTCCTTTTTCCAAAGAGCAAGACCTCGCACTTGCCCACGTTGAATTTCATCAGCCATTCCTTGGACCACTCTCCTAAACTGTCTAAATCTTTCTGCAGCCTCCCCACCTCCTCCATACTACCTGCCCCTCCACCTATCTTTGTATCATCGGCAAACTTAGCCAGAATGCCCCCAGTCCCGTCATCTAGATCGTTAATATATAAAGAGAACAGCTGTGGCCCCAACACTGAACCCTGCGGGACACCACTCATCACCGGTTGCCATTCCGAAAAAGAACCTTTTATCCCAACTCTCTGCCTTCTGCCTGACAGCCAATCGCCAATCCATGTTAGTACCTTGCCTCGAATACCATGGGCCCTTATTTTACTCAGCAATCTCCCGTGAGGCACCTTATCAAAGGCCTTTTGGAAGTCAAGATAGATAATATCCATTGGTTCTCCTTGGTCTAACCTATTTGTTACCTCTTCAAAGAACTCTAACAGGTTTGTCAGGCACGACCTCCCCTTACTAAATCCATGCTGACTTGTCCTAATCCGACCCTGCACTTCCAAGAATTTAGAAATCTCATCCTTAACAATAGATTCTAGAATCTTGCCAACAACCGAGGTTAGGCTAATTGGCCTATAATTTTCCATCTTTTTCCTTGTTCCCTTCTTGAACAGGGGGTTACAACAGCGATTTTCCAATCCTCAGGGACTTTCCCTGACTCCAGTGACTTTTGAAAGATCATAACTAACGCCTCCATAACATAACTGGACGCCTGGGGCTGGCGTGAATCCCGCCCCCGCTGGTTGCCGAAGTCTCCAGCACCGGATATTCGGCGGGGGCGGGAATCGCGCCGGTTGGCGGGCCCCCCCGCTCGATTCTCTGGCCCGGATGGGCCGAAGTCCCGCCGCTAAAATGCCTGTCTCGCTGGCGTAAATTAAACCACCTACCTACCCGGCGGGACAAGACGGCGCGGGCGGGCTCCGGGGTCCTGGGGGGGGCGCGGGGCGATCTGGCCCTGGGGGGTGCCCCCACGGTGGCCTGGCCCGCGATCGGGGCCCACCGATCCGCGGGCGGGCCTGTGCCGTGGGGGCACTCTTTCCCTTCCGCCTCCGCCACGGTCTCCACCATGGCGGAGGCAGAAGAGACTCCCTCCACTG
This sequence comes from Scyliorhinus torazame, assembly GCF_047496885.1. Taxonomy (NCBI): domain Eukaryota; kingdom Metazoa; phylum Chordata; class Chondrichthyes; order Carcharhiniformes; family Scyliorhinidae; genus Scyliorhinus; species Scyliorhinus torazame. The sequence continues at coordinate 101,880,082 of NC_092721.1, forward strand.
CGCATGCGCGGGAATGCCGTCAGCGGCCGCTGACGCTCCCGCGCATGCGCCGCCCGGAGATGTCATTTCTGCGCCAGCTGGCGGGGCACCAAAGGCCTTTTCCGCCAGCTGGCAGTGCGGAAATTCATCCGGCACCGACCTAGCCCTCAATGTTGGGGCTCGGCCCCCAAAGATGCATAGCATTCCGCACCTTTGGGGCGGCGCAATGCCCGTCTGATTTGCGCCGTTTTGGGCACCAGTCGGCAGACATCGCGCCGTTTCCGGAGAATTTCGCCCCTGATTCTACCTTCTTTCTTTCAAATTGGCTAGTGAATTCTACCATATTATGATCACTGCCTCCTAAGTGTTCCCTTACTTTAAGATCTTTAATCAAGTCTGGCTCATTACATAACACTAAGTCCAGAATGGCCTGTTCCCTCGTGGGCTCCATCACAAGCTGTTCCAAAAAGTCCTCCTATAAACATTCAATGAATTCCGTTTCCTTGGGTCCACTGGCAGCATTATTTACCCAGTCCACCTGCATATTGAAGTCTCCCATGATCACTGTGACCTTGCCTTTCTGACATGCACTTTCTATTTTGTGGTGCATTTTGTGCCCCTGGTCCTGACCACTGTTAGGAGGCCTGTACATAACTCCCATTATGTTTTTTTTGCCTTTGTGGTTCCTCAACTCTACCCACACAGACTCCACATCATCTGACCCTATGTCGTTTAGTGCTATTGATTTAATTTCATTCCTAATTAACAAGGCAACCCCGCCCCCTCTGCCCACCTCGCTGTCTTTTCAATAGGTTGTGAATCCCTGGATGTTTAAATGCCAGTCCTGAACCCCCTGCAACCACGTCTCTGTGATGCCTACCACATCATACCTGACAGTCACAATCTGGGCCACAAGCTCATCTACCTTGTTCCGTATACTGCGCGCATTTAAATATAGCACCTTTAATTCTCTATTGACCGTCCCTTTTTGTTTTCTTAGTGTGGTGGACCTTGGTTTACTGAGCCTTTCCATACACTGTGTCATATTTTGTGGGATGGGGACTATCGTAACCTCTCCTGAGTTCTGTCTATTCGTGCTTTTTTTTATTCCTAAGCAGCTACGCTTCCCACTGATTACTTCACCTCTTGGTTCCCTGACTTTCCCTTCCCCCCCAATCTCTAGTTTAAAGTCCTATTGACCACCCTATTTACTCTTTTCACCAGAACACTGGTCCCAGCTCGGTTCAGGTGGAGACCATCCCAACGATATAGGTCCCCCCTGTCCCAAAACTGATGCCAGTGTCCCATGAAAAGGAACCCCTCTTTCCCACACCACTCTTTCAGCCACATGTTAACTGCCCTTATTCTTGCCTCCCTATGCCAATTTGCACGTGGCTCGGGCAGTAATCCGGAGATTATGACCCTTGAGGGCCTGTTTTTTAATTTGAATCCTAGCTCTTTATAATCTCTAAACAGGTCCTCTTTTCTAGACTTGCCTATGTTGTTGGTACCGACATGGACCACAACAACTGGATCCGCCCCCTCCCTCTCCAGTATCCTTTCAAGCCGGTCAGAGATGTCCCGCACCCTAGCACCGGGCAGGCAACATACATTGCAGGACTCTTTATCCTGCTCACAAAGGATACTATCTATCCCCCTGATAATAGAATCCCCTACAACTACAACTTGCCTATTTACTCCCTCCCCTTGAATGGCCTGCTGAACCATGGTGCCTTGGTCAGCAGACTCATCCTTCCTGCAGCCCTGTTCGCCATCCACACAGGGAGTAAGTGCCTCATACCTGTTGGACAGGGTCAAGGGCTGAGGCTCCTGAGTTCCTGACTGCTGGTTCCCTTTACCTGCCTGACTTGCAGTCACACCCTGCTGTCCCTGGCCACTGGCAGGATTTAAACTACTTACTCTGACAGGTGTGACTGCCTCCTGAAACACAGTGTCCAGGTAAATCTCCCCCCCCCCGGATGTGCCGCAGTGTTTGAAGCTCAGACTCCAGCTCATCAACTCTGAGCCGGAGCTCTTCGAGCAGCCAACACTTACTGCAGATGTGGTCGCTGCAGCTCACAATGGGATCTGCCAGCTCCCACATCAAGCAGCTCAAGCACATCACCTGACCATCCATCACTAATTAATTAATTAGTTTAATTTAAGTTTACGAGTTTAGCTGTGTTTTTTTTTAAATTTGGGGCAGATTTGCTATCAACCAATCAGATCATAGCTTCCCTCTGACATCACTTTTGGGGGGAAAAAAATGGAAAACAGGAAGTTACCGTTAGGTTTTTATACTCACAGAGACTGCTCCTCCTCCGAACGGCTCCCGAATTTAGGCCCGAAGAAAGAGAGAGAACAAAACAGTCGGGAAAAAGCACCTTCTCCCACTCTTCACCGAATTACCTCACTGCACCAAATTACCAAATTCTCACTCTGTCTGTGTCTCACTCACTCAGGCTGTGTCTCCTTGACCAGCGCAATGCCACAAACCTCTTAATCTTGGAGACTTAATCTTGGAGGTGGATCGGCAGTACTCCACGGCCCCTATGGCAGAGTTGTTGGCAGAGAGAAAGAGGCTACAAATGATGTTTGAGCTTGAATCAACGGGGAATGCGGTGAACCAGCTTTGCCATTTGCGAGGGACGTTTTATGACTATGAGGATAAAGCCAGTTGATTATTGGTGCACCAATTGAGACGACCTGCAGCCACACGGGAAATAGCTCAGGTTAAAGCTGAGGGAGGAGAGATGGATACTGCCCCGGATAAGATTGATGGAGCTTTTGAGGTTTTTTATTTAGGACTATACAAGTCTGAACTGCGGCGGATGGCTCGGAGATGGAACGAGTTTGGAGCAGTGGTAGATAGGGTGAAGAGGGAGGGATTGGGGTGGGAGAAAGTTATAGACTGTATCGGTTTCATGCAATCAGGGAAAGCACCGCGGCCAGATAGTTTTCCAGCCAAATTGTCCAAACAGTTTGTGACCTTATTGGCGCCGCACTTACTGAGAATGTCCAACAACTCTTTGCTGAGAGAGGTGCTGCCTGCCACGCTGGCACAGGCCTCGATTTCTCCAATCCTGAAAAAGGACAAACATCCCCTTGAGTGTGGTGTTATAGACCTATTTCACTATTAGACACTGACGTGAAAATACTAGCTAAGGTTCTGGAGAAACGTTTGGAGGGGTGCCTACCAGGAGTGATCTCTGAGGACCAGACAGGATTTGTCATGGGCCGACTGTTGTCATCCAACAGCAGGAGGCTTTTGAATAGGGTCGTGTCGCCCTCTTTGGAGCAGATGTCAGATGTAATCATCTCCATGGATGCAAAGAAGGCCTTTGACCGTGTGGAGTGGAGCTACCTCTTTGAGGTCTTGAGGCAATTTCGGTTTGGTCCTGGGTGATAATGCCCTCATGGCTAGTGTCCAGACCAATGCTGTGAGCTCAGGATATTTCCAACTACACGGGCATGAGACACTACTGTTCACGCTAGTGATTGAACCATCGCCAGGGGAATGGAAAAGTATTGAGGGGTGGGTGGGTGAGGAACATAGAGTGTCCCTTTACGTGGACGATTTGTTGTTGTACCTTTTTGATCGTCTCATGGATATGGGAGCAATTATGGAACTGTTGAAAAAATTTAGATCCTTTTCAGGATATAGATTGAATATAAGCATGAGCGAGATGTTCCCAATAAAGTTCCCTGGGGAAGAGAACAGATCTGTGAATGCTGCCTTTTAAACTGGCTAAGATGCAGTTTAGGTATTTAGGGATTTAGGTGGGACTTGATTGGACACTGTTGCATTAATTGAATTTGACCAATCTGGTGGAAGAGGCGAAGGAGGACCCGAGGAGGTGGGATGCCCTCCCACTAACCTTGGCGGGTAGAGTACACACGGTCAGAATGAACATTTTACCCAGGTTTCTATTCATGTTCCAGAGTCTTCCGATCTTCCTTCCTAAATCTTTTTTCGCTAGGGTTGATAGACTAATCTCTGCCTTTGTTTGAACAGGAAAGACTCCCAGGATTAGAATTTCCTGCATTGAGGGCAACAATCAGGTGGGTTGGCGCTGCCAAACCTAATGCTCTATTACTGGCCAACGAACATTGGGAAAGTGCAAAGATTGTTTGAGGAACCGGGTGCGGGGTGGGGTTAGATCGAGGAGGCCTCATGCGTAGGGTCATGTCTAAGGGCATTGGTTACAGCCCCTCTTCCATTCTCCCCGGCCAGACTCTCGATGAACCCAGTAGTAGTGGCATCTTTAAGAATTTGGAACCAGTTTAGACAACATTTTGGATGGTCCTTACTGTCACCAATCTGTGATAATCACAGGTTTGCACCGTCAGGGCTGGATGCAATGTACAAGATATGGAGGAGAAAAGGGGTTGAGAGTTTCAGGGATTTGATGTGGAAGATAAGTTTGTGAGTCTAGAGGAGAAATTTCAACTCCCGAGGGTGAGTGCATTCAGGTATTTGCAGGTGAGGAACTTAAATTGTGAAGAGTTTTTCTCGTTCCCCCAGTTGCCGAGACCCACACTGATAGATAGGATGCTATCACGGATGCGATGGAGCAAGGGAAGATCGCCGGTTTTTATGAGTGTTTGCTGCAGACGGGGGAACCATCACTAGAAGAGGTGAGGCGTAAGTGGGAATTAGAGCTGGGCCGAGGGCTGGAGGGAGTGGTGTGGAGTGAGATCCTGCATAGGGTGGACTCTATTTCCTACTGCGCTAGGTTGAGTCTGATAGAAGTTAAAGTCGTGGACAGAGTGCACTTAACTAAGACGCATCTGAGTGGGTTCTTCTCTGAGGCGGAGGTCAGGTGTGAGCGTTGTTCAGGGGGGCCTGTTCATACATGTTCTGATCCTGCCCCAAGCTAGTTGGGTTCTGGGTCTCATTTTTTGAGATCATGACGGAGATCGTTGGGGCCAAACTAGAGGCGTGATCACTGGTGGCAATCTTTGGGGTATCAGACTCCCCAGAGCTCCTTGAGGGGTTGGAGGGGGGAAGGCTGACGTCTTGGCCTTTGCCTCCTTGGTGGCTCAGAGGTGAGTCCTGCTTGGATGGAGGTCAGCGGTGCCGCCCAGGGCCTCGACATGTTTGAGTGAGCTGGCAGAATTCCTGCGATTGGAAAATATTAAATATACCCTTAGAGGGTCGGAAGAAAGGTTCTATTCCAGGTGGATGCCGTTCATGACTTTCTTTAAGGACCTGTTTGTGGCCAGCACTTAGGGGAATGGGACGGGAGGGTTAGGAGAGGAGATCATAAGGGAGGGAGGATAGTGGGGCTGAGGGGGGACAGGGGATTTAAGGTTGTTGCTGTTACTTTGTTAAAATAAAAATGACAAACTGTTTGTATGAAATAGTTAAGCCTTTGTATGTAAGAATCTGATAATGTCTGGAGTGAAATATATTTTAAAAAAGAAGTGCACATTTGGAAAACTCATTTGTATTTATAATGTGACTTTTTTCAATAAAAGAAATACTGAAAAAATAGGACGAAAGTACCAACTACAAGAAAAAGATATCAGAAATCTACCAACATTTTCACTTTGGATTAATTCCAGCCTTAATGTCTGTTACTGAGGTTAATTGACTCCAGAGTAAAACTGAAGTTTTCATCACGTGCAAAGATTATTTCATAGTGCTTGACTCTTCGAGTAGGTCATATATTTCCAGGCAGCATTATGTAATGTAAGATCACTGCCTTGGCATCACTTTGTGTGCAAACTGTATCAATGTCCAAAGGTCAGATTGAGAGTGAGCTGCAAACAAAGGCTCATTTGTGGAACATATTAATACATGATGCATATTGAGGGCAGAATATTTTTGCGATAAGATAGTACGGAATCATTGAGTGTTTTGTATAAATTATGTTTCAAACAGCCTTCATTGCAATGCTAAGTATTTAGTAAATCTGCTATTTAAAAGATAATTGAAGAATCAGTGTTTTTTTGTAATTTGTATTATATCGATGCCCTGTGCAGGCGATGTGACGATGCATTTTAATGTAATTTCCTCACACTGATCATATCCACTACCATAAATATATGTAACTAGGTATGTTCTGTTTGAAACAATTGATGTGATTTAATAGGGTGGATATACATTAATTATGAATGAAGATTATTTTTATATGGAAATATATTGGTTTCAAAGGGATGGTTGATGGTGGAGTCTGGGATATTGTAATGTATGATTCAATAAGTATGATTAAGGTTCATCAGATGAGTGTTGTGTTATGTATTTTGGAATAACGCATGCATGTCCGCCAGTTGGCACTAAGATTGCCGGAGATCCTGAGCTGGTGAGGAGCCGGAATCTTTTCCATTGTGCCAGTATACATTCGCTGGTCGTCACGGATCTTGCTGAGTTGAACTAACTAGATTGAACAGACTCCTGGTATCATGTTGTGTTATGTATTTTGGAATAACACAAGCTGCCACTTGATGCAGTTTTGAGTAAAAGATGCTCCAGACTTTGAAGTGAGTTCAATGTGTTTTAATGAACTATTAGCACAGTTCTCAATGAGTTCGACTCTCTGCTAATCTAAATGTAGTAACTCAGTCTCAGGGGCTGGTTTAGCACACTGGGCTAAATAGCTGGCTTTTACTGCAGACCAAGGCAGGCCAGCAGCACGGTTCAATTCCCGCACTAGCCTCCCCGAACAGGTGCCGGAATGTGGCGACTCGGGGCTTTTCACAGTAACTTCATTTGAAGCCTACTTGTGACAATAAGCGATTTTCATTTCATTTCATTTTTTCATAACTGAACCAGCCTTGCTCTGAGCCACGTGCTGGGGTGTGATGCTGAGGATACACCCTGTCTCACTCTGTAGATGCTGGTCTGTGGAAAGAGGCGGGGTGTGAGTGCCTCATCCCTTTTATAGTGAGATACCCCCCCTGAGTGTCCTGACTGCTCATTGGTCGTGTCCTATTCTACGTGTTCATTAGCCGCATGTTTGCTTATCATGACAATGAGTGCCAAGTTTTGTAAGAGCACTTTGATGAAATGACGACTTGTATTGGTAGAATACCGTTAATGTGGTAAGAGGGACTTCCGGTGGCGGCATGTAGGAGGAGGTTGTGCATTCGGTAGCTCCCGCCAGGGTACTTGTTTTTTGGTTCTTTTTGCCCAGTTCCCAGTTTAGTGGTTATTCGCTTCCTATAAGAAAGTAGACGGGCCTGAGTTTGGAAATATGTTAAAAAAAAACAACAACTAAGAAGTCTGCGGGTGGAAATTCCACAACCGACTCGCGTCGAGCCTCAGCAGGAAAGATGTCACTGCCAACCCAGAGCCCGCACCCTGCAGTGCAGCAGGTATGTATCACGGAGGGAGCTCCAGGCGGGGGATGGCGGGGTGGGGGGGAATGAGGAGGTGTGGGGATGGATGCGGTGTCCGTGCCCCTGGACAGACCCCCTCCACCACCCCCAACGACAGCCCCCCCCCCCCCCCCCCCCACACCCACCCCGAAGTCGGTGAACCTGGAGGCGATCAGAGTGTCCCGTGTTTGCTGGCCCTGGCGCACAAGTTGTGCAGCCTTCAATGCCTGCCTGAGTCCCATGTCCCACCCATCCGCCTCGTCGGACATAGCCTGGTGTTCACCCTCCTCAGTATCAGACTGGAGGGCCCTTCCAGAGCAGTCCAGGCACCTGAACTGCATCTTCAGGAGGCCGACCCACCGCTCAATTAGGCTCCTGGTCGCGGCATGTGCGTCATTGTTACGGGTCTCCCTATCGGTCTGTGGCCTCTGGATAGGTGTCATCAGCCTTGACCTCAGTGGATAACCCCTGTCGCCCAGGAGCCAATCTCCCCAACAGGGCGGCGTCTCAAACATGTCAAGAATCGTCAAATGTGCCAGGACTGATTGATATTTATTTTCACATGTACCAAAGTACAGCGAAAAGTATTTTTCTGCGGCCAAGGGAACGTACACAGTACGTACATAGTAGGCAAAAGAATAATCGACAGAGTACATTGTCAGAATACATTGACAAATGGTACAGCAACAAATAGTGATTGGTTACAGTGCAGAACAAGGACCAAGCAAGAGCAGCATAGGGCGTTGTGAATAGTGTTTTTACAGGGAACAGATCAATCCAAGGGAGAGTCGTTGAGGAGCCTAGTAGCTGTGCGGAAGAAGCTGTTCTGGATGTGCGGGTCTTCAGACTTCTGTACCTTCTGCCTGATGGAAGGGTCTGAAAGAGGGCAAAGCCTGGGTATGAGGAATCTCTGACAATGCTGTCTGCCTTCCTGAGGCAGCGGGAGGTGTATAGAGAATCCATGTGAGGGTGGCAAGCCTGTGTGATGCGTTGGGCTGAGTTCACCACACTATGCAGTTTCTTGTGATCTTGGGCCATACCAAGCTATGTCACAGCCGGATAGGATACTCTCTATGGCACATCAGCAGAAATTTGTGAGTCACAAATTTGTGGATGAAGGTGTCCTGCACACTGCCTGGGTATCGGGTGCAGGCGTGTATGATGAGCAGCCGATGGTCACATGTGAGCTGCACGTTCATTGAGTGGAACCCCTTTTGGTTTGCGTATAGTGGCCTATTATCTGCAGGTGCCTGTAGGGGGACATGCATCTCGTCGATCAACCCCTGGACCAGTGGCATCCCGGCGATGGCAGCGAACCCCGCTGCCCGGGCATCCTGGTGGGCTCAGTCCACATTGAAGTGGATGTATTGAGCCGCCTGGGCATACAGGGCCTTTGTGACGGCGTGGATGCAACTGTGCACCGAGGTCTGTGAGGTCCTGAGCAGATCTCAACTCGGCGTCTGTGATGTGGAAGTTCAAAACGACCATCACCTTGACGGCCACCGGGAGCAGGTGACCTCCCCCATACTCCCGCGGTGCCAGATGTGCCATCATCTGGCAGATATGTCGAACTGTCTCTCTCCTCGAATGACAGGCGCTGCTGGTACACGCGGGGCCTGATGCGGCACTTCGTGGGCACCTCCTTCTCCTCCTCGGCTTGTTGGGCGGCTTGCTCCCCATCCTGGGGGCTGCCTCCTGTCCCTCTCGGGCACAATGCGCTACTGCCCGTTCTGCCTGCTGCACGCGCTGCTGCTACAGCTTCCTCCTCCTCGAACAGTGCCCTCTCGCACAACCGCAGGGCATTCCCCAGGGCTGCAGTGACTAGGAGGAAGGCCACCATTGCTGGATGAAATTGAATATCCATCGTCTGCAGGGTGTGAAAGGCCGACATGTTAGCATGGTGAGTACCCCGTGCCAAACCTGGTCCACCGGGCTACGTGGTGGCCCTGGTTGGCCCTGCGGGCTCTGCCCCCGCATGTCTCTCACCCCAAGCCCCCTCCCCCAATCCCCACACCCCTGGCCCCGTCGGTGGCCGGCATAATGGGGGCCTCTGGCCCTGGTGCCTGTCCCTGAATCAAGGAGTACCGTCGTCTGGCGTTTTCCTTGCCAGGGGTATGCAGCGTGGCCCCCGTAGGGGCTACTGTAGGTGTTGCCCTGGGTGGGCTACCGGCCGGTGATGGGAGTAGGGGGAGTGGCGGAGGGTGGGGCGCGGTGGTGGGGGAATGGGGCGCCCATACGGCTGGTGTCACTCTGCAGAACCAGGGGCCGAGGTGTGTGGTCAATGGGGTTGGTGCAGCAAGATGGCCATTGTGGTGTTGGGTTCTCTGGTGTACAGATGAGCCAACACAGTTGTATGTGGTACAACTCTATTTTATTTTAACTCTTATCTACAGTTCGTTCTGGTTACTCTGCACGTGCTGTCTCCCTGAGTGTGTCGTGTAGCAGGTCTGTCCTGGTCCTCCTCTCCAGCTAATACTGACCACCAGGTGTCGTGTTTGTGCTTTTATATCTTTCTGTGATTGGTTGTGGTGTTGTGTGTTCTGATTTGTCTGTTGGTGTGTCTATCATGATGCGTGTGTTTGAATATCATGACATCCCCCCTTTTTACAAATATATGTGCCTACGTGGTTATAAATATAATCGTGTCGTGAGTGCATCTAAGAGTGTGTGTGTGTGTTGTGTACAACGTGTGTATATGACGTAACTATTTACATGGGACGATGTCGGGTGCGTCACACTAACAAGGTTGTACCATAACAAAACATGAATGCGAGAAAAAAAAACTTGAACAGTGGTCCGGTCAGACGATATCTGGAACGATAAACAACAACAGGTTATAATACAGAAGTTTTTAACTTTTTGAACGTATGAACAGCGTTATAGGTCCAGTCTAATGGGTGACCGCCTCAAGAATGGGCTGGTCCTCAAGCCGGTTCAGCTGTGGAGATTTGGGGTCACACTGGTTCACCTTGGACTGTTGGAGGTGATGCTGCTGCCGAAGTCTCTACTTTTCCATTTGTTGTACTTCGTGCAGTGCTTGGTTTTTCATTCGTGCAAATATAACATTCAACATCTTTGTTAGTGTTGCCTTGGCTGTGGTTTGGTTCTGGTGCGATGGAAGGGGCATGATCCATGGCATCTCCACGAAGTCATCCTTGGGAACCAGTGGAGGATCCGGCGTGTGCGTACGGTTCAGTTGCGAGCGTGGAAGGCGGCGCAAAGCTCGCTGATTGCGCCTACGCACCAATCCATCCGCCCTGCATGCCAGGAACAAGGTGGAGTCTTTTTTCTTTTTATGTTTGTGGTGGACGGCATCTTGTAGCTGATGGGTCGTTGCCATCGAAGAAGCACCATCACTAATATCATGCAAGGCGATGACTGTGTCATATGTGGAAGTTGGCCGAGACCGTGCACGCTGGTTCCTGCTGTGCCGGAAGGGCGACTCCGCAGAGAAACGTCGAAGCATGTCGCCTTGGAGAGAGAATTGTTGCTCGCATCAACGTCTGGCGATGGCGCGAATTGGTGTGTCCGTCTTGGACCGCCGGTGCTGGTCGCCACTGCCGACCCAGTGGGACTGCCACGCGATCCATTCCCTGTTGCCGTGGCATCCGCCGTCACCCTGAGCGTGCCATCACCGAGGCCGCGACACCGCCCGTCCGGAGCAAGGTCTGGCGTGTGCGAATCAGAGTCGGCGCTTGGCTGCTCCCCATCTGGAGTCCGGTCTGCCTTCCGTCGATGCTCCCCGTCCGGAGTCCCAACAGGTTCACTGGAGGCAGCCGAGATTCCCTGAAGCTGCACTTCTGGAGTCGGAACATGCAGGAATGCACCGACCAGTGGAGAGGCTCGAGCCATCGAGGGTGGAAGCGGTGCGCCGCCACCGCAGTCGTCAGTGGTCCCACCATGATCGTCGAGTGCCTTGGTATGCACTAGGCGAGGTCTGTCACCTTGCACCTTTTGCATGGGAAGTGGGATGCTGTCGTCACTCGTCTCACATCCCGTGGATAGATCCTCATTAGCAGCTTGCTGTTCACTAGGGTTGGGTAAATTGTCAGAGTTTTCATCTGGTGGTGCACACCATGTCGGTGGACTGTCATTGTCTTGCCGTTGTCCTTCATTTGGCCTTCATGGTCTCTGGGTCTGATTTTGCTGGGACTGGCATGGTCACAGTCTCTCTTTTACTGTTCTCAATTGCCCACATTATACTCCCCATACATAACTGCTTAATCACTGGGGTTAGTGTGGTACAATGGATAATCGGGTCGACCTTATCTGCATCTTCACCATTAGTGGAAAGCACACTTGGTTCACTTGAAACTGCTGCGGGTTTTAAATTCGTTATCTGGCTACTCGATGTCGGTGTCCTCAGGATTCTTGCTCCAATGTTCTGCTCATTTATCAGTGGAGTGTGTATAGATTCAATGCAATTAATGTTCCCCTCAAGGTTTGAAGAGTCATTACTGACTAACTGCTGGTCTTCGAAGTTGGGACTTTGCGGCGTTGTGTTGAAGGGAGACATTTGTCCCTGCTGTAGATATGATTCAGGTTGTGTTATTTCCATTACCTGAGGATCAATGTCTTGTCCATTTTTTCAATCCGTACTAAAACACTGGCAATTCTCAGTCTGCTCCTTGCAAGTTAAAGATTCAATTAATTTCTTTAGCAAATCCTCAGCATCCTTCTGTGACCGTGCAGCATTATTAATCTCTGTTCGGCTATAATGATCCTGAAGGTCAGCGCATAAACCTTTTTTCTTCGGGCTTGGAAGAGGCGATTCCTTTGGCTTGTCTTCAGTTGGGCTGGAACAGTCTTCAGCGCTGTGCCCTTCATTGTAGCATGAGAGACCGTCATGGTCATGCTGCTGTGTAGTGGAGCATGGTAGGCTGTTATAGCCTTCTTGCTGTTCACGTGAGCATGGCAGACTTGCATCGTCTGCCGCTGGTTGGTCAGGAGAGGTTGCTAGACCCTCATGGTCTTGTTCCTGCAAGGACCGCGCTCTGGAGTCTTGCGTTTCTGCAATTGTGGAGTGTGTCCACGAGCTTGCTGTGGAGGCTTGTGACTCTGGAGTCACTTCTGGTTCATGCGAGGACTGCGCTCTGGAGTCTTGCATGTCTTCTTTCATAGAGTCGGGAACGTTGAGCGGGACGTGGACCACGCTCTGTGTGGCAGCAGGGCGCTCTCCGTGTGCTTGCACCACTCCCTGTCTGTTAATGTCAGGCTGCAGCATCATTCGGTACTGATAAGTTGGGACGTCATATCTGCTTGGTTGAAGATCCTCAAATCCGAAAAATGAATCCGCATCTGCGTCGGAATCAATATGGGGGCCGCCAATGTGCAACACGAAAGGTTCGTCCGAGTCATAGTCGTATAGGACCACGGAGCTATCATTGGGCTCGCGAGGTCCGGAAACACTGTCAAGATCATCATCGAAGTATTCGAGGTCGGAATCATCGGCTTGTGCGTAGGTAACTGCTTGTCGGAGGGTTCTTCGGAGGTCAAATTCATCTCCTGAGTCAATTTGCGGCAATGTGCTGTCATTCCAGGTGAGGGAAGGTTGTTTTACAGCTTTAACAGATTTTTGTTTTTTTGATTTGGGACGTTTCCCTTTTAAATTGGATTTGGGACGTTTCCCCTTTAAATTGGTGCGGTCTGGGGCCTCTGACATCCTGACGCTCGGTTATGTAGCACGTAGGAAGCGACTGCGCATGCTCAGATCGCTGTTCCTTTACCGATGGCCGTTTTCTTGACTGCGCATGCGCAGCATCTCGCGCATGCGCAAACGAAACTTCCGGTTCTGCGCACTGCTCGCGCAACTGTACTAGCGTGATACCTTTAGCAAGATGGCCGCCGACCTCGACCCAGCCCTCTCTCAGCCCTCTCTCAGGATTTCGGCCTCTGGGAATTCAGGCTCCGGGATCCCGGCCACGAGGTGAGTACTGCCGCTTTTCTTACCTTTACTTGCTGATTGGATTGCGTTTTCTTCACACTACTTGGAGAATTTGTCCAGGACTGCCTGGTAATCGTACCTTTGCTGCCTCCTGAAGAACCTGAACCTTGTGAATATTTCTCTTGCCCTTGCACCGGCGATGGTGAGGAGAAATTCAATTTTTTCGCTATCATCCAGGTCTTGGAGTTCCGCTGCCACCAGGAACAATTCAAACACTTGCCGGAATCGCCGCCAGTTTTCACAGAGATCGCCATGGCACTGGAGCGGCTGCGGAACCGGGAGCTCTATCATTTTGCCTGGGCACTGCTGGTTGTCTCTGTACACTGAGGTATGCCGGCAGGTATCGATCCACTCCTGTACCATGTGGTGTTGGGTTCTCTGGTGTACAGATGAGCCAACACAGTTGTATGTGGTACAACTCTATTTTATTTTAACTCTTATCTACAGTTCGTTCTGGATACTCTGCACGTGCTGTCTCCCTGAGTGTGTCGTGTAGCAGGTCTGTCCTGGTCCTCCTCTCCAGCTAATACTGACCACCAGGTGTCGTGTTTGTGCTTTTATATCTTTCTGTGATTGGTTGTGGTGTTGTGTGTTCTGATTTGTCTGTTGGTGTGTCTATCATGATGTGTGTGTTTGAATATCATGACAGCCATGGTAATGGTGGTCTGTGCCCGGGCACCGCTCCAGTCGCTCGGCCTGTGACCCCGTCACCCCCCACCCTCTCCTGGCCCTCCCCAATGCCGGCCAGCCTGACCAGTGTTCCGCCCGGCAGCCCATAGTCACTCCTCTCTGTGTCCTATCCCCGCTCTCTCCTTCATCAGTCACCACACTAGTTTCACGATTTTTGAAAGCACAAGTGAACTGTGCTATCAGCAACTCGGTCCATCGGAGAAGGAGAATCGCGGAGGCCCCAGAGAATACTGGGTCGGGCCCTCTAATGATATGCAAACGGTGCTTATTGTATGTGCGTTCCAGTTTGCATTGACGCCACTGTCAAGGTGACGGATAATCGTGATTTGGCATCAAATCGGTGCCCGCCGCAATTTTGCCGCTGGAACCTATTCCCTGCCCAATTGCATTTCGTGATTTCAGCGTTCGCAAACAGAGAATCCCGCCCAAGGTGTCGGCTCAGTGGCGAGCATTGCTACCTCGCAGCACCAAAGGCCTGGGTTGGATTCCAGCTGGGGTCACTGTCTGTGGATTTGGCACATTCTCCCCGTGTTTGTGTGAGTCTCACCCCCACAACCCAAAGATGTGCAGGGTAGGTGGATTGGCCGCGCTAAAATTTCCCCTTAATTGGAAATAAAGAATTGGGTCCTATCAATTAAAAAAAAAGGTGTCAACCTGGTGAAGTTACAACACAGTACTACTTGCATGTCAAACAGTGGAAGAAGAAAGTGATAGACAGAGCTGATAGATTCCATAACCAACTGATCTAAATTCTGCAGTGCTGTCACATACAGTTGTGAATGGTGGTGGGCAATGTAGTCATCTGGGATGGCCACGTCCCAATTACAAAATAAACACTTGCAAAGAATGCAGGGAAAATTGAACAATACTGAGAAACAAGCAGGTGGAAGGTCTGTCTGTTGATTAGAGCCTTAGCCCTCAGACAGGACAGAAACTGCCAAGCAATCTACATACTAATGAGCCATCACCGGGGACAGAAGGGAAACATTTAGATACACAATGTTAAGGCAGACACCCCGGCGCCAGAAGAGACTAAAACAAAGCAGACCAACGGTCACCATGGACACGCCCAGCAATCAGGGAACCGCCCCTCTATTGGAGGAAGATCGATACAAATGATTGGGAAAGGCCCAATTAATTGAGGCCAAGTTCAAGGCTTGCCCAAAAGCGCGCAAAGCACTTTTTAGTATAAAAGGTATTCCCCAAGAGAGAATCTTTCTTCTTTGGCCTTGGCTCTCAGCGAAGAGAGATCTGCCGAGCAGCTACACCAGACCAAGTAAGTTCCAAGTCAACGCACGCTACGAGATAGACACTCCTAGTTGCTATCCTGCAAACAGCTCAACCCAGCAGCCTCAGAACCGAGCAACGGCCATTGTTCCTCTGACTGAGTGGGCACCTGAAGCTAAGTATAGGCTTTAGTAATAGTGATAGTTTAGTTTGTAGAGTTTATGCATGAGTAGATTTGACGGTGTGTAAATAAATGAGCATTGCTTTTGAACTTACTAACTGTGTATCGAGCCTTTGATCGGTATTCAGTTCTGAACCTTGTGGCGGTGTTGAAAGATACCTGGCGACTCTTGAGCAAACGTAATTAAACAGAGCCAAATTAAGAGACAACACAAAAGAAAGCAACAGCAATTGACAACTAACAGGTGGAGAAGGCTCCATAAATACCCCCAGAGCCCAGCACATCAGTAACCATAATCATTTGTAATCATATTCAACTGGAAGTGCCAATGATCCACCTTGGCTACCTCCTGAGGTTCCCAGCATCACAGATGCTACTCTTCAGCCAATTCGATTCACTCAATATGATAACAAGAAACGGCTGAGGGCATTGGATACTGCAAAGCTTATGGACCCTGCAATATTACTGAAGATGTGCTCCAGAACTTGCCGCGCCTATAGCCGGCAATGGCTAGAGCTACAATGCGGGGCAGCACGGTGGCCTAATGGTTAGCACAGCTGCCTCATGGCGCTGAGGTCCCAGGTTCAATCCCGGCTCTGGGTCACTGTCCGTGTGGAGTTTGCACATTCTCCCCGTGTCTGCGTGGGTTTCGCCCCCACAACCCAAAAATGTGCAGAGTAGGCGGATTGGCCACACTAAATTGCCCCTTAATTGGAAAAAAATAATTGGGTAATCTAAATTTATATATTTTTTAAAAAAGAGCTACAATGCTGGCATCTACCCGTCAATGTGGAAAAATGCCCAGACTTATCCAGTCTTTAAAAAACAGGACAAATCCAACCCAGCCAATTACCACCCCATCAGTCTATTATCAATCATCAGCAACATGATGGATGTTGAAGTCAACAGTGCTATCACATAGGGCAGCAAGGTGGCGCAGTGGATAGCACTGCTGCCTCACGCCGCCGAGGTCCCAGGTTCGATCACAGCTCCGTGTGGAGTTTGCACATTCTCCCCGTGTTTGTGTGGGTTTCGCCCCCACAACCCAAAGATGTGCAGGCTAGGTGGATTGGACACGCTAAATTGCCCCTTAATTGGAAAAATTAATTGGGTACTCTAAACTTATTTTAAAAAACAGTGCTATCACAGCACTGTCCTTATACAGCAATAACTCACGAATGCTCAGTTTAGGTTTTACCAGGGCCATTCAGCTCCTGACCTCATTACAGCCTTGGTCCAAACATGGGCAAAAGAACCTCACTCCAGAGATGGCGTAAGATGCATTTCCTTGCCACCAAGACCGCATTTGGCTGAGTGTGGCATCAAGCAGTCCCAGCAAAACTGGAGTCAATGGGAATCAGGGGGGAAACCCTCTGCTGATTGGAATCATACCTAGAATAAGGAAAGATTGTAGTTTTTGGAGATCGACTATCTCAACTCCAGGACATCACGGCAGGAGATCCTCAGGGTAGTGCCCTTGGCACAACCATCTTCAGCTGCTTCATCAATGACATCCCCCATCATAAAGTCAGAAGTGAGAATGTTTGCTTATCATTGCACAACATTGAGCACCATTGGCACTTCCGCAGATATTGAAGCAGCCCATGTCCATATGCAGTAACACCTGGACAATATTCAGTCTTGGGCTGTTAAGTAGCAGATAACATTCAAGCCACACAAGTGTCAGGCAATGACATCTCGAACAAGAGAGAATCTAACCAACTCCCCTTGACATTCAATGCATCACCATTGATGAAACCCCATTATTAACGGGGTCACCTTTGACAGGAAACTGAACTGGACCAGCCATGTAAATATTGTGTCTACAAGAGCAGGTCAAAGACTGGGAATTCTGTGGAGAGTAAGTAACTCACCTTCTGACTCCCAAAGCCTATCCACCATCTACAAGTTACAAGTCAGGGGTATGATGGAATACTGTGTACTTGCCTGGAAGAGTGGAGCTCCAACAATACTCAGAAAGCTCAACTCGTCCAGCACAAAGTAGCCCACTTGATTGGCACCCAAATATAACTCTATCCCACCATCAATGCACAGTGGCAGCACTGTGTACCAACTGCAACATGCAGAGTAATACCCACCAAGGATTCTTTGACCTCTAGCATCGAGAAGGACAAGAGCATGGGAATACGACCACCTGCAAGTTCACCTCCAAGCCATGCACCATCCTGACTTGGAACTATATAGTCATTCCTTCATTACCATTGGGTCAAAATCCTGGAACTCCCTAACAGCATTGTGGGTGTTCCAATATCACATGAACTGCAGTGGATCAAGAAAGCAGCTCACCATCATCTTCTCATGGACAATTAGAGATGGGCAATAAATGCTGGTCTAGCCAGCAATATTCACACCCCATGAATGATTAAAAAAGAGTGGTCAGCAGTTTAGTGACAATTAGCTCAAACAAGTAGGAAGTGGGTCTCATGAGAAGCTTGGAGAGGGCATGAGGGGAAATGAATAAAGGTTTTCATTAATTACCTACTCACATAGGTAACATGGAACTTCCAAAACATTAGCTTAGTAAGCAACAGGCTTACAGGCAGAATCGATGGTCCTTCCTTCAATAAGCCAGAGCAATGCTGTACAGCACTGCCACAACCTGTTGAAAATGCGGTGGACAACCAGACAACTGATGTGTTGGGTGTTCTGGATCACATACAGGTCACCAACACTTGAAATAGTGCAACACTATTTTATTGAATCATTAACTGTTTAAACATACTCAGACTGTGGGTGAATACAATACTAGCTTTAACTAAAGACCTTTGCCTTGTCCTAACCAGTCGATGCACTCAGCACATGGTGAATGTCTGTGTTACAGGCTGTGAGCTCTGTCCTCCGAGCTAGCTGCAACTCGAATGAGTGGGAACTCTGATGCCCCCTGTCTTTATAGTGCGTGTGCTCTCACTGGTGATTGGCTGCGGTGTTGTGTGTGTTGATTGGTCCCACTGTGTGTCCATCAGTGTGTGTTGATTGGTCCCACTGTGTGTCCATCAGTGTGTGTCTCCACCATGATAATATACTGGTGTATATTATGACATCCCCCCTTTTATAAAAAATGTACCTGCATGGCAATAAAAAGTGTATGGTGAATGTTCCTGACTACGTGTGTGTGAAATATTTACAGGACTATGTACATGAGAACTAAGCTATTTACATGGGAAGGTGCCTGGTGCAGAAAAACAGTGTGTCACAAGAATAACGAGATGAACACTAGACAAACCACTTGAACGATTAAACGGAAGAACAGAACAAATCAGAAAGTCCATAAGTCCTCAAATTAAGTCTCTGAGGTGGGCGACGAATTCTGGTTGACCGCCTCAAGGGTGGGTCGTGATCCGCCGGCTGAGGAGCGGGCTGGACTGCGTCAGAGTGAGGAGGATGCAGAGTGACCGGAATCTCTGCATAGTCCAGGTCAGGGTCAACAGGAGGGCATGGCACTGGTGGAGGATCATGTAGCGAGCACGGAAAGAGACAAAGGGCACGTCGATTACGGCGCAGAATGGAGCCATCCGGTAGACAAACCAGGAACGAGCGGGGGGCCACCTGCCGAAGAACCACAGCGATTGCAGACCAGCCACCATCCGGAAGATGGATGCAGACGTTGTCATCTGGAGCCAGAGCAGAGAGATCAGCTGCACGGGCGTCATGAGCCGCCTTGTGCTGTGCACGAGACAGCTGCATTCGTTGAAGGACCGGAACGTGGTCGAGGTCTGGGACATGAATGGACGGCACCGTCGTCCTCAGGGTGCGACCCATGAGCAGCTGGGCTGGTGACAGGCCAGTGGACAGTGGGGCCGAGGGATAGGCCAGCAATGCGAGGTAGAAATCAGACCCAGCATCGGCAGCCTTGCAGAGGAGCCGTTTCACTATGTGGACGCCCTTCTCCGCTTTGCCGTTGGATTGGGGGTACAGGGGGCTGGATGTCACATGCACAAAGTTGTACCTCCTGGTAAAGAAGGACCATTCCTGGCTTGCGAAGCAGGGGCCATTGTCCGACATCACAGTGCAGTGAGTGGGATGCCGTGACGAGCAAAAGTGTCCTTATAGGCACGGATGCCTGCAGACGATGTGATGTCCTGTAAACGTACCACCTCCGGGTAGTTTGAAAAGTAATCTACGATCAGGACATAGTCCCTGCCCAGCGCGTGGAACAGGTCGATGCCCACCTTGGTCCAAGGGGACGTGACCAACTCATGGGGCTGTAGGGTCTCAGGTGGTTGGGCCGGCTGGAACCGCTGACAGGTGGGGCAGTTGAGCACTGTGTTGGCGATGTCGTCATTGATGCCGGGCCAGTACACTGTCTCTCGGGCCCGTCGGCGGCACTTCTCCACGCCACGATGGCCCTCGTGTAGCTGTTCCAAGACGAGCTGGTGCATGCTATGCGGGATGACAATGCGGTTCAGTTTCAGGAGAACACCATCTACTACCGTCAGATCATCTCTGACGTAATAGAACTGCGGGCATTGGCCCTTGAGCCACCCGTCTGTTAGGTGGCGCATGACACGTTGTAGCAAAGGGTCAGCCGCCGTCTCGCGGCGAATTTGGACGAGGCGTTCATCCGTGGCAGGTAGATTGGAGGCCACGAAGGCCACATGGGCGTCAATCTGGCAGACGAATCCCGCTGGGTCATACGGAGTGTTGACAGCCCTGGTGTGTATACCAGCTGGAAGTCGTATCGCCGGAGCTTGAGAATCATGTCGTTCAAGTCTTTCTGTATTATATTGACCAGCGGGCGATGGTCGGTCTCGACGGTGAATTGAAGAAGGCCGTACACATAATCGTGAAGCTTGCGACACCGGTCAGAAGGCCCAGGTACTCCTTTTCTATCTGCGTGTAGCGCTGTTCCGTGGGGGTCATGGCGCATGACGCATATGCAACGGGGGCCCATGATGAGGCCTCATCGCATTGCAGGAGCACTGCCCCAATGCCGGATTGGCTGGCATCGGTCAAAATTTTGGTCACTTTTGCTGGATCAAAGAAAGCTAAGACCGGGGCCGTGGTGAGTTTGGTTTTGAGTTCTCTCCATTCACGCTCGTGGGCAGGGAGCCATTGGAAGTCTGTCGGCTTCCTGACCAGGTTCCTGAGAGTCGTGGTATGAGAGGCGAGGTTAGGGATGAACTTCCCTAAAAAGTTGACCATGCCCAGAAATCGGAGGACCGCCTTCTTGTCCTCTGTCATTTTCATGGCTGTGATGGCAGCTACCTTGTCCGCATCCGGCCGCACACCCAACTGGGAGATGTGGTCCCCGAGGAACTTGAGTTCTGTCTGACCAAAAGAGCATTTGGCTCTGTTGAGGCGTAGGCCCTGCTCATGTATGCGTTTGAACACGCGCTGGAGGCGACTGACATGCTCCAGCGGACCAAATGATTATGTCGTCGACATAGACACGAACACCTTCAATGCCTTCCATCATTTGTTCCATGATCCTGTGGAACACTTCTGAAGCCGATATGATTCCAAACGGCATCCTGTTGTAACAATATCTGCCAAAGGGGGTGTTAAATGTACACAGTTTCCTGCTGGATTTGTCGAGCTGGATTTGCCAGAATCCTTTCGAGGCGTCGAGTTTGGTGAAGAGCTTGGCGCGAGCCATCACGCATGTGATCTCTTCGCGCTTGGGAATTAGATATTGCTCCCTCATGATATTGCGATTGAGATCCTTGGGATTAATGCAAATTCTCAGCTCACCGGAAGGCTTTTTGTCACACACCATGGAACTGACCCAGTAGGTTGGTTCTGTAACTCTGGAGATCACTCCTTGGTCCTGGAGGTCCTGCAGCTGCTGCTTGAGGCGGTCCTTAAGGGGTGCTGGGACCCTGTGAGGTGCATGCACCACAGGCGTGGCGTTCTGTTTGAGTAGGATATTGTAAGTATATGGGAGCATACCCATGCCTTCGAAGACGTCGCGGTGGTAGTCGATGATGGCGTTGAGTTGCGCCCTGAAGTCAGCGTCCTGGAAGGCAGACGTGCCATCAGGAGAGAGAGAGTGAACTCTCTGAACGAGGTTCAACAGCTTGCATGCCTGTGCGCCAAGCAGGGAGTCTTTCAAGGAGCCCATGATCTCGAAAGGAAGGATGGCTTTGCGTGACCTGTGCGTCACTTCAAGTTGGCACGAGCCGCTAGCAGGAATGACCTTGCCATTATAATCCAATAGCTGGCAGGCCGATGGAAGAATGGTTGGTTTGACACAAAGGCTTTGGAAGTCAGACCATGCCATGAGATTGGCGGAGGCACCAGTGTCCAGGCAGAATCGTATTTGGGACCAGTTGACCGTCAGGGTGGCACACCACTCATCGTCTGGATCGATGCTGTATACCGACAGCGGCTGGTGTCTTTGCTTTGGGGACAACCTGTTTTTCGTTACGACACCGACTCGAAAAGGCGCCTTCGGGTCCTTGGTGTCACTGCTGTGTGGGAGGTCGGAAACGGACTCAGTGACCGTGGGTTGAATTGCCCGAACAATCCTGCGAGGCTGGCTGAAGCGGTATGAAGTGGCAGGCTGTGCTGCTCGGCAGAAGGCAGCATCGTGGCCACGTCTGCCATATCGTAGGCATTGTCGAGATTTTGCAGGGCATTGCCGCTTTAAATGGGCAGAGCCACAGTTGCCGCACATTGTGACATCAGCACGTTCACTGCGATACCGCACATGCACGGTGCGGTCGTGCGTGGTGCGCGCCTGCGCATTACGTTCCTTCACGTCGCCGTCCCTCGTTTAGTGCGCACAAGTGTGGGAGTCCGCGAAAAGCGCGCAAAATGGCCGCCCTCAACCAGGCTGAGGCCCTGGAGGTGTTCAATCACTTGGACCCGTTCCGCCTCGTGGGGACCTTGCCGCGCCGTTTCAGCGGCTTGTATATGGGAATACCGACTCGTGGCGTTTTCGTGTAGGACACAGGTCTCGATGGCGGTCGCTAGGGTGAGGTGCTTTACTTTGAGGAGCTGCTGACGTAGGGGGTCCGACTGAACATCGAAAACGATCTGGTCACGTATCATGGAGTCGGAGGTGGGCCCGTAGCTGCAAGACTGCGCAAGGATGCGGAGGTGAGTGAGAAAGGATTGGAAAGTGTCAAACTTGAGGAGGACCGTCTTGAACTTTGTTTTATCTTCATCATCCGCAAAGGTGAGAGAGTTGAAAATGTGGATGGCCTGGTCCCCGGCCGTAGAGAGGAGAAGAGCAATCTTCCTGGTGTCCGAGGCACCCTCCCTGTCTGTGGCTTCGAGGAAGAGCTGGAAGCGCTGTTTGAAAATCTTCCAGTTGGCCCCGAGGTTGCCGGCGATGCGGAGCGGCGGCGGGCTGATGTTGTCCATGTTTCAGGATGACGGAATGCTGGCGGAAGGCAGACCACTTGCAGGTAGGTCTAAGAAGTGCTAATATCCCTCAGCTCCTGGTATCATGATGTGTTGGGTGTTCCGGATCACATACAGGTCACCAACACTTGAAATAGTGCAACACTTTTTTATTGAATCACTAACTGTTTAAACATACTCAGATTGTGGGTGAATACGATACTAGCTTTAACTAAAGACCTTTGCCTTGTCCTAACCAGTTGATGCACTCAGCACATAGTGAATGTCTGTGTTGCAGGCTGTGAGCTCTGTGCTCCGAGCTGGCTGCAACTCGAATGAGCGGGAACTCTGATGCCCCCTGTCTTTATAGTGTGTGTGCTCTCACTGGTGATTGACTGCGGTGTTGTGTGTTGATTGGTCCCACTGTGTGTCCATCAGTGTGTGTCTGCACCACGATATACTGGTGTATATTATGACACTTCCTAGCGCCAAATGGGCGCCGCGCCAACCTGCGCACGTGCAGTGGCGACGCACCAACCCGTGCATGCGCGGTGGCCTTACTGAACGCTCCGGCCCCGACGCAACATGGCGTGGGGGTTCTGGGGCCAGACACGCAACAAAGCAGGCCCGGGAGGGGTAGGCTGGCCCGCCGATCGGTGGGCCCTGGTCGCAGGCCAGACCCCATCGGAGGTCCCCCCGGGGACAGAGACCCCTCCCCACCGCCACAGGCCCCCCCCCCCCCCCCGACCCTACGCGCAGAGTTCCCGCCAGCAGTGACCAGGTGTGGACGGCGCCGGCGGGTCTCTGCTTTTTCCACGTGGCCGCTCGGCCCATCCGAGCCAGAGAATCGGCGGCCCCGCCGCGGACAGCGACCCTCGACCGGCGCTGCGCCAAATGCGCCGGCCCAAATGGCGGCGATTCTCCGCACCTCGGAAAATCGTGCGCCGGCATCGGGGCGGCGTGGCTCGGTTACGGCGATTCTCCGGTCCGGCGCGGGGCTGGGAGAATCATGCCCATTATATCTACTGATTCCCCTTCATCCAACTTTGAGTTACATCCTGAAAGAACTCAAAACATGTTGTCAAACATTATTTTCCTTTCATAATATCATATTGACTCCGCTTAATTTATTAATGGATTCCAGCATTTTCCTTGTGGAAGTTAGGCTAACTGGCCGATTGTTTCCTGATTTTGTCTCCCTCCTTTCTTGGACAGGGTTGTTACAATTCGTGTTTTTGACCTTTCCAGAATCTACAGACTTTTGGGAGATTACAACCAATACATTAACTATCTCAGCAAACACTTCCTTCAAGCCTGCTGGAGGCAAGCTGTCAGAGGACTTGTCAGCCTTTCATCCCATTGATTTTCCTAGTTTTTTCTCAAGTGATCGTTATTGTTTTACATTCCTCCCTTCCTTTTGCCTCTTGATTTTTCTCCTAATAATTGTGATACATTTAGTGTATTCTACCGTGAAGACAGATTCAAAATACTTGCTCAAATTCTCTGCTATTTCATTGTTTCCTATTATTAATTCTTTAGACTCATCCTGTTCAGGACCAACATTAACTTTCGATACTCTCCTCCCTTTAATATATTTGCCAAAGCTCTTACAGTCTGTTTTCATATTTCTTGCTAGTTTACTACCATATTCTAATTTCCCATTTTTTTTTAGTTATCCTTTGCTAGTTTCTAAACAATTTACAACCATCTGGCCTACTACACATCTTGGCAGCATTGTATGCCTTTTCTTTCAATTTTATATAAGATAAAGATGCATGGCATTAAGGGGACAGTAGTAGCTTGGATAGAGGATTCGTTAATTAATAGAAAGCAAAGAGTGGGGATTAATGGTTGTTTCTCTGGTTGGCAATCAGTAGCTAGTGGTGTCCCTCAGGGATCAGTGTTGGGCCCACAACTGTTCACAATTTACATAGATGATTTGGAGTTGGGGACCAAGGGCAATGTGTCCACGTTTGAAGATGACACTAAGATAAGTGGTAAAGCAAAAAGTGCAGAGGATACTGGAAGTCTGCAGAGGGATTTGGATAGGCTATGTGAATGGGCTAGGGTCTGGCAGATGGAATACAATGTTGACAAATGTGAGGTTATCCATTTTGGTAGGACTAACAGCAAAAGAGATTATTATTTAAATGATAAAATATTAAAACATGCTGCTGTGCAGAGATAAATGGGTGTGCTGGTGCATGAGTCGCAAAAAGTTGGTTTACAGGTGCAACAGGTGATTAAGAAGGCAAATGGAATTTTGTCCTTCATTGCTAGAGGGATGGAGTTTAAGACTAGGGAGGTTATGCTGCAATTGTATAAGGTGTTAGTGAGGCCACACCTGGAGTATTGTGTTCAGTTTTGGTCTCCTTACTTGAGAAAGGACATACTGGCACTAGAGGGTGTGCAGAGGAGATTCACTAGGTTAATCCCAGAGTTGAAGGGGTTGGATTATGAGGAGAGGTTGAGTAGACTGGGACTGTACTTGTTGGAATTTGGAATTGGGGGGATCTTATAGAAACATATAAAATTATGAAGGGAATAGATAGGTTAGATGCGGGCAGGTTGTTTCCACTGGCGGGTGAAAGCAGAACTAGGGGGCATAGCCTCAAAATAAGGGGAAGTAGATTTAGGACTGAGTTTAGGAGGAACTTCTTCACCCAAAGAGTTGTGAATCTATGGAATTCCTTGCCCAGTGAAGCAGTTGAGGCTCTTTCATTAAATGTTTTTAAGATAAAGATAGATAGTTTTTTGAAGAATAAAGGGATTAAGGGTTATGGTGTTTGGGCTGGAAAGTGGAGCTGAGTCCAAAAAAGATCAGCCATGATCTCATTGAATGGGGGAGCAGGCTCGAGGGGCCAGATGGCCTACTCCTGCTCCTAGTTCTTATGTTCTTATATCATCCTCAAATTCCTTAGTTAGCAATGAATGATTCATTCTTTAATTAGGAGGGCAAATGAAATATTAGCCTGAGTTCTCAGTGGAATACATCTTTGCTGCGAGTTGTGAAATTATCTACTTAAAAGTCTGCCACTGTTTATCTACCATCTTACTTTTTAACTTTTCCAAGTCCACTTTAGCCAACTCTGTCTTTATTCCTCTGTAATTTCTTTATTGAGGTTTAAGAGACTTGCTTCAGACACAAGTTTCTCACCCTTAGATAGAATGTTGTTATGCTAAGTCATATGCCTGTTAGCTTAACAAAAAGATGGACATTTTACTTTTAAAAAGCATCATGGAATGTGGACAATTTACCGTGCGTGACAAGATGAACTCCAGGAGATCAGGTGACCTTCTTTTGCATAGACAAGAACTAACTCATGTCTGGGCATGGCCCTGTGAAGTCAATCAAAATGCAAACTACATTCCCAAGTCGGGCAGCACGGCAGCACAGTGGTTAGCACAGTTGCTCCACTGCTCCAGGGTCCGAGTTCGAGTCCTGGCTTGGGTTACTGTCGGTGCGGAGTATATACGTTCTTCCCGTGTCTGTGTGGGTTTCCTCCGGGTGCTCCGGTTTCCTCCCACAGTCCAAGGATGTGCAGGTTAGGTGGATTGGCCATGACAAATTGCCCTTAGTGCCCAAAAAAGGTAAGGTGGGGTTAGTGTGCTGCCGGGACTGGGTGGAGGCGTGGGCTTAAGTGGGGTGCTCTTTCCAAGAACCGGTGCAGACTCGATGGGCCGAATGGCCTCCTTCTGCACTGTAAATTCTATGATTCTATGATTGATGACCCCACCTCTTCATTTCAATCAAAATGACACAGAGTAGCAATACCTGTTAGACTGGTAGCTTCATGGAGGTAGAAATGCAAACAAAGATATTCAGTAGCTATTCATAACTTGAATATTGATGGAGGTTGAATATTCTCCATTGTGTGACAATTGTTCAGCCCTTCAAACTATTTCTGTGGACTGTGGGAACATTAATACTGAGGCCATATGACAAAAACTAATTAGTGTTAGGAAATACCTGACTAATTCACGAGGACAGCCAGAACAGGCATTCTGGGACACCAACCACAAAGGGAAGCCATCTCACTGTGCAAAAGGATGAACCCTGGGCGGGATTCTCTGACCCCGGGCCGGGTCAGAGAATCGCCGGGCCGGGCGCGATTCACGCGACACTGCCCTGACGCCAGTCCACCGATTCTGCGGTGACCGGAGAATTGGTGCCATTGGCGCCGGCGCAGTCGGGGGGCGCTCTACGCAGCCCCTCTGGCGATTGTCCGCGTGGAATGGGCCAAGTGGCCGCCTAGTTAGGCCGAGTCCCGCCGGCGCCGTTCACATGTGGTCTTACCCGACGGGACCTTGACGTCCATCCTGCGGGGGGCGGCCTGGTGGGGACGAGGGGGAGTCCGACTCCGGGGGGCCTCCACCATGGCCTGGCCCGCGTCCGGGGCCTACCGATCGGCGGGCTGGCTTCTCCTGGTGGGGGCCTCTTTTACTCCGCGCCGGGCCCCTGTAGTTCTATGCCATGTTGCATCGGGGCCGCATGCGCGAATTTGCACCGGCCGCAGAGCGCATGTGCGAATTTGCACCGGCCGCAGAGCGCATGCGCAGACCCGTGGCGCCCGTTTGACGCCGGTATCGGCAGCTGGAGCTGCGTGTGTCACTCCAGTGCCTTGCTGGCCCCCTGTAGGGTTCAGGTTCGCTGCTCCTGGGTGCCTGTTGACGCCGTCGTAAAACGCGACGGCGTTTATGACGTCGTCAACACTTAGCCTCAGGATCAGAGAATCCCGCCCCCTGTCTATGATGCACCGTCAATTACCACAAAGACGAGAATAGTGGAACAATCGAGGCTTTATTGAGCAAAGATGTTGTGCCTCCTGTAGCTGGAACCAGACTGGCTGCAGCACCGGCGAGCACACACATTTATACGCCGCCTACTGGGCGGAGCCAGCAGGCAGGGATTTACCCATGTACCTCTAGTATACGGGCAGTGCCGTAATACATATAATATACTATTAGTGGTGACTACCACATTCACCCCTGTTAAAAAAAGAGTCGGCTGGGGTGGTTGGAAACATTACAAGTTAAGTCTGTCGGGGGCCTTGATCCTCATCTGCGATCGCCTCAGTCCTGGTGGTGATGTGGGCGCCGACTTGGTCACCTGCGGCTCCGGGAGTGTGTTGGCCTCGTCTTCGTCACCCCTGAGTGGATCCAGTGGGAGGACGGATATTACTGGGTTGGAGGCTGCAGTGAGGGTTGCTGGAGGGAGGGTGAGTGGCGCAGGGGTGAATGAGGCAGCCGGGGAGGGGGGGGGGGGGGGGGCGGTGTCAGGTCGTGGGTCATGGGTGGGGATCCCGTGGGTGCCAGGTCCCGGAGGGAGACTGTGTCTTGGTGCCCGTCGGGGTGTGCCACATAGGCGTACTGCGGGTTTGCATGTAAGAGGTGGACTTTTTCGACCAAGGGGTCCGATTTATGGGTCCTG
Source organism: Scyliorhinus torazame (assembly GCF_047496885.1). Lineage (NCBI taxonomy): Eukaryota > Metazoa > Chordata > Chondrichthyes > Carcharhiniformes > Scyliorhinidae > Scyliorhinus > Scyliorhinus torazame. Next base: position 101,908,165 of record NC_092721.1, read on the forward strand.
TTGCTCTTTTTAGCCTTAGTTTTATTAGCTCTGATTATGTCACCTTTGCTCACGAGTCGCCAGGTATCTTTCTGATACCGCCACGTGGTTCAAGCTCGAGTTATGATTAATAAGCCAGCACACCGCTTAGTAAGATTGAAATCAACGGTCATTTATTATGTACAGCAATCAATACTTACACAATAATCCTACTATCTATATCAAAACCTACCACTACTGGCCAATGCTTAACTTTAGGAGATGGCCCACCAGGTCAGGGAAACAAATAGTTTATCGAATTGGATCTGGCCTGCGGGATTCAAAAGGCTGATACGGGTCGATGGCTAGGAATCTCTATCGGGTAGCGATCGCTGGAATCAGACTTACGGTTCTTTGTCAAAGGTTCTTGCGAAGGTTGCGAGCAGGAGAAGAAGGGAGAGAGAGAGAGATATGAATTTGGCCCCTCACTTTATAGGGCCCAGGGGCTTCCCGCCTCTCGGGGCGGCCCTTGACCCTGAGTCCCAAGTGATTGGACTTGTTCCCAATCACTGGGTTCGATATGCTCCAATAATGGGGCGATTCCTCGATCGGGGGGGTGGTCGTTCACCTGTCTTTGTTTCGGCCACTGCTGGCGCCGAGAGGTCTGGCCCGGCATTCAATTGCTAATATGTTGCAATTGTTCCCGGGGATAGCCGATTAAACGGCAGATGTCTATGTTGATGTGCTGCTAATAGTCTTAGGTATCGATCTGGGCCAACATCCCCAGATCCGAATACGCTATTCTGTCTGCAGCTGTCCGTTTGTGTCCTGTTGGCTGCTTTTCCCATCAGCCTTTTCGGTTAGCCATTTTAAATCGGGTTTTGGCCAAATTAATAGGGAATCAGCCATTTTAGGTGGCTACAGTCCACACATGCTTCCGGAGGCCGACGGGGCCAGGAACTGTCAGCCATGTTGGGAGCGAGACCCCGGAGGTGGACTTCCTGGGGAAGGCAAACACACATTCGGGAGGGGTCTCATTAGTCGCGGTGCAGAGGAGTGAACGGATGGAGTGGAGCGCGTCAGGGAGGACCTTCTGCCAGCGGGAGACTGGGAGATTTTTAGACCGCAGGGCCAGCAGGACGGCCTTCCAGACCGTCCCATTCTCCCTCTCCACCTGCCCATTTCCCCGGGGGTTGTAGCTGGTTGTCCTGCTCGAGGCGATGCCCTTGCTGAGCAGGAACTGACGCAGCTCATCGCGCATGAACGAGGATCCCCGATCGCTGTGGATGTAGGTGGGGAAACCGAACAGAGTGAAGATGCTGTGCAGGGCTTTGATTACTGTGGCAGAAGTCATATCGGGGCATGGGAACCGGGAGTACTCATCAATCACATTCAGGAAATACGTGTTGCGGTCGGTGGAGAGGAGGGCCTCTTTGAAGTCCACGCTGAGATATTCAAAGTGGCGGGAGGCCTTCACCAGGTGCGCTCTATCTGGCCGGTAGAAGTGCGGCTTGCACTCTGCGCAGACTTGGCAGTCTCTGGTGACGGTCCTGACCTCCTCAATGGAGTAGGGCAGGTTGCGGGCCTTGATGAAATGGAAGAACCGGGTGACCCCTGGGGTGGCAGAGGTCATAGTGGAGAGCCCGGAGTTGATCCACTTGTGCACTGGCACATGTACCGCGGGATAGGTAATCAGGGAGCTCGTTGAGCTTCCCCGGGCGATACAAAATCTCGTAATTATAGGTGCTGCAGCACAGAAGAGCACACACATTTATACGCCACCTAGTGGGCGGAGCCAGCAGGCAGGGATTTACCCTTGTGATGCGACCATCAATTCACTGAGAGACACGTTGAGAAGTAAATCGTGGTTTTAATCAGCTTACAACTGAGCCTGCCTGTGACCGGTACAACAATGAATGCGGCCCCGCAGGTCAGCTGCCTTTATACTTCCTGTAAGGGGTGGAGCCATGGGCGAGCCCGTACATACCCCGACATATCCCCCTGTGGGTGAAGTCGTACAATGGCCCATAGGTGGAGCCCACAGAGTTAAACACATAACGTAACACGATACAGCAGTAACATGATATCACAGTGCACTGGTGAATTAACAGTAGTTCCATTCACCACACCTTGTACCTCTAATATACGGGCAGTGCCGTTTTACATATAATATACTACTAGTGGTGACTACCACAGTCTAGAAAGTCACTGAAAGGCAGTGAAGTGGGGCACATTCATTTTACCTGCAGAATTATATCTTCACTGCAGGGGCTTGAACACAAAAGACAAAGCAACTGCAGTTGTTTGGAATATGACACTGAGTTAATCACCAGAAAAATGCCACCTCCATTGCCTTCAGCAAACCAACATAGAACCTTCAGGCCTGCAACCTTTCTACCTACCATCTCAAGAACTGATAATAAAAGTGACAGTTTTACTCTTTCAGAAATCCAAGTGCATGATACGTCTCTAGTAACCATCTTTTCTTGTAGATGTGCATATTTAATGAATGAGTAAGTGGGTGCTGTTGTGTTTAATGTTTGGGTATTGAGAAAAATAATAATTTCTTCCTTCATTCAATTTAAATCTACTAGAAAGCTTGTCTTATGTCTATTCTTGAATGGCACAGCACTTACGATGTTAAACACTTCCGGCAGGATTCTCCGTCCAGCGAAGCCGGAATCGCGAATCGCGATTGGGTGGAGAATTGTGCAGCAGTCAAAAATCGAGGTGCCCGACAGGAAGCCATGCTACAGCACCTCGATAGCGGTGTGAATACCTTCCACGCTCTGTGCCGGTGTGGGCATGAAAATTGTACAGTAGCAGCCGTTAGCATATCATTAACGCGCCTGACCCGCTAGTCTCCGGCCTCCTGCGATACTTTGGCTCCGCCAGGCGGAAGTGGTTCACTTGTGGTATTTAAAAAACGGAACTGGGCGCAGTGGCTGCTGAGGGTGAGAGAAAGATGGGCTGCCAGTTGTGCGCTGGCTATGGGGAGCGGCTGCCAGGACTGGGGGAAGTAGTGGGGGGCAACCAGGAGATGGGCGATGGGGAGTGGGGATTGCAGAGCCCACCCCTAACAGTGGATGCATGCACCATTGCCCTTGCCACCCTCCCTGGCACATTGCTTCCCCCCCCCCCACCCCAGCGCAGATGTCTCACCAGTGGCACCATCAGCCAACCCACCCCGTGGGAACACTGACTGGCACCAAGGCCCACCTGCCCACAGTGCCCTTGCTCTCAACCATCCAGCCCCCTGACAGGTAGCCACAAACCATGTGTCGCACAGAGGATCCATGGCTCACTACATCTACAGTCCCAACAGGTGCCCATCCCCCTTTGTCCAGCCCTGTATGCCACCCCTGCCAGCGTGTCACCAGGCATGACGCCAGTCAGTGGCACGTGGTGCCCCCTGCAACCAAGTGCTGCTGGTGGGGCAGCACTCGGACCACCCAAGGACACACCCATGGTAGACCCCTCAGGATGGTGCAGGACAGGGGCCACAGAGTGTAATGCTGGCAGCGATGGGTGGCAGGGCTGAAGCCCCCCAGTGACAGGCACCAGAATTCTCTGGGGAGCAATGCTGAGGGAAGAGTGTCTGGAGGAATGGCTGGGGGATGGGGCTAGGATTGGGAAGGGGAAGGTGGAGTGGAACATGTGGGGGCAGGGGCTATAGTGCAGGGCAGGGCCACTGTGTAGCCCTTTGGACCTGGTTGGGCATTGGGAATACTCATCATGCTAACATGTCTACACTTTACCTTCTGCAGAAAATGGACCTTGGCGGCATCAGCAACCTGGTCGGGAGTGGGCACCTACTCAAGGCATCCTTGTGCATGATCTGCATCTTAGGAGGGTGTTTGGGAAGAACGCTTTGGTCCGGGATAAGCGCCAGACCGTTATCCTTTTAACAGCTTGTGGTGCGCCCATCTTCAGTGTGATTAAAAACCTGACGTATCCTGCTGCCCCTGACTCAAAGTTTTTCGCGGACCTGGTCGTTCTTAAACCCTAAACCTTCAGTTATCGTCCAGCGCTACCATTCCAATACAGCTGAGCAATCCCCTAGGGAGTCCATAACGGAATTTTGGGCAAACCTCCTGAAGCTTGGAGAGATCTGCGAATATGGTGCCGCCCTCTCCGAGATGTTGCGAGACAGACTGCTCTGCGGTGTCCGCAATGCAGCAACCCACCTGAAGTTGCTCACTGAACCCCAGTTGGACCTCAAGAGGTCTGTAGAAATCGCCCTTTTGCAGGAAAGTGTGGAACAGGGTGTGCAGGAGTTGCAGGGGATGGAGGTCCTCTGTTTAGGCCGCACCTCTCCCCGAACAGCGGCGCTATCCCGGTCCTCGACCCTGGATGGATGTCCACCAGGAGTCAGACCATCAGCCTAAGATCCTGGCAACTGGGCGGGACCCCTCCCCGACCCGGACAAAGCAGACCTCAGATACTGCGGGACATGTGGTTGGCATGGTCAGAGAGAGCGGCATCCGCAGGGTGATCTGTCCCCCTGCCGGGCCTGGCCGCCCCCCCATCCCGGGTCCGCACCTTTTGTGTGGAGGAGCACACGGCCGATTGCGTTTCTGCATCTAAGGTCGCCCCCATTAAGGTCATGGTTCGTGCCAATGCTCATCCTTTACTGATGGAGTTGAACAGTGGTGCTGCCATCTCGGTCATTGGTAGGGGCACTTTCAAGAAACTCAGGATGGGAGTGAAGCTCCTGTCATTGCAGGACACTGAGACTTGGTTGGTCACATACACCGGCGAGCCACTGGCAATAGCTGGGACTACTATGACAAACGTAACCTACGGGCAGAAGGCCGCGTGCCTGCCACTGGTCGCCATACGGGAAATGGCCCCAGTTTTCTGAACCGCGATTGGTTGCAGTGCCTCGACTGACAGGAGGTATTCCGGATGAGCTAAGGTGGCCTTCACGCAGTATTGGCAAGTACCACACTGTCTTCAAGACAGGGCTGGGCACCATCCGTGCGGCCATAGCGAAGATTCACATGGACTCTGCAGCGCTGCCGCGGTATTTCGACCCTCGCCAGATTCCTTATGCACTGCTGCCGAAGGTGGAAATGGAACTCAATCGCCTCGGCGGCTTAGAGATCATCTGACCGGTCAAATTTGCATATTGGATAGCACTGGTCGTCCCCGTCTTGAAGCCCACGACACCGTACGCCTTGGTGGTGACTATGAGGGGCAGGCCATGCTGGAGTGGTATTATCACTGGACTAGTAATCCAGAGACCCAGAGTCATGCTCTGGAGATCCGGCTTCAATTTCCACCAGGCCAGATGGCGAAATTAGAATTCAATAAAAATCTGGAATTAAAGATTTAATGATGACCACGAAACCATTGCCGATTGTTATAAAAACCCACCTGGTTCACTAATGGTCTTTAGGGAAGGAAATCTGTCATCCTTACCCAGTCTTGCCTACATGTGACTCCACGTGGTTGACTTTTAAATGCCCTCAGAGATGGGCAATAAATGCTGGCCCTGCCAGTGACGCCCACATCCCATGAACAAATTTTCAAAAGGTGAACGTGAACAGGGCCTCCAAACTGGACCATTATTCCATCCCAAGAATCGAGGACCTTTATGCCAAGCTCAGGGGAGATCACTCATTCACGAAACTCAACATGAACCATGCATACCTCCAGTTGGTGCTGGACGGAGTCACAAAACAACGTTACGGCGAACACTCATTGGGGGCTGTATGAATACGCCTGGTTGCATTTTGGAGTGTTGTCGACCTGCACCATTTTACAGCATGTGATGGAAAACATACGTAACCTGCCATACGTAGCAGTCTATTTGGATGACGTGTTGGTCACCGGGACATCAGGCCAGAACCACCTGAATAACTGTCGGGAGAAATACATTTTTCACGCCCGTGAGATAATCTATCTAGACTACCGCGTGGACCGGGAAGGCCTTCACCTGGTCGAGAATAAGGTACGGGCCATCCGACAGGCCCCCGATCCAGAAGGAGCAATGGAGCCCCATTCGTCCTTGGGGCTCATAAATTACAACAGCAATGATATTGGCCTCCCTGCCCAATCTCCTCAAGAAGGGCCAGGTGTGGATGTAGAGTCAGCTGCAGAAGATGGCCTTCACAGAGGTAAAGAGGGAGCTCACTTCTTCCCGTATGCTCACTCACTTCGAACCTGAAAAGCCACTCTTGGTCACATGCGACGCCTCGCCACAAGGCATCAGGGCGTTTTGTCTCATCGGATGAATGACAGCAAGGAGCACCCGATTGCTTCTGCCTTGTGGATGCTCACCATGGCTTAGCGCAACCATGGCCAGATCGAGAAGGAGGGCTTGGCCCTGGCCTTTGCCATCAAAAGGTTCCATCATTACATCTACGGTTCTAGATTCACAGTGCTGGCCAATCACATGCCATTTCTGGGGTGTTCAAGGAGGCTCGGGCTATTCCCCCAATCACGTCAGCCAGGATTCAATGGTGGGTCCTCAGTGTTCATGATTCTCTTAAGGTAAACATGCAGGTGCAATCTTTTGTTAGGAAGGCAAATGCAATGTTCGCATCTATAACGAGAGGGCTAGAATACAAGAGCAGGGATGTCCTTCTGAGGCTATATAAGGCTCTGGTCAGACCCCATTTGGAGTATTGTGAGCAGTTTTGGGCCCCGTATCTAAGGAAGGATGTGCTGGCCTTGGAAAGGGTCCAGAGGAGGTTCACAAAAATTATCTCTAGAATGAAGACCTTGTCGTATGAGGAACGGTTGCGGACTCTGGGTCTGTACTCATTGGAGTTTAGAAGGATAAAGGGGGATCTTATTGAAACTTACGGGATACTGCGAGGCCTGGATAGAGTTGACGTGGAGAGGATGTTTCCACTTGTAGGAAAAACTAGAATCGGAGGACACAATCTCAGACTAAAGGGACGATCTTTTAAAACAGAGATGAGGAGGTATTTCTTCAGCCAGAGGGTGGTGAATCTGTGGAACACTTTGCTGCAGAAGGCTGTGGAGGTCAAATCACTGAGTGTCTTTAAGACAGAGGCAGATAGGTTATTGGTTAATAAGGGGATCAGGGGTTATGGGGAGGAGGCAGGAGAATGGGGATGAGAAAAATATCAGCCATGACTGAATGGCGGAGCAGACTTGATGGGCCGAGTGGCCTAATTCTGCTCCTATGTCTTATACTGGCAGCATATGAATACGTGCTGGAACACCACCCTAGGATACAAATCGTGCATGTGGATGCCTTGAGTAGGCTCCCACTCCCGACTAGGCAACTGATGCCCTCCAGAACTGACGAGGTAGTCACTAACTTGCATTTCATGGGCACGTTACCAGACACAGTGGCCCGGATACGTGCATGGACCCAGCCTGACCCCTATTGTCCAAGTTTCGCCAAATTGTCTTGTGTGGGGCCCAGGATCACGTGCTTCCCAGTGAGCTGAAGGCTTTTACTATGAAGAATACAGAGATCAGCTTAGAGGACGGTATCCTCCTTTGGGGGAGGGGCGTGGTGGTTCCACAAAAAGGCAAGGCCCTGATGCACGATCAATTGCACAGAGATGAGTGTTGAATACAACTGAGGCTTTATTGCTCTAAGATGTGAGGCCTCCCACAGCAGCTGGCGAAATGGCTGCTGCACGGAGGACACACATATTTATACTCTGCCTACTGGGCGGAGCCAGCAGGCAGGGACTACCGCCGTAACTGTAGTACAGGTCCTACCATACATCACCTAATAAAGGTGCAACAGTGGTTTACCACATTCACCCCCTGTTAAAATTGAGTCCGGCGGGGGTGGTGGAGAATTATATACAACAACTGAATTTTACATGTACAGTTTTTATTAGAACAAAAATGTCTTTTGAAGTCCAGTGGACCAGTTAGAGATTCAACTGGTCCAAGGCCTTGATGTGCCGCTGGGAGCGACGCAGTGGTGGTGGCGATGCCTGGTCTGGCCTTCGGTGACTCCGGGAGTATGCCAAAATCCTCTTCATCCTCGGGCGTGGGCAGGGGGAGGACGGATGGTCCTGGGGGGGTTGCAGCTGGGAGTGCTGGGGGAGGGGAGGGTGGCGCTGGGCCGGAGGGATGTATGTGTGGGGGACCTGCTGGTGCCAGGTCCCTGAGGGAGACAGTGTCCTGGCGGCCGTCGGGGTACGCTACGTAGGCACACTGGGGGTTCGCATGGAGCGACTGCACCCTCTCCACCAACGGGTCCGCCTTGTGGATTCGGACGTACCTACAGAGAAGGACGGGTCCTGGAGCTGCGAGCCAGGTCGGGAGCGACACCCCGGATGTGGACTTCCTGGGGAATGCAAAGAGATGTTCATGGGATGTGTTGTTAGTGGCGGTGCATAGTATTGACCGAATGGAGTGTAGTGCATCAGGGAGGACCTCCTGCCAGCGGGAGGCCGAGAGGGCCTCCTCCGTAGGGCCAGTTGGACGGCCCTCCATACCGTCCCGTTCTCCCTCTCTACCTGTCCATTTCCCTGGGGGTTATAACCTGTTGTCCTGCTGGAAGCGTTACCCCTGCTGAGCAGGAACTGACGCAGCTCATCACTCATGAATGAGGATCCCCTGTCATTGTGGATGTAGGCGGGGAAACCGAACAGCGCGAAGATTGTGTTGAGGGCTTTGATGACGATGGCAGACGTCATGTCGGGGCATGGGATGGCGAAGGGGAACCTGGAGTACTCATCGACCACACTGAGAAAATACGTATCACGGTCGGTGGAGGGGAGGGGCCCTTTGAAATCCACACTGAGGCGCTCAAAGGGGCGGGAGGCCTTCACCAGACGCGCACGGTCCAGCTGGTAGAAGTGTGGCTTGCTCTCCGCACAGACATGACAGTCCCTGGTGATTGTCCGTACTTCCTCGACGGAGTAGGGCAGGTTGTGGGCCTTTATAAAATGGTACAACCGTATGACTCCCGGGTGACAAAGGCTGTCGTGTCGGTCTACTTGTGCGCTGGCATATGTACCTCGGGATAGGGCGTCTGGGTGCTCGTTGAGCTTGCCAGGGCGATACAAAATCTCGTAATTGTAGGTGGAGAGCTCGATCTTGATCTTGCCCCGCTATGTGTTATTGAACATGAAGGCTACCGAACGTTGGTCAGTGAGGAGAGTGAATCTCCTGCCAGCCAGGTAATGCCGGCCTCCAATGCCGCACAGCTTCAACGATAGCTTGGGCCTCTTTTTCGACGGATGAGTGATGAATTTCTGAGGCATGAAGGGTGCGGGAAAAGAATGCCACGGGCCTGCCTGCCTGATTGAGGGTGGCGGTTAGGGCGACGTCTGATGCGTTGCTCTCCACTTGAAAGGGCAGCGTCTCGTCTACTGCGTGCATCCCGGCCTTGACGATATCGGTTCTGATACAGGCGAAGGCCTGTTGAGCCTCGGCCGTCAGGGGAAAATGGGTGTACTGTATGAGCGGGCGGGCCTTGTCTGCATAATTTGGGACTCACTGGGTGTAGTATGAAAAGAACCCCAGGCAGCGTTTGAGGGCCTTGGGGCAGTGGGGGAGGGGGAGCTCCATGAGGGGGCGCATGCGGTCGGGATCGGGCCACAGAACTCCGTTCTGGACCACATAGCCGAGGATGGCTAAGCGGTTTGTGCTGAACACGCACTTCTCCTTGTAGTAGGTGAGGTTTAGGAGAGTGGCGGTGTGGAGAAATTTGGTAAGGTTGGTATCGTGGTCCTGCTGATCATGGCTGCAGATGGTGACACTGTCTAGGTACGGAAAGGTGGCCCACAAACCGTACCAGTCGACCATTCAGTCCATTTTGTGGGAGGCCACACATCTTAGAGCAATAAATTGATGCACGATCAATTGCACAGAGACAAGAGTTGAATGCAACTGAGGCTTTATTACTCTAAGATGTGTGGCCTCCCACAGCAGCTGGTGAAATGGCTGCTGCACGGAGGACATACATATTTATACTCCGCCTACTGGGCGGAGCCAGCAGGCAGGGACTACCGTCGTACCTGTAGTCCAGGTCCTACCATACATTATCTAATGTAGGTGCAACAGTGGTTTACCACAGGCCCACTCTGGCGGATCGCCACAATAGGCAACCCGTGTATCGTGGATGAAGATGCTTGCTCATAGTTATGTGTGGTAGCCAGGTATGGACACAGAAATCGCCCAACACTGCCGCGTATGCCACCAGCAGTGCTTCACCCCTGGGAGTGACCGGGTTGCCCATGGGTACGCCTCCATGCCGATTTTGCCAGCCCTTCTACAGGGCCCATGTTTCTCCTACTCATCAATGCCCATCTGAAGTGGCCAGACGTCCACCAGGTGGCATTAACAACTTCTCGGGTGACGATCGAGAAGCATTGGCTCTCATTTAGTGTCCACGGCATCGGGGAGGTCTTGGTTTCTGATAAAAGGACGCCTTTGACCAGTGCGGAGGTTGGGGCCTTCATGTGGACAAATGGAATACGCCACATCCGCACCGTACTGTATTACCCTGTGTCCGATGGTTTACCCAAGTGGGCAGTCCAGACTTTCAAACGTGGGATGAGCAAGCAAAAGATGTGTCCCTTGACATTTGGCACGTTTTTTGCTACCTCACCACACCACACGCTGCCACCACCATGGCATCAATGAAGCTGCTTGTGGCTGTCGGCTCTTGACTTGCCTCAGACTCGCACTGTCTAATATTGGCGGGAAGATATGATGGGGACAGGAGCGACTGCAGCAAGGCCCTGGCCGGCATGTGCCACCTTGGCGGTTCACACTTCGCGACACGGTCCACGTACGGAATTTTAGAGATGGTGCTAAGTGGGTCCCAAGCACTATCGTCTGGCAAACAGGCCTGGTAGCGTATCGGGTTCACATACGAGACTGGGAATCGAACAGTCACCTGGACCATCTCTGCAGCCGCAGCTCCATACTGGGCAGTGCCTTTTTGGAGGGCCTGGTGTGGCCTGGGCTCACCACCGACACTGCCATCGCCGTCCCATGAGAGTCTCGACGCCAAGATGCCAGGTGCTGATAATTTGGACCCTGAGATGGAGGTGCTATTGCCAGATGTTGCTGGCGACGAGGGTCCGGATGACTGGCCACCGGCGGTTCTGTCACTGAGACACTCGGCGCAGAAATGTCGGTCCCTGATCATGATACGCCTGACCCCACCCCAGCGATGCCCGAACGGCAGCCTCAGGCGAAGAGCTACAATGTTTCTCATCCGTACCCACCTATGGCGGATGCGTTTTCGAACTAATAACCTACACGAGACCCATGGGACCAGAACGATTAGGCTCCATGGGAGGCCCGTGGAGTATGAGCTTCCCCGCTGAGGGGCAAATGAGGGCATAAAAACCTCATCCCAAGTGTGGGCTGGGCGCGAGTAGTCCCTTCAGGGAGCAGTGTATATAGTGTTTTTGTCCTTCGTTAATAAACCTTTTCATTTCCTTATCCTCCTGCATGGTTGCTTCCTTGAACCCAACATCTAATTACTCTTCAGTGGCGAGATTTTTATAAGAGTATAGCCAGATATTCTGTATGTCCTATTGGACAATCTGCTGGTAAGAGGCCAAAATTAGGCCAAAATAATGCTCAAGAGTTTTTGTGACTTATTCAAAAGACTTGGCCCAGCAAAGTTACAGTCAGTTCAATTCTCTGCACTGATTTTGTTGGGAGCACAAATTGGGAGCGTTAGGCCCGCATGCTTTGAGTGCTTGGAGATTATAAATTGTACCATCCATATCTAGGGTTCGTAGTTCGCTCACCCCTGAACCACATTACATTAATCAAAGTCTCTTATATTAAGAGTTACTGTTAGAGGTGAAAATATTCACACAAAGGCCTGAGTATAAGTAAAAAAGTAGGTTATTATGTCAGAATTCTGGGAGAGCAGACCTCAGACTCCACAGCCTTTGACAGCACCTTCTCTCACTTGAGCTAAGGCTCACACGGGTTAATATACAGATTCAAGGGGCGGAATTAGTTGTATTTTCATTTACATACAATCAATCAACTATATTCGCGTCACACTTATTACATACAGTCAATCAATTTTCCTAGCTTCCCACTTATCACATATATGGTTAAAGTGGGTGTTGTCGTACCCGCCCCTAACTTCATACAGAAGCCATTCAAAACTAACATAATGATCTGTCCAATCTACAACTGTAGACCTAGAGCTATATCAAGGATACATTGCATGTCTTGTTCTGTGAAGCTGTTATCAGTGGCTGTTGGGATACTCCCTATACATATCCACGGTTGGTTTTCATGAGACAGTTTACAGGGAATGTGGCTTGTTCAGACATTTTGTGTCTTTAATATCACAAAATAGCTAACAGCCATTTTGTGTCTTTTCTGATATTAATGGTGATGCTCGATCAATAACTCCTGAGACAAGATTGGAGACAATTGAAGGCTTTATTGCACTGGATGTTTCCCCCAGCAGCGCAGGCACAGAATGCACCTGCTGGGGAGACACAGGCTCTTATACTCCGCCTTACTGGGCGGAACCAGCAGGCAGGCTTCACCAATGAAAATAGCAGTCTCAGGTACCTCCCACACCAATGGTCTTACAGCATTATTCAGGGTACCGTAATACCCCTAATACCGACTACCACATTCACCCCCTGTTAAAAAAAAGAGTCCGGCGGGGGTGGTGGTATCGCTGTGTATGTAGGCGGGGAAACCGAACAGCGTGAAGATACTGTGGAGGGCTTTTATGACGGTGGCTGCGGTCATGTCGGGGCAGGGGATGGCGAATGGGAACCGGGAGTACTCGTCAATCATGTTTAGGAAGTACGTGTTGCGGTCAGTGGAGGGGAGGTGCCCTTTGAAGTCCATACTGAGACATTCAAAGGGACGGGAAGCCTTTATCAGGTGCGCTTTCTCTGGCCTGTAGAAGTGCGGCTTGCACTCCGCGCAGATTTGGCAATTCCTGATGGCGGTCCTGACCTCCTCGATGGAGTAGGCAGGTTTTGGGTCTTAATGAAATAGAAGAATTGAGTGACCCCCGGGTGGCAGAGCTCCTCGTGGAGGGCCCGGAGTCGGTCCACTTGTGCACTGGCACATGTGCCTCGGGATAGGGCATCAGGAGGCTCGTGTAGCTTCCCGGGACGATACAAGATCTCATAGTTGTAGGTGGAGAGCTCGATCCTCCACCGTAAGGTCTTGTCGTTCTTTATCTTGCCCGCTGTGCATTATCGAACATGAAAGCAACTGACCTTTGGTCAGTGAGGAGAGTGAATCTCCTGCCGGCCAGGTAATGCCTCCAGTGCTGCACAGTTTCTACTATGGCTTGGGCCTCCTTTTCAACTGAGGAATGGCGGATTTCTGAAGCGTGGAGGGTGCGGGAGAAGAAGGCCACGGGTCTGCCCACTTGGTTGAGGGTAGCTGCCAGGGCCACATCGGACGCGTCGCTCTCGACTTGGAAGGGGAGGGATTCGTCGATTGCGTGCATGTGGCCTTTGTGATGTCCGCTTTGATGCGGCTGAAGGCCTGGCGAGCATCTGCCGACAGGGGAAAAAACGTGGATTGAATTAGTGGGCGGGCCCTGTCCGTATAGTTGGGGACCCACTGGGTATAATATGAAAAAAATCCCAGGCAGCGTTTCAGGGCCTTGGAGCAGTGAGGGAGGGGGAACTCCATGAGGGGGCGCATGCATTCGGGATCTGGACCTATATCTCCATCATGCACTATGTAGCCGAGGATGGCTAGACGGTCGGTGCTGAGCACGCATTTGTCCTTGTTATATGTCAGGTTAAGGGTTTTTGCGGTATGGAGGAATTTTCGGAGATTGGTGTCGTGGTCCTGCTGGTCGTGGCCGCAGATGGTGACGTTATCGAGGCACGGAAACGTGGCCCGCAAACTGTACCAGTCAACCATTTGGTCCATCTCCCGTTGGAAGACCAAGACTCCATTTGTGACACCGAAAGGAATCCTTAGGAAGTGGTAGAGCCACCCATCTGCTTCGAATGCAGTGTATTTGCGGTCGCTATGGCGGAAGGGGAGCTGGTGGTAGGCGGATTTTAGATCCACCGTGGAAAAGACCTTGTATTGTGCAATCTGATTGACCAGATCAGGTATGCGGGGTTGAGGGTACGCATCGAGCTGCGTATACCTGTTGATGGTCTGACTGTAATCGATGACCATCCTATGCTTCTCCCCAGTCTTTACAACCACTACTTGAGCTCTCCAGAGACTGTTGCTCGCTTCAATGACTCCTTCCCTCAGTAGCCTTTGGACCTCTGACCTAATAAAGATCCGATCCTGGGCACTGTACCGTCTGCTCCTGGTGGCGACGGGTTTGCAATCCGGGGTGAGGTTCGCAAACAGGGAAGGCGGATCGACTTTGAGGGTCGCGAGGCTGCAGACAGTGAGGGGGGGTATAGGGCCGCTCTGGAGGTTACATTGGAAGTCTAACTCTAGGGGCGTGGCAGCGCAGAGGTGAGGAAGGACGTAGAGACGGTAATTTTTAAACTCCCTTCCCTGGACCGTGAGGTTCGCTATGCAGAATCCTTTGATCGCTACCGAGTGAGACCCGCAGGCCAGGGAGATTTTTTGGTTGACTGGGTGGATGGGAAGAGAACAGCGCCTCACCGTATTAGGGTGTATGAAGCTCTCTGTGCTCCCGGAGTCGATCAGGCAGGATATTTTATGCCCGTTGTTGAGCACGGTCGTCGTTGCAGTTGAGAGTGTTCAGGGCCGAGACTAGTCCAGGGTCACCGAGGCAAGTCGTGGCAAAATTTGGATGTGTTCCTTGGGCGGTGTTTGGTCATCCGAGTCGGGGTCCTGAGAGACCAGCCAAGATGGCGGCGCCCACTGGTCACACATGGCTGGAGGCGTACAAGGTGGCGGCGCCCATCCTTCGCACGTGGTCCCCGGGGGACAAGATGGCGGCGCCCGGAGGCCGCATGTGGCCCTGGAGAAGGAAGATGGCGGCGCCCGCTGGCCGCACGCGGCTCGTGGAGAGAGTTGTGGTGGTGGTCCCGGTTCACCCCCGGAGGCCGCGGCGACCGCCCAGGCCAGGCATACTGCCACGAAATGGCCCTTTCTGCAGATGGATGAGCGGGCCGGGCAGCGCTGCCGGGGGTGCTTGGCTTGCCCGCAAAAATAGTAGCGGGGCCCCCCGGGGTTGCCTGGCACTTTCACAGCGCAAGCTTGTGGGGGGATGGGGGATGCATCGGAGTCGTCCGCGGGGGGGTAGTACGCTGTCCAAGGGGCGGTCAGGGACGTAAGCGCGGGCGTTTTGGGAGGCCACATCCAGGGAGCTAGGAAGGGCCCATGCCTCATTGAGGCCTAGTGTCTCTTTCTCCAGCAATCGCTGGCGGATTTGGGAGGACAGCATACCTGCAACAAAAGCATCCCGGATCAAAGGTTCTCTGTGGTCGCTGGCCGAAACTTGCGGGCAGTCACAGTTCCTCCCTCACACCAGGAGCGCATGGTAGAATTCCTCCAATGATTCCCCAGGGATTTGTCGCCTCGTCGCTAGCAGATGTCGGGCGTAGACCTGGTTTACAGATCGAATATAGTGTCCTTTCAGCAGGGTTATTGCGGCCTCGAAATCGTCCGCATCCTCGATGAGGGTGTAGATTTCTGGGCTCAGCCTCGAGTGGAGAACTTGCAGTTTCTGGTGCTCCGTAGGTTCAGTCGTGGCCGTCCGGAGGCATCGTTTGAAGCACGCCAGCCAGTGCTTGAAGGTTGCCGCTGAGTTTGCCGCGTGGGGCTGAGTTGCAGACACTCTGGCTTGATTCGGTGCTCCATTCTTTAAAATCTAGTGCAATAAATTGATGCTCGATCAATAACTCCTGAGACAAGATTGGAGACAATTGAAGGCTTTATTGCACTAGATATAAGAGCCTGAGTCTTCCCAGCAGCTGCATTCTGTACCTGCGCTGCTGGGGAGACTCAGGCTCTTATACCCCGCCTTACTGGGTGGAACCAGCAGGCAGGCTTCACCAATGAAAACAGCAGTCTCAGGTACCTCCCACACCAATGGTCTTACAGCATTATTCAGGGTACCTTCGTACCCCTAATACCGACTACCACAAACAGCATTTTGTATGCACTATTTATTTCTACAAATTGCCTCTTCAAAACATACATCTAAGCCACTTTGTTTCATCAGAACTATTGAAAAGTAATATAGGAGCACAAATGTAGTTACAGGGCCACCTATAATTTAGATCATAGTCCAGTATCACAAAATGCCCTCCAACAGTTACACAAACAAAAGCAACCTCAATTGGAATAGAGTACAGTGGTGTGTAGGATGATTTATTCTCATTGCCAGAGTCAAAGGAGGAGGTTGGACACAGAAATACATCAACTAATGGCATTTATTCAAAAATAATGATAACATATTTAACACACTCATAAAGTTAAACAAATTGGCTGATATTGCTAACTGACATCCAGATCATTATAGCCAGAAATGTAATTTATGTGTATCGCAGAATTACAAAGTTAGCATATTTTCTTTGATTACATTGAAATAAGTTACGTTCAATGTCCAAGGTAACTATACAATTCAACAAGATTATCTTTACAGTTTGGATTAAGCATTTTGCTGACAGACTTCCAGCTTTGAATAATATGACTATCTGTTTGTGATAAGATCTTAAACATACAGCGTTGTTCTACTGAGGTCGGTAGTGGTAGACTTTGACAATTCTCTCTCTCTCCAGAATGCTTCAAATCACCTCTAGGGTCCTTCGGATCAGCCATGGTCTTCACATTGACAAGATGCAGCCGCATATACACATTGCACTCCCCACACACACCATCCCAGCCAACAAGATGGCAGTGAGGAGAGCTGCACCCCATTCACGGACTCCGAGCTCGAGACGCTGCTAGACGCCGTGGAGGAGAAGCGGGCGACTCTACACCCCAGCCCGGGAAGGAGGCTGCCAGCTGCCGCCATTCGCCGTGCCTGGACACAGGTGGCAGAGGTGGTCAGCACCATGAGCAACACTGTCAGGACCGGCCAGCCGTGCCGAAAGAAACTGCACAACCTCCTCAGGGCGGCCAGGGTGAGTAAGCAATATTGTGCCCCTGGCACCAACCACTGTACCACACACCTGTCACACTATCCCTCCCCCGCTCCCACCCCACCTGGAGGGCGGCCGAACCCCCACCCTGTGCCACATGCCGGCACCCATACCAGCCGCCATGGTCAGGTGCCCTGGGCACTGCAGCCACCAGCTACCCACTCCCTGGGGTGCATGCTTCAGACTATCTAACACTGTGCGCTTTCTGTTCCCCCCTCCCAGGTTAAGAGCGCCCATAACCGGCGGGAGCAAGAGAAAACTGAAGGGGGACCACCGGACCTGCAGCCCCTCACCACAGCAGAGCAGAAGGCCCTGGACATGGTCAGCGGGCCTGAAGAAAGGTGTGGAGTTTGGCATCGGGCGAGGAAATGAGACCCCACTGAGTTGCGGTTCCCCGTAAGACATGTGTCAATTATACCCCCCCCCCCACATCACCACCCCCATACCAGTCTCACACCCACTTCCCCCCTCCGCACCACCACCCCAGCACCATTGTCACACCCACACCACCCCCAGACATCGCTCCATCAACAGCACCCCTACTTCCACCTCCCCACATACCCACGTCTCAACCGGCCTGAGGTCTAATCATGCGTCCTGTCTTGTGTCTTGCAGGAGTTGCTGGTGATGGGGCAGACTCTTCTGTTGTCCCCTGCCCCGACCCCAGTCACAGGCGATCAGGTTTAGCTTCGCTCTTACCCCGGTCCAATGGAGTAGACTAGGGGCCATTGGGCACGCCAAGGGAGGAGGAGATGATGGGGCCCGTGCCGGTGACTCCTGTAGAGGAGGTCCCAGAACATCGCAGCACCTCCAACCCCCCCTCCTGTCCCTGATGCATCACATGGGCAGCGGGCAGAACAGGATGGCACCATGCCACCTGAGCAGCAGTTGGGCCCATCCAGGCCCGGTCTCCCCAGAGGACGGCCGCCAAAAGGGACGCAAGTCATAGAGTGGGAATCACAGCAGGCCGCCTCCACTCTTGATGTCCCGTCTGGGGAACCACCTAGGCGTAGCTTTAGAGCCTGTAAGGCCAGAAAAGTAAGGCCAGAAAAGTAGACACCAGTTAAGTTAGCATGGTGCAGGGCACATTTTAGCGATAGGAGCTAAGGCACGAATCTGTATATATGTTTTCACATTAAACACCGATGCACATTGTACAACCTGCCTGCTCTGAGAGAAGGGTGTGAGGAATGGACAGGTCTGGGTTGGCCGCAGAGGGGGTTTGGGGGAGTGTTGGGGGGGGGGGGTGGAGGGTGGGGGGGGGAATGGGCAGACGTTGGGGGTTGGCTTGGCTCAGGGTCTGCTGCTCAGCCAGCGCTCACCACTCTGGTGTACCACCCCCCTCTCACCCTCACCGTCTCTACCACCCCAGGGATCCAATGGAACCGTGTGATGGAATGGCCAGCTCGCATGCAGGGATCACCCAGGTGGACGGTGAAAGATCCTACAGGGCAGGAGTTAGACGTTGTCAAACGATGCGGAGCACCAGAGCTCATCGCAGAGCAGGTCGTCATCATCCTCTATTCCATTACCATATCCGCTGTTAGAGGTGAAAATATTCACACGAAGGCCTGAGTATATGTAAAAAAAAGTAGTTTATTATCTCAGAATTCTGAGAGGGAAGGTCTCAGACTCCTCAGCCTTTGAGAGCACCTTCTCTCACTTGAGCTAAAGCTCACACGGGTTAATATACAGATTCAAGGGGCGGAATTAGTTTGTATTCTCATTTACATACAATCAGTCAACTATATTGGCGTCACACTTATTACATGCAGTCAATGAATTTTCCTAGCATCCCAATTATTACATATATGGTTAAAGTGGGTGTTGTCTTACCCGCCCCTAACTTCATACAGAATCCATTCAAAACTAACATAATAATGTGTCCTGTCTACAACTGTAGACCTTGAGCTTTATCAAGGATACATTGCATGTCTTGTTCTGTGAAGCTGTTATCAGCGGCTGTTGGGACACTCTCTATACTGTGGTGGTATGTATTAGGCGTAATATGGTACCTGTGAAGCCGAGAGGCTATTGGCTGACAGGTCCCGGGTCCTGGTTGGATCTTCCAACTTCTGGCTCCGCCCTGAAGGCGGAGCATAAGAGCTTGAGTTCTCCCAGCAGCCACATTCTGTAACTGAGCTGCTTGGGAACAAGTCTTGCTTAATAAAGCCTCGATAGACTTCATCACTTCTTGACTTGTATAAGTAATTACGCGGTACAATTTATTAAGCAAGCTTAAAAGACTATGGAGCTCCGGATCGCCCCGGAGTGCCTGCGGATCAGCGCCCAAGCAGCGAACTCGGCGGCCGTAATTAAACACTGGCTAGCATGCTTCGAAGGCTACCTTCGAACGGCCCCCGGACGGATCACGGAAGAGCAGAAAATGCATGTCCTGCATTCCAGGGTGAGCCTGGAGATCTACACGCTCATCGAAGACGCGGAGGATTTCCCGACAGCGCTCACGTTGCTGAAGGGCATCTACATTCGGCCCATAAACCAGGTCTACGCACGCCACCAACTCGCGACGAGATGGCAAATTCCCGGAGAATCGCTCGACGAATTCTACAGCGCGCTGCTGCTTTTGGGACGAAACTGCAACTGCCCGTCGGTAAACGCGATCGAGCACACGGACCTGCTAATCAGAGACGCATTCGAGGCAGGTATGACTTCTCCCCAAATTCGTCAAAGACTTTTAGAAAGAGAGTCGCTAGGACTCTCAGAGGCACGGGTCCTTGCGGCCTCCCTCGATGTGGCCTCGCAAAACGCCCACGCCTACGGCCCCAACCGCGCGGCAGCCCCTTGGGCCCCGTGGACCCCCGTTGCAATCGACTCCCCGGCACACCCCATCTAGCAAGCGTGCGCGGCTAGAGCGTCAGACCATCCCGATGGAGCCCGCTGCTACTTTTGCGGGCAGGCGAAACACCCCCGGCAGCGCTGCCCGACCCGCGCAGCTATTTGTAAAAGCTGCGGCAAAAAGGGCCATTACGCGGCGGTGTGCCGGTCCCGGGGGGTCACCGCAGTCCCCGGGGAAGAACGAGGACAGCAGATTCCAAACCCCCCCCAACGATCCATGCGCGACCCGGGGGTGCGGCCATTTTGGGTCCCGGACACCACGAGGGGAGGATGGGCGCCGCCATCTTGTGACCCCCCCCCCGGCCACGTGCGATTCATGGGGGTGGCCATTTTGTCCACCCCCGACCGCGTGCGATTCATGGGGGCAGCCATTTTGTTCACCCCTGACCGCGTGCGATCTATGGACACCGCCATCTTGGCTGACAGCCAAGGACCCCAGTATAGACGGTTCCATAGGGTCCGAAGACAACGCCGCGACGCTACTACCACGACTGGCTTCGGTGACTTTGGACCAATCGCGGCCCCGGACGCTCCAAACGACGACAACAACGGTGCTGGTCAACGGATACCATTTCCTAAGGGTCCCATTTGACGTCACGAACGGAGTCTCGGTCTTCCAACGGGAGATGGACCGAATGGTTGACCAGCACGGGTTGCAGGCCACGTTCCCGTATCTTGACAACGTAACCATCTGCGGCCATGACCAGCAGGACCACGACGCCAACCTCCAAAAATTCCTCCAGACCGCTAACGCCCTGAACCTCACATATAACGAGGAAAAATGCGTTTTTAGCACCAACCATCTGGCCATCCTGGGATACGTAGTGCGCAATGGAGTGATAGGCCCCGAACCTGAACCCATGAGCCCCCTTATGGAATTTCCCCTCCCCCACTGCTCCAAAGCCCTGAAACGCTGCCTGGGCTTCTTTTCATATTATGCCCAGTGGTTCCCCAGTACGCAGACAAGGCCCGCCAGTTAATCCAGTCCACGACCTTCTCCCTGTCGACAGAGGCTTGCCAGGCCTTCAGCCGCATCAAAGCGGATATCGCAAAGGCCACGATGCACGCGATCAACGAGTCCCTCCCCTTCCAGGTCGAGAGCGACGCATCCGATGTAGCTCTGGCGGCCACCCTCGACCAAGCGGGCAGACCCATGGCCTTTTTCTCCCGGACCCTCCACGCCTCAGAAATCCGCCACTCCTCAGTGGAAAAGGAAGCCCAAGCCATAGTGGAAGCTGTGCGACATTGGAGGCATTACCTGGCCGGCAGGAGATTCACTCTCCTCACTGTCGGTAGCCTTTATGTTCGATAATGCAAAATTAAGAATGATAAGATCTTGCGGTGGAGGATCGAGCGCTCCACCTATAACTATGAGATCTTGTATCGTTCCGGAAAGCTGAACGAGCCTTCCGTGCCCTATCCCGCGGCACATGGGCCAACGCACAAATAGACTGCCTCCAAGCCCTCCATGAGGACCTCTGCCACCCGGGGGTCACTCGATTCTACCATTTCGTAAAGTCCCGCAACCTCCCCTACACTGTTGAGGAGGTCCGTACAGTCACCAGGAACTGCCAAATCTGTGCAGATTGCAAACCGCACTTTTTCAGACCAGATAGAGCGCACCTGATAAAGGCTTCCCGTCCCTTTGAACGCCTCAGTTTGGATTTCAAAGGCCCCCTCCCCTCCACTGACCGCAACGCATACTTCCTGAACGTGGTGGACGAGTACTCCCGTTTCCCCTTCACCATCCCCTGCCCCAACATGACAGTGGCCACAGTCATTAAAGCCCTTGGCACCATCTTTACACTGTTCGGTTTCCCCGTGTACATCCATAGCGACAGGGGGTCCTCCTTCATGAGCGACGAGCTGCGTCAGTTCCTGCTCAGCAAGGGCATTGCCTCGAGCAGGACGACCAGCTACAACCCCCGGGGGAACAGTCAGGTAGAGAGGGAGAACGGTACGGTCTGGAAGACTGTCCTACTGGCCCTACGGTCCAGAGATCTCCCAGTTTCCCGGTGGCAGGAAGTCCTCCCGGATGCCCTCCACTCCATCCGGTCGCTGCTGTGTCCCACCACTAACCAAACGCCACACGAGCGCCTCCTTGTCTTCCCTAGGAAGTCCTCCTCCGAAACGTCGCTGCCGACCTGGCTGGCAGCCCCAGGACCCGTCTTGCTCCGGAAACATGTGCGGGCGCACAAATCGGACCCGTTGGTCGAGAGGGTTCACCTTCACCACGCAAACCCTCAGTACGCCTACGTGGCGTATCCCGACGGCCGACAGGACACGGTCTCCCTGCGGGACCTGGCGCCCGCCGGAAACACACACACACCCCCAACACCGATCACCCCCTCCCTGCCACTGGCGCACCCCACGACCACCCCCTTCCCAGGTGGATCGGTCCTCCTCGCGTGCCCGCCCAGGAGTAAAGAAACAGGAACGAACAACGCAACGCTCCTGGAGATGACAGTGTCCAAGCCAGCACCTGCACCACCACCGGGGCTGAAGCGATCAACGAGGACGACCAGGGCACCCGCTCGACTCGTGGAATCCGCGTGACACCAAGTAAACAAGAATTTTGTTGTAAATAATTTTGTTGTAAATAATTCTGACACAAACTTGTACATAGCTAAATGTTGGGCTAAAAATGCATAGCCACTGTTCGAAATTTGTTCCAGGACCAGCCTTGTAAACCCCTACCACCATGCGAACCACCACCCCGCCGGGTTCTTTTTTTAACAAGGGGTGAATGTGGTGGTATGTATTAGGGGTAATATGGTACCTGTGAAGCCGAGAGGCTATTGGCTGACAGGTCCCGGGTCCTGGTTGGATCTACCGACTTCTGGCTCCGCCCTGAAGGTGGAGTATAAGAGCTTGAGTTCTCCCAGCAGCCGCATTCTGTAACTGAGCTGCTGGGGAACAAGTCTTGCTTAATAAAGCCTCGATAGACTTCATCACTTCTCGACTTGTGTAAGTCATTGCGCGCTACATATACATACCCACGCTTGGGTCTCATGAGACAGTTTACAGGGAATGTGGCTTGTTCAGCCATTTTATATCACAAAATAGCTAACAGCCATTTTCTGATATTAACAGCATTTTGTATACACTATCTATTTCTACAAATTGCCTCTTCTAAACAGGCATCTAAGCCAATGAGTACCTTTTGTTTCATCGGAACTATTCAAAAATAATATAGGAGCACAAATGTAGTTACAGGGCAACCTATAATTTATAAAATAGTCCAGTATCACAAAATGCCCTCCAAAATCCGCTGTTACTGCCAATCCAGAACCTGCAACCCGTTGTGTGACAGGTATGTATCAAGGAGGGGGTTGGAGGCAGGGTGGTGGCGGGGAGGGGGGTGTTGGTGGGATGCGTGCCTGGCCAGTCCCCCCCCCCCAGTCGGTGAACCTGGAGGCGATCAGAGCGTCCCATGCATGTTGGCCCAGGCGCACACGTTTGCTGCCTCCCATGCCTGCCCGGGCTCCATGTCCTTTCCAGCTTTGCCCTCCCTCGCGTCCTCCTCATCAGACGAGCACTGTAGTTAATCCTCCTCCTCCAGCATGTTGCCGCTCTGCTAAGCGATGTTGTGGCAGATGGAGCGGACCTCTACGATGCGGCAACCCTCCAAGCGCTATACTCAGGTCCAGACACCTGAACCGCATCTTCAGGATGCTGAAGCACGGCTCAATCACACGTCTGGTTGCTGCATTGGCGTCATTGTAGCGGGTCTCTGCATCGGTCTGTGGCCTCTAGATAGGCATTATCAGCCACGACCGCAGCGGATGATACAGGATACTCAGGAGCCAAGCCCCAGCCAGGGGTGCGTCTCGAAAAGGCCAGGGACCATTGAGTGTGCCAGGATGAAGGGTCATGCACACTGCCCGGGTACCGGGCTTGGATGTTCACAATGTGTGAACGCTGCTGCCCGGGCATCCTGGTGGGTTCGGTCCACATTGAAATGTCTGTATTGTGCCGACTGTGCATATAGGGCCTCTGTGGTGGCGCGGATGCACCTGTACACCGAGCTCTGTGAGATTCCAGACTGGTCCCCACTCGCCGCCTGGAAGGACTCCATTCAGGGTGATAGAGGTTCAGGGTGATAGTCAACTTGATGGCCACCGGGAGCAGGTGTCCTCCCCCATTCCCCCCCAGCAATGCCAGTTGCGCCATGACCTGGCAGATATGCCGTACAGTCCCTCTGCTCAGCCGGAGTCTTCGATAGCATGCCCGGGCTGGCAGGTCCTTGAATCGCAGGCGGTGCCGGTACACGCAAGGCTTCATGCAGTGCTTCCTTTGCACCTCCTCCTCCTCTTCCCGGCCTTTTGGGAGGCCAGTTCTCCATCCTCACCAGCTCCTCCTGTTCCTCTGGGTCAGGGTCCACTGCTGCAGCTTCCTCCTCCTCGAGCAACTCCAGCTCGTACAGTCGCAGGGCATCCCCCAGGGCGACTAGGAGGAAGGCCACCATTGCTGGATGAATTCCAGTATCCATTGTCTGCAGGGTGTGAAAGGCCAACATGTTAGCATGGCGCGTACCCCCATGTCCAACCAGATCTGCCCGGCTACACGGTAGCCCCGGTTGGCACTGCGGACTCTGCATCCACATATCACCACCCATCCCTGGATCCCTAGCCCTGTCGCTGCCTGGCACTGTGGGGGCCTGAGGCCCTGGAGCCCACCCCTGCTGCCAGGGGTACCGTCGGCTGGCGAGGCCCTTGCCAGCAGTACGCTCCGCAATCCCCATCCGGGATGGGGCTACTGTGGGCATTGCCCTTGGGCAGGACGCATGATGCCCCACTGGTGGGTAGCAGCCTGTTGGGGGTGTGTGGTATGGCAGAAGGTGGGGTGCGGGGGTGGGGACTGGGTTCGGGGGTGGTGGGGTGGAGGGTTGGGGCAGGGTGGTGGAGCAGAGAGTGGGGGCTGGGGAGCGGGGGTGGTGGAGTGGTGAGTGGGTGCTGGGGTGGTAGGATGTGGGCACTCATACGGCCGGTGCCACGCCGCAGAACCAGGGGCCAAAGAACAAAGAACAAAGAAATGTACAGCACAGGAACAGGCCCTTCGGCCCTCCAAGCCCGTGCCGACCATACTGCCCGACTAAACTACAATCTTCTACACTTCCTGGGTCCGTATCCTTCTATTCCCATCCTATTCATATATTTGTCAAGATGCCCCTTAAATGTCCCTATCGTCCCTGCCTCCACTACCTCCTCCGGTAGTGAGTTCCAGGCACCCACTACCCTCTGCGTAAAAAACTTGCCTCGTACATCTACTCTAAACTTTGCCCCTCTCACCTTAAACCTATGCCCCCTAGTAATTGACCCCTCTACCCTGGGGAAAAGCCTCTGACTATCCACTCTGTCTATGCCCCTCATAATTTTGTATACCTCTATCAGGTCGCCCCTCAACCTCCTTCGTTCCAGTGAGAACAAACCGAGTTTATTCAATCGCTCCTCATAGCTTATGCCCTCCATACCAGGCAACATTCTGGTAAATCTCTTCTGCACCCTCTCTAAAGCCTCCACATCCTTCTGGTAGTGTGGCGACCAGAATTGAACACTATACTCCAAGTGTGGCCTAACTAAGGTTCTATACAGCTGCAACATGACTTGCCAATTCTTATACTCAATGCCCCGGCCAATGAAGGCAAGCATGCCGTATGCCTTCTTGACTACCTTCTCCACCTGTGTAGCCCCTTTCAGTGATCTGTGGACCTGTACTCCTAGATCTCTTTGACTTTCAATACTCTTGAGGGTTCTACCATTCACTGTATATTCCCTACCTGCATTAGCCCTTCCAAAATGCATTACCTCACATTTGTCCAGGTTAAACTCCATCTGCCATCTCTCCGCCCAAGTCTCCAGACAATCTAAATCCTGCTGTATCCTCAGACAGTCCTCATCGCTATCCGCAATTCCACCAACCTTTGTGTCGTCTGCAAACTTACTAATCAGACCAGTTACATTTTCCTCCAAATCATTTATATATACTACAAAGAGCAAAGGTCCCAGCACTGATCCCTGTGGAACACCACTGGTCACAGCCCTCCAATTAGAAAAGCATCCCTCCATTGCTACCCTCTGCCTTCTATGGCCTAGCCAGTTCTGTATCCACCTTGCCAGTTCACCCCTGATCCCGTGTGACTTCACCTTTTGTACTAGTCTACCATGAGGGACCTTGTCAAAGGCCTTACTGAAGTCCATATAGACAACATCTACTGCCCTACCTGCATCAATCATCTTAGTGACCTCCTCGAAAAACTCGATCAAGTTAGTGAGACACGACCTCCCCTTCACAAAACCGTGCTGCCTCTCACTAATACGTCCATTTGCTTCCAAATGGGAGTAGATCCTGTCTCGAAGAATTCTCTCCAGTAATTTCCCTACCACTGAAGTAAGGCTCACCGGCCTGTAGTTCCCGGGATTATCCCTGCCACCCTTCTTAAACAGAGGAACAACATTGGCTATTCTCCAGTCCTCCGGGACATCCCCTGAAGACAGCGAGGATCCAAAGATTTCTGTCAAGGCCTCAGCAATTTCCTCTCCAGCCTCCTTCAGTATTCTGGGGTAGATCCCATCCGGCCCTGGGGACTTATCTACCTTAATATTTTTTAAGACACCCAACACCTCGTCTTTTTGGATCACAATGTGACCCAGGCTATCTACACCCCCTTCTCCAGACTCAACATCTACCAATTCCTTCTCTTTGGTGAATACTGATGCAAAGTATTCATTTAGTACCTCGCCCATTTCCTCTGGCTCCACACATAGATTCCCTTGCCTATCCTTCAGTGGGCCAACCCTTTCCCTGGCTACCCTCTTACTTTTTATGTAAGTGTAAAAAGCCTTGGGATTTTCCTTAACCCTATTTGCCAATGCCTTTTCATGACCCCTTCTAGCCCTCCTGACTCCTTGCTTAAGTTCCTTCCTACTTTCCTTATATGCCACACAGGCTTCGTCTGTTCCCAGCCTTTTAGCCCTGACAAATGCCTCCTTTTTCTTTTTGACGAGGCCTACAATATCACTCGTCATCCAAGGTTCCCGAAAATTGCCGTATTTATCTTTCTTCCTCACAGGAACATGCCTGTCCTGTATTCCTTTCAACTGACACTTGAAAGCCTCCCACATGTCAGATGTTGATTTGCCCTCAAACATCCGCCCCCAATCTATGTTCTTCAGTTCCCGCCTAATATTGTTATAATTAGCCTTCCCCCAATTTAGCACATTCATCCTCGGACCACTCTTATCCTTGTCCACCAGTACTTTAAAACTTACTGAATTGTGGTCACTGTTACCGAAATGCTCCCCTACTGAAACATCTACCACCTGGCCGGGCTCATTCCCCAATACCAGGTCCAGTACCGCCCCTTCCCTAGTTGGACTGTTTACATATTGTTTTAAGAAGCCCTCCTGGATGCTCCTTACAAACTCTGCCCCGTCTAAGCCCCTGGCACTAAGTGAGTCCCAGTCAATATTGGGGAAGTTGAAGTCTCCCATCACCACAACCCTGTTGTTTTTACTCTTTTCCAAAATCTGTCTACCTATCTGCTCCTCTATCTCCCGCTGGCTGTTGGGAGGCCTGTAGTATACCCCCAACATTGTGACTGCACCCTTCTTATTCCTGATCTCTACCCATATAGCCTCACTGCCCTCTGAGGTGTCCTCTCGCTGTATAGCTGTGATACTCTCCTGAACAAGTAGCGCAACTCCGCCTCCCCTTTTACATCCCCCTCTATCCCGCCTGAAACATCTAAATCCTGGAACGTTTAGCTGCCAATCCTGCCCTTCCCTCAACCAGGTCTCTGTAATGGCAACAACATCATAGTTCCAAGTAGTAATCCAAGCTCTAAGTTCGTCTGCCTTACCCTTAATGCTCCTTGCATTAAAACATATGCACTTCAGGCCACCAGACCCCCTGTGTTCAGCAACTTCTCCCCGTCTGCGCTGCCTCAGAGCCACACTGTCCCTATTCCCTAGTTCTCCCTCAATGCTCTCACCTTCTGACCTATTGCTCCCGTGCCCACCCCCCTGCCATACTAGTTTAAACCCTCCCGTGTGACACTAGCAAACCTCGCGGCCAGGATATTTATGCCTCTCCGGTTTAGATGCAACCCGTCCATCTTATACAGGTCACACCTGCCCCGGAAGAGCTCCCAGTGGTCCAGATAACAGAAACCCTCCCTCCTACACCAGCTGTTTAGCCACGTGTTTGTCTGCTCTATCTTCCTATTTCTAGCCTCACTGGCACGTGGCACAGGGAGTAATCCCGAGATTACAACCCTCGAGGTCCTGTCTTTTAACTTTCTGCCTAGCTCCCTGAACTCCTGCTGCAGGACCTCATGCCCCTTCCTGCCTATGTCGTTAGTACCAATATGTACAACGACCTCTGCCTGTTTGCCCTCCCCCTTCAGGATTCCCTCTACCCGTTCGGAGACATCCTGGACCCTGGCACCAGGGAGGCAACATACCATCCTGGAGTCTCTTTCACGTCCACAGAAGCGCCTATCTGTGCCCCTGACTATAGAGTCCCCTATAACTAATACTCTTCTGCGCTTTGACCCTCCCTTCTGAACATCAGAGCCAGCCGTGGTGCCACTGCTCTGGCTGCTGCTGTTTTCCCCTGATAGGCTATCCCCCCCCACAGTATCCAAAGGGGTATATCTGTTCGAGAGGGGGACAACCACAGGGGATTCCTGCACTGACTGCCAAGGTGGGTGGTCAGTTGGGTGCATAGCACGATGGCCGCTTTGTAGGCCATGCAATGGCGGTCCGTGCCTGGACACCACCCTAGTCCCATGGGTGGTCACCCTGGCCCCACAGCCCGTCCCCCCCGTCACCCACCCGGCCCCGGCAGAGCACCCCCCTCCCCCCCGCAGCCAGCCAACCAGTGTCAGCACCGGCAGCGCACGATTGCGCCTTCTGTGTCCTACCTCCTCTCTCTCCCTCATCAACCACGGTGCCTGTTTCTTGGTTTTCAAAAGTACAAGTGAACAAGTGAATCTCACCATCGGGAACTCCCCTGGTGGAGGCAGAGAATCGCGGAGGCCCCAGAGAATATCGGGTCAGGCCCGCTAATGATATGCAAACAGTATGTACGGAGTAGAACGCATTGACTCCACTGTCGAGACACCGCAGAATTGTGATTTGGCATTAACCCGGCACTCTCCACGATTTCAGCGTCAAAACCAATTCTCTGCCTAATTAATTGCCTTTCCTGATTTTGGCGTCGGCCGACAGAGAATCCTGCCCAATTAGTGGAGTTCTCCCACTGTTCTCAGCATTATCTATCCTAAAACCAACATCATGACAAAAGTATGGAGTCATTAACATGTAGCTATTTATGGCACCTTTCTTTGGGAAAACTGGCCTACATCACTGCAGTGATGAGAGAACATAGAACATACAGTGCAGAAGGAGGCCATTCGGCCCAATGAGTCAGCGCCGACCCACTTAAGCCCTCACTTCCACCCTATCCCCGTAACCCAATAACCCCTCCTAACCTTTTTGGTCACTAAGGGCAATTTATCATGGCCAATCCATGTGACGAATGTGATATAAAATAATTGTGTTAGAGATATTAGTTACTGTAATGTAGATAGGCCAGTCTCATTTTGGTGAGTTCACAGACAAAGGATTTCAGAACGCATGGCAAAGCAAGGAGGAAGTGTGTCCAGCTACGGAGGGGAAAAGGATGCTGGGTAATAGGGGGCCAGAGGAAGGGATTGGAAGTGAGCCAATTAGGATGTATGGCCAGGTCAGGAGGGGCATAGGATGACGTATGGGAATCGTGTATGTGAAACTTGATGCCATTTGTGGGTATCAGTAGAGATTCCTTTGTCCTACAGACTCACTTGATTCCGGAGGTACAGAAAGCAAGATGTGTTTTGTACCGCTGTGAACTGAGTCAGGCTTGCAAGTCAAATAAAATAACTAATGCTGTACCTGCAAATCCATCTCGACTTTTATTGAGGCCAGACTGACGGGTAAAAAAATTTGTGTTTTGTCACATGCATGTCTTTGGACATGGGGAGAATGTGCAGACTCCATACAGGCAGTGACCCAGAGGGGAATCAAACGTGGGACCCTGGCGCTGTGAAGCCACAGTGCTATCCACTTGTGCTACCGTGCTGCCCACTTGTGCTACCGTGCTGCCCTATATGACTATATTTCATATAGTCTATAGCCTATAGTGACTATATTTCAAAAGTACTTCAGTGGTCATAACCTAATTTGGGAAGTTTTTGGATCTGAAAGGCACATAAAGGCAAACCCTTTTTTCTTCTTACTTATCAACATTTTCAAGAGCAAACGTTAAACCAAACATTAACAGGAAATAAAGACACCTAATCAGCATTGAGAGGCAATAATCACAATTTACTACTTTAATGAGTAGATAAGCTCTTGAACTTTAGCAGACACTAGATGAGTTTGTAGAATGCATTGATTGAAATAATGCAGTTTAATGGTGTGAAAAACAAGAAAGGTGGGCATTTTATTGTGGTGGGTATGTATATTGTTGCAATCAAATCACTGTTGAAGAAAACTGCAATCTTATGCATGGGATGGACCGTAATCTACTCCACATTTCAGGAAGCAGGCACAGGAAAAAAAGGCAACTAAGCACTATCTTGAGGTATAGAATGATTTGGCAGGGGATAAAGAAGAATTAGCAATGTTAAGAAGAGAATTCATGAAAAAATAGCAAATAAACTCGAGACCAGAAAGGCCACTAGGGAAGGCCAGAGCTATTACATTTTTTCAAAGAGTCAAGATAGGCTGTAGTTTAAGGGTGAATTTTCCAACTTTGAACATTTGGCAATGTGCCTTGATTCCCAGTCTACATGTTAAAAATTCAGGCCTGTACGGCACATAACTGTCCAGCCATTAATTGAAATGGTTATGCACACTAAAATTTCCAATATGTGCTTTTGATAGGCAAGTTAAAGTCATGGAATGCAAAACTGGGAGTATAGGAGACTTCCGGGTGCGGCGATGACCAGCTAGGTCGCACGTTTCGGCAGCTCCCGGTGGAACGGACTTTTGGGCTCTTGATAGGAGCCCCAACAGCAATTTTAACGGCAAAAAACACTGTGCTGTAATCCAGAAGGGAATCCCCCCTGGACACGGATGGAAAAAAGAGAGGAAAGTGGCCGGATTGCAGTGGATCCTCGAGAGCAGCGGCCAGGGAGGCAGGCACAAAGCAAGATGGCGTCGGAAGGAGGCAGTTTAATATGGGGCCCTGACCAACAAGAGTTCTTGTGGCGTTGCGTGGAAGAACTCAAAAAGGAGATGAAGAAGGAGCTGTTGGCCCTGATATTACAAGCGATTGAGGGGCTAAAGGAGGAGCAAAAGACCCAGGAGCAGGAGTTTCGGGTCGTGAAGACAAAGGCTGCTGAGAATGAGGACGACATACAGGGCCTGGTGGTGGAAACGGAGATGAACGAGGCACAACACAAAAGGTGTGTGGAAAGGCTGGAGGTGCTGGAGAATAATGCGAGGAGGAAGAATTTAAGGATTCTTGGTCTTCCTGAAGGTGTAGAAGGGGCGGACGTCGGGGCATATGTGAGCACGATGCTGCACTCGTTAATTGGATCGGAGGCCCCGATGGGTCCGCTGGAGGTGGATGGAGCCTATCGAGTTATGGCGCGAAGACCGAGGACTGGAGAAATTCCTCGAGCCATAGTGGTGAGATTTCTCCGCTATAAGGACAGAGAGATGGTCCTCAGATGGGCAAAGAAAACTCGGAGCAGTAGGTGGGAGAACGCGGTGATCCGCGTATATCAAGATTGGAGTGCGGAGGTGGCGAGAAGGAGGGCAAGCTTTAATCGGGCCAAGGCGGTGCTGCACAAACGGAAGATTAAATTTGGAATGCTGCAACCGGCAAGACTGTGGGTCACACATCAAGGGAAACACCACTACTTCGAAACGGCAGATGAGGCGTGGACATTTATTGTCGAGGAGAAACTGGAGTGAGCGGGCCATAAAAAGAACGTTTGGGACAAAGTGGGGGGTTGAGATGACTTCCCAAGTTGTTAATCCTGCGACCCTGTAACTTTTCTCTCTTCCCCATGTCGTGGGGAGGGGGGGAGGGAGGATGAGGAGCTGAGGGCGCCGGCCATTGGGGGCGGGGCCAAAAGGGAAGCGCCGGCTTTGTTCCCGCGCTATGGTAATCACGGCGGGAACAGGGAAGCAGGAAGGAGGGGGCCTCGCACAGTGTGAGCCGAGGTCACAGGGGTCGGCCAGAGTTTGCTGACTTCTGGGAGCAACATGGGGGGTGCAATTACGCTAGTTTGGGATCTAGCGGGGGGGGGGGTGGTTAACTGGGTTGCTGCTGCTGGGGAGAAGGGGGAGCTGGTATGGGGGGGGTCGGGGCGGGGGGGCGCCGCTTGGGGGAGATACGGCTACGTGGGAACCGGGTGAGGAGCTGGATTGAAAAAGGAGATGGCTAGTCGTCAAGGGGGGGGGGGGGGGGGGGGTAAAGAGCCCCCCAACCCAGTTGATCACGTGAATGTGAGAGGGCTGAATGGGCCGATTAAGAGGGCACGGGTACTCGCACACCTAAAGAAACTTAAGGCAGATGTGGTTATGCTTCAGGAGACACATCTGAAGCTGATAGACCAGGTCAGACCACGCAAAGGATGGGTGGGGCAGGTGTTTCATTCTGGGCTAGACGCAAAAAACAGGGGGGTGGCCATACTAGTGGGGAAGCGGGTAATGTTTGAGGCAAAGACTATAGTAGCGGATAGTGGCGGCAGATACGTGATGGTGAGTGGCAAATTGCAAGGGGAGGCGGTGGTATTAGTGAACGTGTATGCCCCGAACTGGGATGATGCCAACTTTATGAGGCGTATGTTAGGATGAATCCCGGACCTAGAAGTGGGGAAGTTGGTAATGGGTGGAGATTTTAATACGGTGCTGGACCCAGGGCTGGACAGATCGAGGTCCAGGACCGGAAAGAGGCCGGCTGCAGCTAGGGTGCTTAAGGACTTTATGGAGCAGATGGGAGGAGTAGACCCCTGGAGATTTAGTAGACCTAGGAGTAAGGAGTTTTCGTTTTTCTCCTATGTCCACAAAGTTTATTCACGAATAGATTTTTTTGTTTTGGGAAGGGCACTGATCCCAAAGGTGACGGGGACGGAGTACACGGCTATAGCCATTTCGGATCATGCTCCACATTGGGTGGACCTGGAGATAGGGGAAGAAAAACAACAGCGTCCACCCTGGAGAATGGACATGGGATTATTGGCAGATGAGGGGGTGTGCTTAAGGGTGAGGGGGTGTATTGAAAGGTACTTGGAACTCAATGATAATGGGGAGGTACAGGTGGGAGTGGTCTGGGAGGCGCTGAAGGCAGTGGTTAGAGGGGAGCTGATATCTATTAGGGCACATAAAGGAAAGCAGGAGGGTAGGGCAAGGGAGCGGTTGTTGAAAGAACTTCTGAGGGTGGACAGACAATATGCGGAGGCACCGGAGGAGGGACTGTACAGGGAAAGGCAAAGGCTACATGTAGAATTTGACTTGTTGACTACGGGTAATGCAGAGGCACAATGGAGGAAGGCACAGGGTGTACAGTACAAATATGGGGAGAAGGCGAGCAGGTTGCTGGCCCACCAACTGAGGAAAAGGGCAGCAGCGAGGGAGATGGGGGGGGCGAGAGATGGAACGGGGAGCGGAGAGAGTGAATGGAGTGTTCAAGGCATTTTACGAAAGATTATATGAAGCTCAGCCCCCGAATGGGAAGGAGAGAATGATGTGCTTTCTGGATCAGCTGGAATTTCCTAAGGTGGAGGAGCAGGAGAGGGTGGGGCAGGGAGCACAGATTGAGACGGAGGAAGTGGTGAAAGGGATTGGGAGCATGCAGGCGGGGAAGGCCCCGGGACCAGACGGATTCCCAGTTGAATTCTATAGGAAATATATGGACTTGCTGGCCCCGCTACTGATGAGAACCTTTAATGAGGCGAGGGAAAGGGGGCAGCTGCCCCCGACTATGTCAGAGGCAGCGATATCGCTCCTCCTAAAGAAGGAAAAAGACCCGCTGCAATGCGGGTCCTACAGGCCCATTTCCCTCCTGAATGTGGATGCTAAGATTCTGGCCAAGGTAAGGCAATGAGGATAGAGGATTGTGTCCCGGGGGTGGTTCATGAGGACCAAACTGGGTTTGTGAAGGGGAGACAGCTGAATACAAATATACGGAGGCTGCTAGGGGTAATGATGATGCCCCCACCAGAGGGGGAAGCGGAGATAGTGGTGGCGACGGATGCTGAGAAAGCATTTGATAGAGTGGAGTGGGATTATTTGTGGGAGGTGCTGATGAGATTTGGTTTTGGGGATGGCTATATCAGGTGGGTACAGTTGCTGTATAGGGCCCCAATGGCAAGTGTGGTCACGAATGGACGGGGGTCTGACTATTTTCGGCTCCATAGAGGGACGAGGCAGGGATGTCCTCTGTCCCCGTTATTGTTTGCAATGGCGATTGAACCCCTGGCCATAGCATTGAGGGGTTCCAGGAAGTGGAGGGGAGTACTCGGGGGGGGGGGGGGGGGGAGAAGAACACCGGGTATCTCTGTATGTGGATGATTTGTTGTTATATGTGGCGGAGCCGGCGGAGGGGATGCCAGAGATAATGCGGATACTTGGGGAGTTTGGGGATTTTTCAGGGTATAAACTGAACATGGGGAAAAGTGAGTTGTTTGTGTTGCATCCAGGGGAGCAGAGCAGAGAGATAGAGGATTTACCGTTGAGGAAGGTAACAAGGGACTTCCGGTACTTGGAGATCCAGATAGCCAAGAATTGGGGTACATTACACAGGCTTAATTTAACGCGGTTGGTGGAACAGATGGAGGAGGACTTTAAGAGATGGGACATGGTGTCCCTGTCATTGGCAGGTAGGGTGCAAGCGGTTAAAATGGTGGTCCTCCCAAGATTCCTTTTTGTGTTTCAGTGCCTCCCGGTGGTGATCACGAAGGCTTTTTTCAAAAGAATCGAGAATAGTATTATGAGTTTTGTGTGGGCTGGGAAGACCCCGAGAGTGAGGAGGGGATTCTTGCAGCGTAGTAGGGACAGGGGGGGGCTGGCACTACCGAGCCTAAGTGAGTACTACTGGGCCGCCAATGTTTCAATGGTGTGTAAGTGGATGGGAGAAGGGGAGGGAGTGCCGTGGAAGAGATTGGAGAGGGCGTCCTGCAGGGGGACTAGCGTACAAGCAATGGTGACGGCACCGTTGCCATTCTCACCAAAGAAATACACCACAAGCCCGGTGGTGGTGGCTACATTGAAAATTTGGGGGCAGTGGAGACGGCATAGGGGAAGGACGGGAGCTTTGGTGCGGTCCCCGGTAAGAAACAATCATAGGTTCGTTCCGGGGAGAATGGATGGGGGATTTGGAGCATGGCAAAGAGCTGGGGTAGTACAACTGAGAGATCTGTTTGTAGATGGGACGCTTGCGAGTCTGGGAGCGCTGACGGAAAAATATGGGTTGCCCCAAGGGAATGCATTTCGGTACATGCAATTGAGGACTTTTGCGAGGCAACAGGTGAGGGAATTCCCGCAGCTCCCGACGCAGGAGGTGCAGGATAGAGTGATCTCAGAGACATGGGTGGGGGATGGTAAGGTGGGGGATGACTGGAACACGGCTCAGTAAATTTTTGGGGGTAGAGGATAGGTGTGCGAGATGCTCGAGAGGCCCAGCGAATCACACCCATATGTTCTGGTCATGCCCGGCACTACAGGGGTTCTGGGTGGGGGTGGCAAAGGTGCTTTAGAAGGTGGTGGGGGTCCGGGTCGAACCAAGCTGGGGTTTGGCTATATTTGGGGTTGCAGAAGAGCCGGGAGTGTAGGAGGCGAGAGAGGCTGATGTGTTGGCCTTTGCGTCCCTAGTAGCCCGGCGCAGGATATTGTTAATGTGGAAGGAAGCCAAACCCCCGGGTGTGGAGACCTGGATAAACGACACGGCAGGGTTCATAAAGTTAGAACGGATTAAGTTCGTGTTAAGGGGTTCGGCTCAGGGGTTCACCAGGCGGTGGCAACCGTTCGTCGATTACCTCACTGAAAGATAGAAGGAATGGAAAAGAAGTAAACAGCAGCAACCCAGGGGGGAGGGGGGGGGGGGGGGAGGGGGGGGGAGGAATCGAACGGACTCTCAGAGATGTTATTGTATATGTATAATATGTATAGGTATTTGTTATAGGTAATTGTATATTGGATTGTTGGATTGTATTTTTGGAGAGTATTTATTTTGGACAAGGCAGTTGCCATTCAGTTTTGTTTTTGTTTATATATTATTTATTTATTTGTTTAAAACTGGCCACTGTTATTTATATTGCTTTATTGTTGTGTAAAAGAAACACTACGTACTGTTATGTTTGGCCAAAAATCTTGAATAAAATATATATTTAAAAAAACTGGGAGTATAAAGCCAGAAAACAATCCCTCAGCTATTTGGCCCTGGAAGGGCTATTGGGTATCAATATAACGTCACCCAAAAGTGAATCAAATAACCCAAGTGGTTCCTGGAAATTGGTAGTGGGGATAAGACTGGAGGTTGAAGCTTGGGATGAGGTGAAGGGTTCTATGATTACAGCAAGGAGGAGAATTAGAAAAGATTCTTTGGCAGAGGTGAGCCCAAATGTTTCTTTCAGGAGCTGGGAGTGGCAGTCCTGTTCTTTCTGTTCCACGAGTATTGCAAAAAGCACCAAACTTCTTGAGCTGGCAAAAGTGCAAGACAACTCCACAAGAAAGATACTTCATCCAGGTGACAAGGAGGAAATAAGACATCAACTCACTAATGTCATGATTAGATCCTGTACATGTAGTCTGTCCTTTCAACAACTCAGGCAGAGATTTGGCATGCTTGTTGAAGCGTTGACCTCCTTCTAGCGGACTTTTAAAAATCATGAATTTATGGGATGTGGAAGTCGCTGGCTAGGCCAGCATTTATTGCCCATTCTTCATGCCCTTGAGAAGGTGGTGGTGAGCTGCCTTCTTGAGCCTCGGTAGTCGCTGTGGTATAGGTACATCTTCAGTTGTTAGGAAGGGAATTGGAAAGGATTTTGACCCAGCAACAGTGATACATTTCCAAGTCAAGATGGTGAACATCACTAACTGCCAAGACAATATCAACAGCATCACCAACAACTGGGAAACCCACAGACACTGGGAGAATGTACAGACTCCGTACAGTGACCAACGTCAGGAATCGAACGCGGGTCCCTGGTGCTGTGAAGCAACAATGCTAACCACTGTGCCACCATGCCGCCCACTTAACCCCCAAGAGCCAACCTATCATCCTGGGTGGTGCTTGAAGATGCTGGGGATCTCCGAATGCCCCATGATGTAGCTGTCATACATGTTCCCTGGGAAAGGTGCACACATGTGCATGGTCCAGTTGGTGGTCGCACACAAATTTGACCTATCTCACAGAATGCTCAAGGATGCACCAATACCCGAAGAGCATATGGGGCCTATGTTTGGCGAACCTTTCTCAATTTGTTTGCCATCACCCACCACTAGGTGAAAACCGAAATGCAAACCTTCCAATTGGGTGGGGGATTGCCACGTCTGCCCCTACCCTCGGCTCAAAATGAATCAGAGTGCAAAAACAGGAACATGCAGTTTCTGAAGTGAACTCTTTCAGCCTGCCCTCACACTGAAGAAGCTCTGCAAAGGTTCAGAGAGAGGCTGAGTGAACAGCAGCGGTGCCATGTGATTGGAGCAGAGCCGGGAGAGCAACCAGTGCAATCTGCAGGCTAATAACGAGCGAACCTTGGCCCGGCTGGGCATCAATAACTGGGAGCTGTCAAGTCAGGCATCTCAGTGAGTGCACTGGGCTCCTCTCACTGTGACTGGAGCAGCCGCTGGGACAGGGTCGGAAGGTGAGGGAGTGATTCTCAGTCTGGGCCGCGGCGAGGATTCGACCCCCTCTCCCGTGTTTCTCAACCCCTCTTTGTGCCGGCTTTCTTGCAGATGAACGCGGCGAGGAACATGAGCGCGATGGTGCTCTGTCGGCGGGCCGTCGGCCGGGTGGCGGCTGTGGGAATCCGGAGGGACTGCGGGGCGGAGAGAGGGAGCAGCAGCGGCCCAGGCCCCGGCCACAAACCTCACATCAAAACGCGGGGCTACGAGGTCACTCGCAACCCCCACCTCAACAAGGTAAAGACAAGCCCGGCTCGTTGCCTTACTTTTAAATCCCTCCCAAACTGCACCAAACATACAATAACTCCGGATGGAAAGATAAGCTGCAGAATACTGTCCTCTCTGAATTTGTTGT
The DNA here is from genome assembly GCF_047496885.1 of Scyliorhinus torazame. Taxonomy (NCBI): domain Eukaryota; kingdom Metazoa; phylum Chordata; class Chondrichthyes; order Carcharhiniformes; family Scyliorhinidae; genus Scyliorhinus; species Scyliorhinus torazame. The sequence continues at coordinate 101,946,243 of NC_092721.1, forward strand.
GTGAAATTGAGAGGAACATGTTCTAGAAACAAGCTAAGGTTTAATAATAAATCAGTAGGGATGGGTGACAGTTCTGAAGTTTTCGCTGATTACTTTTGAAAGATTAGGAAGATTAGATCCAGAATTGGAATATTGTATTTTAAAAAAAAGTGATTTAGGTTCTTGAAGCAACATATAAGTTAACGGGTTTGACCTTGTAGACCTTCTCCTAGGGTCTATGTCTTCCACACCTTGGGATATATAACTCCAGTCCCCTGTTAATTTGAAATGATTCTGGAATTTATTTGTCCTAAGCACTGTTGAAGATGAAACAATTAAAAAAAAACCCAGAAAACTGAAAATGCTGGAACTATGAAGCAAAGCAGAAAATGCTGGAAACAGCAGATGGCACATCTAAGGACATACAAATTCATGTTTTCAAATATAGATTTTCCATTAGTACTTCTATTTTTTGTTTCATGATTTTTTTTCTCATGTGGACGCTACTTCCTGGCTAACATTTAAAATGACCATGCTGGCAGTTAACCCCTTGTCTGTGAGATTTCTTCCTGTATTGTAAACGCAGTGGTGATGCTCGTGCTGTGCATCATGTTTGTTTATTGATCAAAGGCAGGTATTGTAGTATAACTATTAAATTTGTTCCTATGATAGCACGAGTACACTGTTTGCCAGTAATCGGTTCACTGCAGGTGAAATCATTAGATCCTTAGACATGCATCTAGAACATAGAACATAGAACAATACAGCGCAGTACAGGCCCTTCGGCCCACGATGTTGCACCGAAACAAAAGCCATCTAACCTACACTATACCATTATCATCCATATGTTGATCCAATAAACTTTTAAATGCCCTCAATGTTGGCGAGTTCACTACTGTAGCAGGTAGGGCATTCCACGGCCTCACTACTCTTTGCGTAAAGAACCTACCTCTGACCTCTGTCCTATATCTATTACCCCTCAGTTTAAAGTTATGTCTCCTCGTGCCAGCCATTTCCATCCGTGGGAGAAGGCTCTCACTGTCCACCCTATCCAACCCCCTGATCATTTTGTATGCCTCTATTAAGTCTCCTCTTAACCTTCTTCTCTCCAACGAAAACAACCTCAAGTCCATCAGCCTTTCCTCATAAGATTTTCCCTCCATACCAGGCAACATCCTGATAAATCTCCTCTGCACCCGTTCCAAAGCTTCCACGTCCTTCCTATAATGCGGTGACCAGAACTGTACGCAATACTCCAAATGCGGCCGTACCCGAGTTCTGTACAGCTGCAACATGACCTCCTGACTCCGGAACTCAATCCCTCTACCAATAAAGGCCAACAATAAAGGTTAACAGATATGAGATAAAACTGTGGAATTTTGCAGAAGAGCCAGACTGTTCAGCCCAAGTCTGCAGCATCATGACCACATAACCTACTTAGTCTCATTCCACTCTCCTTACTTTCTGTCGACTTTCAATTTGGCTTTTTAAAAAAGCAACACCATCTCCTTTTGAAAAAAACTTACTCAAAATATACCTAGGTGTAGATATTTTAAAAAATCACCTTTTCAATTTTCTTGCAATTATTTTCCTCCTTTTTTATTGTTTTGCTTGCAAAATAGTGATGGAAACAATCCATTGCTAACTTATCCTTAATATGTCATAGAACATAGAACAGTACAGCACAGAACAGGCCCTTCGGCCCTCGATGTTGTGCCGAGCATTGTCCGCAATCAAACAACTCTTTTTTTTGTTCTCTAGGCTCTAATTTCGGGTGGTGGGAGGAAATTGTAATTTCAGAAGTCTTTCTTCTGTGACCCCCTCAGCCCTTGCAACATACCAGTTAATTTTCATTGCATCTTTGACATAGATTGACTATCCTTCCTGTACTGGGGTGCCCAAAACAGTAAATCAAATTCCTGCAGCCCCATTTAGGTCTTCTAAAAGTCAACAATGTACGCCCTTGCTTTTGTATTATTTTTCCCACCGGTACAATACTAATAATTCTATTTTGCTTTTTACATAGTGTCACATTAATGACTTGGACTTTGGTGTGCAGGGCGTAATTTCAAAATTTGCAGATGACAAAACTTGAAAGTATAACGAACTGTGAGGAGCATAATGATAGGCAGATGGGCACATAACAGATGACATTTTTTGTGAAGTTGTGCAAAGTGATACATTTCAGTAGGAATAACAAGAAAAGACAATATAAACTAATAGATATCATTCTAAAGTGGGTGCAAGAGCAGAGAGAGCTGGGGGTCTTGAAGAGTGTAGGGCAGGTTGACAAAGCAGTTATTAAAGCATTCGGCATCCTGAGCTTTATAAATAGAGCTAACCCTAACCCTAATTTGCGTACAAAAGCAAGGAGGTTACGATGAACCTTTATAAAACAATGATTAGGCCTCAACCTAGCATTGTGTTCAATTCTGGGCACCTACTGTAGGAAAAATGTGAAGGTTTCAGAGAGGGTGCTGAAAAGATGTACAAATATAATTCCAGGGATGGGGGAAATCAGTAATGAGGATAGGTAGGAGAGGCTGGAGTTCACTTTAGAGAAGAGAAGGTTGAGAGGAAATTTGATAGTGGTCAAGGCTGAGCAGGGAGAAAAACTCTTCCCATTGTTGGCAGAGCCTTGAACCAGAGGAGACAGATTTAAATTATGAGACAAAACCTTTTGTTTAGATAGGAGTTATGATGTTGACTGCTTTGCCTGAAAGCATGGTGGAGGTCGGTTCAATCATGGCTTTCAAGTGGGATGGGAAAATAAATTCCAGGGCTAAGGGAAAATGTTGGGGGCGGGAACTAGCTGAATTGCTTTTGCTGAGAGCTGGCAAGACTAAATGGGCTGAATAGCCTTATTTTCCTGTAAACATCTATGATTTCCCTTGATTCTCTATCTGCACTTATGGCTTTTAATGACTTATTTTTCTGCACACCATGAGCTCCCTGTTCCTCCACTCCACTAATCATTTGAAGGTTATTTCCTCTCTCTACTCTTAGTTTACATTTTTCTGTGCTGTTCTGCACATGTTGCTTATCTTGGTAACCAAACATTTGTTCTCCTATCTTTCATAGTCTTTATCATAATTTGCCACATCCTGCAAATGTGTGTCATGAACAAATTTCAATATTGCCCTTTCCATTCATAATTCAGATAATCATATAAATTAGTCCTCTCCCCTTGTTGGAGCAGTGTTCTGGTAAACAAGAGTGACAGGGTGGAAGTTAATTGCAACAGCATGCAGTTATAATTTGGTCTTGATTCTAAAGTCTTTATTTCTGTATAATGTTTTGATATTTAATATATGTAGTTAAATGGCAATTTGGGAAATAGAGTTGTTTGGAGCACAGGACTTTTTCTGCAATGCAAATTGAGAGAAAAATAGATGCAAGACTATAAGACAGTTGGCAGTTCCCATTATAAATGTGGAGTAAGGATTTGGAATGGAAAAAGTTAAAAGAAGTGTGATTGGGTAATAGGAAATAGTTTTGTAGAGAGGAAATGTGTACAGATGTAAGTTTTCTTTAACCTAAATACTGAAACCAACTCCAACACAGATCCCTGTGGAACACCATTTGTTGCAATGTCTGCTTTGAGACTATGTTATTTTATTCCTTCATCTATCTGTCCATCCATTTGGGTAAATTTCTTTCAATTCCTTGTTATATTGTTGCCTTCAGGCTGTTATTGGTTAATACCCCCTTTGAATTCTTATGTACCATATCCATTGTAGTTCCTTTATTATTTGTCCCAAGAATTCTATTCGATGCTATTTTTCAATTCTCTGACTCCTGCTGGATTTCCTTGATTAGTTCACAGTTCTTCAAATGTTAAGAACTTTGCAAAATTCATGTAGACTTGGGTGGCACGTGGCGCAGTGGTTAACATTGGGACAATGGCACTGAGGACCCGGGTTTGAATCCCGGCCCTGGGTCACTGTCCGTGTGGAGTTTGCATATTCTCCCTGGGTCTGCATGGGTTTCACCCCCACAACCCAAAGATGTGCAGATTAGGTGGATTGGCCATGCTAAATTGCCCCTTAATTGGAAAAAATATATAATTGTGTATTCTAAATTTTAAAAATAATTTAATGTAGACTTTTACCTTCAACTGAAGTAGCAATGGCTGGTTTATAAATTCTCACCTCGTCCCTGCTTCCCTTTTGTGGAAGCACCGTTTCGTTTGCTACCTTTCAGTCCTCTGTTATCATCTTCTTTCAGAATTTCGGAAACTTTTATTATTAGGGCCTTCATTCTCACTTTCCTCAGGATCTTCTGATGTAGACCATCAAGTTGTGGGATTTATCTACAATCTGTTACAGCAGCATCAGTACTTGTTGAACACTGACTATCAGTTACTGTGTCTACACCAGTGTTGTCGAGTGATAGTCATTAGCCAAATGTAGTTTGCTAGAAATCCAGATATGGAAAACTTAATTTCTACAAAACAAGCCACATAAAATGTTGTTGAGCATGGGATCACAATGCACCTTATCCCATAATGTATGCATGTCTTAACACTTTTGTGCATTTGTTAGTAAAATGCTGAAATGAAAAGCAGATTGCATGTGCTATCTGATTTCTTAATTGTTACTGAATGGTGTTGTTAGATGTTGAGTAAATATACACGTGAAGCACACTAATACTTTAGTAAATTCTGTCTGAACATATTCCAGGAGATATTGGTGGAAGCAAGTGGCATGGCATGAGATTTGAATTTCTTCAATGGCCCAATTCCTCAACCACCCTGCCATCTCAACCTACTTCCCTTGACCATTCTCCCAGATTCAGCCTTTGGACATTTATTTTTCTATTTTGTATCCCTTTTCTCTTCCCCACTAGACCTCATGGTCTTTTAAATGTTTAATTCTGGCTTCCAAGTCTAATCCTAGATGTTCAATGTCCCGAGATTCAGGGACATTAAAGGTGAGGATAGGCACGTGGAATTGTGATATAGTAGCCATCATCGATACGTGGTTGAGGGAGGGGCAGGATTGGCAGCTCAACATCCCAGGATATAGAATCTTCAAGCGATACAGAGGAGGGGGTAAAAGAGGAGGAGGCATTGCATTATTAGTTAAGGAATCAGTTACTTCAGTCAGGAGAGATGATATCTTGGAGGGGGCATCAAATGAATCTTTGTCAGTAGAGCTTGGGAATAAAGACGACCACGTTGCGAGGTGTTTATCATAAACCCCCCAGATAGTCAGCGGGAAATTGAGGAGAAATATGTGCACAGTTCATGGAGGTGTGTAAAAATAATATCAACAGGGTAATTATATTAGGTGATTTCAACTTTCCCAACATTAGTTGGGACAATCATCGTGTTAAGGGCTTAGATGGAGTCGAGTTCTTAAAATGTATACAGGAGAACGTTTAAGGTCCTTATGTAGAGGGTTCAACAAGAGACGGCACAGTACTGGACTTAATTCTGGGGAATGAAGCCAGATAGGTGGTTGAGGTGTTGGTGGGGGAGCATTTTAATGATAGCGATCACAACATAGTACAATTTAAGCTTGACAGTGAAATAGACAAGTTACAAAAAAAGGTTTTGGATTGGGGGAGAGCGGATTTTAGTAAAATAAGGCAGGATCTGGCCAAGGTAGACTGGGAGGAGTTACTTGTGGTGAAATTTGCAGAAGAGCTGTATGGGGCATTCAAATAGGAAATGGGGAGCATACAGGCCCACATGTACCCTCTAGGTGAAAGGAAGGAGTAACAAGCTCGGAGAGCTATTGATGACCAGAGATGTTCAGATGTGCAGGTTAGGTGGATTGGCCATGAAAAATTGCTCTTAGTGTCCAAATTGCCCGTAGTGTTGGGTGGGGTTACTGGGGATAGGGTGGAGGCGTTGACCTTGTGTAGGGTGCTCTGTCCAAGAGCCGGTGCAGACTCGATGGGCCGAATGGCCTCCTTCTGTACTGTAAATTCTATGATGAGAAGGAAAAGAGAGCCTTTTAGCAAATACAAAGGGAGCAAATCAACGGAGGCATTAATGGAGTACAGAAAATGTAGGATGGAGCTTAAGAAAGCAATTAGGAGAACAAAGAGGGGAAATGAAAAAGCTCTGGCTGGGAAAAGTAGAGTAAATAGAACAAAGAAAAATTACAGCGCAGGAACAGGCCCTTCGGCCCTCCAAGCCTGTGCTGATCCAGATCCTCTATCTAAAACTGTTGCCTATTTTCTAAGGATCTGTATCCCTCTGCTCCCTGCCCATTCATGTATCTGTCTAGATACCTCTTAAGTTACGCTACTGTGCCCGCCTCTACCACCCCCGCCGGCAATGCGTTCCAGGCACCCACCACCCTCTGCGTAAAGAACTTTCCACGCATATCTCCCTTAAACTTTTCCCCTCTCACCTTGAACTTGTGACCCCTAGTATTTGAGTCCCCCACTCTGGGGGAAAACGCTTCTTGCTACCCACTCTGTCTATACCTCTCATGATTTTGTAGACCTCAATGAGGTCCCCCCTCAACCTCCGTCTTTCTAATGAAAATAATCCTAATCTGCTCAACCTTTCTTCATAGCTAGTGCCCTCCATACCAGGCAACATCCTGGTGAACCTCTGCACCTCCTCCAAAGCATCCACATCCTTTTGGTAATGTGGTGACCAGAACTGTACGCAGTATTCCAAATGTGGCCGAACCAAAGTCTTATACAACTGTAACATGACCTGCCAACTCTTGTACTCAATACCCCCTCTGATGAAGGAAAGCATGCCGTATGCCTTCTTGACCACTCTATCGACCTACGCAGCCACCTTCAGGGTACAATGGACCTGAACACCCAGATCTCTCTGTACATCAATTTTCCCCAGGGCTTTTTCATTTACCGTATAGTTCGCTGTTGAATTGGATCTTCCAAAATGCATCACCTCGCATTTGCCCGGATTGAACTCCATCTGCCATTTCTCCGCCCAACTCTCCAATCTATATATATTCTGCTGTATTCTCTGACAGTCCCCTTCACTTTCTGCTACTCCACCAATCTTAGTGTCATCTGCAAACTTGCTAATCAGACCACCTATACCTTCCTCCAGATCATTTATGTATATCACAGACAACAGTGGTCCCAGCACGGATCCCTGTGAAACACCACTGGTCACAGTTCTCCATTTTGAGAAACACCCTTCCACTATTACTCTCTGTTTCCTGTTGCCCAGTCAGTTCTTTATCCATCTAGCTAGTACACCCTGGACCCCATGAGACTTCACTTTCTCCATCAGCCTACCGTGGGGAACCTTATTAAACGCCTTACTTAAGTCCATGTATATGACATCTACAGCCCTTCCCTCATCAATCAACTTTGTCACTTCCTCAAAGAATTCTATTAGGTTTATAAGACATGACCTTCCCTGCACAAAACCATGTTGTCTATCACTGATAAGCCCATTTTCTTCCAAATGGGAATAGATCCTAACCCTCAGTATCTTGTCCAGCAGCTTCCCTACCACTGACATCAGGCTCACCGGGATATAACTACCTGGATTATCCCTGCTACCCTTCTTTAACAAGGGGACAACATTAGCAATTCTCCAGTCCTCTGGTACCTCACCCGTGTTCAAGGATGCTGCAAAGATATCTGATAAGGCCCCAGCTATTTCCTCTCTCACTTCCGTCAGTAACCTGGGATAGATCCCATCCGGACCTGGGGACCTGTCCACCTTGGTGCCTTTTAGAATACCCAACACATACTCCCTCCTTATGCTGACTTGACCTAGAGTAATCAAACATCTATCCCTCACCTCAACATTCGTCATGTCCCTCTCCTCGGTGAATACCGATGCAAAGTACTCGTTAAGAATCTCACCCATTTTCTCTGACTCCACGGATAACTTTTCTCCTTTGTCCTTGAGTGGGCCAACCCTTTCTCTAGTTACCCTCTTGCTCCTTATATATGAATAAAAGGCTTTGGGATTTTCCTTAACCCTGTTTGCTCAAGATATTTCATGACCCCTTTTAGCCCTCTTAATTCCTCGTTTCAGATTGGTCCTACATTCCCGATATTCTTACAAAGCTTCATCTGTCTTCAGTCGCCTAGACCTTGTGTATGCTTCCTTTTTCCTCTTAGCTAGACTCACAGTTTCACCTGTCATCCATGGTTCCATGATCTTGCCATTTCTATCCCTCATTTTCACAGGGACATGTCTGTTCTGCACTCTAATCAATCTCTCTTTAAAAGCCTTCCACATATCAAATGTGGATTTACCTTCAAACAGCTGCTCCCAATCCACATTCCCCAGCTCCTGCCGAATTTTGGTATAGATGGCCTTCCCCCAATTTAGCACACTTGTCCATGAGTATTCTAAAACTTACGGAATTGTGATCACTATTCCCCAAGTAATCCCCGACTGAAACTTCAACCACCTGGCCGGGCTCATTCCCCAACACCAGGTCCAGTATGGCCCCTTCCCGAGTTGGACTATTTACATACGGCTCTAGAAAACCCTCCTGGATGCTCCTTACAAATTCTGCTCCATCTAGACCTCTGACACTAAGTGTATCCCAGTCAGTGTTGGGAAAATTAAAATCTCTTATCACCACCACCCTGTTGCATCTACATCTTTCCATAATCTGTTTACATATTTGTACCTCTATCTCACGCTCGCTGTTGGGAGGTCTGTAGTACAGCCCCAACATTGTTACCGCACCCTTCCTATTTCTGAGCTCTGCCCATATCGCCTCACTGCTCGAGTCCTCCATAGTGCCCTCCTTCAGCACAGCTGTGATATCCTCTCTGACCAGTAATGCAACTCCTCCACCCCTTTTACCTCCCTCTCTATCCCGCCTGAAGCATTGATATCCTGGGATATTTAGTTGCCAATCATGCTCTTTCCTCAACCAAGTCTCAGTAATAGCAATAACATCATACTCCCAGGTACTAATCCAAGCCCTAGGTTCATCTGCCTTACCTACTACACTTCTTGCGTTAAAACAAATGCACCACAGACCACCAGTCCCTTTGCGTTCATCATCTCCTCCCTGCCTACTCTTCCCCTTAGTCACGCTGACTTCATGATCTAGTTTCTTACAGGCTTTAGAGAATATTAAGATATTCTCTAAGTATATCAATGAGAAGAGGATAACCAGGGAAAGAGTAGGGCCAGTTTGGGGCCAAGGGCAAAATCTGGGTGGAGCTAGAGGACATTGGTGAGGGAGGTGTCGAACGAATACTTCACATCCGTCTTCACCCAAGAAAATGAGGATGTAGTTATGGAACTCGTGGGGAGAGACTGAGGTTCTTGAGCAAATTGACATATGAAATGACAAGGTATTGGAGGTGTTGGCAGGCTTAAAAGTGGACAAATCTCCAGGTCCGGGTGAATTGTGTCCCAGGCTGCTGTGGGAGGCGAGGGAAGAGATTGCAGGGGCTCTGACCCAAATTTTGTATTCCTCTTTGGCCACAGGGCAGGTGCCAGCGGAGTGGAGAACAGCTATGTGGTCCCACTATTTAAGATGGGTTGTAGAGCGAAACCAGGGATCTACAGACCAGCGAGCCTCACTTCAGTTGTAGAGAAACTATTGGAGAAAATTCTGAAGGAGAGAATCTACCTCCACTTGGAGAGGCAAGGTTTGATCAGGGATAGTCAACATGGCTTTGTCAGAGGGAGATCATGTCTAACAAATTTGATTACATTTTTGGGGAGGTGACTAGTTGTATAGATGAGGGTAGTGCAGTTGATGTAGTTTCTATGGATTTCAGAAAAGCCTTTGATAAGTTCCCACATGGGAGGCTTATAAAGAAGGCAAATGCACATGGGATACAGGGTATCAAAATTGGCTTAGTTGTAGGAGACAGAAAGTGATGACAGTCAGCTGCTTTAGTGACTGAAAGTCAGTGTCCAGTGGCGTACCACAGGCATCTGTGCTGGGTCCCCTATTATTTATAAATTATATAAGTGACACAGGTGACTGTGTGGGAAGGGGATCAGTAAGTTTGCTAAAGAAACAAAGATTGGACAGATGGTTAACAGTGAGGTTGAGTGTCTTGGGTTACAGGAAGATCTAGACGGGATAGTCAAATGGGTAGAAAAGTGGCAGATGGAATTTAACCCTGAAAAGTATAAGTGATACACCTTTTGGAAGGAGACATTTGACATGAAAGTATTCAATGAATGGCATGACACTGGGAAGTTCCGAGGAACAAAGGGACCTTGGTGTGTTTATCCATAAATCTCTGAAGACGAGAGGGCAGGTTAATAGGGTGGTGAAAAAGGCATATGGGGCACTTGCCTTTATCAATTGAGGCATAGATTACAAAAGCTGGCAGGTCATGTTGGAGTTGTATAGAACTTTGGTGAGGCCACAGCTGGAGTACTGTGTGCAATTCTGGTTGCCACATTATAGGAAGGATGTGATTGCACTGGAGGGGGTGCAGAGGAGATTCACCAGGATCTTGTCTGGGATGGAACATTTAAGTTAAGAAGAGATCTTGGATAGGCTTGGGTTGTTTTCGTTGGAGCAGAGAAGACTGAGGGGTGACCTGATCGAGATGTGAAAGATTATGAGAGACATGGACAGAATGAATACGGAGCAGCTGTTCCCGTTAGTTGAAGGGAACACCTGTTCAAGGTGAGGAGCAGGAGGTTTAGCGGGATGTGTGGGAAAAATTACTTTACCTAAAGGGTGGTGATGGCCTGGGAGGGTGGTAGAGGCGGGTTGCCGCACATCCTTTAAAATGTACCTGGATGAGCACTTGGCACGTCATAACTTTCAAGGCTAAGTGCGAATTGCTGCCAAATGGGATTAGGTCGGGCAGGTGTTTGTCATGTGTCGGTGCAGACTCGATGGGCCGAAGGGCCTCTTCTGCACTGTATTATCCTGTGATTCTGTAAAAACAAATAAAACAACACTGAATTGACTGTGTTGATAATGCATCAGATTTGTCAACAACTGCAACTGATGTGATGTTAAACTTATATAGAAGTCCTCTGACTGCCCGCCCAATTCAGTAATATATGAATAATTAAATTTGCAGACAGATCTCAGCCTGGATACAGAAAGCTTTGTTGGTCTAACTCACTTCCAATGGAACTACTTGAACTGAGATGAAATATTGTTATTTAACTATTCTAATCTCGTGCCCATATGCACGGCACAAAGCAGCCAGAGGCGCACACTCCTTTTGCAGAACCCAGCAGAGTTCAATGCACAAACTAAGTCCCACAGCTCAACAGCGACTCAGAACTATGGTTCCATCCTGTTGGCCCAGCCTCCGTCTGTCTCTGTTGGTGAGCTATCTCGCTCACATGCTGCCGATGTGCAATTTCAAATCTTGGTCACATTTACCTGTCAGGGTCTTTTTATAAATTTAGAGTATCCAATTCATTTTTTCCAATTAAGGGGCAATTTAGCGTGGCCAGTCCACCTACCCTGCATATCTTTGTGTTGTGGGGGTGAACCCCACGCAGACACGGGGAGAATGTGCAAACTCCACACAGACAGTGACCCAGAGCCGGGATCAAACCTGGGACCTCGGCGCCGTGAGACTGCAGTGCTAACCACTGCACCACCCTGCTGCCTCCACACAGACAGTGACCCAGAGCCGGGATCAAACCTGGGACCTCGGTGCCGTGAGACTGCAGTGCTAACCACTGCACCACCGTGCTGCCTCCACACAGACAGTGACCCAGAGCCGGGATCAAACCTGGGACCTCGGCGCCGTGAGACTGCAGTGCTAACCGCTGCACCACCGTGCTGCCCTGTCAGGGTTTTTTAAGTACCAAGTGGGATGAATTATATGATTCAGAAATTTGCATTTTTCCCTGGATAATGTAGCGAAACAATCCTGGTACAAGGAGGGGTAAAACTGAGCCCTTTGTCTTTTTCAAATCTCCCAGGTTGTTTTGAAAACCTGCCAGGGGATTGATGCTGAGTCCAGGAGGTACCTCCTGGCCATTCCGGGAGGATTGCCAATTCTAATTTAGTTGCATAATGGAAGGCATTTTCTACTAAAATTAGTGCATGTGGCTCAAATAACATTTCCACTGTTGCATCAATGACTGGTCAGCAATTTCTATTGGACACTATTGTGCTACACCCACATCTGATGGTTGGTCAGATCAGTGTTGTTTTATGTCTCATGTCTCTATTATCTCTCCTGTAAGTGCTAAATGGGCCTTTTCTGTTAGGTTGGTCAATTTGGATTGAATCCCTGAATTCAACTAGGGTGCCCTACCCTTTGAACAGGGCGCACCTTTCAGGATATGAAATACAAGGGTTTATAAATTTATCTGTGCAGTAGAAGTGTGCAATGTGCAAAATATGGGACAGGTGTGAGGTTTATTTATGGCCACTTTGTAAGCTTGGTTTGCCCTGAGGTAGCTTGCGGCAACACTGGCTAACGTCGAAAGCCAGACCTTGTGATTACCTGTGACCTACAAAGTGAGTGCTCCTCCCGAAGTCCTGTCTAACCTCCCAGATCACTGTTGCCCCTGGCCCCACATATCTCAGGTCTGTGACACCATGGCCGGGATTTTAGAAAATCCCGGCCAATTGTTGACGCCAGCGTAAACACCGGAGTGTTGCACGCCGGCGTCAACGGGCCTTTTGGCCCAGCGATACAGGGAACCAGCACAGCGCTGGAGTGCTGCTCGTTGCTCCGGCGCTGATACGCGGCCCTGTACTGCTGGCGCGGGTCCGCATATGCGCGTGATGGTCGTTCACGTGCCGGCACAGCGCAACATGGCGGAGCCACACAGCGGGCCCGCGCGGAAGTAAGTAGGTCCCCTCCAGATCGCATGCGCCCGCCGAATTTGCGGGCCTGGCCGTCGTGCAGACCCCCCCCCCCCCCCCCCCCCCCCCGGAGTCTGATTTCCCCCATCCCACCCCTACCAGGATGGCCACTGCGGCCGCGGGTCCGACCTCCCGCCGGGTGGTACCAGTCGGAACCACGCCGGCGGAACTCGTCCGGTCAACCGTGGAGAATTGCCGCGTTTTCAACGGCCCCCGACTGCCGCCGCGTCAACCGCGCGCACGTGACTGCCGCCGATTCTCCGGTCGCCGAAGAATTGCGTCCCGGTGTCGGAGCGGTGTGGCGGGAATATCCGGAGTGACCGGCAATTCTCCAATCCGGAACGGACTCGGAGAATCCTGGCCCATGTCTGCGAGTCCTTTGTGTAGCAAAATTACTGGACCAAGATCTACTTGTGGACTCTACTTTCATATTACTGGATTAATAGAAAAGAATACTAAGATGTCGGTAGAAAAATTATGACATTTTCGTCTGAAACTTCAAAGATATTGGTGGACAAGGAATGATAGCAAAATAATTAATCTCTAAAGAGTCCAGAGAGGAAACAAAAAAAGCCCTATTTAAGGAAGTAGATAATTGAGTTACGACTCATCTTGTGTTGTTTAGAATAACTTCAAGCAACTTAGCAACCTAACAACATTTTTAGTTCTGATTGATAAAAATGTATTTCAAGAAAGGTAGAATTACATTTTGTAATTGTATCCTACCTTCAAATCTTTATGAAACTGCGATGCAGTGATTCTGTTCAGAACTATGTTTTCCAATCATTTACCACAGTATTGCTGGAGTGTAGTTTACACTGTAAATAAAATTGACCAAAAGCAAATAAGGAATGGTGCAATGAAAAACGTATTTAAGATAAAACTGTGTTGTATATCTGATAGGAAGTTTGCGGCAGAAAATCTTTTTTGTCCAGAAAAGTATTTATATTGCCAGTACAGTATCTTCTGGTCATTTGCGTTGTGGGGCTCAGCAGGGTGGGAGGTGGGGAGGTTGTTGCTTTGTTTAGTTGGCAAACTCAACAATTCTGTCTGATGGGAGAAAAGTTTGCATATCTGTGGTGTAGAATTATAGTCTTCCTTTTCAAGTAAATGTAACTTTAGCAGTGGGTAATTTCTGTAGTACCATTGATTTTATGTTTGGAATTGGAGGCACTTTTATTTATTTTTTATTTTCTTATAAATTTAGAGTACCCAATTTGTTTTTTCCGATTAAGGGGCAATTTAGCGTGGCCAATCCACCTACCCTGCACATCTTTGGGTTGTGGGGGCGAAACCCAGGCTGGGTTGTGGGGGCGAAACCCAGGCACACACTGGGAGAATGTGCAAACTCCACATGGACAGTGACCCAGAGCCGGGATCGAACCTGGGACCTCGGCGCCGTTAACCACTGCGCCACCGTGCTGCCCCCTCAGCACTTTTAAGAGTCACTGTTAAGTCCATCAATTAAATATCACTTTTGTGTCACCCAAAAATAAATAGTGGCATTGTGATTTCCCAAAGTAATGTTGTAGTATAATAGTTAAAACATAGATAGTAGCACTACATTTCATAATGTACTACAAAGATGTTTGTGAAGTTGGCAATTTAGAGGAAATAATAGATTGCAGGTTGACGAGAATATACTGAAGATCAACTTCCAGGTTACATTTATAACGTGCACAATGTATGGATTCACTACTTGTCTTTCAAATGGAGCTGGAAGTGCTCTGAGTTCCCTTAGAGTTATTTTCGAACCAGGCCAAGGCTTATTCTTTACCCTTTTTTCCTTTTCATCTTTGCCAGGTGATTAAGGGTGGTGAGGGGCTGGGTGGTGGATGTTCGTGAAAACAGTCTGCACCATATATGGATGGACCAAATTGGCCTTTTCTTTTTTTTGTTGCATATTTGAACCAGCGCTGGGTGGAACAAGCTCTAGCCTATTAATACAGTATTGGAAGTAGCAATAAAATGCATTTTCTTAGATGGACTAAGGGTCTGTGCTGCTGATAACAACCTTGAATTTATATTGGATGTGCCAACATGCTAATATTTATTGTTCTAATTATTTTTCCCAGAAATTGGAAACTTCCGCATACACTGCTTTTTTGAGCTTTGTAATCTGAAATGAAATGGCTTTTTGAAGGATTTATTGTTAATTTAATGCAACTGAATAAGTTATTTTTGTGCTATGGTACTCCAAACTGTTGGATTGGATTGGATTTGTTTATTGTCACGTGAACCGAGGTACAGTGAAAAGTATTTTTCTGCGAGCAGCTCAACAGATCATTAAGTACATGGGACGAAAAGGGAATAAAAGAAAATACATAATAGGGCAACACAAGGTATACAATGTAACTACATAAGCACCGGCATCAGATGAAGCATACAGGAGTGTAATATTAATCAGGTCAGTCCATAAGAGGGTCGTTTAGGAGTCTGGTAACAGCGAGGAAGAAGCTGTTTTTCAATCTGTTTCTGCGTGTTCTCAAACTTTTGTATCTCCTGCCTGATGGAAGAAATTGGAAGAGCGAGTAAGACGGTGGGAGGGGTCTTTGATTATGCTGCCTGCTTTCCCCAGGCAGCGGGAGGTGTAGATGGAGTCAATGGATGGGAGGCAGGTTTGTGTGATAGACTGGGCTGTGTTCACGACTCTCTGAAGTTTCTTACGGTCCTGGGCCGAGCAGTTGCCATACCAGGCTGTGATGCAGCCCGATAGGATGCTTTCTATGGTGCATCTGTAGAAGTTGGTAAGAGTCAGTGTGGACATGCCAAATTTACTTAGTTTCCTGAGGAAGTATAGGTGCAGTTGTGCTTTCTTGGTGGTAGCGTCGATGTGAGTGCACCAGGCCAGATTTTTGGTGATATGCACCCCTCGGAATTTGAAGCTGTTAACCATCTCCACCTCGGCCCCGTTGATGCTGACAGGGGTGTGTACAGTACTTTGCTTCCTGAAGTCAATGACCAGCTCTTTTGTTTTGCTGGCATTGAGGGAGAGATTATTATTGTTGCACCACTCCACTAGGTTCTCTGCCTCCCTCCTGTATTCTGACTCATTGTTCTTCGAGATCCGACCCACTATGGTCGTGTCGCCAGCAAACTTGTAGATGGAATTGGAACCAAATTTTGCCACGCAGTCGTGTGTGTACAGGAAGTATAGTAGGGGGCTAAGTATGCAGCCTTGCAGGGCCCCGGTATTGAGAACTATTGTGGAGGAGGTGTTGTTGTTTATTCTTACTGATTGTGGTCTGTGGGTCAGGTAGTCGAGGAACCAGTTGCAGAGTGGGGAGCCAAGTCCTAGGTTTTGGAGCTTTGCTATGAGCCTACCTGGGATTATGGTACTGAAGGCAGAGCTGCAGTCAATAAATAGGAGTCTGATGTCGGAGTCCTTGTTGTCGAGATGCTCCAGGGATGAATGTAGGGCCAGGGAGATGGCGTCTGCTGTGGTTGCGGCGGAATGCGAATTGCAGTAGATCTAGGCGTTCTGGGAGTATGGAGTTGATGTGCTTCATGACCAACCTCTCGAAGCACTTCCATTACGATTTATGTCAGGGCCACTGGACGGTAGTCATTGAGGCACGTTGCCTGGTTCTTCTTTGGCATCGGTACGATGGGCTTTTCACAGTAACTTCATTGTAGCGTTAGTGTAAGCTTACTTGTGACAATCAAGATTATTATTATGGTGGTCTTCTTGAAGCAGGTGGGGACCTCCGAGCGGAGTAGGGACAGATTAAAGATGTCCGTGAACACATCTGCCAGCTGGTCCGCGCAGGCTCTGAATGTACGACCAGGGATCTGTCGCCTTCCGAGGGTTCACTTTCAGGAAAGCCGATCTGACTTCGGAAGCGGTGACGGTGGGTATGGGTGTGTTTTGGGCTGCTGGGGCACTTGATAACGGATCAATGGTTTCCTGCTCAAACCGAGCATAGAATGCATTGAGTTCATTGGGAGGGGTACGCTGCTGCCGGAGATGCTGCTTGGCTTCGCTTTGTAGCTGTTATGTTGTTTAGGCCTTGCCACAACCGCCGAGAGTCTGTAACACGAGTCTGTGACTCTAGCTTGGTCTGATATTCTCTCTTGGCATCCCCGGATGGCTTTGCGGAGTTCGTACCTGGATTTCTTGTATTGGTCAGGGTCGCCTGACTTGAACACCTCAAACCTGTCCTTCAGTAGGGAGTCAATCTCCCGATTAAGCCATGGTTTCCAGTTGGGGAACGTACGTATTGTTTTCTTTGGCATGCAGTCGTCCACACATTTGCTGATGAAGTCTGTGATGGTGGTGGCATACTCATTTAGGTTGGTCACTGAGTTCTTAAATATTGACCATACTAATGACACTAATAAAGATTATTATTATTCTAATCTGTACGCGTGTTCCAACTCTTGGAATAACATGTGGGATATTGAAATGTCAAATAAGGCCACAGCGAATTAGCGCACTGGTTCAATGATTGTGGGTGGTATGTGCTCATGACAAATTAGTGCGTCGCTAGGTGAATTTGCTTTCATGATTCCTTCCCAATGAGCTATTAATCATGTTTTGTTTGGCAGAGAGGAGGAACTACTGAGTGGATCTTAATTGCTTCTGTTTTTGAGCTTCAATCGGCAGGCAACAGCAACAATTGGCGTTTATATTGTGTCTTTAACATAGCATAGTAGTGTAGGAAATATTTAAAGAGGTTGACACTTGCCTAGTATCTGAATCCCCCCCACCCCCCTTTCCAAAAGGAAAGCAAAAGCTTACATGCCAGTGGCCTAGTCAGTTGCAGGAGTTGCTGGAAGATGCTTGCTTGAACAAAACACCCAGCGGCCTAATCGGCCTCAACTCCAGATTTTGTGTTAGGTTTACTCCTGTAGCCTTTAATTCTTGATGTTTTGATTCATGTAAGGTCCCATCCAGCAGCATCGCACCGCCAAAGGTGTTGTTATGAGTAAAATGGAATAGGATATCAATAGAAAGCCCCTTCACTGTCTACAAAACCCAACCTCATTACTCACCCCAGTACCAGATCCCCTCAATTATACCATCGGCTCTGTTGTGGAACCGATTCTTATACAAAATATTCTGAGGAGGCTCCGGTACAGAACATAGAAAATAGGAGCTGGAGGAGGCCATTCGGCCCTTTGAGCCTTCTCCGCCATTTATTATGATCACGGCTGATCATCCAACTCAATAGTCTCTTCCCGCCTTCCCACTAAATGTTTTGATCCCTTTCGCTCCAAGAGCTAAACCTAACACCTTCTTGAAAGCACACAATGTTTTGACCTCAACTACCTTTCTGGGTAGTGAATTCCACAGGCTCACCACTCTCTTGGTTCAGAAATGTCTCCTCATTTCTGTCCTAAATGGTCTACCCCGTATCGTCAGATGGTGACCCTGGTTCTGGACTCTCTCACCATCGTGAATATCCTTCCTGCATCTAACCTATCTAATCCTGCTAGGATTTTATAGGTTTCTGTGAGATCCGATACGGACGCCTGGTCAGCTCTCAACAGTGACTTAAGAGACGGGACCAAAATGCCATAACTTTTTAAAGTTTTAATGCAGTGCGGAAAGATAGATTTGTTCCAGGAATGATAATATAAGAAATAGGGTTTGTTTATTAACAAACCTTAATACAACGAAAGAAAAGAAAACAATATTTAAACTTTTACTTCAGCTCTAACACTAACCGAGTACATGCAGTTTCTTAACCTTAACGCACTAGTTCCCATTAAACCTCACTCATAATAACCATGCCGCTTACACAGACAGGCCAATACTTGCATTTTGAAAGCAATTTTTCTTCTCTTGGACATTTACTCAGAACCCTTTTCCAAAGCTTGCCTCGGTGACAGCTCTCATAACCTCTCTGGTCGATTTCCATGGCCTTCTGGTGTAACTGTTCAAAGCAACATTTCTCTCTCTCTCTCTCTAAGCTTTTCCCAGCCCCTCAAACAAAGGTTCTCCCCTGAGGTGGCCAGGCTTGAATCAATTATCGTTATCTTGGCTGTCTAAATTCCCACCTCCGTTTCTACATGAGAACAGAGCTATGCCATTCAAAAGCAACTAACCTTCCTTTGATGGACAGATAGGTCATCAGATTCTGTGATGGGCTAATGGCTTATCAAACAAGGTTGTCCTGAAGGACAGTGGACCTTGAGTGGAATCATTCTGGCTAAACCGGGACATCCTGTGTATTCCCACTAAGGAGGTTCAGTCTGAATGGGACACGGTAAATCAGGCTGTGGGCATATCCCTGTGACTCGGCTGTCTTTTCCCTCAGTCTATTTAACCCCTAAATTTCCTGCTGCATTTTTTTACCCTGTTTCTGCCTAATATCTCCCTATCATGACAGACCCCCCCCCCCCCAATCTTAACTCCAGTGAATATAATCCTAACCGACTCAATCTCTCCTCATATGTCAGTCCCGCCATCTCAGGAACGATAGTTTATTTTGCCAAGACATTGGGAAAACTCCAGCTCTGTCTCTGAAGCAGAACCCAACCCAACTGAAAAACCATGGGATATTTATACCTTGAAAGTCACCTAGGCAGTACATTGCATAAATTTAGTCTTGGCCTTATGCTGCTAAGTCAGGTATTTGAAGTAGTACAGAGGTCACCAGGCATTCAAGCTACTGAAGGCTTGTGAGAAGAGCACAATGATAATGGGTGATTTTAACATGCATATTGACCGGATAGTTCTTTCTAAAGAAGTCTATAAACAACTGCCAACTCTAGGAAACCCTACCATCGAGCCCCTCGGGGCAAACTTATTTTCTTAGGCTTGAGAAACCCAGTCATGTCATTCACCCACACCCCTGACTTAGGGAGATCCTAGTCCCTCCATGCTAGCAAGATCCGTCTCTGGGCTACCAGGGAGGCAAAGGCCAAGGCATCGGCCTCTCTCGCCCCCTGGATCCCCGGGTCTTCTGACACATCAAAAAACGCCACCTCTGGACTAGGGACCAACCTTACCGTCAGAACCTCCAACATAATGTCGGTAAACCCCTGACACAATCTCCCAAGTTTCGGACAAGCCCAAAACATGTGGACATGATTCGCGGGCCCACCCGCGCACCATCCACACCTATCCTCTACCCCTTCAAAAAACCTGCTCATCTGGGCCACAGTGATATGTGCCCTGTGGACCACCTTAAGTTGTATAAGGCTAAGCCTGGCGTATGACAAGGATGCATTAACTCTCCTCAGGACATCCTCTCCTAACCCAGCCTCCAGCTCCCTACCCAATTCTTCCTCCCATTTCCGCTTCACTTCCCCTATCAGGGCACCCTCCCAGTCCATCAACTACTTATAAACTTTGGTTACCTTCCCCATCCCTACTCCCGCTTTTGACACCACATTTATCTTGCAGCTCCTGGAGTGGCAGTTGCAGAAAGGTCGATACCTGCCTCCGCACAAAGTCCCTCACTTGCAAATAACGGAACCCGTTTCCACCAGGCAGCTCACATTCCTCCTCCAACTCTTCCAAGCACATAAAGCTGCCATCAGTAAACACATCCCCAAACCGTTCAATCCCCGCCCGCTGCCGTCCCCGAAACCCCCCTGAAACACGAACAAAAACCTTGGGAGGTTCTTTTGCTGTCTGAACTCTCCCCGCCAATGACAACGGGAGCGCATCCCACCTCCTAAAGTCCCCTTTCATCTGCTCTACCAACCGAGCCAAATTTAACTTATTCAGCTGCTCCCACCCCCGCACCACCTGAAAATCCAAGTACCGAAAGCTCCCACCCCCACCACCATGAACGGCATCTCCCTAATCTCTTCTGCCCCCTCGCCTGAATCGGAAAGACCTCACTCTTCCCCATGCTTAGTTTATACCACGAAAACACTTCCTCATTAGCGCCCTGATTGCCCGGTCCACTTCCAAAGGCCATTCAAATGCCCCTTCTCCCAGCAGCTTCTCGAACATCTGAGCCACTTATGAGCCAGTGTCCGCTCCTTCGCTGCCCTCCGGCAGTCCCACGATTCTCCAATTCTGCCTGCGGGACAGGGTATCCAAGTCCTCCCCATTCTCCTGCAGCTGCCTCTGGTTATCCCGCATCACCCCCAACTCGGCCGCCATCGAGGCAAACTGCTCCTCGTGCTCCCCCACCGTCTCCTCCATCTTCTGGATCGCCTAGCTCTGGGCCTCCAGACTCGCTTCCAGGCAGTCGATCCCCACCTTTATTGGAACCACCACCCTAGCCAGGTCCTCCAGATTCTCCTTCCTCTGCTGAGTGAACTTCTCGGTCAGGAAGCCCACCAGCTGCTCTGTCTGACCCTCTGCCATCTTCTCCTGTGTCGCAGGTACAGCTCCAATTGCTCCTTTTTATTTTAGATCACTCCGGGTCCATGAATCCATCCACCGGGTGGGACACTCCCTCCTTCCACTCCTCCTGCACTTTTTTTGGTCAGCATATTCACCGTTCACCAGGGAAAAGGTCCAAAAATACCACCATGAGCGGGAGCCACCAAATGTGCGATCACTCACACCATGGCCGCCACCGGAAGTCCCTCGAGGGAGATTTTATAGAGTGTATGAGGGATTGTTTCTTGGAGCAATATGTTATGGAGCCAACCAGGGAGAAGGCTACTTTAGACGTAGTATTATGCAATGAAGAAGGGTTGATAAATAGACCTGTCGTTAAGAATCCTCTTGGAATTTCAAATTCCGATTGAACTGTTGCCTCTTTGGTTCTGCTGTAAATATGGCAGTCAGTGAAGTTGCCCTCCTTCCTTTGAATATAATTATTCTATTGCTCTGAGTCGCCAGGTATAAAATGATACCACCACAAGGTTCAACCAGCTATCGATCAAAGAGCCAAACACCAGTTAGTTCAAGGTCAAGGGTACTTTATTTACACACACAATTAATCATGCAACAGAAACACTACTAGTTAAACTACACCTATCGACTAAGACAATCTGTACTTAACTTCAGGCACCAGGCTTAGGTCAGAGAAACAGTGGCCGTTGTTCGATTCTGGATCTATCGAGTCTGGAGAAGTAACTGTTGCTCAGCTAGGCTCATCCGTCTGGTAGCGGGCGTTGAACTTGGACTTGCTTCTGGTGTTGCTGCGATTGGAGATGGACGTTGCCAGGGCGCCAGGTCCAAAAGAGGACGAACACATGGTGGATTCTCTTGTGCTTGGGGGTTTTCGCGCTCCTTTGGGTGGTCCTTCAGTTTGGACCCCGCTAATTGGGTGATCCCTGATCACTGTTCGATTTAGAACCAATAAATGGGCGGGTGCCTTGATGGCTGGACGTGTCCCAAGCGGTCACTGACACTGTTGTTTACGCTTCCCTCGCACAGGGAGTGGCACCAAAATGTCTGGGACTGTATCGGTCGCTCAAGTACCAGTCCTTTGTCTGGCGAAGATGGACCATCAAATGCTAATCGGTTGGGGGTTTCGATACCATCTGGATTGCTCACTCGCAAATATACATTTCAGGCTCTGAGCCTGCCTGAATCTTGCTCTGTCCATTTTACCCGCCATGCTTTGCGAGCTTCTCTGTTCCTGGTTGTAAGTGGCCATCCCAGATGGCTACAGAACGAGAGAAGACAGAGTGCCCTACTAGAGATTTATCACTGTGCAGAGGTAATTACACAGGCCTGAGGAAAGAGTTGGCCCACGTAGACTTGGCAGAAGTAATTGAAGTCGGACAGTTGAGGAACAATGGCGAACGCTCGGGGAGATATTAGATATCTCGCAATTAAAGTATATTTCGGAGAGGAGAAAGGGAGAAAAACATTCTATGGCTAAACGAGGAAATCAAAAAGGACATAAAGGCAAAAACTAGGGAATACCATACTGCAAAAGCTGGTGCTAAGCTGGAGGATTGGGTGAATTTTAAGGTTCAGCAAAAGGCTACTAAAAATAAAAAGAGCTAAGATGAACTACAAAAGGAAACTAGCAGAAAACATGAACACTAATACCAAAGGCTTCTATAAGCATATAAAGAGGAAGATAATAGCTAAAGTGTATGTTGGCCCTTGAGATGCTGATACTGGTGAGGTAATAATGGGGAACACCGAGATGGCGGAGGCACTGAACCAATATTTTGCCTCTGTCTTCAAGGTAGAGGATAATAAAACAAAATTCCAAAAACGGCAATTAATGCAGAAGAACTTGGTGCAATAACCATCGCGAGGGAGACGGTATTGAATAAGCTAATGCGATTTCAGTCCGATAATTCCCCGGGATCTGATGGCCTGCACCCAGGGGTATTAAAGTAGGTGGTAGCAGAGATAGTAGATGCATTGGTTATGGTATTTCAAAATTCTCTGGATTCTGGAAAGGTCCTGGAGGATTGGAAACATGCTAATGTGACGCCCCTATTCAAAAAGGGAGAGAGGCAAAAAGTAGGAAAGCTAGACCGGTTAGCTTGACCTTTTGTGGTGGGGAAGTTGCTGGAAGCAATCATTAAGGAGACGATGACTGAATATTTGGAAAGACAAATCTCAATCCACCATTGTCAGCATGGTTTTATGAAGGATAGGTCATGCTTGACAAACCTGCTTGAATTCTTTGAGGATGTGGCCAGCAAGATGGGTAATGGGAAACCTGTGGATGTGGTATAGCTAGACTTCCAGAAGGTGTTTGACAAGGTGCTGCATAAAAGACTGATCCAGAAGGTGAGATCACAGGGGACTGGGGGTAGAATACGAGATTAGATTGAGGATTGGCTGACTGACAGAAAGCAGAGGGTTGGAATAAATGAGTCCTTCTCTGGCTGGCTGACTGTAACTAGCGAGTTGCGGCAGGGGTCAGTCCTCAGACCTCAACTGTTTACAATCTATATAAATGATCTGCAAATAGGAACAGAGTGTAACATAGCAAAATTTGCGGATGATAAATAAATGGGAAAGCAGGCAGTGAAGAGAAGATAACTGAGTTTACAGACCAATATAAATAGGCTAGGAGACTGGGTGAAAATTTGGTAGATCGAGTTTAATGTGGATAAGTGCAAGGTTATCCATTTTGCCCGATTTAAATAGAAAGGCGAATTATTACCTAAATGGAAAACAGATCAAAATGCATCTGGGCAGAGGGATTTGGGTGCCTTTGTTCATAAATCGCAGAATGTCGAAAGGTAAATAGAATGTTGGCATTTATTGCAAAAATAATGGAATACAAAGGTAGAGAAGTGTTGTTGCAATTGTATAGGATGTTGGTGAGACCATATCTGGAGTATTGTGTCCAGTTTTGGTCTCCTTATTTGAGGAAGGATGTGGTGCCATTGGAGGTAGTTCAGAGGAGGTTCACCAGATTGATGCCGGGGATGAAGGGGTTGATGTATGAGGAGAGATCAAATCGTTTGTGTTTATAATCGCTGGAGTTGAGAAGAATGAGAGGGGATCGTATCGAGGTATATAAGATACTAAGAGGGATTGATAAAGTAAACATAGACCACATGTTCCCCCCCTAGAACGAGAGGTCACAGATATAAGTTGGGAGGCGGAAGATTTAAAACTGAGATGAGGAGGAATTAGTTCTCGCAGGGGATGGTGTATTTGTGGAACTCACTGCCCCATGGTGTGGTGGGACAAAAAAAATGGTTAAAGGGATTTGAGGAACAGGCAGGGAGGTGGATTTGAGACCAGGAAGAAATCAGCCATGATCAATTGAATAGCGGAACAGGCTTAAGAGGGCTGAATTGCCTACCTCTGCTCCTGATTCCTATTTTCCTATGAAGATGTCTGAGTTTACTGATACTAGCTGGTTGTCTAACCATCCAGCCTGTGCGTGTGCGTGTGCGTGTGCGTGTGTGTCTACTGCCACATCCTTTTGACCTCTTACTTCTCTGGATGGTACGGTCCATTCCACATGACATACGCGATGTTAAAAATCATCACATTGACTTCCGGGTGCGGCGATGACCAGCTAAGTCGCACGTTTCGGCAGCTCCCGGTGGAACGGACTTTTGGGCTCTTGATAGGAGCCCCAACGGCAATTTTAACGGCTAAAAACACTGTGCGGTAAACCAGAAGGGAATTCCCCCTGGACACAGATGGAAAAAGGAGAGGAAGGTGGCCGGATTGCGGAGGATCCTCCAGAGCAGCGGCAAGGAAAGCAAACAAAAAGCAAGATGGCGTCGGAAGGTGGCCGTCTATTATGGGGCCCTGACCAACAAGAGTTCCTGCGGCGCTGCGTGGAAGAACTTAAAAAGGAGATGAAGAAGGAGCTGTTGGCCCCGATATTACAGGCGATTGAAGGGCTAAAGGAGGAGCAAAAGACCCAGGAGCAGGAGTTTCGGGTCGTGAAGGCAAAGGCTGCTGAGACTGAGGACGAAATACAGGGCCTGGTGGTGAAGACAGAGATGCACGAGGCACAACACAAAAGGTGTGTGGAAAGGCTGGAGATGCTGGAGAATAATGTGAGGAGGAAGAATTTAAGGATTCTTGGTCTTCCCGAAGGTGCAGAAGGGGCGGACGTCGGGGCATATGTGAGCACGATGCTTCACTCGTTAATGGGATCGGAGGCCCCGACGGGCCCGTTGGAGGTGGAGGGAGCTTATCGAGTTATGGCGCGAAGACCGAGGGCTGGAGAAATTCCTCGAGCCATAGTGGTGAGATTTCTCCGCTAGAAGGACAGAGAGATGGTCCTCAGATGGGCAAAGAAAACCCGGAGCAGTAGGTGGGAGAACGCGGTGATCCGCGTATATCAAGATTGGAGTGCGGAGGTGGCGAGAAGGAGGGCAAGCTTTAATCGGGCCAAGGCGGTGCTGCACAAAAGGAAGGGTAAATTTGGAATGCTGCAGCCGGCAAGACTGTGGGTCACACATCAAGGGAAACACCACTACTTTGAAATGGCAGAAGAGGCGTGGACATATATTGTCGAGGAGAATCTGGAATAAGTGGGCTAGAAAAAGAACGTTTGGGACAAAGTGGTGGGGTGACTACGTGGGGTGAAGGGGGGGGAAATGGGGGAAGAGATGATTTCCCAAGTTGTTAATCCTGCGACCCTGTAACTTTTCTCTCTTCCCCATGTCATGGGGGAGGGGGGGAAGGAGGATGAGGAGCTGGGGGCGCCGGCCATGGTGGGCGGGGCCAAATGGGAAGCGCGGGCTTTGTTCCCGCGCTATGGTAATCATGGCGGGAACAGGGAAGCAGGAAGGAGGGGGCCTCGCACAGTGGGGGCTGAGGTCACGGGGGGAAGCCGAGGTCGGCCAGAGTTTGCTGACTTCTGGGAGCAACATGGGGGGTGCAATTACGCTAGAAAGGGATCTAGCGGGGGGGTTTAACTGGGTTGCTGCTGCTGGGGAGAAGGGGGAGGTGGTGTGGGGTGGACAGGGCGGGAGGGCGCCGTTGGGGGGAGATACGGCTACGTGGGAACCGGGTGAGGAGCTGGATTGAAAAAGGAGATGGCTAGTCGACAAGGGGGGGGGGGTAAAGAGCCCCCCAACCCGGCTGATCACGTGGAATGTGAGAGGGCTGAATGGGCTGATTAAGAGGGCACGGGTACTCGCACACCTAAAAAAAACTTAAGGCAGATGTGGCTATGCTGCAGGAGACGCATCTGAAATTGATAGACCAGGTCAGACCTCGCAAAGGATGGGTGGGGCAGGTGTTTCATTCGGGGCTAGATGCAAAAAACAGGGGGGTGGCTATATTAGTGGGGAAGCGGGTAAAGTTTGAGGCAAAGACCATAGTGGGGGCAGATACGTGATGGTGAGTGGCAGATTGCAAGGGGAGGCAGTGGTTTTAGTGAACGTATATGCCCCGAACTGGGATGATGCCAATTTTATGAGGCGTATGTTGGGACGCATCCCGGACCTAGAGGCGGGAAAGTTGGTAATGGGTGGAGATTTTAATACGGTGCTGGACCCAGGGCTGGGCAGATCGATGTGCAGGACCGGAAGGAGGCCGACTGCGGCTAGGGTGCTTAAAGACTTTATGGAGCAGATGGGAGGAGTTGACCCGTGGAGATTTAGTAGGCCTAGGAGTAAGGAGTTTTCGTTTTTCTCCTATGTCCACAAAGTCTATTCACGGATAGACTTTTTTGTTTTGGGAAGGGCACTGATCCCGAAGGTGACGGGGACGGAGTACACGGCTATAGCCATTTCGGACCACGCTCCACATTGGGTGGACCTGGAGATAGGGGAGGAAAAAGAACAGCACCCACCTTGGAGAATGGACATGGGATTATTGGCAGATGAGGGGGGGTGGTAAGGGTGAGGGGGTGTATTGAAAGGTACTTGGAACTCAATGACAATGGGAGGTTCAGGTGGGAGTGGTCTGGGAGGCGTTGAAGGCTGTGGTTAGAGGGGAGCTGATATCTATTAGGGCACATAAAGGGAAGCAGGAGGGTAGGGAAAGGGAGCGGTTGTTGAAAGAACTTCTGAGGGTGGACAGACAATATGCGGAGGCACCGGAGGAGGGACTGTACAGGGAAAGGCAAAGGCTACATGTAGAATTTGACTTGTTGACTACGGGTAATGTAGAGGCACAATGGAGGAAGGCACAGGGTGTACAGTACGAATATGGGGAGAAGGCGAGCAGGTTGCTGGCCCACCAACTGAGGAAAAGGGGAGCAGCGAGAGAGATAGAGGGGGTGAGAGATGAGGAGGGAGAGATGGAGCTGGGAGCGGAGAGAGTGAATGGAGTGTTCAAGGCATTTTATGAAAGATTATATGAAGCTCAGCCCCCGGAAGGGAAGGAGAGAATGATGTGCTTTCTGGATCAGCTGGAATTTCCTAAGGTGGAGGAGCAGGAGAGGGCGGGACTGGGAGCACAGATTGAGACGGAGGAAGTAGTGAAAGGGATTGGAAGTATGCAGGCGGGGAAGGCCCCGGGACCAGACGGATTCCCAGTGGAATTTTATGGGAAATATATGGACTTGCTGGCCCCGCTAATGAGGCGAGGGAAAGGGGGCAGCTGCCCCCGACTATGTCAGAGGCATCTATATCGCTCCTCCTAAAGAAGGAAAAAGACCCGCTGTAATGCGAGTCCTATAGGCCCATTTCCCTCCTGAATGTGGATGCTAAGATTCTGGCCAAGGTAATGGCAACGAGGATAGAGGATTGTGTCCTGGGGGTGGTTCATGAGGATCAAACTGGGTTTGTGAAGGGGAGACAACTGAACACAAATATAAGGAGGCTGCTAGGGGTAATGATGATGCCCCCCACCAGAGGGGGAAGCGGAGATAGTGGTGGCGATGGATGCCAAGAAAGCATTTGATAGAGTGGAGTGGGATTATTTGTGGGAGGTGCTGAGGAGATTTGGCTTTGGAGATGGGTAGATCAGATGGGTACAGTTGCTGTATAGGGCCCCGATGGCGAGCGTGGTCACGAATGGACGGGGGTCTGATTATTTCCGGCTCCATAGAGGGACGAGGCAGGGATGTCCTCTGTCCCCGTTATTGTTTGCACTGGCGATTGAGCCCCTGGCCATAGCATTGAGGGGTTCCAGGAAGTGGAGGGGAGTATTCGGGGGAGGGGAAGAACACCGGGTATCTCTGTATGCGGATGATTTGTTGTTGTATGTGGCGGACCCGGCGGAGGGGATCCAAGAGATAATGCGGATACTTGGGGAGTTTGGGGATTTTTCAGGGTATAAACTGAACATGGGGAAAAGTGAGTTATTTGTGGTGCACCCGGGGGAGCAGAGCAGAGAGATAGAGGATATACCATTGAGGAAGGTAACAAGGGACTTCCGGTACCTGGGGATTCAGATAGCCAAGAATTGGGGTACATTACATAGGCTTAATTTAACACGGTTGGTGGAACAGATGGAGGAGGATTTCAAGAGATGGGACATGGTGTCCTTGTCATTGGCAGGTAGGGTGCAGGCGGTTAAAATGGTGGTCCTCCCGAGATTCCTTTTTGTGTTTCAGTGCCTCCCGGTGGTGGTCACGAAGGCTTTTTTCAAGAGAAACGAGAAGAGTATTATGAGTTTTGTGTGGGCCGGGAAGACCCCGAGAGTGAGGAGGGGATTTTTGCAGCATAGCAGGGACAGAGGGGGGGGTTGGCACTACCGAGCCTAAACTACTATTACTGGGCCGCCAATGTTTCAATGGTGTGTAAGTGGATGGGAGAAGGGGAGGGAGCGGCGTGGAAGAGATTGGAGAGGGCGTCCTGCAGGGGGACTAGCCTACAAGCAATGGTGACGGCACCGTTGCCGTTCTCACCGAAGAAATACACCACAAGCCCGGTGGTGGTGGCTACATTGAAAATTTGGGGGCAGTGGAGACGGCATAGGGGAAAGACTGGAGCCTCGGTGCGGTCCCCGATAAGAAATAACCATAGGTTTGTTCCGGGGAGAATGGATGGGGGATTTGGAGCATGGCAAAGAGCTGGGGTAGTACAATTGAGCGATCTGTTCGTGGATGGGACGTTTGCGAGTCTGGGTGCGCTGACGGAAAAATATGGGTTGCCCCAAGGGAATGCATTTCGGTATATGCAACTGAGGGCTTTCGCGAGGCAACAGGTGAGGGAATTTCCGCAGCTCCCGACGCAGGAGGTGCAGGATAGAGTGATCTCAGAGACATGGGTGGGGGATGGTAAGGTGTCGGACATATATAGGGAAATGAGGGACGAGGGGGAGATCATGGTAGATGAGCTGAAAGGGAAATGGGAAGAAGAGCTGGGGGAGGAGATTGAGGAGGGGCTGTGGGCTGACTCCCTACGTATGGTAAACTCATCGTCCTTGTGTGCCAGGCTAAGCCTGATACAATTCAAGGTTCTACACAGGGCGCATTTGACTGGAGCACGGCTCAGTAGATTTTTGGGGGTAGAGGATAGGTGTGGGAGATGGTCGAGAAGCCCAGCGAATCACACCCACATGTTCTGGTCATGCCCGGCACTACAGGGGTTCTGGGTGGGAGTGGCAAAGGTGCTTTCGAAAGTGGTGGGGGTCCGGGTCGAACCAAGCTGGGGGTTGGCTATATTTGGGGTTGCAGAAGAGCCGGGAGTGTAGGAGGCGAGAGAGGCTGATGTGTTGGCCTTTGCGTCCCTAGTAGCCCGGCGCAGGATATTGTTAATGTGGAAGGAAGCCAAACCCCCGGGTGTGGAGACCTGGATAAACGACATGGCAGGGTTTATAAAGTTAGAACGGATCAAGTTCGTATTAAGAGGTTCGGCTCAAGGGTTCACCAGGCGGTGGCAACCGTTCGTCGACTACCTCACAGAAAGATAGAGGGAATGGAAAAGAAGAAGACAACAGCAGCAACCCAGGGGGGAGGGGGAGGGGGTGGGGAGGAACCGGACGGACTCTCAGGGATGTCATTGTATATGTATAGACACTTGTTATAGGTAATGTATATTGGATTGTATCTTTGGAGAGTAACTATTTTTGACAAGGCAGTTGCCACTTGGTTTTGTTTTTGTTTATATATTATTTATTTATTTGTTTAAAATTGGCCACGGTTATTTATATTGCTTTGTTATTGTTCAAAAGAAAAACTATGTACTGTTATGTTTGGCCACAAAATTTTGAAAATTTTGAATAAAATATATTTAAAAAAAAAAAATCATCACATTATACAACAACAAAGGCAGATTGCCGAAAGCACAGGCATCTCACTCCTTTGCGTCAATCAGAAGACCTTTGCAATGGTCATGCTTAGAAGGCTTCCTTCACGTGCAGACCAGATAGAACCAGAAGCACTGTGTGGTTCCTCACTGGCAGATCCACAGTGGACATGATCTTCCTCGTGAAACCAGGGATGTGTAGGGAACAAGGGAAATACCTCTTTACCTTACTTTCGTAGAACTCACTAAAACATTCAACCCCTTCAGCAGGACAGGACTCAATAACATTTTGAGGGAAATTGGGTGTCAACCAAAGTTCCTCAGTCTCACTTGCTCCTTTGATGACCATATACACTGTCCTGTACAGTTTGATGGCACCACTTCCAACAATTTTGGAGTGAAAATACAGTGACATTTTGCTGTGTCCCATTCAACTTTGTGACATTTTCTTCTCTTTTGACTTCCCTACAAATATGGAAAGAGCTTATCTGCAAACTAGGTCAGATGGAAAGCTCTGCAATCTGTCCAGACTGTCGGTGAAGGCAAAAATATAATACATCTTGATCTGAGAATTCTTCTCTGTTGATGATATCATGCTAGGCACCCACACACTGTTACAAAGACTCATAAATTGTCTCTTTCATGCCTGTAACTATTCTATAATTGCTAACTATAAGCATCAAGACAACCATGTTTATGGGATAGCGTGTCACAGCGCTGCCCTTAATCACATTAAATATCACCCTGCTGGAAGTGGCTAACAAATTGGTCCCAGGGTGACAGTTAATCTGCCTCTAGGTGCAGAACTTGATGCATGCATAAGGAAAGCAACTACCACCTTTGGCTGACTGGTGAAGTGTGGAAGGATTAGCATCACGCCGCGTTTTAGGACCATGGTACTGGTTTATGAGGCCTGTGTTCTCAGCACTTGGCTGTGAGGAACTGTATAAAACATTGGTTAGGACGCAGCTAGAGTATTGTTGCAGTTCTAGAATCCACATTATAGGAGGGATGTGATAGCACTGGAAAGGCTGCAAAAGAGATTTACCAGAATGTTGCCTGAGCTGCAGAGTTTTAGCTATGAAGAGAGATTGGATAGCCTGGGGTTGTTTCCTTGGAGCAGAGGAGACTGAGGGGTACATGATTGAGATGTATAAAATTATGAGGGGCGTAGACAGGAAGAACCTTTTCCTCTCGGTGGAGGAATCAATGATCAGGGGACATAGATTTAAGGTAAGAGGCAGGAGGTTTCGAGGGAATATGAGGAAAAATGTTTTCACCCAGAGGATGGCGGGAGTTTGGAACTCACTGCCTGAGTTCCAATGCCTAACATTTAAAAAATATTTAGGTATGCACTTGTGATGATAGGGCATGCAATGCTATGGGCCAAGTGCTAGAAAAAGGGAATAGTTAGGTGGTTGTTTTTGACTAGCGCATATGCGATGGGCCGAAGGGTCTTTCTGTGCCGTAGATCTCTATGACTCTGAGAATCTGATTTGAGCCACTGATGGAATTGTTGATGCTAAATGTTTGACAATTGACATCTTATGTTTTCACACTTCTTTCACAAATGCTCATCGTGAAATGCAAAGAGAATCAATTGCTTCCACCTTTGTTGCCTCCGCCAGCTCTTCAACATTAAGTGACAAGAAAAGCCCCAGATACAGGTCCTTGGAAGAACCGGCATGGTCAGCATCTTCACATGGTTACAGTAAAAACTGCTCCGATGGGCTGGTCATATCACCAGAGGAACAACGGAGTGTGCCAGCTCAAAACAAGTGCAAGGCATGTAAAAAACATGAGAACAGTGTCCCCAACGATCTACCAGCCTCATTGTCCTGTCCCCATTTCATTAGAACATTTTGCACTAAAATAGGACCTCTCCGCCACCTTCGTACCCGCTCAGTGCCTGGATGACAAATGAAGATGGTCTTCTGCAATACTGAAGGATGAACGCCGAACAGGTGTTGGATGGATAAACATTTGTGACGGAAAGCATGAAAACAAAGTAAAGAGTATTTTCCGAATTGAATCTAAGAATATTTGTGAGTCATTCTTATGGTGGGATTTTCATTGATGCCAGATTGGGTGCCGGATTTGCGCGCACAACAACTGAACTTCAAAAACAGCTCCATTTGATGTGAAATGCCGTGGGATATCCTGAGAACATTAAGTGCTGTTGAAAAGCAAATCATATTTGTTCTTTAATTTGCACAATTATTGGAGTTTCCTCTCCTGAGAGAAGTGAATAGCCACATGTAAAACTTCAGAGAGAAACATTTTCTTTGATTGGCAAATGTATGTGACTGAAAACTTCAGGATGCGTGCATTTAATATTAAAGCTGCACAGTGCAGGTCCGACTGATGACAGATATCCCCCAGTGACTGTTAAACATCCTTACTGTCTTGAGCTATAATTATCTTTCAAACACTGTAAGATTTAGTATGACACAATATTCTAATATAAAAACTGAGCGCTTCTACATTTTAGCCATTTGTATGTGATTCTGGATAAGCATCAAAAGAAGTGAAAATTCTAACTTCTTTTCATAAATTAATATTATGTAACTTGAGGATAATTGACAAATCATTAACTATCCTACAAATCTTCTATACTGAGGCTTCAATTAGTTCCCTTTCAACCACCACAGCTTTCGTTTAGTTAATCGTCTCGGAGACGCAAGGGGTCTAATTTTTAATTCTGTGCAAGTGAATGGGTTTGAGTGAGTTAAAATCTCATTTGTTGTGTTTGCCATGACATTCCACATGCTGTAGCCGTGATATTCTCAATGAAAATCAAACTTTGAAATCTAATCTTGATTCTACATATTTATTGAATAATGTTCTTCAAAGCCCTCCTGACTTTTTCAGGTGCCTCTTAATTTAACCATACTATTAGTTGTTTTACAACACCAGGTTAAAGTCCAACAGGTTTGTTTCGATGTCACTAGCTTTCGGAGCGCTGCTCCTTCACCTGAGGAAGGAGCAGCGCTCCGAAAGCTAGTGACATCGAAACAAACCTGTTGGACTTTAACCTGGTGTTGTAAAACTTCGTACTGTGCTCACCCCAGTCCAACGCCGGCATCTCCACATCATTAGTTGTTTTGAAATGGTGTTTGGCTTTTATTAGATGGGAAGAAAGATGAGAGATACATAAATGTTGGAACACAGCATTGTGCCACGCTATGCATTAATCTTGCTCTGCAAAGTGCAAATTGTTTGTGAATTGCTGTTGATCAGGAGAGTAGATCTTTTTCCTAGAATTTCATAGAACTTACAGTGCAGAAGGAGGCCATTCAGCCCATCGAGTCTGCACCGGCTCTTGGAAAGAGCACCCTACCCAAGGTCAACATCTCCACCCTATCCCCATAACCCAGTAACCCCACCAAACACTAAGGGCAATTTTGGACACTAAGGGCAATTTATCATGGCCAATCCATGCACATTTATCACTGCACATCTTTGGACTGTGGGAGGAAACCGGAGCACCCGGAGGAAACCAACGCACACACAGGGAGGATGTGCAGACTCCACACAGACAGTGACCCAAGCCGGAATCGAACCTGGGACCCTGGAGCTGTGAAGCAATTGTGCTATTCACAATGCTACTGTGCTGATTAAGCTGATTAAGCAGATGTTTAATGTAAATACTTGTGTACTTTATGTAATTATTTATTTGTAGCCACCCACCTTCTGAAAACTTAAATTTTTGAGGATTTACTGTATCTCAGTAAAAGTTCTGGTTGCGTTCCTGAAAACCACAACTTTAAGTGAAGCAACTTGGTGTGAATCTTGGGTTCTCACAGCAATCAAAGTGGAAACCTGAGTTAGGTTTCTGCAGACATTATTCACCTCAAATACAGTGAACAGTTTAAAATACTGTACTGTACATCACTGTGCATTCCAAGCTAGAATAACTTGCAAAATAAAATGAATCACTGAATATAATACTCTCCTTTTCCCCCACACACACTTTCTCCCTTCTCTCTCCTTCCTTCCCCCGCTCTCTCTCTTTCCTTCCCCACTCTCCCTCCTTCTTTCCGCCACTCACTCTACTTCCTTCCCCCACTCTTTCTCTCTCTCCCTCCTTCTTTCCTTCACTCTCTCTCCTTCCTTCCTCTGCTCTCCCTCTCCTTCCTTCCCCCATTCTCTCTCGCCTTCCTTCCCCCGCTCTCCCTCTCTCTCTCTCTCTCTCTCTCTCCTTCCTTCCTTCCCCCACTCTTTCCTTCCTTCCCCCACTCTCACCACCACCCCCCCCCCCCCCCCTGTGCTGCTGGACCTCCGATGTCACTCTCTCCCTGCTGAGCCTCTAATGACTGCAGTGGTGGCCCTGCATCAGAACTTTGTGGTATCTGGCCCAGAGCTCAGTGTGGGGGATGGTGGAACGTAAGAGTGCAGTTGGTGTAAAGACGAGATATGCCTGGTTGTGCTGGGGCCCAGTTTGTGAACCATAAGGGAAAAATGATATTGATGCAGGGAATTAAGGGGTGGTGTAAAAACCTGTTTCCGGATTGGATGAGAATAAATAGTTGCTTTTATGTGTTCTAATGCCTACTGAGAATGATTGCTGTTTTACTATTTTCCGTTTTCTTTGCACAGTTTTTAGAATTTGAAATTACATAATGTGAAATTAACAGTTGCATCTTTACTAAAGTAACTTCTCAGACTTTAATAGATTGTGTTGTATGACATCTGTTGTCGGCTTGCAGGTTTTTACATAACAACACGTGCACCAGTATATTGAAGTAAGTTCACTGTGGATGCCTTCTCGCAATGTGTTTTATTGTGTTTGCAGTTTTGTGAACAGAGATTAGACTATCTTTCTGCAGCATTGTAAACTGATACACAGTTGCACTCGTATGTATACTCACCAAGGTGACCAACATTAAATTTGGAGCAAATCAAACACATATTTTTTCGTGCATGGTGCATAGAGGTTAAATATTTAAAAAGTCTTCAAAGCAGCTGCAAACACCTTGGTTTGGAGTTTCATGCAGTTGTAGATTGTACTAATGGTCAGCTAAAACATATCTCCTCTTGCGTCTTTTTTAAAAGTATATTTATTAGGATTTTACATTTTTGCAAACAATATGACAAAATTAGAAAATAAATGCATTGCAGTAAGAAGGAACAAAATGGTTCAACATACATGAATATAGAGGGGAACGAATATAGAGGGGAACAGGAGAACACTATTACAACTCAATCCAATCATTAGACATAACTGGATGCCTCAATAAGTCCCACCAGAGACCGAGAGAAACAGGATGAAGCCATGAAAACATGGTAAAATGTTGCACACACTCCCACGACGTGTCTGCACACTAGCACGATAATTCAGGATAAATGTTCTGTGCCGTGTTTGGCCGTACACCAATATATATCTAAACTCCTAGTAGCACCAATGACACACCACAACCGCCTTTCCTCGGATACCAAACTCTGCTGCACCCATGAAGGAACCAATCACGGATTCTTTATACCCATCCTGACAAATGGAAAGAAAACTAAGCAAATTCAAGAAAACCCAGTTCTAAAGGGGAGTTACATATATACCACACAACATAATCCCACACTCGGGGCCCAATACAGAATCAACATCATTCCATACATTTGTACAGGGAAGACCAGCAACAACATGTTCAGATTATAATCAAGCCTTCAGGGCCTCTGAAGAAAAATAAAGAGGAAAAAGAGCTAGAGCTACCAGACGTAAACTACAGGATAACCAAGAATGAAGGTCCAACCTTGTTTCCATATTTCCCGGTATTTGTCGATCACCCATTAATGAGGAAGAGAACAAGATGCTCATTCAACCAAGGAAGTGTCCCAACCCGGGTGGGGGGGTTGCAACAGTACTCCGCTCAACCCCAGGCCCAGTGTGTCAAAGAAACAATACTCTTCTTGGGACACCCCTAATGTGCACCTTCAAGAAGGGACATTCCAAGCCTCGGGGGGCAACAGGATACCAGCCACGGCACTGGACCTGGCCTAGCCTAATATCTCCCGACACATAGGAATCAATAATTCCAGGACCTCCAGTACACCCCAACACTCACATCCCTGCTACACATGCACCTCTCCAACCACATCCAGGACAGTGCACTACTCCCATTTATACTGGGGAAAAAAAAGGATGATTACATTAGCCCCAACTGAGGATATCCCATCAACGAAGAGAAGAAGAATCGTCAAGACACCCAACAATTGGGTGCTCTGCAGGGGGCGGGGGGGGGCGATTACCACCTCCTCGGTACAACCAGGGGAACCTCCCTTGAACCACCAGACCGAACCAGGATTAGTAACAGCATCCTGCTCATCTGGGTGAATAGAGAAAGAAAAAGAAAGGGAAAAAAAAACTTCCTAAGCGAAGAACGCCTGAACTGATGTAGAGAACCATCACCCAGCACTGTTTTTACAGGAGGAATACTAAGAAGAATCTCTCTTCAACAGACCAGCCAAGGATTAACCAAACTCACCTCAGCATGTGCCACCACTCGTATCCTCCCATTCTAATAGCTTTTTTTAAAAAAAAAGATGCAGAGGAACACTCCAACCTCCAGGAGAGTCAGAAGGAACCCAGTCCTCCCAGTGTACACAATCTGTCCAGGCCTTCGAAGGAGAAAGGCACGATCCTTAAATTCAAAATAACAAAAATCGAAAATAAAAACGGTTAGCTCTAACTGTGGGGCTATCCTCCACCTCAGTGAGGACTTGACTAACTTGTGTCTTTTTAAATCCAACTAATTTGACACCTTTAGTTACTCTCCCATCAACATGTTAAGAAATGGATCCCTCCATGCTTACTGAAAAATACAATGTTTAGTCCGTTATTCAGGAGTGGTTTCAGAACCAAGTCCCAAAAATGAAAATCTACTGGTTCACTTCCCCTCTGCTCTTTTTCCTTTTCAAAATGTATTTTTATATCTGCCTGGCTTAACTACATTTAATTTCTGAGCTCTAACCTGCCACCCTATTGTGTTTTTATACAAACCACTATTAACTCTAAACTACTTGCGTAAAAGTTTATTTCAAAACTTTTCTTGACCAGACGCAGTTTAAGTTATTACCATGCAAAATATCCAGTCACTTAATATATTTGCTAATTTATTTTATCTAGTATCTGTAACTGGTCACAGAAGTTTGTCATGGCTACTTTAATTTTGGTCACCTAGTTATTTGAGTTCTCACTTGAATGTGATAGTTATTTTTACTTATAATGAGGATACCTCATTCCCCATGGGCATGAACTCAAGGGGAAGTTATTTTATATATAAAGGCAGATAATTGTCATCGTCAGCTGCTCCTCGATTCGAGGATGTCACGTACTTTGGGGAGGGAGTTTCTGACATGGATCATCTTACGATTGAACAGGCCAATTTCCCAAGCCTCAAATCTTTGGATACATGGGACATGACGTTCCATGAGGTAGTGGGATCTGGAGTGCGGGATTTGCTTCCTTTCCTTCCCTTCTCTGCCACCGCTCTGCCTCATCATTAAGATAATGGGACTGAAAACAGGATGTAGACTGAGGGACAAATGGTTATCATTTTGAACAACTGGTAGCAAGCTTCTCCCAGTCTTTAACATCAATGTTATCATGCTTCAAGACCCATAATCACAGAAATGTAAAACATATTGTTTTGTGATGCTTTCTCCTTGTTCACAAAGAATTATTTATTTTTTGCTATGTTCCAGAAGCAGATGCTTGGTTCCTTGTCCATCAGGGGCATTTAACAACAGTAGATTGCAGTTGCGACAAATGGATGGATCATCCACCCCTTTGTCCTGTAATCGCAGTACTCACGTATAAATTAGCCACAAATCTTTTCATTTCAAAGTTATAAGCAATTATCCAGGTCATAGTTAGGATCACAGTTCTGATTAAAAACTCATCAATCTGAAACAATAACTCTGTTTCTCTCCCTATGGATTCTGTCGACCTGAGTGTTTTCATCATTCTCTGTAATATTATTGTACTGTGCAGAAATCCATATAGATACAGGTGCAGCTGTATAACTTAATATTTCTATTACTACTAATGCATAGGGAGGTGTCTAGGGCCCCAAGAATTCTAATTGAGGTCATTCATTCAGGCTACTGTTTTCCCCCATTTCCTCACTATTTCCATTGTTTTACTCACAGCCTATGTTATCTAGAGCTGCCTGCTGGATTCATGTCTCTGTGATCCTTGGTCCCTGGTCCCTATGAACATAGAAACATAGAACATAAGAACAGTACAGCACAGAACAGGCCCTTCGGCCCTCGATGTTGTGCCGAGCTTTGTCCGAAGCCAAGATCCCACTCCTTGTCATTCCGGTGTGCTCCATGTGCCTAACCAATAACCGCTTGAAAGTTCCTAAAGTGTCCAACTCCACTATCACAGCAGGCAGTCCATTCCACACTCTAACCATTCTCTGAGTAAAGAACCTACCTCGGACATCCCTCCTATATCTCCCACCCCGAACCTTATAGTTATGCCCCCTTGTAACAGCTACATCCACCCGAGGAAATATCCTCTGAACGTCTACTCTATCTATCCCCCTCATCATCTTGTAAACCTCTATTAGGTCGCCTCTCATCCTCCTTCGCTCCAATGAGAAAAGCCCTAGCTCCCTCAACCTTTCCTCATAAAACCTACCCTCCAATCCAGGCAGCATCCTGGTAAATCTCCTTTGCACCCTTTCCAATGCTTCCACATCCTTCCTATAATGAGGTGACCAGAACTGCACACAATACTCCAAATGTGGTCTCACCAGGGTGCTGTACAGTTGCAGCATAACCCCACTGCTCTTAAACTCAAGCCCCCTGTTAATAAACGCTAACACACTATAGGCTTTCTTCACGGCTCTATCCACTTGAGTGGCAACCTTCAGAGATCTGTGGACATGAACCCCAAGATCTATCTGTTCCTCCACATTCCTCAGAACCCTGCCGTTGACCCTGTAATCCGCATTCAAATTTGTCCTACCAAAATGAATCACCTCATACTTATCAGGGTTAAACTCCATCTGCCATTTTTCAGCCCAGCTCTGCATCCTATCAATGTCTCTTTGCAGTCTACAACAGCCCCCCACCTCATCCACTACTCCACCAATCTTGGTGTCAGCAGCAAATATACTGACCCACCCTTCAGCCCCCTCCTCCAAGTCATTGATAAAAATCACAAATAGCAGAGGACCCAGCACTGATCCCTTTGGTACACCACTGGTAACTGGTCTCCAGTCTGAAAAGTTTCCATCCCCCACCACCCTCTGTCTTCTATGTGATAGCCAGTTACTTATCCAATTGGCCAAATGTCCCTCTATCCCACACCCCTTACTTTCTTCATGAGCTAACCATGGGGAACCTTATCAAACGCCTTACTGAAATCCATGTATACGACATCAACTGCTCTACCTTCATCTACACACTTAGATACCTCCTCAAAAGAATTAAATCAAATTTGTGAGGCAAGACTTACCCTTCACAAATCCGTGTTGACTATCCCGGATTAAGCTGCATCTTTCCAAATGGTCATTAATCCTATCCCTCAGGACCCTTTCCATTAACTTACTGACCACCGAAGTAAGACTAACCGGCCTATAATTACTAGGGTCATTCCTATTCCCTTTCTTGAACAGAGGAACAACATTCGCCACTCTCCAGTTCTCTGGCACTATCCCCGTGGACAGTGAGGACCCAAAGATCAAAGCCAAAGGCTCTGCAATCTCATCCCTTGCCTCCCAAAGAATCCTAGGATATATCCCATCTGGCCCAGATGACTTGTTGACCCTCAAGTTTTTCAAAATTGCTACATCTTCCCTCAGAACATCTACCTCCTCCAGCCTACCCACCTGTATCACACTCTCCTCCTCAAAAACATAGCCCCTCTCCTCAGTGAACACTGAAGAAAAGTATTAATTCAACGCTTCTCCTATCTCTTCTGACTCCATGCACAAGTTCCCACTACTGTCCTTGATCGGCCCCAACCTCTTTTATTTCTCAATAAGAGTAAAATGCCTTGGGGTTTTCCTTGATCCAACCTGCCAAGGACTTCTCCTGCCCCGTCCTAGCTCTCCTAAGCCCCTTTTTCAACTCATTCCTTGCTACCTTGTAACCCTCAAGCGACCCAACTGAGCCTTTTTTCTCATCCTTACATACGCTTCCTTTTTCCTCTTGACAAGACATTCAACCTCTTTTGTGAACCATGGTTCCCTCACACGGCCATTTCCTCCCTGCTTGACAGGGACATACCTATCAAGGACACACAGTATTTGTTCCTTGAACAAGCTCCACGTTTCATTTGTACCTTTCCCTGACAGTTTCTGTTCCCATCTTATGCTCCCTAATTCTTGCCTAATCGCATCATAATTACCCCTCCCCAATTATCAACCTTGCCCTGCCGTATGGCCCTATCCCTTTCCATTGCAAAAGTGAAAGACACTGAATTGTGGTCACTATCTCCAAAGTGCTCTCCTACAAACAAATCTAATACTTGGCCCGGTTCATTACCCAGTACCAAATCCAATATGGCCCCACCTCTTGTCGGCCTATCCACATATTGTGTCAGGAAACCCTCCTGCACACACTGTACAAAAACTGCCCCATCCGAACTGTTCGACCTATAGGGGTTCCAATCAATATTTGGAAAGTTAAAGTCACCCATGACCACTACCATGAGACCTCCACACCTATCCATAATCTGCTTTGCAATTTCTTTCTCCACATCTCTATTACTATTTGGGGGCCGATAGAAAACCCCTAACAACCTGTCCGCTCCTTTCCTATTTCTAACATCAGCCCATATTACCTCAGTGGGCAGATCCCCTACGAACTGCCTTTCTGCAGCCGTTAAACTATCATTGATTAACAATGCTACTCCTCCACCTCATTTACCACCTTCCCTACTCTTACTGAAACATCTATACGCCGGAACTTCCAACAACCATTCCTGTTCTAACCATGTCTCCGTAATGGCCACAACATCGTAGTCCCAAGTATCAATCCACGCTCCCAAGTTCACCTACCTTATTCCGGATACTCCTTGCATTAAAGTAGACTCACTTCAACCCACCTTTCTGTCTGCCGGTATACTCCTGCGACCTTGATATCCTCCTCAGTACCTCACTACTCTCAACATTGGCTTCTGGACTACAGCTCATTTTCCCATCCCCCTGACAAATTAGTTTACAGCCCCCCCGAAGAGCTGTAGCGAATTTTGCTCCCAGGATATTAGTGCCCATCTGGTTCAGGTGCAAACTGTCCTGTTTTATACAGGTCCCACCATCCCCAGAATGTGCTCCAGTTATCCATGTAGCTGAAACCCTCCCTCCTACACCATCCCTGCAGCCATGTGTTTATCTGCACTCTCTCCCTGTTCGTCAACTCGCTAGCACGTGGCACCGGCAACAATCCAGAGATGACAACATAGTTTGTCCTGGCTCTCAGCTTCCACCCTAGCTCCCTAAATTTCTGTTTTAAATCCCCGTCCCTACTCTTACCTATGTCGTTGGTACCGATGTGTACCACGATTTGTGACTGTTCCCCCTCCCCCTTAAGGATTCTGAAAACACGGTCCAAGACGTCACGGACCCTGGCACCTGGGAGGCAACATAACATCTGTGAGTCTCTTTCGTTGCCACAGAACTGTCTAACTGTCCCTCCAACTATTGAATCCTCAATAACTATTGCTCTCCTGCTCTTCCCCCCCCTTCCTTTCTGAGCCACAGGAACGGATTCAGTGCTGGAGATCCGGTCACCGTGGCTCATCCCTGGCAAGTCACCCCCCCCACCAGTATCCAAAGCGGTATACTTGTTACTAAGGGGAACGACCACAGGGGATCCCTGTACTGACTGCTTCCTCCCAGACCCTCTCACCTTCACCCATCTATCTTCATTCTTCGGAGTAACTACATTCCTGAAGCTACTATCTATGACCACCTCTGCCTCCCAAATGATCCGAAGTTTATCCAGCTCCAGTTCACTAACGCGGATTTTGAGGAGCTGGAGATGGGTGCACTTCCCACAGGTGAAATCAGCAGGGACACTGACAGCATCCCTCACCTCAAACATTCTGCAGGAGGAACATTGCACTGCTTTCCCTGCCACCCCCCTAGATAACTTGCGGTAAAAACAAGAAAAAGAAAGAAAGACTGTCTCTCCTCTCGCGCTGTTTTCACTCTCCCGACTGTCTCTCCTCTCACGCTGTTTTCACTCTCCCGACTGTCTCTCCTCTCGTGCTGTTTTCACTCTCCCGACTGTCTCTCCTCTCGTGCTGTTTTCACTCTCCCGACTGTCTCTCCTCTCGCGCTGTTTTCGATGTCCCGGCTGTCTCTCCTCTCGCGCTGATTTTACTCTCCCGACTGTCTCTCCTCTCGCGTTGTTTTCACTCTCCCGACTGTCTCTCCTCTCGCGCTGTTTTCACTTCGTGCTGTTTTCACTCTCCCGACTGTCTCTCGTCTCGCGTTGTTTTCACTCTCCCGACTGTCTCTCCTCTCGCGCTGTTTTCACTCTCCCGACTGTCTCTCCTCTCGCGCTGTTTTCACTCCCCTGGCTGTTTCTCCTCTCGCGCTGTTTTCACTCTCCCGACTGTCTCTCCTCTCGCGTTGTTTTCACTCTCCCGACTGTCTCTCCTCTCGCGCTGTTTTCACTCTCCCGACTGTCTCTCCTCTCGCGTTGTTTTCACTCTCCCGACTGTCTCTCCTCTCGCGCTGTTTTCACTCTCTCGACTGTCTCTCCTCTCACGTTGTTTTCGATATCCCGGCTGTCTCTCCTCTTGCGCTGTTTTCACTCTCCTGGCTCTCTCTATGCTTAGGGTCCCCAATATTTTCTAACTTATTCTGATGATTTTTTCAATTCTGGCAACTCAAAATATCCTTTCTGATGTGAAGGGCCAAGTTATGAGCCCAATTTACCGTCACCTATATTTGATACGCTCCCAATTTTCCATTCCTATCACTGTCCAAGACCAGTTTTAGCCCCATGGGTCAGCGGAATGCAGGATACACCAGAAACCATGTGATTACCTCCAATCCATTTTTCCACTGTGAAATTTAGTCCTTTCAGCACTGTGTGATGTCATTCAGACAACTGATCTGAGTGACCTTGGCCATGTGTATTTCATGCAAGGTCCCCACTCCTGCCAATTTATTTTATTTTTACCGCAAACTTTGCTTGAGGTTTGGGGGAGGGGTGGAGTATGCACAGGGCAGCATTGTTAAAAGTGCATTTCTTGTGTCCCAAATAAAACAACACTACTGCTGGCATGTGGTGCTACTAATAGATGTTTAACTGTTTACCTTGACATCCATGTAGGTGACATTCCCTACATCCGGTGACATGTAGGTCACCAATTTCTAATGCCTTTATTGTACACCCTTTATTTTTAATCATTGCATCATCTGACAAAGTAGTGCATCTCTTTATCTAAATAGTGTGGCTATTTTCTGCTGATGTTTTGTGGAATTATAATAGATTAGAGTTTAAAAAGTCACTGATTGGAAGTGTCTGATCTTTTATTGATACTTAAATCCATTGTATTATTTTGTTCCCTTGTTATTTGACCTAAAACAGTACTTTCGGCATTAATCATTGGCAGTCTGGTCACTGTGTGAACATGCACTTGTGATTTTGAGCATTTAGTCATTGTAGAAAACTATACTTGTTTCTCCATCCCTGAACTGCTGCTGCTTCAGCTTCAGGATCAAGAAATCCATCCTCTTCCTCACTTGCCCTCTCACGTTACTCACTCATAAGGTAGCCATAGCAATAGCTGATGGATTTTGTAATTAAAATTCACCACTGTTATCACAGCCACCTCCTTCCAACCACGGCTTATATTTATATTTCACCTTTTAATGTAATAAAAAACCCCAAGGTGCTTCACTGGAGCATTATAAATTAAAAGTAGACACTGAGTCACGTAAGGAAATATCAGGTCAACATGCCAAGAGGTTAATCAAAAAAAAGTTGGATTTATGGTTTGGCTTAAAGGAGGAAAGTGAGGCTGAGAGGCGGAGCTGTGTTGGGAGGGAATTCCAGAGCTTGGGGCCAAGGCAAGTGGTAGTGTGGTCACCAATGGTGGAGTGGTCACAATCTGGATGCTCAAGAAACCAGAAGTCGACATACACACATATATGTCAGGGGTATTATGTAGATTTTTGTGTGGTGCCTGTTGTTCTGACCAAGACCAGATACCAGTTTATGTTGGGAAACCGGATAAGAAACCCCATGAATCTTTCAATTTGTTAAATTGTGAGGAAAGGAAATTTCACTCCAGCATTGAACAAATGGGGATCTTTCATATTAAAACAACCTTTATTATTAACACAGGA
Source organism: Scyliorhinus torazame (assembly GCF_047496885.1). NCBI lineage: Eukaryota > Metazoa > Chordata > Chondrichthyes > Carcharhiniformes > Scyliorhinidae > Scyliorhinus > Scyliorhinus torazame. The sequence goes on from NC_092721.1 coordinate 101,990,731, forward strand.
TTAAACACATTAACATCACTGAAAAAAGCTTTACAATTAACAGTTAAACAAGTCTTAAAATAAAAGGAACCACTAATTGCTAATTTATGCCTTCTCCATCTCCAATTAAGTAAAGTCCATTACAGGTCAAAAGCCACTTGTAAATAAAGTTAGCAAACACGGGGACACTTGCTGTGTCGAGATTTCCTTTCAGAAATGGAGAGAGAGATCCTTTCAGGACCTGCTGTCCTTGTGAGACTTAAAAAAAAGTCCACAGGCATAGCTGTTTGCTACAGATCTGGCTCCTCCCATTAATTACATCATCTCTTATCCACTTCAATCCCATAGCCTGCTTGCCTAAATCTAAACACAATGTCTCAAATTATTTACCTCCCAGAGAAACCATCCAAAATAGACAATATTCCATTAACCCCATATAGGTAAGCAAGAACATGGTTGGAAGGAATCACTTCTATGACACCCTCATTGCAGCCTTGCAGTCACACAGATTGGCTACCATAACTTAGGTTTTTAAAAAATAATATTACTGCAACAGATATAAATACTGTAACCCAGGCTTTAATAACATTACTGCAACAGATCCATATAAAAAAATTCCTATATTCATCACACTGTGGGGTGTGTTGTACCTAAACCACAGTGTGTCTTTAACCCATATGCGATGGACAAATGACCACAAGTTGTGTTGTACAATAGTATACTTTTATTCACAAACACACAATCGTTAACGTTAGTCAATTACACCCATATGCAAGTTGAACTCTAAGCTAATACACAGAAGAAAGACCTTAACTTCTAAATGGCTGGCAAGTACAGGGCAGATATGGCCTTATCTGGGATCCGTTGTCTGGCAGTGTTGGAAGTCTGTTGCTGGTCATCTTTGTCTTTGGATCTGGTTCTTCTGTCGATGGCATGGATGGTCTTCCTCTTGGCCGGTGAAGAGTCAACAGTTGTTGGATATCGAAAGCTGCAGTCGATCGAGTGAGTGGTGGGCTGCGCATCACCTTTTATCCCCGTGGTTTTTGTGCCCTTTTGGGCGGTCCCTGGTGAATACCCAATCCACGGATCAGGGCTTGATCAGCCTGATCGATACGATCTTGGGGCGGCTCCCTACCGGCCATGGCCGTTGGTGTCCGAGGCACGTGGCCTTCCCAAATAAGGAAAACAGACGCCACCAAGCCTGCCACTTAATGTCAATTTCCATTTTAAGTCCTGGGTGGCCTTTCAATGGCCTTTTTCCTGGGCTGTTAGAAACGTTTGAGCTGCAGCTTTTTGTTTATTTGCAATCTGCTGCTTGTCTATTCTTGTACTTGGCCACTTTTCCCAGCATCCTTTGCGGGACACCCTTTTAAGTGGCCACAGGAGAAATCATTTTGATAATTAGATGAACTAGGGCATGGGCTGAATTGATTTAAAAAACTTGTTGGTCACATATTTATATTTAAATACTGGTGCAATTAGTGGGTGTGATAGGGGAAATGAGTATATCAATTAAGACCAGCAGCACTTTGTTGAATTTTCTTTAAATATCATTACTAGCAGCTACTTCCAGATTCCACTGATCAGTTCACAGCTATGCTTCTGAATAAAGCAAATCTCACAGCTATGTTAGGCCTAGCCTGTAATTCATTTTTATAGCCCTCAAGTTCACCATGTATGATGTCAGCACTGTTAAAGGCTGTTCCTTAACTTTTTTACACAGGCTTTGTTACAGACAAATGTTACATTTTGCATTAATAATTAAATTTATAACAGTTGCCTAATGATTTGTATTTGTTAGTATAACCACTGTACTTTGCCGTTGATTTAATTCACGTTTTGTAAATTAAAAACTTCTTGCTCTATATGTGTATTCGAAAGAAGCATATTTTCATGATGACCAATATTTATTATCCAGTAAATTTTTGTCAATCATGACCCATTGGATATAATGTTCTATCAATATATCATTAACTTGTTGAAACTGACATTGCCCCATCTCAGTCAAAGGCAACAAACACTGTGTCACAGGAGTCATAGACCGGGTCACAGCCCAAGATCAAACTATAAGCAAGTAATCTTGCAGCTAAATATAGTTCAATTCTTGGAAATCATTTTCAATGAGAAGCTGTTGAAACACCTTGATTGCAATGATCTGGTGTTTTCATGTTAATTTATGAATCCCCCAAGTTCATATTCTGGAAAAGGATCATACTGTCTATGGTTAGCAGACAGGCGTTTGTTTTCGTATGATTTGGTACTGCACAATTAGTGAGAAGCTTGCTTTTTGTGGTACGTCTGTAAAGCAGCTGAACCAAATGAATTCCTCATGTTTTAGAAGTGTTTGGTCGTCAGTCCACATTCTGTTATTTTAATCACAGCATGTACACCGAGGTCCTGCAGGGAAGTGTGATTTGCCCTGGCATTGTTCTTATTGTCTTAGCAAACTTAAAAGAATGTGATAACTGTGTCCCTGCATGAATATAATGACAGAATTGCACAATGAGTAACAAAGATGTATCAAATTCTGGGTAAAGCAATTCAAGAGCCCTGAACACTGAACAGGCTAACTATCCACCTCCTAGGAATTACACCATTTCAAGTGCTCACTTTTTGTCAAATCATATTTGCTGTTCCATGGTGGGGCAAACCGTTTTCTGCAGAAACTGGTACATATCTGAACAGTTGTCCTTAAATGCTCATAAAAAGCATAATTAATTGCCTTGACGTTCTAGATTGCTGAAATCTACTCCGAAATGAAAACACATTTAGTGATCCTGGAAAGTTAACTTTATATTTGTGGAATGTCAGATTTTTATACTAATGAAAATTTCATGTTTAAAATCATTTTCATTTTACTGTTTATTTGAATTTTAGCTTGTATTATGACACAGCCACAAATGTATTTCATGATCTAAAGATTTAAAGTATAAGTGAAGGATAGCAAGTATTTTTGACTTCCTGATTGGCTGTGCATAAGAATATTTTATGAAGAACCCGGTAATATTCCAAGGACGGCACAGTGGTTAGTGTAATGATATGTAGACTGACAGGAAACTGGGGGTTAATCAGACCACCCGGCTGTGGCATGACCACTAGAGGGGACTACACAACTCATTATAAGACCAGACACACATTAGACCCTCCCTCTCACTCCGAGCAGGGACTGTAGGATTAGCACCAGAATAGTTTCGATCTCAGGCTGGGTCACCACATGTGGCCTAGATCCCAGTTGTACAGTTAGTCATTATCACTGAGTTACTAGAGTTAGATCAGCAGAGTGCCGAACTCCTTTATCTAGTTGTTGTTACTGAATAAATCCTTTCAACTTACTTCAAGGACTGGAGTGTCTTTCAACGTCGTCTATGGTCAGTAGCAACTTATGTTAATCAAACAGCATAACACAATAGTTAGCACTGTTGTCCCACAGTGCCAGGAACTCGGGTTCAATTCCGGGCTTGACTGTGCGGAGTTTGCATGTTCTCCCTGTGTCTGTGTGGTTTTCCTCCAGGTGCTCCGGTTTTCTGCCACAGTCCAAAGATGTGGAGGTTAGGTGGATTGGCCATAATCAGTTGCAGGATAAGGCGGGGGAGTGGGTCTAGATAGCGTTCTCTTTTGGAAAGTTGATGCAGACTTGATGGGCTGAATGGTCTCCTTCTGCATTGTCGGAATTCTATGATGAAATACGGGGTTATCCCAAAAGCCAGAAGGGTAATTTGGAACACCGGTTCTTGAAAATTCTTTTCAATTTGGTATTATGTGAGAAAAGATATGCAAACCAGGGAGGAATAGTCCAGTCATTTTGTGATCAATTAATAAAAAATATTTATAAACTTAAAAGAAAAACACATGTCAAGAAGCACTATAATACACTGCAGCAGTACACTTTAAAAAAAAAAAAAAAAAAATGTTTTATTAAAGTTTTTCCAATGAGTGTTTTTACATAACAAAAATAGAAATACAGATAGTAATAAAAAATAACAATAAACATAGCCCAAAGCGTACAATGAAACTACTTACACAACAGAATTTTTTGTTTAAAACAGAACAAGGTGGGTTTTGCCTCGATGCCCAACTCACATTATATCAACAGTACCCCCCCCCCCCTTTCTCCCCCCCAGGATGCTGCTGCTGACACTTACTGCTCCCCTGGAAAGTCAAGGAAAGGTTGCCACCATCGGGAGAACCCCATCAAGGACCCTCTCAAGGCGAACTTTATTCGCTCCAGGCTGAGGAACCCCGCCATATCGCTAACCCAGGTCTCCACACCCAGGGGTTTCGAGTCCCTCCACATTAACAGAATCTGTCTCCGCTGAGGCTACCACGGACGCAAAGGCCAGTACCTCGGCCTCTTTCGCTTCCTGCACTCCCGGATCCTCCGCCACCCCAAATATCACTACCGTTGGGCTCGCCTTCACCCGAGAGTCCAAAACCCTAGACATCACCCTCACAAACCCCTGCCGGAATCCTTTAAGCGCCGGGCATGCCCAAAACATATGGGCATGATTCGCCGGACCCCCCGCACACCTCGGGCACCTGTTCTCCACCCCAAAAAATCTACTCATTCTTGCCGCCGTTATATGCGCCCGATGCACCACCTTAAACTAGATTAATCCGAGCCAGGCACATGATGAGGAGTTCACCCTGCCCAGGGCATCGGCCCACAGGCCCTCATCCAGCTCCTCGCCCTGCTCCTCCTCCCACTTATCCTTCAACTCCCCCACTGAGGCTTCCTCTACCTCCTGCAGCTCCTGATATATGTCCGACACCTTCCTCTCCCCTACCCAGACACCACCGTATCCTGGATCCTACGTGGGGGCAGCCGCGGGAATGTCCCCACGTGTTTTCTAAGGAAGTCCCGAACCTGAAGGTACCTGAACGCATTCCCGGGGGTAGGCCGAACCTCACCTCCAATGCCTGCATGCTGGGGAAAGCCCCATCTATAAACAGGTCCCCCATCCTCCTAATATCTGCCCTATACCAGCCTTGGCATTCCCCCATCCAACCTACCCGGAGCAAATCTGTGGTTATCCCGTATCGGGGTCCACACCGAGGCCCCCTCCTCTCCCTGTGTCTCCTCCACTGCCCCCAAATCCTCTGTGCCGCCGTCACCACTGGACTAGTGGTGTATCATGCCGGCGCGAACGGCAGCGGGGCCGTAACAAGTGCCCCTAGACTGGTGTCCCCCCGGCTACGTTCCTCCCCTCCGCGCACCAGCCCCATCCAATCCCCCGAAGTCCTGAGCGCAATGGCCAACGGCTCAATTGCCAGGGCAAACAGCAACGGGGACAGGGGACACCCCTGTCTCGTCCCCCGGTGCAGCCTGAAATATTCCGACCTTAGCCGGTTTGTGGACACACTCGCTACAGGGGCCTGATACAGCAGCTTGACCCACCCTATAAATCCCTCCCCAAATCCAAACCTGCCTAGCGCCTCCCACAGATACTCCCACTCCACCCTGTCAAAGGCCTTCTCCGTGTCCATCGCAGCCACTACCGCAGCCACTACCCCCCCCCCCCCCCCCCCCCCCCCCACTCCCCTCCGAGGGCATCATGATAATATTCAGCAGCCTCCTCACGTTCGCGTTTAGCTGCCTGCCCCTAACAAAACCCGTCTGGTCCTCCCCAATCACTTCCGGGACACAGTCCTCTATTCTGGTGGCCAGAATTTTTGCCAACAGCTTGGCATCCACGTTCAGGAGCGATATCGGCCTGTAGGACCCACACTGAAGCGGAACCTTCTCCTTCTTCAGGATAAGCGACATCAATGTCTACGACATTGTCGGAGGGAGGATCCCTTTCTCCTTTGCCTCATTGAAGGTTCTCATCAGGAGCAGGCTCAGCAGCTCCAAGAACTTCTTATAAAATTCTATGGGGAAGCCGTCCGGGCCCGCGGCCTTGTGTGTATGCCTGCCAGCCCCCTGACTACCTCCTCTAACCCAATCGGGGCCCCCAATCCCTGCACCCGCTCTTCCTCCGCCCTTGGGAACCTCAACCGGTCCATGAATCGCCTCATCCCTTCCCCCTCCCCGGGGGGTTCCGACTCGTATAACCTTCCGTAGAACTCCCTGAAGACTTCATTGACCCTCTCTGGGCTCAGCACCTTGTTGCTTTCCCTAACCCGCACTCCCACAATCTCTCTGGCTGCCTCCCTCCTGCGCAGCTGGTGCACCAGCATCCTACTCACCTTCGCCCCATACTCATAAACTGCCCCCTTCGCTTTCCTCAACTGCACCTCCGCCTTCCGCAAGTTAAACTCCGCCTGTAATTTCCGGCGCTCGTTCAACAGCCCCCCCCCTCTGGTGCCTCCGCGTACCTCCTATCTACCCTGAGTATCTCTCCCACCAGTCTCTCCCTCTCCGCCCTCTCCTTCTCTCTATGGGACCTAATGGAGATTAACTCTCCCCTAATGACCGCCTTCAGAGCCTCCCAAACCACTGCCACCGTCACCTCCTCTGTCATTCGCTCCCACATAATTCTCAATACTCCTCCTTATCCGCCCGCACACCTCTTCGTCCGCCAGCAGCCCCACATCCAGTCGCCAGAGAGGGCGCTGACCCCGTTCCGCCCGCAGTCGCAGGTCCACCCAATGCGGGGCATGGTCCGAGACCGCAATGGCCAAGTATTCTACCCCCTCCACCCTCGGGATTAACGCCCCACTCAACACAACAACACAAAGAAGTCTATTCGCGAATAGACTTTATGGACGTGGGAGAAAAAGGAAAACTCCTTCGTCCTTGGCCGCGTAAACCTCCAGGGGTCCACTCCCCCCATCTAGCCCATGAACTCCCACAAGGCCCTGGCTGCCGCCGGCCTCTTTCCCGTACTGGACTTGGAACGGTCCAAGCTCGGATCCAAGACCGTATTGAAGTCCCCTCCCATAATCAGGTGACTTATCTCCAAGTCCGGGCACGCGCCTCATAAAGTCCGCATCGTCCCAGTTCGGGGCATATATATTCACTAACACCACCCGGGCCCCCTGCAGCTTGCCACTCACCATTATATACCTGCCCCCCTTGTCCGCCACGATGCTCCCCGCCTCAAACGCCACTCGTTTACTGACCAAAATGGCCACTCCTCTGGTCTTTGAGTCTAACCCCGAGTGAAACACCTGTCCCACCCATCCTTTCCTTAGCCTTGTCTGGTCCGCGAGCTTTAAGTGCGTCTCTTGCAACATGGCCACGTCCGCTTTCAACCCCTTCAAATGCGAGAACACGCGGGACAGCTTGACTGGCCCATTCAGGCCCCTCACGTTTCATGTGATCAGCCTGGTCGGGGGGTTAACCACCCCCATCCCGCTGACTAGCCATCTCCCTTTCTCGGCCAACCACGTGCCCCCGTCTCCCTCCTCCAGCTCTTTTCGCCCCCCCCCCCCCCCCCCGGCGGCCCCCCCCCCGCCCGACTCACCATCCATACCCCTCACCTGGCTCCCCTTCAGTCAGCACCCCCCCCCCTTCCCCCTGCCAAGCATCCGCTTGGTTTCCCCCCCCCCCACCATTGTGCTTCCGTGAGTCAGCTCACCCATGCTGACCCCGGCCGCTCCCGCCTCTATATACCAACCCTTAACTTGTTGCCTCCTTCGCCCCCCCTCCCTCCCCCCTCCCTTGCAGGGTAGAGGGACAAGTGCCATCTGGGAACTCGCTGTGCGCCGGACAGCCCGTCCCAGGCGTTTTCTGCCCCTAGCACCGAACACCTGGAAAACAAGCAAAACAAACAATAAAACCCCCAACCAAACTAGGGCAGACATGCCCATTAACTTATGCTTTACCAGCCGTCCTCCCCTCGGTTCCTCCCCACCCGCACATTTCACCCCCATACAACAGTCCTTTAGTTCAGGACCAGCTTCTCCTGCCTGATGAACGACCGCACCTCGTCTGGGGTATCAAAATAGTGGTGCCTGTCCTGGTATGTTACCCACAGTCTCGCCGGGTGCAGGAGCCCAAACTTCACCCCTTTACCGTGGAGGACCGCTTTCGCCCGGTTAAAACCTGCACGCCTCCTCGCCAGCTCAGCTCCCAGGTCCTGGTAAATTCGGATCTCGCCATTCTCCCACTTACTGCTCCGCTCTTTCTTCGCCCACCGCAGGACTCGCTCCCGGTCTGCGAAGCGCTGAAACCGTATCACAATCGCCCTCGGTGGCTCGTTTACCCTCGGCTTTCTGGCGAGAACCCTGTGCGCCCCATCCAGCTCCACGGGCCGCGGGAAGGTCCACGCGCCCATCAGTGTCCCCAGCATTGTGGCCACGTACGTGCTCGCGTCCACCCCCTCCGCTCCTTCAGGAAGGCCCAGGATCCGCAGATTGTGGCTCCGAGATCTGCACTCAAGGTCATCCAGCCTCTCCTGCCATCTCTTATGGAGCGCCTCATGTGCCTCCACTTTCACTGCCAGGACCTCGTCCTAGTTCTCCGCCACCTTCCTCCTCACCTCCTTGATCTCCTTCTCCTGCACCTTCTGGGTCACCACAATTCTCTCCATGGAGGCCAGCACCTCCGTTTTCAGCTCCATGAAGCAGTTTTTAAGGAGCTCCTGCTGTTCTCTGGCCCACTGGGCCCACACCTCCCGATCTTCTCCGGCCGCCATTTTTCCCTCCCGGACCTTCTCGACCTTCTTCCCCGGATTTGCGCGTCTGCTGCTCCACTCCTGGTCCTCTCCATGCACCAGCGGGGGGGGGGGGGCTCTCCCACATCAGTTCCCACGCCAGTCCCTCCTGTTAATTGCTGCCGCCGCTCCTTTTAGCGGCCCAAAACACCGACCCTGGCGGCAGCTGCTGTTCGCGTGACCTAGCAGGTCATGGCCGCTACCGGAAGTCCACTGCAGCAGTACACTTAACTGCACTGATGGCTATACACACAGTAATACATGATGTTCCCCCTTTGTTCCCTACTGCCTATGTTTCCTTAACTGAGACGCCCCTTATTCCCAAACAACATTCAATGTTATGTAAATCCATGCACTAAATCCAGCAGATAATTAACACACACAGGATATTTGTCCACAATTTGTGGAAAAGCGTCTTCAGTTTTAGAGAAGGCATAACCTTCTCGGTTAGAGTTTTTGATTTTACCCGGCTGCCTTTTTGCAATAACTTGTTTTCAGGGGACACTTTCTGAAGCTGTGTGGCTGTGATGGTCGCTACTGCTATTGTGCCTCTTTCTCCAGCTATGGTGCTATAGATATATAATTCTTTCCCTTTCATGTTGCCCACCGTGTGGACCTGGCGATTTAGCATATAAGTGCCAATTCCCTTATTTCTCCACTTTAAAGTGACCTCTTCTATGTACCCCATTGTTTTCTCATAGCTGCATAGGTAAACACTTACTTTTCTATCTGGTATGCTAATTCGTATATCAAAACACCCCTTCTGACAGCTGTCCTTATCAATTCCCCTTTTTGAATTTTATCCATTTCATTTTTTAATCATAATTTTCTCCAATTCTGAACAATTTTAATTAGATTGATGTAAAAAGGCAGGTGAGCAGCCACTAATGCCGCAGGGCAAGACATGCTGATAAGGGCAGCTGTCAGAAACCTTGACTTAGTGACATATTTGAACTAATGCTGGGAAAGGGGAAATTTCCGCCACAAGAGATTGCTAGATCATTGTACGCAGTTTTCTTCAGTGTCAGCGGCAAATGGTTTCTGGGCCAGGCTGAGGAGCTGCTACTCTGACAGAGCAGATGGGGTTGATAGGTATGTGGAACATAGAAAATGTGATTGTGTGGTTGATGACATGGTGTGAGAGCAACAATACTGTCTTCACAAGTAATTGGGAATACATTCCAAGCAGAAAGTACAGGTACTGTAGAAAATGGCTACATCTGGGCCAATTGAAGAATACTTTGGAGTCACAATTGAGAGTCATTTAAACGAGATAGGTGGGTGAAAGACCAAAGAAAAGGTAGGTCCTATATGAGACAGATTGCAGAGTAAGAAGGTAGCCAACTGGATAATTTGAACAAAGCTACCAGAATCACATATAAGAACAAGAGTTTAATAAAAACAGACAGTGGGGAATGGCAGAGGTGGTAAATCTAGAAGATGCAGAGCGGCACAGTGGTTAGCACTGCTGTCTCACAGGGACCCGGGTTCAATTCTGACCTTTGGGTGACTGTTTGTGTGGTGATTGCATTTTCTCCCCGTGTCTGCGTGGGTTTCCTCCGGGTGCTCCGGTTTCCTCTTGCAGGCCAAAGATGTGCAGGTTAGGTGGGTTGGTTATGATAAAATTGCCCTTAGTATCCAATGATGTGTAGGTTAGGTGGGGATACAGGGATAGAGTGGGGTTAGGTGGGGATCCAGTGATAGGGCGGGGACTGGGCCTAGGTAGGGTACTCACAGGGTACCTATAATTGAAAGACCATCGAATCGCATCACTCAAGAAAACAAAATGAATGTAATATTTTTATTCTGGTAATATCAGTGTCATGTGTGGTAATTGGAGTGAGAGACCACAGGAGTACAAGAATCTATAACAACAGCAAGAAGTATTTTGAGATGTTAATGAACCAAAAGGAACTTCAATCAGAATTTTACATAAAGCTATAACAGAAGTGGTTTTGAATTGAGTTATTTTAGTTCAAAAGGGTAAAATACAAGTTGTAAGTCAGGTAAAGATGGGGAAAGTTTACCTTTTTAGAGCTGAAGCGCTAAAGTTGAGAAATAAATTTAATCAATTCTGAGAAAACATTTTTGAAGAGACTGGTTGAGGCAATGGGGAGATCAAATGGAAGGAATGTATTTCAGGAAATACTGAAGCCTATGTGAGGGGATTAGCTGCTTAGACCTCCCAAGAGGATAGCTGGTCAGAAACAGTTGCTGTCAGCATCAGAGGACACCCCAAAAGTAAAAGGGCACTTTGTGGTTAAAAATTACTGGAATTCTGTAAATTTTAAAATTTATAAAGATAGTTGCTAAACAGAAAAGTGGAAGGTTAGCTCCGAGGGTAGTTAAGGTAAAATCTTTTGGAATTACTTTAAAGTACTGTTTATGTGTGAAGCCATTCTTGTGCTAAAGTATATATTTTTTCCTTAATTTCGTAAGAAACATTTACTTCACTATAAAATCATCAGGAGCCTGGGACATTTTGTGATTTCGGAAACGAGCCTCATCATGTACAAACTGCAAAAACTGTTTTGTCAGCGGTTTCACATTACCCTTTGGGATTACCATTGGCTGTGCCATGGAAACTGCTCAACGAAGAGACATTAAAATGCAGATTTCTGGAGGCAGATTTAATCGAGGCATTCAGGCGGGCATTGGATGATTATTTGAATAGAAACAATGTGCAGGGTTACAGGGAAAAGGCAGGAGAATGGTACTAAGTCATCATGCTGATTTGGATAGCCAATGCAGACACGGTGGCCGCCTTCTGCACTGAAACAATTCTGTGATTCCCTGCTGGATCTTGAAACAATGGCTGCCACATACAGACCCACCCAAAACCCCTTGGAAATGCATAATGGGTGAAGTATAACAGGCCATGCGAGGGTCATTAACAGAGAGATGGCAACAAAGTCTTCAGCAGAAGAGACCACCTGAAAGTGCTCTCTCTCTCTTTTAGAAAAGTGTGTGTCACCTGGTTCAAGAATTCAACCATGAGAAATCTACCAGCAAACCAAGATCTTGTAATAATTGTAGCATCTTCTGCACCTGACTGCATTCAAGAAACCAGCCAACCTAAATCGGCCGCTATGTTTAAAATCCATGCCCCAACCACTTAACCCTATATTCTTTTAATTTTTAAAATTCAGTGCTAATTTACTTTATTCCTGATACATGTATCAATGCATGGATGTAACCAGCGTATCCGCATGAAAACAAACACTTCGACCTTTGTTGTGACCAACCGAGGACAGTGAATGGAGGAGACAGTTTTCGATATGATCTGGGTTTTCTTTGTTTCTGCGGTCCATCAGTACACTACTCTAAGGTACCTCAGTATTTCTGTGTGGGGGTCGGTTAGCTCAGTTGTCTTGACGGCTGGTTTGTGATGCGCTGTAACGTCAACAGCGCGGTTCAATTCCCATACCGGCTGAGGTTGTTCATGAAGGCCCCACCTTCTCAGCCTTGCTCCTCGCCTGAGGTGTGGTGACCCTCGGGTTAAATTACCACCAGTCAGCTCTCTCTCTCTCTCTCAGGGGAAAGCAGCCTATGGTCCTCTGGGACTATGGCGACTTCCATTTCATTTTCATTTCCGTGTTTGAAATTGTCGTCATTAACTTCTTCTTTCATTTTTCTTTCTCTGGTTTTTTCATCCTCTTCCCGTAATTGTCCTCAGCATCAAAAATCATTAAGTGACAGCATCCAAGCAACACAATTCCTCATCCATCACTAGCCAACTAGGTGTGTTCGCCACCTGCTGATGTTGTTTGCATTGCTTAAATTATTGCGTTTAAAAAAAACTCACCAATTTCCTACTTGGTTTATGTTGCTTACTTCAAAACATTTGCTGAAACAGATATTTTGGGAGTTCACCAGATGTTAACTTATTGCCTCCATCCTTGTGTTAGGGGTGTTGAGGGGGCTGGTTTAGCACAGTGGGCTAAATCACTGGCTTGTAATGCAGAACACAGCCAGCAGCGTGGGTTCAATTCCTGTACCAGCCTCCCGAACAGGCGCCGGATTGTGGCGACTAGGGGCTTTTCACAGTAACTTCATTGAAGCCTATGAATGGCAAGTGATTATTATTATTATTGTTGAACTGAAATATAGAGCAAACTGTTGTACATTAATCTGTGTTTATTACTTAAGGGCAAAGTGCTAATTAAATAAGCTGACAGAGAACTGTAAATAGGATTGGTTGAAATGAACATTTGATGCAGATTTGTAAATGGTGGCATGTCCAATGTCTGAGTGAAGCATTAGTAAAGGAAGCTTTTCTATCCCTTAGTCTTGTTGAAATGCAGTTCAGCTTACATTTTTGTTACACTGACATTGATGAACAAAGCAACATTATAGGTCTTTTGTAATAAAGAACATTAGTTAAAGGAGGATAAGTACAAGCTTTGTGATATCTCTCATCAGTGAATAAACTCCATCATTACGTTGAAATGCCTGATTGTTGTTAATCGTACAGGCCTATTTATCTTATGGCGGTGACCCAATTTATTTTCCATTATTTGAGTTAAGATGGTGTCAGTCCTGCTTTCTGTCAGATGAACAGTATATTTGAAATTTGTATTGCACTTCTATTTTCAATTCTTATTTGATGCTGTTTATTGACCATCTGTTTTCAGTGAGAAATTAAGATGTGTTTATCCAAAACACGTTTGCTGCAGAGACCATTCAACACTTATCCGGGCACTTATTTAAATAATACAGCACACTAATGTTCTAGTGGGGATTTTGGTTCAGGTATCAGGTTAAAAAGTAAAACAATTCTGAAACAGGAATGCAGCCCACCCACTCCTGGTGTAACAGAGAGGGAGGATGAAGGGCAGGCAACCAATCTGCTCGGAGGAGGCGAGTTGGCCATTCAACCATTTTAATGGGGTCGAGTGCCTTCATTTTAATTGTGATTCTATTTTTAACCCAGGCCTCGAGGAAACCCAGAAGGTGGATGGAGGTGACAAGGAATGAACCTATGAGGTAGAAGCATGGTAACAAGTGGAATGTTACTGACCAGTATTCCAGAGGCCCAGATGACTGGACTGGCGATGGAGTTCTTGTGTGACCATGGCGACTGCTGGGATTCAAATTCACTTATTTAATACATCTGGAATTTTAAAATGCTAGTCTCATTAATAATAATGAAACTACCAAATTATCGTAATAATCTTTCTGGTTCACTAATAATCTGGCATCCTTACCTGATCTAGTTTACATGCGGCTTCACACCCACAGCAATGTGGTTGACTCCTAACTGTCCTCTGAAATAGCCGAGCAAGCCTCTCAGTTGCGCCAAACAGCTGCAGAAAAGTTGAATAAAAATGAAATCGGACAAATCACCCGTCGTCAACTTTAGGGACCTGAAACAACAAGGCACACCCTTTACAGCCGGCCCTGTAAAGTCCTGCTCGTTCTGGGGACTTGCACAAATTGAAAACTGTCCTGCAGACTATTCAAGCAACAACCTGACATACGTCATACTCACTGAATCATGCCTTACAGACAGCGTCCCAGATTCCTTCATCACCGGCTCTTGGTGTGTCCTATCCCGCCATCAGAACAGACCCTTTTTGCTCATTTGTTGCATGTAAGGCCAACATTTGTTACCCTTCTTGAATCACTTTTAATGGTGCAGGTAATTCTTGTGGTGTAGGTAATTTCCGCAATGCTAGCAGTTTGATAATACTCAGTGCGTTGCTAGGCCATTACAGAGGGCAGTTAAAAACCAACCACATTGCAGTGGGTCCAGGCCAGTCCAGGTAGAATGACAGATTTCCTCTCCTCCAGAATATTAGTGAACCACATGGGTTTTTATGATAATCCTGTAGTTTGATTATCATTTTTCTAAGTTTAGAGTACACAATTTTTTCCAATTAAGGGCAATTAAGTGTGGCCAATCCCCCTACCGTACTCATCTTTGGGTTGTGGGGGAGGAAGCCACGCAAACAAGGGGAGAATGTGCAAACTCCACACAGATAGTGACCCAGAGCCGGGATCGAACCTGGGACATCGGTGCCATGAGGCAGCAGGGCTAACCACTGCGCCACCGTGCTACCCCTTGTAGTTTAATTATTGATGAGGCTAGCATTTTAATCAGATTTATTAATTGAATTTAAATTACCTCAGCTGACATGGTGGAAATGGAATTCATATTTCTGGAGCATGAGTCCGGGTCTTTTCTATTACCACTTTCCAGTTCCTCGTCAACACGAGGGGGCAGCATGGTAGCACAAGTGATTAGCACTGTGGCTTCACAACGCCAGGGTCCCAGGTTCGATTTCCTGCTGGGTCACGGTCTGTGCGGAGTCTGCACGTTCTTCCCGTGTCTGCATGGGTTTCCTCCGGGTGCTCCGGTTTCCTCCCACAGTCCAAAGACGTGCAGGTTAGGTGGCTTGGCCATGACAAATTGCCCTTAGTCACCAAAAAGGTTAAGAGGGGTTATTGGCTTGCGGGGATAGGGTGGAAGTGAGGGTTTAAGTGGGTCGGTGCAGGCCTGATGGGCCGAATGGCCTCCCTCTGCACTGTATGTTCTATGTTCTAACACCATCCTGACCTGGAACTGTATTGCTGTTTCTTCACTGTTGCTTGGTCAATGTGCAGGAGCTCCCTTCCTAACAACATTGTGGATGTACCTACACCACATGAATTGCAGTGGTTCAACAATGTGCCCACCAGCACTTCCCTTGGCCAATAAGTGTTGGTCTTGCCAGCATCACTCACACCCTGAGGGAGAGAGAGTATCAAAATAACTGCCGTTAGTGCACAGCCTGTGAGCCAACAGAAGTTTCTTTCCAGGCAAAACATGCTACCAGTAACCCGTGCTCTGTGATTGGGTTTCCGCACTGGCGTGACCTGCTCTCAGTCCACCTCAGCTACGGCCCTTAGCTGCAGGATTTCCCGCCCCCGTAGACAGCCAGCTTGTCAATCAGAATGACTGGATAAGAAATCCACAGAAAAAGATTTTAAATTTGTTCTGCACTTAACTGCTGAACCTTCAGGAAAGACGTACATTCAAAACAGCAACCCTCCCATGCAGAATGTGCCTCTAAGTTAATACCTAGCCCCTGATTTCAGGACAAATTAAAACTAACACGTCAAAACTGCATTATTAATGTTTTTTTAAGTCGAGGATTGAAAAGCTGTATTCATAGTTAATGATTACAGCATTAATTTCAATCATTATCTGTAACTGCATCTTTTATTCCTGTGTGAGTTCAAAATTCAAGTCTGTTGGCTGCATTTTCACAGACTTTTAGAGGAGAGTCTGGGGTCATGTGGGATAGGAATATCCTGGAATAGAACAATGGGGATAGGACAATGGGTTCCAAACGTGGCATGATCCTGCCGTCCTGTCGCTTTCCCTGGAGCAGTTTACGAGTCAAGTGGAAACCCTTGTTGGCTTAGCAGAAAACCAGTTGTGGTAGTTTAAAGGCCCTTTTTAAAATAAATTTAGAGTTTCCATTTAGCATGGCCAATCCACTTTTTTGGGTTGTGGGGCCGAGACCCACGCAAACTCGGGGAGAATGTGCAAACTCCACACAGACAGTGACCCAGAGCCAGGATCAAACCTGGGACCTCGATGCCGTGAGGCAGCAGTGCTAACCACTGCGTCACCGTGCTGTCCTAGTTTAAAGGCCGTTTAACTTGGAATTCCTCTTTTCCAACGTTGCATGGGTTACATACTGCGAGTGTGCAGTGGGAAGATGTTGTAGAGTGGAACTGACATGATCTGAGCAGCATAAAAGGTGGAACCAGCAAGCCTGTGAATGGCTTTGTGCTAATGGGAGCTGTTCCTTCAGCCTAAACTCATTGAGTTTGTTGAGAACAGCAACTTTGTGCAATTTATTGTAAGTGGTTTGAAGATCTGAGGGTCCCTGTGACAGGGGGTCTACATATGCTGAAGCTGGTTGGACCTCTGAGGAATTTCAGCTTCCTCCAGCTCAGCAGCCACTACAAGCAGTAACTCTAGCAGAATCTACTTGTAACTGCACGAACAGAGTGGGTGGACACAGAGCTGCACTAAAGAGGAGGCAATACTCTTAGCAAAGGGCCCACAGGCCAGCTCAGTTCCTGTCACCTCTCTGAGCAGCATTGCTTTGAAAGGCACGTTCTCTCATGGCAGATGATCTGCAGCCTCTTGGAAGATGACTTCTGCACAAGAGGAGCAAGTGGTCACACATCCTCGGTTTTCCTCTCTGTGCCTCCGGGTCCTTCCAGGCCATGTTTGCTGACATGTGGGCTTTCATAATCTGTAACCCACAAGCGCATCATCCAGCTCCTTGTTTTCAAGGCCTCAAACCACAACAACTTTGAGGGGATGAGGCACGGGCCAAATGCAGAAGACTGGGGAAGAAGGAAATATCTCTTAATTATCTTCCTTGGGGGAGAGCCGCGATTAAGCTACCACGATTCACCTGACGCTGAGCCGACGCAGCGGGTGAATTCCGCTGGAGGTCCAAATTGGGTGCCGGGCCGATCTCTAGTCACCTGATTCGCTTCGCTTATTATCTGAATCGGATACTGGTGGCCGTGATCCAGATCAGTCTATTTCAATGTGCCATTAGGCTCATTTAAATACCCATACACCATATGTACCAGGCGCCCAGGAGTCGCTGCGAGACCTCGACAGGGCACCGTTTAGCACTGGTTTCCACAAACATGGACCAGGCGTGATGGCACCTCGAAAGGAGGGTCTTGCAGGCCGTTAGAGACCCCTGAGTAATTGGGAATAGGGCAGGGTGCTACACGGGCACCTTGGCACTGCCAGCGTGGCACCCTGACTGTGCCACACTGACCAGTGCCATCTCTGGTGGGCGTGGATCTTTCTTATTGGACACTGCTGCCCCAATTGCCGTTTTAAAAGAGTGTGCTACATGTTTTAAACTTTGCAATTGAGTTTGTTGGTTCCAGCATGCATTTGAGCCTAAGTAGTAATCTGGGCGCAATTGCTCCACCAGCTGGAGAAATGAATACACTACTTGAAGAAACACTTGCATTTACATAGTGCTTTTCACAACCATTAATGTCACAAAGTGCTTTACAACCATTGCTGTACTTTGGTAGTGTAGCCACTGTTGTAATGTAGGAATATTAATATAACTTTCTGCAGTGGTTATGGTGCAAATTCCCATTTGGCCTCACAGCCATTTTAGAAGTTGTGATTCCTTCAGTACAGTTCCAGATGTAAATTTTAATTGATTTTATATCTGAGACAGTTAGATTTCTGTTAAGCAAAGATATTGGGCGGGATTCTCCGACCCCCCGCCGGGTCGGAGAATTACGGGGGGGGGGGCGGCGTGAATCCCGCCCCGCTGCTCCGATGGCAGCTGTCGTATTCTCTGGCGCTGGTCTTCGGGCGGGGATCACGCCACGCCGGTCGGGGACCGTTGGCAGCGACCCCCCCCCGGCAATTCTCCAAGCCCCGATGGGCCGAGCAGTCGTCGGTTTCTGGCCAGTTCCGCTGGCGTGGATCGGACATGGTCCCACATGGCGGGACCTGGCAGGTAAGTTGGCTGGTGCGGTCCTCTGGAGGGGCGCGGGGGGATCCAGCCCCGGGGGGGGGGGGGCACGGTGGCCTGGCCCGTGATCAATGATCTACGGGTGGGCCTGTGCCGTGGGGGCACTTCTTCCTTCTGCACCGGCCCCTGTAGGGCTCCGCCATGGCCGGCGCAAAGAAGACATCCTCCTGCGCATGCGCCAGAATACGCCGGCCGGTTTGCGCATGCGCTGAACCACGTCGGCGGTTCTGCGCATGCGCTAACCCGCGTAGTCCCTTCGGCGCTGGCTGGTGCGGCGCCAACCCCTCCGCTGTTGGCCCAGCCCTCGGAAGTGCGGAGAATTCCGCAACTTCCGGTCGGCCCGACGCCGGAGTGGTTCGCGCCGTTTGTTTACGCCTGCATCGGCCATCACGCCGATTCGGGAGAATCCCGCCTATTAACAGATATGGGCCAAAGGCAGGTATATCGAGATAGGCCACAGATCAGCCATGACCCCATTGAATGGCAGGACAGGCTCGAGGGACTGAATGGCCTACTCTTGTTCCTTTGGGGAACAGCCCCAGAAATAATATAAATTTGAAGTATTTATAAGAAGCAAGAGTGGAATTGCAAGAGGAGAAATGTTAATTGCAAAATACAATATTTATAACTTCTAATCTTTTTAAATTGTGTTTTAGAGATATTAATTTTGACCATGTAGTGAGCCATTTCCCCCATTTTTTTTGCCTTTGGCATTAGCCTTGACCTCAAATTCTGAGTAATACACAGTCCTTCAGCATTGGGAGTTATTTCCGTCACACATCCTCTGTTGTAGTTTCTTACAAAAATAATTGTGACAATTGAATTTGGAAGAGCTTAATCATGTGAATTTGTAGCTGAAAAAGCATAGTAGTTGAAGACCCTTGGTGAAATATGCCTATGCAGTCTCCAGTACACAAATATATGTATATTCAGTCTTGCATCTTCTCATATTTCCTTTCAGCATGATTTTTGGTATTGCTTTCACACCAACATTTTAACTGAAATTACCTGTGTAAACATTTATCATGGGACTTTCCAATATGCATGTTTAACTATCACAGTGTAGCTGTAGGCTTCCAATCACTGATGAAACGTGCCACTCCCCTTCGTTCATAATAATCATAATCTTTATTAGTGTCACAAGTAGGCTTACATTAACTCTGCGATGAGGTTTGTGCGAAAGTCTCCTCGTCGCCACATTCTGGCGCCTGTTTGGTTACACTGAGGGAGAATTCAGAATGTCCAATTCACCTAACAAGCACGTCTTTCGGGACTTGTGGGAGGAAACTGGAGCATCTGGAGGAAATCCACGCAGACACTGGGAGAATGTGCAGATTCTGCACAGACAGTGGCCCAAGCCGGAAATTGAACCTGGAGTTGTGAAGCCACAGTGCTAACCACTGTGCTACCGTGCTGTCTTTCTCCGAGCTCTACACTCTTTGGCCTTCCATCTTCACCTTTCTTCAGCCTACTTCCAGTTTCACCTAGAGCTCAGTATGCTTCCCACCTGTTTGCCCTTCAATCCTAAACGCTTTTTTACAAGCCAGTTCCTGGCCTTGAAAGTGCAGGGGTAGAATTTCCTTAAAGGGCACCCCATGACTTTGGAAAAGCTCCTTCATTGATCAGTTTTCCTCCACTTACATTCCTCTTCTTCTTAGGCAGTCCCTTGGAGTTGAGGATAACTTTCTTCCACATTAAACATGAGTTGTTAGGTGACTGAGGCGTCTAATGCACAACTTGCCGTGTCTGTCGCAGGTGGGGCAGACAGTGGTTGGAGAAGCAGGTGAATGGGGCGCCGGAGTGGCCACACGCTCCTTACACTGTTGACGCTTGGCTTCAGTTTGCTCTGGGCGAATAAACTTTAAGTTGTTCAGCTCTGACACAGATGCTTTTCCTCCACTTCAGGCGGCCTGAGCGGAAACGCTGATGTTGGTGCGCCTATCCTTCCAATGGATTTTCAGGATCTTGCGCAGGCGGCACTGGTGGAACTTCTCCAGAGTTTTTTTTTTAAATATATTTTATTCAAAAAAAAATTTTCGGCCAAACAAAACAGTACAAAATGTTTTCCCTTTTACAACAATAAAACAATATAAATAATCGTGACCGTTTTTAACAAATAAATAATATATAAACTAAATGGCAACTGCCATAACAAAATATTAACTCTCCCAAATAATAAAGTCAAACAAGCCAATATACATATCCAAGTAAAAATATCCATACAAAAACACCCCTGAGGACCCCCCCCCCCCCCGGGCTGCTGCTGCTACTTTCCCAGTTCCTTTATCGTTCTGCGAGGTAGTCAATGAACGGTTGCCACCGCCTGGTGAACCCTTGAGCCGAACCTCTTAGTGCGAACTTTATCCGTTCCAGTTTTATAAACCCTGCCATGTCGTTTATCCAGGTCTCCACACCCGGGGGTTTAGCTTCCTTCCACATTAACAATATCCTTCGTCGGGCTACTAGGGACGCAAAGGCCAAAACATCAGCCTCTCTCGCCTCCTGCACTCCCGGCTCTTCTGCAACCCCGAATATAGCCAACCCCCAGCTTGGCTCGACCCGGACCCCCACCACCTTCGAAAGCACCTTTGCCACCCCCACCCAGAACCCGTGCAGTGCCGAGCATGACCAAAACATGTTGGTGTGGTTCGCTGGGCTTCTCGCGCATCTCCCACACCTATCCTCTACTCCGAAAAATTTACTGAGCCTTGCTCCGGTCATGTGCGCCCTGTGCAAGACCTTGACTTGTATCAGGCTAAGCCTGGCACACGAGGACTAAGAGTTTACCCTGCGTAGGGCATCTGCCCACAGCCCCTCTTCGATCTCTTCCCCCAGCTCTTCTTCCCATTTTCCCTTCAGCTCATCCACCATGATCTCCCCCTCGTCTCTCATTTCCCTGTATATATCTGATACCCTACCATCCCCCACCCATGTCCCCAAAATCACTCTATCCTGAATCTCCTGCGTCGGGAGCTGCGGATATTCCCTCACCTGTTGCCTCACAAAAGCCCTCAATTGCATATACCGAAATGCATTCCCCTGGGGCAACCCGTATTTTTCCGTCAGCACTCCCAGACTCGCAAACGTCCCGTCTAGGAACAGATCCCTCAGTTGCACAATCCCTGCTCTCTGCCATGTTCTAAATCCCCCATCTATTCTCCCCGGGACAAACCTATGATTATTCCTTATCGGGGACCGCTCCGAGGCACCCGTCATTCCCTTATGCCGTCTCCACTGCCTCCAAATTTTCAGCGTTGCCACCACCACTGGACTTGTGGTGTATTTCTTTGGGGAGAACGGCAACGGCGCCGTCGCCAATGCTTGTAGGCTGGTTCCTTTACAGGACGCCATTTCCAGTCTCTTCCACGCCGCTCCCTCCCCTTCTCCCATCCACTTACACACCATTGAGATATTGGCGGCCCAATAATAATCACTTGAGCTCGGCAGTGCCAGTCCCCCCTATCCCTGCTATGCTGCAAAAAACCCCTCCTCACTCTCGGGGTCGTCCCAGCCCGCACAAAGCTCATAACACTCTTCTCAATTTTTTTGAAAAAAGCCCTCGTAACCATCACCGGGAGGCACTGGAACACAAAAAGAAATCTCGGGAGGACTACCATTTTGACCACCTGCACCCTGCCCACCAGTGACGGGGACACCATGTCCCACCTCTTAAAATCCTTTTCCATCTGTTCCACCAATCGTGTTAAATTAAGCCTATGTAGGGTTCCCCAGTTCCTGGCTACCTGGATCCCTAAGTACCGGAAATCTCTTGTTACCCTCCTCAGCGGTAAATCATCTATTCCCCTGCTCTGCTCCCCCGGATGCACCACAAACAACTCACTCTTCCCCATATTCAATTTGTACCCCGAAAATTCCCCAAACTCCCTGAGTGTCCACATTATCTCAGGCATCCCCTCCACTGGGTCCGCAACATACAGCAATAGATCATCTGCATACAATGATACCCGGTGTTCTTCTCCTCCCCTGAGTACTCCCCTCCATGTCCTAGAGCCCCTCAGTGCTATGGCCAGCGGCTCAATTGCCAATGCAAACAGTAACGGAGACAGGGGACACCCCTGTCTCGTCCCTCTATAAAGACGGAAGTAGTCGGACCTCTGCCTGTTCGTGATCACACTTGCCACCGGGGCCCTATATAGCAGCTGTACCCATCCAATAAACCCCTCCAAAACCAAATCTCTTCAACACTTCCCATAGGTAGTCCCACTCCACTCTGTCAAATGCTTTCTCAGCGTCCATCGCCACCACTATCTCCGCCTCCCCCTCCGGCGGGGGCATCATCATCACCCCTAGCAGCCTCCGTATATTCGTGTTCAGCTGTCTCCCCTTAACGAACCCAGTTTGATCCTCGTGGACCACCCCCGGGACACAATCCTCTATCCTTGTCGCCATCACCTTGGCCAGGAGCTTAGCATCCACGTTCAGGAGGGAAATAGGCCTATAAGACCCGCACTGCAGCGGGTCTTTTTCCTTCTTTAAGAGTAACGATATCGTCGCCTCCGACATAGTCGGGGGCAACTTCCCCCTTTCCCTGGCCTCATTATAGGTTCTCGTCAAAAGCGGGGCCAGTAGGTCCATGTATTTCCTATACAATTCCACTGTGAACCCATCCGGTCCCGGGGCCTTCCTCGCCTGCATGCTCCCAATCCCCTTTACCACCTCCTCCACCTCAATCCGTGCTCCCAGTCCCGCCCCCTCCTGCTCCTCCACCTTCGGGAATTCCAGCCGATCTAGGAAATGCATCATTCCCTCCTTCCCTTCCGGGGGCTGAGCCTTATACAGCCTCTCGTAGAATGCCTTAAACACCCCGTTCACCCTCTCCGCTCCCCGTTCCATCTCACCTTCCTCATCCCTCACCCCACCTATCTCCCTCGCCGCTCCCCTCTTCCTCAGTTGTTGGGCCAGTAACCGGCTCGCCTTCTCTCCATACTCATACTGTACTCCCTGTGCCCTCCTCCACTGTGCTTCTGCCTTGCCCGTGGTCAGCAGGTCAAATTCCATATGTAGCCTTTGTCTTTCCCTGTACAGTCCCTCCTCCGGAGCCTCTGCATATTGCCTGTCTACCCTCAGAAGTTCTCTCAACAGTCGCTCCCTTTCTTTGCTCTCTTGCTTCCCTTTATGGGCCCTTATGGATATCAGTTCCCCTCTGACCACCGCCTTCAGCGCCTCCCAGACAACTCCCACCTGGACCTCTCCGTTATCATTAAGCTCCAGGTACCTTTTGATACACCCCCTCACCCTTAGACATACCCCCTCATCCGCCAACAACCCCATATCCAATCTCCAGAGTGGGTGCTGCTCCTTTTCCTCTCCTACCTCCAGATTTACCCAATGTGGAGCGTGGTCCGAAATGGCTATGGCCATGTACTCCGTCCCTATCACCTTCGGAATCCGTGCCCTTCCCAGGACAAAAAAGTCTATCCGTAAATACACCTTGTGAACATGGGAGAAAAATGAAAACTCCTTACTCCTAGGCCTAATAAATCTCCAGGGGTCTACTCCTCCCATCTGCTCCATGAAGTCCTTAAGCACCTTGGCCGCTGCCGGCCTCCTCCCGGTCTTAGACCTAGACCGGTCCAGCCCTGGATCAAGCACCGTATTGAAGTCTTCCCCCATTACCAGCTTTCCCGCCTCCAGGTCCGGGATACGCCCCAGCATACGCTTCATGAAGTTTACATCATCCCAGTTCGGGGCGTATACGTTCACCAGAACCACCCCCTCCCCTTGCAATCTGCCACTCACCATCACGTATCTACCCCCACTGTCCGCCACTATGGTCTTTGCCTCAAACAGTACCCGTTTCCCCACTAAAATAGCCACCCCCCTATTCTTCGCATCTAAGCCCGAATGGAACACCTGCCCCACCCATCCTTTACGTAGTCTAACCTGATCTGCCAGTTTCCGTTGCGTCTCCTGCAACATGACCACATCTGCCTTTAATTTCTTTAGGTGTGCGAGTACCCGTGCCCTTTTAATCGGCCCATTCAGCCCTCTCACGTTCCACGTGATCAACTGGGTTGGGGGGCTCTTTACCACCCCCCCCCCCCCCCCCCATGTCGACTAGCCATCCCCTTTTCTAACCCAGCTCCTCACCCGGTTCCCACGTACCCGTATATCCCACCGATGGTGCTCTCCCGTCCCGACCACCCCGCCCCATAACAGCTCCCCCTTCCCCTTAGCAGCAGCAACCCAGTTAACTTCCCGCCCCCCTCCGCTAGATCCCTTTCTAGCGTAGTTGCACCCCCCATGTTGCTCCCAGAAGTCAGCAAACTCTGGCTGACCTCAGCTTCCCCCGTTTGTCCTCGGCCCCTCATTGTGCGAGGCCCCCTCCTTCCTGCGTCCCCGTTCCCGCCACAATTACCACAGTGCGGGAGCAAAGCCCGCGTTTCCCACTCGGCCCTGCCCCTGATCGCGCAGTTCCCTTCTCCTTCCCCTTTCCTTCCCACCGGCGCCCACAGTTCCCCATACTCTCTCTTCTCCCCCCCCCCCCGAGGGGAAAAGAGAAAAGTTACAAAATTGAAAAAATTTCCCCCTTCCTTGTCCCACATAATCACCCCACCACTTTATTACAGAAGCTTTTTCTCTCGCCAGACTATTCCAGCTTCTCGTCCACAATGAATGTCCACGCCTCTTCTGCCGTCTCAAAGTAGTGGTGCTTCCCTTGGTGTGTGACCCACAGTCTCGCCGGCTGCAACATTCCAAATTTAACCTTCTTTTTGTGGAGCACCGCCTTGGCCCGGTTGAAACTTGCCCTCTTTCTCGCCACCTCCGCACTCCAATCCTGGTACACGCGGATCACCACGTTCTCCCACCTGCAGCTCCGGGTTTTCTCCGCCCATCTTAGAACCATCTCTCTGTCACTGTAGCGGTGAAACCTCACCACTATGGCTCGAGGTATTTCTCCTGCCTTTGGTCTTCGCTCCAGAACTCGATAAGCTCCTTCCACCTCCAAAGGGCCCGTCGGGGCCTCCGATCCCATTAGCGTGTGAAGCATCGTGCTCACATATGCCCCGACGTCCGCCCCCTCTGTGCCTTCGGGAAGACCCAAGACTCTTAAATTCTTCCTCCTCGAGTTGTTCTCCAGCGCTTCCAACCTCTCCACACCTTTTGTGCTGTGCCTCGTGTGTCTCTGTCCTTACCACCAGGCCCTGTATTTCATCCTCATTCTCCGCAGCCTTTGCCTTCACGACCCGAAGCTCCAACTCCTGGGTCCTCTGCGCCTCCTTTAGCCCTTCAATCGCCTGTAGCATCGGGGCCAACACCTCCTTCTTCAGCTCTTCCACACAGCGCCGCAGGAACTCTTGTTGCTCCGGGCCCCATACCAAACAGCCACCTTCCAACGCCATCTTGCTTCGAGCTTCCCTTCCTTGCCGCTACTCCAGTGGATCCACTGCAATCCGGCCGCTATCCTTTCCTTTATCCATATTTATCCAGGGGGATTCCCTCCTATTTCACCGCACAATGATTTTGGCCGTTAAAAATTGCCGTTGGGGCTCCTAATAAGAGCCCAAAAGTCAGTTTCAACGGGAGGTGCCGAAACGTGCGACTTAGCTGGTCATCGTCGCACCCGGAAGTCCCACTTCTCCAGAGTTTTGAGGTGTCTGCTGTACATAGTCAATGTCTCTGAGCCATATAGGAGGGCGGGTATCACTACTGTTCTGTAGACCATGAGCTTGGTGCCAGGTCTGAGACCCTGTTCTTCAAACACCCTTTCTCAGGCGACCGAAGGCTGCGCTGGCACACTGATGGTGGTGTTGAACCTAGTTATCACTGCCTGCCCTTGTTGACAGTCGGCTCCCAAGGTATGGCCCACATTGTCCAAGGCCTCGCCATGGATTTAGACAACCAAGGTGCAGAGCTGTTCGGTGGGGGAAATGGAATTTAGTGAAGTCCCATCCTCCCTTACACCTTCCTTAGGTGAGGGTGTTGACAATGGTTTGGAGCTTGGCCTCTGAGTGTGCGAGATGCAAGCATCATCTGCACACTTAGTTCAATGACAGAGGATGGGTTGATCTTGGATCTGGCCTGAAGGCGGTGGAGGTGAACAGATTCTGGTTTGTTCTATAGGTTAGCTCCACTCCAGCAGGGAGCTTGCTGAAGGTAAGATGGAGTATTGCAGTAAGGAAGATCGAGAAGAGTGTCAGTGTGATGACACAGCCTTGCTTGACTCCAATCTGAACATATATTGGGTCTGTGATGGATCCGTTGGTCATGATTATGGCATTCATGTCATCGTGGATCTGCCAGACGATGGTAAGAAACCTTTGGGGGCAGCCTAAACAGAGGAGGGTCTAAACAGAGGATCATGCTTCATCATCCCTCAAGGTTAACAGTGTCAAAGGCCTTTATGAAGGCTGTGTACAAGGATTGGTGCCGTTCCCTACATTTCCCACGGTGAAGATCATGTCAGTTGTGCACCATTTGTGGGCAGAATCTCATTGCGACTCTGGGAGGAGTACGTCAGCCACAGGGGGAAGACAATTAAGGAGGACTCTTGCAATTGCCTTCCCTGTGGCTGATAGCAGGGAAATTCCTCTGTTGTTACCGCACTTGGATTTGTCACCTTTCTTGAAGATGGTCACAATTACAGCGACTCTAAGGTCTCCTGGCATGTTCTTCTCCTTCCAGATAAGGGAAATAAGGTCCTATATTCACACCAATTATGCTTCTCCTCCATGTATTAGTGGTGGTGGTGATTTTGCTCCTGATGCCTTGATGTTTAGCTATTCAATGGTCTTTTCTGTCTCATGCCGGGTTGGGGTTGTGCTGTGATGGTGGCGGGTAGCATGCTGCAGGATGGACAGTCGAGGACATTTGTGTTGAGGACAGAGTCTCTATTAAGGAGGTCTTCGAAGTGCCCATTTCAGTGGGTGTTGTCTATCTCTGTTCTTGATGAGTACCTCTCTGTTCTTAACCAGCAGTGGGGTAGGGTCTTTGGTGTATAGATCATCGGTGGTCTTGGCTGCGTTAAAACCCTGAATGTCATGGTTGTTGGCTAACTGCTGGATCACCTGTGCTTTCTCCACCGACCATTTGTTATTTAGGTCATGGTTTTTTTTGCTGGATCTCTGCCTTCAGCTATCTGTAGAGATGTTTTCTTAGCCTCGAGTTGGGTTGCTGTTTCACGTTCAGAAAATTCTTGCATTTACAGTTTACCAGCTCTTTGATCTCGAACCTGTCTTGGTGTTTCCTGGTCGAGTGACCAAGCATCTCTTTGCAGGTGCCGATTATGGAGGCACATCAATTTGGGATTCCAACTTTGACCATGTGCAATGAAGTGGTGAGTGAGTTAAAATCTCGTCCTTGGATCTTTACCTGGGTACGGGCTTTTTAAGTAGAAAGCAGAATTCTGAAGGACATATTCCTTTATTTTTCTCTTTTTTTTTTTTTACACAGCTACTTAAATTGACAGTTGGTTTTTCAGTTGCCTGGTGGAGGGGGCGGGGGGCAGGGGGTCGGGTTAACCTGCGATATTGGACGTAGATCTATGGTGTTTAAATAACATTTGTCGTCCCCAAAATTGTGGCGAGGCCCTTTGGGAACCCTGTGTCCACGCTGGGTAGACCCTTCAGGGAATCCTCCACCCATGTTTATAATTCCCCTGTTTATGTCAAATGTGGGTATTTGAACTCAGCTTAAACAAGCAAATTGGGCGGCACGGTGGCGCAGTGGTTAGCCGTGCTGCTTCACGGCACCAAGGACCCGGATTCGATTCCGGCACCAGGTCACCATCTGTGTGGAGTTTGCACATTCTTCCCATATCTGTGTGGGTCTCACCCACACAATCCAAAGATGTGCAGGGTAGGTGGATTTGCCACACTAAATTGGCCTTTATTTGGATAAATAAATATTTTTTTAAAAGCATGGGCGGGATTCTCCGCAATCGGCGCGATGTCCGCCGACTGGCGCCAAAAACGGCGCGAATCAGTCCGGCATCGCGCCGCCCCAAAGGTGCGGAATTCTCCGCATCTTGAGGGGCCGAGCCCTCACCTTGAGGGGCTAGGCCCGCGCCGGACTGATTTCCGCCCCGCCAGCTGGCGGGAAAGGCCTTTGGTGCCCGCCAGCTGGGGCGGAAATGACTTTGCCGTGCGGCGCGTGCGCGGGAGCGTCAGCGGCCGCTCACGGCATCCCCGCGCATGCGCAATGGAGGGGGTCTCTTCCGCCTCCGCCATAATGTAGACCATGGCGAAGGCGGAAGGAAAAGAGACCGGTGGGCCCCGATCGCGGGCCAGGCCACCGTGGGGGCACCCCCCGGGGCCAGATCGCCCCGCGCCCCTCCCAGGACCCCGGAGCCCACCTGCGCCACCTTGTCCTGCCGGTAAGAGAGGTGGTTTGATTCTCGCCGGCGGGACAGGCATTCCAGCAGCGGGACTTCGGCCCATCGCGGGCCGGAGAATCGCCGGGGGGGGGGGGGCCCGCCAACTGGCGCGGCACGATTCTCACCCCCGGCGAATATCCGGTGCCGGAGAATTCGGCAACCGGCGGGGGCTGGATTCACGCCAGCCCCCGGCGATTCTCCGACATGGCGGGGGTCGGAGAATCCCGCCCCATGTTTTTCATTAAATGATCATTCCTTAAATATGTGGGTAAACACTTGTGGCAATTCATCCTAATGCTAGTGAAACATGGATGTGTTTTGTTACAAAAAATACTTTTGATTGTCAGATTTTTTTTCCATTTTGTGGCTTTCTTTCAACAGCCAAAACCCCCTTGTCTTCTTATCTAATATTCAGCTGTTCCATTTGTGGAAATGAGTCATCGTTACTCTGCAGCATTGTTTTCTGAAATGGAATGCAATCAAGGGTTCCCAAAAACAGATTTTCCAGAAAATAATGGTGGCAAAACCACTTCATTAGTGAACCAATGTTTCTTTTAAGGCTGCATTTCGAATGGGTGGGGGAAAGAACATTGTTTATATTGTCCAGGGAAAGTCATGCTGCTTTACATTCCCCCAAATATTTGTCTTGCAAGCTCAATGCAAATAATACATGGTTCAAGGGCTGCATTTTCCCCACAAGTCTTCGAACTATTTTTGCACATAACATTAGTACGCCTAATAGATTCGCGGAGCCTGCTTCAGAAGTTAGAAAAAAAGTTTTCCTTGAACCATTTTAATAAGTCACATTGTTAAAGGTGCAAATTTTACCACAACCTAGGCACATCCTGCCGTCCCAATATCCTATCTGTGTTGGCCATAAATTTGAAATTGAGGTATGTTGCTTCTGTTTACATCTGTAACTAGGAGATATTTTTTCTTAAGTTCATCTTTTCGGGCGAATGTTTTTCGACAATCATATATGTTCCTATAAATTGCTTGTTTTCAACTTATTTTTGTTTGACTTGAATGGTCCCTGTGAAATGGCTTAGCAAGTCTCTCAGTTCAAGGACAATTAGGGACGGGCAACAAATGCTGGCCTTGTCAGCAACACCTACATCCGATGAAGAAATAAAGAAAAAAATGCCTATGGAAACTCCACAGCTGACTTGATGTGTAAATAAACTACAAACAAAGAACAAAGAACAAAGAAATGTACAGCACAGGAACAGGCCCTTCGGCCCTCCAAGCCCGTGCCGACCATACTGCCCGACTAAACTACAATCTTCTACACTTCCTGGGTCCGTATCCTTCTATTCCCATCCTATTCATATATTTGTCAAGATGCCCCTTAAATGTCCCTATCGTCCCTGCCTCCACTACCTCCTCCGGTAGTGAGTTCCAGGCACCCACTACCCTCTGCGTAAAAAACTTGCCTCGTACATCTACTCTAAACTTTGCCCCTCCCACCTTAAACCTATGCCCCCTAGTAATTGACCCCTCTACCCTGGGGAAAAGCCTCTGACTATCCACTCTGTCTATGCCCCTCATAATTTTGTATACCTCTATCAGGTCGCCCCTCAACCTCCTTCGTTCCAGTGAGAACAAACCGAGTTTATTCAATCGCTCCTCATAGCTTATGCCCTCCATACCAGGCAACATTCTGGTAAATCTCTTCTGCACCCTCTCTAAAGCCTCCACATCCTTCTGGTAGTGTGGCGACCAGAATTGAACACTAGTTTAAAACTCTCTGAACCTTTTCCCCTGATGATGAATTGAATAAAAGCTCTAAGATCTTTGTCTAAAACACAATTCATATTATCTCGCACACAAAAAATATAATTTCTCTGATCTCAACAGAACTGACACAACAATATTTTACAGTGTGGTTATTTAATTCTGAACCTTCAACCTTACTCATAATCTGGTATTCATTTTACCAGCAGTAAAATACTTTTGGCAATGGAGTTTAAATGACTTGTATGGCTCAACTGACTTTGATGGTAATCTATTCCACACCACCAAATTTTGCTTTCGGAACACTATAGGGGTAAGGCTACCATCATTAATGCGTAAATTGGAAAGCACCATCTGGTGACTGCACAAGCACTGTTAAACATGGAAACCAGGGAAGAGCTTTCCTAATTATTCTGCTGCTCTGGAATCTGTGTTGTACTGGTATCTTACTGAGGGTTCAGCACTGAATCACAAGAAACGTGAAATCGCCATGTTTGTCTGAAATAATACACCCAAAAAATAAATAAGCTTGTTCCAGTAAAAGGTAAATTTTAACCAAATGGTATTCCTTAATATCACAAAACATCCTGTCTGGCACTAGAAGTTTTTTTTACAAGTGTGGAGTCTAATTCCTTCATAATTATTGTTGGCAATTTAAAACATAAGTTTAAAAAGAAAACTTAACTCATCTTTTTCTCTTTCCGACCTATCTTTCCCTCTCTTTGTTGTACCTCTGTAACTGACTTGACATTGAATTCTTATAGATACTTATTCGTTCAGATTTTGTGCTGGTCATTATTGAATTTACAATCTGATTATTTAAGGAGACGCAAGCTAAGGAATTGCTTGCCCTGTTCACACAGGTTCCATCTCCCCTGTAGAGAGTGCTGTGTCATTTTTTAGCTTTACCTTTCAGTAGGTTCCAGTACAAAATTACATAGAAATTATGTTGGCAAGTTTAACAAACGACTTGTTGTTTGCGAGCACAGTCTAATGTTTCTGATTGGAGATGTTTTTGTTTTGTTGGAAACCTGTTTATTTTGGACTTCTGGCCTTCAATTCCCTGACCATTTTAAGCAACCTGTATAGATCTGTATTCTTGCTTGCCTATATATAGTTAATGTTTTACTCTGTTATATCCCCTATTACAATCTGCCCAATAAAAAAAAGTTCAGTTCGATGAGTGACTTCTCATAACCTAAGAAGGAGAAAATAAAGACTTTCATTTATGTCGTGTTTTACATGTCGCCATGGATCACCCAAGGAATTTTACATGCAGTGAAATACTTTTGGAAATGCGGTCACTGCAAGAAATGTGACGGCCAAATTGCAAACAGCAAGCTCTCACGGACAGAAATTTATCATGTCCCATAAACTGTTTGATTTTGGGTTAGGGGTAAGTATTGTCCAGAACTCTGGGGAGTGCTCCCCTTTTCTTAATAGCATTTAAGTGTCAGCCTAGATTTTGTACTCCAGTTCTTGGAGTGCAACTTGAAGCAAAAACTTTCTGACTTGAAGACTAGGGTGCTGTCACTGAGACACAAAATAGTTCAAAGTTCCCAGAACAATGCTAACCACAATCTCTTAAGCACTTCAAACTGCATGCTTGTCACAAACCACGCTGACGTTATCTGCAAGGATATCCCAGCTTGGAACACCGATTCGTGAAGGTGTATAGTTTTGTTTTTGGAATTGTGTGAGGAGTTGTGAAACCCCAATGAGAATAAGCAATCCAATCATTGTGTAACAATTATTAAAGATTATTTATTAAGTTAAATAAAAGACAAATACACATGAACAGGACTACACTACTTGAAGATATGTAAGTATATGAACCACTACACACACACACACTTTATGTAGAATGTACCGTTGTTCCAAAATATATCTAAGATTCCTGAACCCCAGCCAAACAACATTTAGATTAAATAGATCTATAAGTTAAATCCAACTCACAATACAGGGCTGATGATCCAAGTCTGGGAAGTGTCTTTTCCTGGTCCAGTGAAGATATTTAAACTCTCTTTACAAAGATTTCTCCACTGTCTTGGCTCTTAAGATTTTGAGACTGTTAGATATAAAACTTGGCCTCCAGGCTGCTAGCTGGAAACTGGCTAGTCTGCTTCTGAGGCTGCTAGCTGGAAACTGGCCTCCCTTGCCTCTGAGGGTCCTGGCAACTATACCTTTGTTCCACTTTGATTCTGCGTTCTGTGTATTTGGCTGCCTGCGCCCCTCAAATTCCTTGACTTTCAAAATTAGTGTGTGTCTGTCTCATTGATCTCCCAAATTGTCTAAATAAATTGCTTCTACTGATAGTGAATTTACACCTGATTCTATTTGCTAATCTCGTTACTGGGAAAGATGCACCTCATCCTGTCTTTTGTAGATTGGCTACTGCTATTGTGAGGCAGATTTCTACCTGTTGCTGGGCATATCGCAGCCTATAATGTTTTGTTGAATTACTACAAATCCATGACAATGCTAAAGTAATTTAAACACAATTTAAGCTGTCATGCAATATTGTTTCTGCACATTATCAAATAGTTGGCTGCAATAACCACAGTAATAAAATAATTTTGCAGCTAACTGATTTTATCCATATAATCAATCTAAGGAATGGTTTATTTAGTCAATAACATTGACCTGACATTGGATCTACCTCCAACTTTCTTTATATTTGCAGATTTTCTGTGACATGTGATGTTTTAGACTATAAAAACTTGATCAGAACTATTGTTAATTGAGGAAATGTCATAGAACTGAAATGTGAACTCCGTTTCTGTCTCCACAGATGTTGCCAGACCTGTTTGGTATTTGCAGAATTGATCTGTTGAAACTGTTTTTGAGCCATTATTATGCAAGGGTTGCAATACTTTTGGACTTGAGTGATGTATTTTATTCAAGTTGTCTTTTTCTAAAAAATATTTTTATTCTCCTTTTTCACATTTTCTCCCAAATTTACACCCACCAACAATAAACAATAATCAGTAACGAATGCAAAGTCAATCCCCATATCAATAACAACAATCCCATCCTTCCACCAAACCCCCAAACATTAGCCCGCATGTTAACATAAACAAATAACAAAAAGGAATCCAGAATCACCCATAGTCACCATTAACACATACAGCCCCCCCCCCCCCAATTGTTCGATGTAATTCAATTCTCAAAAGTGCACAATGAATAATGCCCATGAATTGTAGAACCCCTCCATCCTTCCACTCAGTTCAGATTTGACCTTTTCAAGCATCAAGAATTCCAGCAGGTCCCCCCGCCACGCCAGGGCACAGGGTGGAGAGATTGCTCTCCATCTCAACAGGATCCACCTTCAGGTGATCAACGAGACAAAGGCTACGAGCCCGTTTCCAACCCCAGCTGGTCTGACACCCCGAATATGGGCCCCCGAGGGCCCGGGTCCAGTTTCACGTGCACCACTTTAGAGATTACCCTAAACACCTCCTTCCAGTAATCCTTGAGCTTTGGGCAGGAACAAACATATGAACGTGGTTTGCGCCCCCCCCCCCTTCCCCCGCCCACCAAAGCTCACACACATCTTCTACCCCCTCAAAGAGCTGGCTCATCCTCGCCCTTGTGAGGTGTGCTCTATATACCACCTTCAGCTGTATCAGCCCCAACCTCATTCACCCTCCGGAGCACCTCACACCATACCCCTTCCTCCATACCCTCTCCCAACTCTTCCTTCCACTTTGCTTTGATCCAGCGGTGCCTTCTCCTCTTCCAAAATAGCCCCGTAAACTGCCGACACTGTCCCCTTCTCCAGTTCCCCTGTCGTCAGCACCTCCTCCAGCAATGTGGAGGCCGGCTGCACCAGGAAGCTCTGTATCTCCTTTCTGGCAAAATCTCGAACCTGCAAGTATCTAAATATTTCCCCCTGCTCCAGCTCCTTCAATCCTGCAAACCAACCCCCAAGAAAATTTCGATCCCATTTCCCTGGCTCAAATCTATGGTTCCCCCGAATCGGCATTTGCCTTTACCCTGCCCCCAACCTAAAGTGTTGGCGAAACTGCACCCAAATTTATTCAAGTTGTCTTTGATTGTTTAGCTCCAAATTTATTTTTATGACTTGCGTTTTATTTTGAGACTTGGATGCATAAAAAAGTTGTCAGGGAGGAGGTTGGTAGGAAGTGTATGTCAGAGCTATGGAGGGGAGGGCAGGGGAAGCGTGTAATT
The DNA here is from genome assembly GCF_047496885.1 of Scyliorhinus torazame. Classification (NCBI taxonomy): domain Eukaryota; kingdom Metazoa; phylum Chordata; class Chondrichthyes; order Carcharhiniformes; family Scyliorhinidae; genus Scyliorhinus; species Scyliorhinus torazame. The sequence continues at coordinate 102,025,092 of NC_092721.1, forward strand.
TGGTATTTGAGAGGAGAGCCCTGGACTCTGGATGCATTGGCTTGGAAATGGTGGGAGGTATAGATAGAGCTATGTTGGGGACTGGGAGCATTAGAGAATGAAACCGTTTAGATTGGTAGGAAATGTTTTGGAGTCTGTGAATATGTGGCATTAATGGGATAAGTGTGTTTGGGTGTGGCAGTGGTAGAGGCATTAGAACAGAGACAGCAATGCCTGAGTTAAATCTTGGAAGGGTGAGAACACTGAATTTATTTTTTTAATGTGGCGTAAAAGAAGGAATGGACTAGACACTAGATTATTTTTGTTGCAACAGTAATCTGTTTTCTGAGTTAGATTTAAAGAAGTGCCTTGGTTCAGTGCTTGCACGATTGCCACAGGGTCAGAGACTCGTGGATTCAAGTCTCACTCCAAGGACTTGAGCACATAATATAATAGTGCAGTACTGAACGAGTGCTGCACTGTTAGTGATGCCATCTTTATGATGAGATGTTAAACTAAGATCTTGTCTGTTCCCCGGACGGATATATAAGATCACACAGCACTACTAAAAGAGCGGGGGAGTTCTTCTGGCATCCTGATCAACATTTATTCCTCAGTATGTTTTTAGTTATGTTAATTACATGGTCATTTAACTCCTTGCTATTTGTGGAACTTTAAAAAATATATATATTTATTAAAGTTTTTTAACAACAAAATGTTTCTCCCTTGCAAACAACAACCCCCCCCGTAACAAAACAACAAGAAATCACACTGAGCAAGATATATACATGGCAAAATGGTATATTTACATAGCTTTATACACTGTCTCTCTCCTGCACGTGCCAGTTTCCCCCACCCTTCATGTTATCTCTTGCTCATCCATCCCCCCAAGCAATCCCCCCTTCCCCCCCCCTCCCCCCCTCCCAGGGCGTCCCCCCCCCCCCCCCCCAAGGTTGCTGCTGCTTCTGACCGACCTTCCTCTAACGCTCCGCGAGATAGTCTAGGAACGGTTGCCACCGCCTGTAGAACCCCTGCGCAGACCCTCTCAAGGCAAACTTAATCCTCTCCAGCTTTATGAACCCAGCCATGTTGTTTATCCAGGCCTCCACGCTAGGGGGCTTCGCCTCCTTCCACATTAGCAAGATCCTTCGCCGGGCTACTAGGGACGCAAAGGCCAGAATGCCGGCCTCTTTTGCCTCCTGCACTCCCAGCTCGTCCACTACTCCAAATATTGCTAGCCCCGAGCTTGGCTTGACCCGGACTTTCACCACCTGAGATATTGCTCCCGTCACTCCTCTCCAGAACCCCTCCAGTGCCGGGCATGACCAGAACATATGGACATGGTTCGCCGGGCTCCCTGAGCACCTTCCACATCTGCCCTCTACCCCAAAGAACCTACTCAACCTCGCCCCCGTCAAGTAAGCTCTGTGAACCACCTTAAATTGTATCAGGCTGAGCCTGGCACACGAGGAAGAGGAATTAACCCTACCTAGGGCATCAGCCCACAGACCTTCCTCGATCTCCATCCCCAGCTCCTCCTCCCATTTACCCTTCAACTCTTTTACTAGCGCTTCCCCCTCTTCTTTCATCTCCTGGTGTATTGCCGACACCTTGCCCTCCCCGACCCATACACCTGAGATCACCCTGTCTTGAATTTCTTGTGCCGGGAGCAACGGGAATTCCCTGACCTGTCGCCTCACAAAAGCCCTCACCTGCATATATCTAAAGGCATTTCCCGGGGGTAACTCAAACTTCTCCTCCAGTGCCCCTTGGGTCGCAAATGTCCCGTCAATGAACAGGTCCCCCATTCTTCTAATCCCCGCCCGATGCCAGCTCTGGAACCCCCCGTCCATCTTCCCCGGAACAAACCGGTGGTTACCCCTGATCGGGGACCACACCGAGGCTCCCACTGCACCCCGGTGCCGTCTCCACTGGCCCCAGATCCTTAACGTTGCCACCACCACCGGGCTCGTGGTATACTTTGACGGCGAGAACGGCAGCGGTGCCGTCACCAACGCCCCCAGGCTCGTTCCTTTTACAGGACGCCATCTCCATCCTCTTCCCTGCCGCCCCCTCTCCCTCCATTACCCACTTGCGGATCATCGCCACATTTGCTGCCCAGTAATAGCTCCCTAGGTTTGGCAGCGCCAACCCTTCTCGGTCCCTACTGCGTTCCAGGAACCCTCTCCTTACCCTCGGGGTCTTATTCGCCCACACAAACCCCATAATACTCCTACCTACTCTCTTAAAAAAGGCCTTAGTGATCACGATGGGAAGGCACTGAAACACAAACAGAAACCTCGGAAGGACCACCATTTTGACCGACTGCACTCTACCCGCCAGCGAGAGCGGTAACATGTCCCATCTTTTGAAGTCCTCCTCCATTTGGTCCACCAACCTCGTCAGATTCAGTTTATGTAGGGCCCCCCAACTCCTGGCTATCTGGATCCCCAGATACCGAAAGCTCCCCGCCGCCCTCCTCAGAGGTAGGTCCCCTATCCATCTTTCTTGGTCCCCTGCCTGTAATACAAAGAGCTCACTCTTCCCTACATTGAGCTTATAGCCCGAAAACTCCCCAAACTCCCTTAGAGTCTGCATGACCTCCACCATCCCCTCCATTGGATCCGCCACGTACAGCAACAGGTCATCCGCATATAGCGACACCCGACGCTCTTCTCCCCCTCGGACCACCCCCCTCCATTTATTAGACTCCCTCAATGACATGGCCAAGGGTTCGATCGCCAATGCAAACAACAGGGGGGACAGGGGGCACCCCTGCCTCGTCCCTCGGTACAGTCGAAAGTACTCCGACCTCCGCCGGTTCGTCACGACACTCGCCATCGGGGCTCTGTAAAGGAGCTTAACCCAACTGATAAACCCTCCCCCGAACCCAAACCTACGCAGCACCTCCCAGAGATACTCCCACTCTACTGGTCAAAGGCCTTTTCCGCGTCCATAGCTGCCACTATCTCCGCCTCTCCCTCCTCCAATGGCATCATTATCACGATTAAGAGCCGCCGCACATTAGTATTTAATTGCCTGCCCTTTACGAATCCCGCCTGGTCCTCATGGATCACCCCCGGGACACAGTCCTCAATCCCCGTGGCCAGCACTTTTGCCAACAACTTAGCATCCACATTGAGGAACGAGATCGGCCTGTACGATCCACATCGCAGTGGGCCCTTGTCCTGCTTTAGGATGAAAGAAATTGTCGCTTCCGACATTGTCGGGGACAGGGTCCCCTCTTCTCTTGCCTCATTAAAGGTCCTCACTAGTAGCGGGGCCAACAGGTCTACGTACTTTCTGTAGAACTCCATCGGGAACCCGTCCGGCCCCGGGGCCTTCCCCGCCTGCATACTCCCCAGACCCTTGCTCAGCTCCTCCAACCCAATTGGTGCCCCCAAACCAGCCACCTCTTGCTCCTCCACCCTCGGGAATCTCAGTTGGTCTAAGAATTGTCTCATCCCCTCTTTCCCCGCTGGGGGCTGGGATCTGTACAGCTCTTCATAAAAGGCCTTGAATACCTTGTTTATTTTTGTCGCACTCCAAACCGTGGCTCCCCTTCCATCTTTGATTCCCCCTATTTCCCTCGCTGCCATCCTCTTACGGAGCTGATGTGCCAGCATCCGTCTAGCCTTTTCCCCATACTCGTAGGTCGCCCCCTGCGCCTTCCTCCACTGTGCCTCCGCCTTTCCTGTGGTCACCAGGTCAAACTCCGCCTGGAGCCGTCGTCTTTCCGCAAGTAATCTTTCCTCCGGGGCCTTTCGTATCTCCTGCCCACTCTCAAAATCTCCCCCACTAACCTCTCCCTTTCCATGCCCACTGTCTTCTCCCTATGAGCCCTGATGGAAATTAGCTCTCCCCTGATCACCACCTTCAACGCCTCCCATACCACCCCCACTCGCACCTCCCCGTTGTCGTTGGCCTCAAGTACCTTTCGATACACCCCCTCACCTTTCCACACACCACCTCATCTGCCAGCAATCCCACATCCAGCCGCCACAGCGGGCGTTGGTCCCTCTCCTCTCCCAGCCCCATTTCCACCCAGTGCGGGGGGTGGTCCGAAATGGCTATGGCCGAATACTCCGTCCCCTCCACCCTAGGGATGAGCGCCCTGCCCAGAACAAAAAAATCTATCTGGGAGTAGGCTTTGTGCACATGGGAGAAGAAAGAAAATTCCCTGGCCTCCGGTCTTGCAAACCTCCATGGGTCCACTCCCCCCATCTGATCCATAAACCCCCTAAGCACTTTGGCTGCCGCCGGCCTCTTTCCAGTCCTTGATCTGGAGCGGTCCAGTGCTGGGTCCAGCACTGTATTGAAGTCCCCTCCCATTATCAGGCCTCCTACCTCCAGGTCCGGAATGCGCCCCAACATGTACTTCATGAATCCAGCATCATCCCAGTTCGGGGCGTATACATTTACCAACACCACCCACGTCCCTTGCAACCTACCGCTCACCATCACATATCTCCCTCCATTATCCACTACGAGAGTCTTGGCCTCAAATGACACCCATCCCCTTCTTAACCTGACCTGGTCCGCCACCTTCAGGTGTGTCTCTTGGAGCATAGCCACGTCTGCCTTCAGTCCCTTCAAGTGCGCGAACACTCGAGCCCTCATCACCGGCCCATTCAGGCCCCTCACGTTCCACGTTATCAGCCGGATTGGAGGGGCTCCCCCCACCCCCCGACTAGCCATCTCCTTTTCTGGGCTAGTCCCGTGTCCGCATCTCCCTCACCCTCCAGTCCCCCAGCCGGGGGACCTCCGTCCCAACCACCTCTTCTGTGTCCCATTCCCTTTCGGCCAGTGCAGCAGCAACCCTCCCCCCCCCCCCCCCCCCTCCCCCCTCCCCTCCCCCCCCGCTAGACCCCTGTCTAGCTTTTTTGCTCCCCCCATATCACTCCCGTAAGTCAGCTGACACCTGCTGACCCCGGCTTCCCCCGCCGTCCCTTTGACCTCCCCGTGTGGGAGTCTCCCAATCAATTTGCGTTCCTTTGTTCCCCTTCCCGCCTTTCTTCCCGCGCGCAGGAAAAACCCCACGCTTTCCAAAGCCTGCCCCGCCCCCTCTGGCGCAGCTCCTGTCGCGGCCTTGTCTCTCTCCCCCAGCCCATTTAACATTTCCTGCGCGTGATTGACCCCCTATGTACAACAACCATCACACATCAACCCTCAAACATCCCCCCAACCCTCACAAACCCTCAGTTAGAGTCCAACTTTTCAAAGTAGTAATGTTGGTCCTTGTATGTGACCCACAATCGCGCTGGCTGCAGCATTCCAAATTTCACTCCTTTCCGGTGCAGCACCGCTTTGGCCCGGTTGAAACCCGCTCTCCGCTTTGCAACCTCCGTGCTCCAGTCCGGGTATATTCGGATCTCTGCATTGTCCCACTTACTGCTCCGCTCCTTCTTGGCCCATTTCAGGACCCTCTCTCTGTCCGTGAACCGGTGAAATCTCACCACCATCGCCCTTGGCGGCTCATTTGCCTTGGGCTTCCTCGCCAGCATCCGGTGTGCCCCGTCCAGCTCCAACGACCTCGAAGGGGCCTCCACGCTCATCATCGCCCATCGATCATCGTGCTCGCGTATGCCACGGCATCGGCCCCCTCCACTCCTTCTGGGAGACCCAGGATCCGCAGATTCTTTCTCCTCTACCTGTTCCCCAGGTCTTCGAGTCTTCCCGCCCACCTCTTGTGTAGCGCCTCGTGCCGCTCCACTCTCACCGCCAGGCCCAAGAGCTCGTCTTCATTCTCACTATCTCTTTTCTGTACCTCCTGGATCTTCACCTCATGGGCCTTTTGGGTAATCCCTAGTCCTTCAATTACCGCCAGCATAGGCGCCAGCATCTCCTTGCGCAGCTCCTCGAAGCAGCGCTTGATGAACTCCTGCAGCTCCGGCCCACGCTCCGCTTTGTCTCCGCCCGCCGCCATTTTGTTTTTTTCTTCCCTCGCTTCTCCCGCTGTTCCAATGCCGCTTTTTTGGCCGTTGCACTTCTGGTCCGGTCCATAAAGGTTGGAGGGGGACCTCTCTCTTCACTTCCCCACGGGTTGTCTTCAAAAAAATTCCGTTGGGGCTCCTCCAATGAGCCCGAAAGTCCTCGATAGCTCTGCATAGCCGCAACCGGAAGTCCTGTTTGTGGAACTTTGCTTGCTATGTACAAATCTAATACTACTTTTCATTGCGTAATAGCCATTACACTTTAAAAGTACTTCATTGGCTGTTGTGCTTTGGACTGTCATGAAAGCACTTTAAAAATGCAACTTTTTCTTTGTGCCCTTCCTTCTGTGTAGTTTGTGTCTGCAGAGTATTATCTCCAGATAATTTGAGAATCATCTGATATCACAGGAAGGAGTGCTGGGGCCCATATTTCTAACATGATTTTTCATTGAAGACATTTCACTGAACTATCAAAGGATGTTATTCTGATTAAAAATAGTAAAATATGAGTGTTTTGTGTTCCAGCTTGAAAATGCGGCTTTGTTCCTTGGGACAGCCATAAGTTGGGAGGAAGGGCTGCAGTTCTATTCAGTCACTCCTAAACACGAGCTTGTTGCTTCATAAATATTCCGTATCAAGTTTTCAGCAAATGACTTCCCCCTCAAAATAGATAAGAATAGTTTCCAGGATGAGGATGCTGGAAGTGTGTCATGTCTGTCAGTGAATAAAAGTTGTCCCCAAGTTTTCTGTACTGTAGGTCATGCCTCCACTAGAGTCTCGTTCTGCAAGTAGCAGCAGCTTTTAACCCTACACCCAAAGCCCATTTTCCATAGATGAGCCTTGAGCCACTAATGGAAGACGACAGAGATGGGTGGGTTCCGCAGGGGTGATCCTGATCTTATTCTTCGTAGCAGAGGTCACTAAAAAGCAATGGAGGGCAGAAGCCATGCCTAGTGTTTAATGTTTATTCCCTTTCTTATTCCAGGGCCACCAAGTACTGATGTAACGTTTCTCCTGTCAATCTGTTGGAGATTAACAAACCGCATAGGGCAAGGATCAAATTTGGAATCTCCTTGTCTGTTTGGCTTGGTAACCTTACCACTCAGTTCATCTCCTGTTTGGATGAAGTTGCTATGTTTCCTTGGTTGTGTTTGAACAGCTAAAATATTTCATGAAATTTTGAAAATGCTACAAGTACTAAGACCGCCCTTCTTCCTTGTATATTGTGTAACACTAATACAAACATTTAGCCTTGGAGAAGAATTAAGCTACAGATATTTCCAACTGGTTTCAAAAAGAGGGAAACTTATTGAATAGCGCTGCTGGCTGTGATATTTAGGGTAGTCATTACATTACAGCGCACGCCAAAATTTAGTTTCCATCTGATGCACGATCAATGACCACTAAAGCGAGGTTGTAGTCCAACTGAAGGCTTTAATAAGCTGGATGTTTCCCCCAACAGCTCAGGTACAGAATGAAGGCTCCTGGGGCGGCACGGGCTCTTATACCCCGCCTTGCAGGGCAGAGCTACCATACAGCTTGACCAATAGGAAACATACAATATCTACCAATGGTGTTCCAGCATTACCAGGTACCGTAATACCTCTACACAGACTACCACGCAGTCTCAATGCAAATCCAGTTTACAGCATTCTTTTGCTGCTGGCTATCAACTTTCACAACCAAATGTTTTTACTTGATCAAATAAAAATTAAACCTGGGTCAAACACCTTGTGGCATGGAGAGTGCGGCATTTTCAGTTTACCTGAAATCAGGGACAGCGCTTGTGTTCTTCTCCTGCTTCCAGCACAGCTGCTCACCAGGTAGATTGTGAAAATGTCCTGGAGGCAGGTAGTCATCACCAAACCCCCACCCCCCCCAAGCCCACTGAGGTGGCTATGCCCAGTTTTGTGATCCATAGGAGAGACACCAAGCACAGAATGTTACCCCCCCATTGGCACCGGGCTTCATGGGATGAGACAATATGGCAGATTTCGCGCAGCCATGCAAGCACAATGGGATCATCCGATGGTGGCAAATCCTGCTGTTGGCCGGCCTGAATCCAGTTTGCATCCTGTTAATGCAGTGGTCTCCAATCCCCCCAAAATCACCTATTCTTAGTGTGACACCTGTACTTGCACGCTATCTGTGAGTGCTGTGAAGTCCGGGTTGCATTTTGAGATGGCTAGCCTCATACAGTGCATCACATGGGCATCTGTAAAACTAATGCGATACTTGGACTTGATGGTTTTCATCTGGGAAAAAGGCATCTTACAGAGGTATGTGGAACCAAAGTGCACCTTCACCGTGAGTGAGCAGGCTATCATAAAAGGGGACTTCTTTCTGCCTATAAATCCTCAAAGGTCTTTGTCCCATGACCTAGCTTTCAGCTCTGTCATTTTGCATGGCGATGATCTTGTCAAGTTAAATACACGCTGAAATGTTGCTGTCCATTTGAAGAAAAGGATTTGAGACAAACATAGTGATTTGTTCCATCTTGCCCAACTCCTAAAATCATCTGCTTTTCCAATCTATTCAGGTGGTCACAGAATCTGTTTGGATGGAACCCTTTCTGTTTGACTTGTTGTTGGATTTTCTCCAGATTTGGCAAGTGCTCAGTAATTTTGTTCTTTAACTGAGTGTATCTCAGGCCCAGTTGCAACTTGAACGCATTCACTGCACTGATCATGTGTGACAAATCTTTGTCCCTCCCCTGCAGTTCACGATTCAGCTCATTCAATTTTGCACTTGTGTGTGTACAAAACGGCAAGTCTAGCAACCATGCATCACCTGACACGTAATTTCTTGATTTCAGAAAGGTGACAATTTCAGGGAGCAGATCTAAAAATCTCTGGAGGACTTTCCCTCTACACCTCACACCTGCATGAAGGATTAGTTCACCGTAGGTGGCACCAAGCTCATCGAGTAATGATTGGAATAACCAATGTGGCAGACTCTAGCGTGAATTGAGTTGACAATCTTGACAACAACAATCAGTCAATGGCCTTGCTCGGCAGCATTTGTTGGTGAATAACACAGTGGTAATCAACAAAGGACGGCAATTCAGGATAATTTCGGCAAAGTGCAACAAAGCTTGCATTGACACCCAGCATTGGCAGTGCTCCATCGGTTGTGATTGAAGCCAGTTTCTTGATTGGAATATTTTTCTCAGTCACATACATTTTGAATTTGTTGTAGACAACCTCGCCACTTGTCCTCCTGAGAAGCAAAAAACAGAAAAGTCCTCTTTTGTCTTGAGTATTTGTTTGCGCTCACATGACATTCAATCAGCTGGGCCGTATCCATAAAGTCTACTGATTCTTCAAGCTGCAGTGGGAAACATTCACAGCCTGTTAAGTCTTGGTGTATTTTTCCCATCGCTTTCCTCAGTTGCTTTCCTACTGATTGAACATATCCCTTACTGTGGCAACACACATTCCCGGCTCCCAAGTGCAACTGTAGAAGGTAACCTTTATCACCCAATTATAAAATCCCCCAAATTGACCACCTCTTAATTTTGTTGCCACTCCTCCCATGGATTACTTTCTGCTACACAAGACCCTGGTTGGGTTCTGGTCACCCTCCCGTTAACTTTCTTCCTAATCTCCAGATGTCACAAATGCATTAGGCCTGATGGGGACGATCTAATTCTGTGTTTTCTCCTTCCAGGCATTAGGTTTTCCTTATCCTGCTGACCATTAGCCCCACACTCCTCCTGTAGTACCTGTGTGTGGTATGACTGTTCTGGAGTAAACTACGCAACTATTCCTCCCCTTCTTGGATATCAGTGTCTCAAAATTGAACAACTTTGATTCAAGGGATCGACTTTTCTCACAGGTGTAGTCATCCAGCATAGTCGGTGCACAAATTCATATTTTGGAGTCCTGACACACCTTTATTTAGTTAATGTGCAATTCTTACTATTTACAAAGATGATTTAATACTAAATCATGATGATTTCATTTAATCTCTTGGTCATTTCCTTTGCTTAGTTTCACTGTTTAGCCTTTTTCATCTCTTGAGACCTCAGCTTTGATTTAACCATTATTGTTTACTTAAAGCTGCTCGATAGGGTTTTTACCATTTCACATTATTTATTGATTTCTTATTTATAACTTCATTGGCCCCTTAAGCCATGATAAAGTTAATCATTAAAGTGTAAATAAATAACTGAGCACTTTGCTTTTGTTCCTCAGTAAATGTACTTCCTCCTCTACATCCCATTCCCACCAAATTCTGGTTTAAGTCCTCGCTCCTTTGCCAGTTCCCTCTGCAGTTCTTTGGCTCAAACAAAGTTCAATCTTGCAGGCACAAAGCAGATACAGCTGATCAGTCAGCTTCCCCCTCCCTCCCCCACCACCAACCACACATGATCTGACTAACAGCTGGCCGGTGACCTAGTTATAGTGGGTAATTGTTGGAATTACAAGTCAGTTACGTTAAAAATGAGTTTGATTTTGTCAGAAGAAATTTCATTTCTGTACCTATTTACCTGCATTATCTCCCGTACTCAGCCCTGAATTCTAACACTCACTAAATTCCTGTTTCAGACATCCACTGCCTGCTTTTGATTCCCTTTGCTGTGTGCTTGGCTCAAGCTTGGCTCTTGCTGAAAAACAAAAATATTGTTATCCCATACACATTTATTTATACAAGGTCAATGACTAGTATACATTTTGTTCTTGAATATAGCCAATTTTCCTATGTCCTTCGGATCTGGAGAACAAAGGACTCCATTTTCCAGTGGAACATGCTAAACTAATTCCCTTTTTAAAACACTTTTTCAGCAGTAGTTGCTTTTCTGAAGAAAATAAAACCACTTTGCTAAGAACAAAAGACATTCAATAAGTGTCTGATAAGATCTGTGGTCATTGGGATTTTGCCATGTATTCTTCTTGTATTTGTTCATGGGATCTGGGCATTCCGATTGGGCCAGCATTTATTGCCCATTGAAGAGTCAGCCACATTGCTGTGGATCTGGAGTCACATGTAGGCCAGACCAGGTTAAGGATGATAGATTTTCTTCCTTAAGGAACATTAGTGAACCAGATGGGTTTTACGACAATAGGTTTATGGTCATCATTATACTTTTAATTCCAGATTTTTATTGAATACAAATTTCACCATCTGCCATGGTGGGATTCTAACCCAGAGCATTATCCTGGTCTCTGGATTACTAGTCCAACGACAATACCACTACGACATTGTCTCCCCTAAATTGTACAGTTGTGTCTACACTTGGGCAAATCCAAGGAGTACTAGTAAGCTAAGCTGACTATTGTTGGATTTGCAGATCACAAAGCTGATGGTGATCTGCAGTTAAAGCTGGACTGACTAGTGAGAGGGCAGGATGCTATTAATTGTGAGCCATTGTGTGTTTGAGTGATGCAAAAGCTGAATAGATGGAAGTATGTGGCAGCAATGAGAGGTGTGTACGTGGCCGGTACAGTTCAAAGGTTTGTGTCAGAATGTCAGGAGTGCGTCTCGAGTGTCAGGATGTGTTGCTGGGTGAGTTCATTAAACCTCTTTAGCACTGCTGCCAGATGCAATGATGTTTCGCTGTAGACATTGACTATCACTGCAACATGCTTCCAGTTGCTTTTCAGTGTCTCACTGGAGAGCTTCTTGGCTCCTGCCAGAAACATGGCCTTCTTTCTGGCTTTGACCTCCTAACAAAGTGAGTCCAGGGCAGTATCGCTCAATCTGGGACTCTCCTCCCGTTGCAGAGATTTGGCTTTTCTGTCAGTGCCCAAAAACAATTATCCAGCAGCCTGCAATGTACTGTTGCAATTTTGCTTTTGTAGGGGTTGTGCCTTGGGGGAGATTAACTGGAACATGTACTTTCTACCGAATGCTACTCTTTCCTCCCCACCCCGCGTGCAGAAGGTGCCTGCTCAGAAATGGAAAAGGGGATTTGCATCTTTCCATGTCACAATCGTGAGGAGGAGGTGGGTAGGCCAACTCTCTGAACGGCCCCTGACCCAGACAAGATTTTGTGCCCAACTTCTCCATTTACAGACTCTTTTTAAAGAAAATACTGCTATACCTCTTACTCCCTCTGTTTCAACAATCAAGTAGTCAAGACATTTGAATAAAAGTGGAAACTGATTGATACCTATGCATTTGTTAGCACAACTGTTAGTTTCTGAAAAATTCCAAATATGTTTGTGATGACCAGATGGGCCTGACTGCATATTGTAAAAGATGACCATGTAAAGCTGGTAGAAGAAGAGAAAATGAAGTTTAACTTACAGGTAGCATCCTGAGTTCTGGATTGTTTGATGGAGAAATGGGATTGTTGTGCTAGTGTGTTTGACCATGGCTGGGACATAAACAAACAAAGTGATTTCAATTCTCGTTTTGTTTTAGTTTGGAATTTAATTGTGTGCGTGCAAGGGAAAAATTATTTTTCTATAAAGAAGTTCAGAAGCTTCCCTTTCCAGTTTCCTTCCTTCTTGACCACTATAGCTGTAAATCACTCCCATCCTTCCCTTCATCTGTTTTAAATCACTCCAGATTGGATTCCATTCACTTTCTGATCACCTACCTTACTGCCCTGAATGGTCTCTATTGTCGATTTTGTCATCTTTTAATCATCCTCCTTAGTCAAAATGCCTTTCTGAGCTCTGGCGAAGTATCCAACTAGACTTCGGCTTATGTACTGTGGAAATTTCAACCTGTTGCTTGTTCCGACTCTTGATAGATAGAAGTGTAGATGCTATCCCTTAAAAATACCATAAATACCAGAAAATAAATTCTTAGTTTCTGAAACGCTGTAATTCATATTAAATATGTGGCATGCACAATTTTCCCAATCGCTGATAACTAGTGCCTTTTTTTAACTTTCTCTTTGACTTTTAAATTCCAGCCTGGCTTCACTCCACTCCTCTTCACAATCTACACTCCGCTTCACAATCTACAACTGTATCGTCTCCCAGAACCATAAATCCTCTTTCACTGACTCTTGTCTCTTATCATAGAATCATAGAATTTACAGTGCAGAAGGAGGCCATTCGGCCCATCGAGTCTGCACCAGCTCTTGGAAAGAGCACCCCACCCAAAGTCAACACCTCCACCCCATCCCCATAACCCAGCAACCCCACCCAACACTAAGGGCAATTTTGGACACTAAGAGCAATTTATCATGACCAATCCACCTAACCACATCTTTGGACTGTGGGAGGAAACCGGAGCACCCGGAGGAAACCCACGCACACACTGAGGATGTGCAGACTCCGCACAGACAGTGACCCAAGTCGGAATCGAACCTGGGACCCTGGAGCTATGAAGCAATTGTGCTATCCACAATGCTACCGTGCTGTCATCCTTGTGTATAAAAACTCTCAAACTTGGCATCTAACCGATTTGGATGTTCCAAACATCTGCATTTCCATATCATAGAATAGTAGGGCACAGAAAGAGGCCTTTAATCCCATTGAGCTTTTATTGTTTCTTGAAATGAAATGAAATGAAAATCGCTTATTGTCACAAGTAGGCTTCAAATGAAGTTACTGTGAAAAGCCCCTAGTCGCCATAATTCCGGTGCCTATTCCGGGAGGCTGGTACGGGAATTGAACCTGTGCTGCTGGCCTTGGTCTGCTTTGCAAGCCAGCTATTTAGCCTACTGTGCTAAACCAGCCCCTATACTTTTGAAGGGAAGTCCAGTTAGTACCATTCCCGAGCCGTTTTCCCATATTCTTGTAATTTTGTTTCTCTATCAAATATTTATCCAGTTCCCTTTTGGAAACTATTATTGAATCTGTAACAGGCAGTGCATTCCAATCCTTAACCACTCGTTGGGTAAAAATATGCTTTCTCCTGGTGTCTCTGGTTCTTTAGTCAATTACCGTAAATCTGTGGCCTCTGGTTATCAACTCTTTGGCTACTCGAAACGGTTTCTCGTGGCTTACTCCATCTAAAATCTTCATGATTTTAATATTAAACATGCCTATCAAATCTCGCCATAGCATTCTCTGCTGTAAAGGAAACAACTCCAGCTTCTGTAGTCTCTTAACGTAATTGGAAATCCTCTTTTCTGGAACTATTCTATAAATTACTGTTGCATTTTTCTAAAAATCCTTATCGTCTTTCCGACAGCAACTTAACCAGATCTATTCAATGGTTTTTTATATTCATTCTTTCTAGAATGGTCTTATGCTTTTAGTATTCATGTTTCTCACCATCATGTTGCTGCGAAAGAAAGGAATGAAAGAGATATAGGTTGTCAGAATAAACAGGGCTCCATCAGTCGAGGTCTTCTTAACTTTCTTACATTCTGGAAAATAAGTTAACCTTCATTCTTGTGGAATTGTTAAAACTCCCCCTTCCATTTCTTTGATAAATTACACTGGGCAGAGTAGTGAAGGCTGGGTAGTTTGTTGCAAACAATGGTTTGTTTGAGGTTGCACGGTTGTTTGAAGGCAAGTAGTGGGGATGTGGGGATGACCGTGGCAAGATCGTCAGGAGTTGCATCAATGCCAGATTCATCAGTCGCATTCACAAGACAGCCCTGAACGTCACCCAATCACAACGCAATGCTATCCGCGCTCCCAAGACCAACCGTAACATCAACCAGCAGACAAAGGAGCGCCATACTGAACAGAACGGATTACTGCAAAGAAGTGTACCTACAACTCAACAACCAGGAACACTACAGACAGTTACCCGCAAATCTGACCAAGGAACACACCCGCCAACTCAACAGACTGATCAAGACCTTGGTTCCAGAACTTCAGAGCACCCTACGTGCTCTTATCCCACGTACTCCCTGCGTTGGAGATCTCTACTGCCTCCCGAAAATACACAAGCCAATACACCAGGCCGTCCTCTCGTATCAGGCAATGGGACCCTGTCTGAGAACCTCTCTGGCTATCATCGAGGGCATCTTGAAACCCATTGTACAAGGAACACCCAGCTTCTGTCGCAACACGACGGACTTCCAACAGAAACTCAGCACCCATGGACCAGTTGAACCAGGAACATTCCTCATCACAATGGATGTCTCGGCACTCTACACCAGCATCCCCCATGACGACGGCATTGCTGCAACAGCCTCAGTACTCAACACTGACAACTGCCAATCTCCAGACGCAATTCTGCAACTCATCCGCTTCATTCTGGATCACAACGTCTTCACCTTCGACAACAAGTTCTTCATCCAGACGCACAGAACAGCCATGGGGCCCAAATTCGCACCTCAATATGCCAATATCTTCATGCACAAGTTTGAACAAGACCTCCTCACTGCACAGGACCTTCAACCGACATTATACACCAGATACATCGATGACATTTTTTTCCTTTGGACCTACGGCGAAGAAACGACTACACGGTGACATCAATAAGTTCCATCCCACCATCGGACTCACCATGGACTACTCTCCAAAATCGGTTGCGTTCTTGGACACATTCATCTCCATCAAGGACGGTCACCTCAGCACTTCGCTTTACCGCAAGCCCACGGATCTGCTCAGGCGAGGAGGAGCGTAACGGATATCTACAGACGCTGAAAGATGCTCTCATACGAACGGGATATGACGTTCGACTCATCGATCGACAGTTCCAACGCGCCACAGCAAAGAACCGCACCGACCTCGTCAGAAGACAAACACGGGTCACAGCCGACAGAGTACCCTTCATCATTTAGTACTTCCCCGGAGCGGAGAAACTACAACATCTTCTTCGCAGCTTTCAACATGTCATCGATGAAGATGAACATCTTGCCAAGGTCATCCTCACCCCCCCACTACTTGCCTTCAAACAACCGTGTCATGTTGGGTGCTCTGCTACACAGACGAACCAACACGGTTGCAGATGGTACAACTCTGTTTCATTACTATCAATAACAACATCTGTAAACTGGTTACTGCGGTTCGTTCATTACCCTTTAACCTGTGGACCCAGCCCTAACACTATCTTGGAGAGGCACTCAGCACATGGTGAATGTCTGAGTGGCTTACTGTGAGCTCTGTGCCCTGAGCTGTCTCCTGCTGGACTGAGCAGGAACTGTAGTGTTCCCCGTTTTATAGTTCGTGTGCCCTTGTTTGCGATTGGCTGTGATGTTGCGTGTGTGTTGATTGGTCCGTTGATCTGTCCATTGGTGTGTATGTGTGTTTGCACCATGATGTTTATCTGAATATCATGACAAACCGCGCAACCTCAAACAAATCATTGTTTGCAGCAAACTACCCAGCCTTCAGAACAGCAACCACGACACCACACAACCCTGCCTTGGCAATCTCTGCAAGGCGTGCCAGATCATCGACATGGGTACCACCATTACACGTGAGAACACCACCCACCAGGTACACAAAAGTGTGTGTGACTCGGCCAACGTTGTCTACCTCATACGCTGCAGGAAAGGATGTCTCGAAGCGTGGTACATTGGCGAGACCATGCAGACGCTGCGTCAATCGATGAACGGACATCGCGCGACAATCGCCGGGCAGGAATGTTCCCTGCCAGTCGGGGAACACTTCAGCAGTCAAGGGCATTCAGCCTCTGACCTCCGGGTAAGCCTTCTCCAAGGCGGCCTTCAGGACGGGCGACAACGCAACATCACCGAGCAGAAACTTGTAGCCAAGTTCCGCACACGTGAGTACGGCCTCAACCGGGACCTTGGATTCATGTCGTATTGCATTCATCCCCCACCATCTGGCCTGGGCTTGCGAAATCCTACCAACTGTCCTGGTTTGAGACAATTCGCACCTCCTTATCCTGGGGCTACCCATATCTCTTGATCTGTAAAGACTTAATTACCTGCAAATGCTTGTATTCCAAGCATTGTCTTGCATCTTTGACTTTGTCCATATATGTTTCTGGAACATGCCTCTTCATTCACCTGAGGAAGGAGCAGTGCTCCGAAAGCTAGTGACATCGAAACAAACCTGTTGGACTTTAACCTGGTGTTGTAAGACTTCTTACTATTTCAAACTGGTACTGATATTTATAACAGGTGGATAGCAGAGTTCAGACAGAGCAAGATAATTCAATCCCCTGAATGGGAAGAAAGTATTTTGTGTTAGAGTTCAATTACACTAATTAATAATAATCTAATAATCTTTATTATTGTCAGAAGTAGGCTTACATTAACACTGCAATCAAGTTACTGTGAAAAGCCCCTAGTCGCCACGTTCCAGCGCCTGTTCGGGTAAATAGAGGGAGAATTCCGAATGTCCAATTCACCTAACAAAATGTCTTTCGGGACACGTGGGAGGAAACCGGAGCATCCGGAGGAAACCCACGCAGACACGGGGAGAACATGCAGACTCCACACAGACAGTGACCCAAGAAGAAATCGAACCTGGGACCCTGGCGATGTGAAGCAACAGTGCGAACCACTGTGCTACCATACTGCCTCTGATTAGAAATCAGAGGAGTGGGGTCAGGGTGCCGTGGGGAACAAAATGTGTTAGCATATTGATTTGATTCAACTGGATATATTGTGTTCTGTGAACTAGAATTATGCACTAGATTATTTAGGTCAAGCTTGTTGTTATTTTTCTTAAAAGAGGAAAATTGTATTTTATCTCTCTTCATACCGAAGAGAGAAGGTTTGGTAGAACTCCTGCCAACAACTGTGACCGAATGTTTCCCAAAGGATGGACGTGAGGTCCTTATCTGTTGTTGCAAGACAAGCCAATAAATTCCTTATTTTCAGTCTGAGAAAACAATTGCTTATTAGCACCTAACTATATATCTGTTGTCTCAGGTGCAGTCATTTTTCTTCAAAGCTAACGCCTACATCTAAGTTTAAAAAAACACATTTAAAGCAACTTATTTTCCAAATATCTCCTGCAGAAAATGGTCAAAAGAACATGAAATGTGGCAATCATCTTTGGGGCTATTCTGAAATTTCTCAAAATCATCTGTTCCACAATCGTGATGAGCTGCAAGTCCTACAACAAACTTTGATCATAGTTTCCATCATCAACAAGAGGAAATACATTTAGTCAGAACTAATGGAGAGGAAAAGACCTCTTCAGAAATTAGTTCCAGGATTCACAAAACACGGTTCCTTTCCCAGGAGAGAAAATTCTGATGAGCAGGTTTTTGGCACAAATATTAAACAGCCTTTTCTTATTTCCCCAGCTTACTTTATTTTAAAGCAGACCTATTATTTTTGACAAAATCTACTTCCGTATTTATATCCATTAGTAATCCCCACTTTGTTCTGCACAGGCATCCATTGCTTTCTTGCATCTAGATTATGATGTGTGTTAACCACATTCCCTTAGAGAAATGATGTGCACTGAACAAGAATCCCATAAAACCGATGATCCATAATTAAATTATCTCCCACCTGGACAAATCAAAACATATGTCCGGTCTTTTGACATTAATATGTTCCTTCAGCAAATAATAAAAATGGGAATAAGATTGACAGGAGAAATATAGAAGTTACAATTTACAAGTTTTGCTCAACATATTCCCAACATCAATCATATTTAATATTTCCTGGGTTAGTGGTGAAAAGCCTTTTATTTGTTGCTTGACAAGCTGTTTAAAAAAAACGTCTTCTACATTTTTTTCACCGTGCAGTTGCCATGTGTTATGGTGTCTTCTCTGGACTCGGGCTGTGGCTTGTTTCAAACCATGTGTTTAAAAATGAACTGCCTGGCTACTACACCTTGTTCGGAAGCTTTTCAAAAACCCTTTTTAAATGTTTGCTTACCCTTCCCTTCCTCGATCCTCACTAGGTTCTATGACGCTGCTTTATGATTGGGATTTTCAACGAACATCCATGTGCAATGGTGGAGTTCTTGAACTGCACAGTTGATTTCCTCTCTGCCTCCTAGCCTCCACGTCTGTTATGGAGCCTTTCTGGTGATTTCCAACTGTTTCATCAGAGTCTTCCATTTTGGCATTATTTTTTCAGGTCAGACTGCGATTTTTCAATTTTCATTTTTGGAGATTTTGGAGTCCTTCATCTGCTGCTGCCATGTTATTAGTTGTTGCGACTGTCTGAGGGGGACGAGGATATGAAGCATAGAGTCTGAACAGTAACTATTTATTGTAGAACATAACTGTGTACCGAATATACATGCACTTTTGCCATTTAGATGACGACCAGACTAATACTAATCATGTGACTCCCTTTACATTATCATGTGAGCGGTAGGTAGTATTTCACCAGTCCCACATTAACCCTTTAAGTTCTGAACACCCTAATACTACAGTTAGAAAGCACATTTAAAAAATAAAGTACACCATTCCTTCAGTGTTTGTCTGAAATACCCTCGCTATCTTTTAATGGAGAAAAAGACCCATTTAACATTCTGTTTTCATTTTTCTTGCTTCATACATTGTTGTTGTTTATCTTGTGAAGTAAGCCTGTGACTATTAACCTTTTGACCTCCGTTCTGACCAAATTTGGAGTATTAAACCATAAAATCCAGGAAATGCCATGAAGATAGATTGCAAAGGACTGAAATGTTTACAGTGCTATTGATTTGCTGGCTATGCCACAAAATAT
This sequence comes from Scyliorhinus torazame, assembly GCF_047496885.1. NCBI lineage: Eukaryota > Metazoa > Chordata > Chondrichthyes > Carcharhiniformes > Scyliorhinidae > Scyliorhinus > Scyliorhinus torazame. Next base: position 102,044,478 of record NC_092721.1, read on the forward strand.
GAGGGAGAAAAAGGGCGTTCATTTCAAGTTATAATGATTCAGTGACTTGCCCTGTTTTGGGACAGTGAGACCTGAAAAACTGGTAGAAAACATGGGATATTCAATACAGTCTGGACTTGCTTGTTCCAAAGGGGAGTTTTAGTATTTCAAGAAGATTATGTCTTCCCAGTAACTGAATATCATATCTGTCTGACAACATGCAGAGAAGACCATAAATCGCTCCTTATACTCCGTATGGTCAAAGTCTTGCTGAGCGGTAGACTCTTAATATGACTCACTGTGCCAGAATATATCTTCTCGACCACTGGAGAGATGTTGCTGGACAGTCTCGTTTACAAAGTTTTGATTAGAATAGATTCAAATAAGATGTATGTGCATGCTTTCCCCAGAAGTTGAAACGGAGAGTTAAAAATCAAACATTGTGGGACAAAAGTGACTTGCTTGCTTGTTTCTCCAGTGCAGTTTCTGAGTCTTTGTGTTATCAGGGTCCCTTTGGAGGCAATCTCTGTGCTCATTACAGCACGAAATAGTGTTGCACCCCCAATTATTCATAGAATTATCTTCAGTAAGAATGGTTGAAATAGGTGTTACGCTTGATATTTGGAGAGAAAGTGCTGGAATGGTGGTTTGCAGGGGAAAGCGCCAGGGGTGTGAAGGAGCCACCAAATCTAACGGCAAATCTCATTATTGTGTTCTTTCATTCCTTGCCAGGCAGGCGGCTAGGTTGACAACCTGATAGTCCATGTCAGTGCTTATAACCCACTCTGCCGTCCCTCATATTTTGTTATTTTTAAAGTGACCATCATAAACCTTATTCCCCAAATTCCTGCCTAGGTTCCCCTTAAATGCATCTATACTATACACTTCACCTGCTCCCTGTAGTAGTGAGTTCAACAGAATCACTACTCTTTGGGTGAAGAAATGTATTCTAAATTCCCGATTGGATGTTTTGGTGATTGTTTTATATTGATGGCCTCTAGTCACGCTCTTCCCCATAAGAAGAAACATTCTGTATCCACTCTATCAAAACCTTTCATTAAGCTGACTTTTGTTCCTGAGAAAAGAGACCCAGATGCTCGATCCTTTCCTGGTGCGTATACCCGCGCATTTCTGGTATCACCTTTGTAAATCTCCTCTTTACATCTATTTTGTAATATGGTGACCAGAACTGCATACACTACTAACCGTGGTCTAACCAAGAGCAATACAGATTTAGCATAACTTCCCCACTTTTCAATTCTATTCTTCTGTAAGTAAAACCAAGTGTTTTTTTTATCGCCTTGCTAACCTGTGGTGCAACATGTGGTGATTGATGCATTTGTACTCTGATATTCCTTTGTTCCTCTACCCAACCTAGACTGGCACCTTTCAATTAATTACCTTTCTATTCTTCCAACCAAATGTACTACATTGCATTTCTCTGTGTTGAATTTCATTTGCCAATTATTTGCTTATTCTGCAAGTCTTTTGTTGTAGTCTTCTGCAGTATTTTTTTTAATATAAATTTAGAGTACCCAATTCATTTTTCCAATTAAGGGGCAATTTAGCATGGCCAGTCCACCTACACTGCACATCTTTGGGTTGTGGGGCGAAACCCATGCAAACACGGGAAGAATGTGCAAACTCCACACGGACAGCGACCCAGAGCCGGGATCGAATCTGGGACCTCGGCGCCGTGAGGCAGCAGGGATAACCCACTGCGCCACCGTGCTGCCCTGTCTTTTGCAGTATTGACTCGTTCAGCACCCTCACAATCTGGTGGAATCCACAAACCCTCTTTCTCCTGCCTAAATACTTCCCTTCAGGCATCCATGCCCCCCCCCCCCCACTTCCCCAGCCCACCTGCTGAAGCTGGGAGGAGAGTGACTCTGGCCAATAGAGCTGCTGTTCCCGCAAGGTTGTATCTGTGCATGCAGACTGTGCCAAATCTGGGTTGCGTATGTACAGATGCCAATAATAATTAGACAGGAAACTCTCACCTGCTACCTAGAGCAATCTGGGACAAATGGTGCCCTGGGAAGCTCAAGCCCATGATGCGGGACTTCAAGCCAAATCCCTGGACAATCCTGGTCACCCTGTCTCCAAATTTAAACTTGAACCCTCTCGCTCTCTTTTACCTGTCTTCGGAGGTTAATATCAACCTCACTGCCTTTGCAGATTACGGATATTCTCACTTGTGTGATTTATTTGTTGGGCTAGTGTTACAACATTGTTGTAAATGTGGAGTTTTATTGGAGATGGTCTTGTTTTTACAGGGTATGGCGTTTAGTCTTGAAGAACGATTGCAGCTTGGAATCCATGGCCTGCTCCCACCATGTTTTTTAACCCAAGATGTTCAAGTTCTCCGTGTCCTCAAAAGCTATGAGACCAAAACTAACGACCTTGACAAGTAGGTAATTGTTATAAAAGAATTGTAATTCAACAGATATATGGAAAATGTGTAAAAGGATGATTTCTGTTATTTTCTTTTGTTGGTGATTAAACATTTTGAAGTCAAGGATTGAAAAATGTGATCTATGTCTATGTCTAATATTAACTCCCTCCCTCCCTACCAATTCCTAAATCCACTCCCAGCTAAACACTTGTTTAGCTGAATTGGCCACCATGCTCCTCTCCACCCCGCCCCCAGCCACCACTGCCACCTGCCAAGTTATTTAAAAGAATCACTGTTCGACTTGTAGGCAAGGCACTTTTAACTTTCCTTTGGTGCTGCTGCATGCTGAATGGAATTACTGTTGATTGTGATTGGAGGAAATGACAGAGGTTTCTGCATTCATCGGGCGTGGTGCCTCCTCCACAGGTCCCTGCCCACCACAGATGCCAGTTTGCAGCCAATTCGATTCACTCCACCTGATATCAAGAAATGGTTGAACAAAGAAAATTACAGCACAGGAACAGGCCCTTCGGCCCTCCCAACCTGCACTGATCCAGATCCTTTATCTAAACCTGTCTTCTATTTTCCAAGGATCTACTTCCCTCTGTTCCCCGCCCATTCATATATCTGTCTAGATGCATCTTAAATGATGCTATCATAGAAATAACAGTGCAGAAGGAGGCCATTCGACCCATCGCGTCTGCACCGGCTCTTGGAAAGAGCACCCTACCCAAGGTCAACACCTCCACCCTATCCCCATAACCTAGTAATCCCACCCAACACTAAGGGCAATTTTGGACACGAAGGGCAATTTATCATGGCCAATCCACCTAACCTGCACATCTTTGGACTGTGGGAGTAAACCGGAGCTCCCGGAGGAAACCCATGCACACACGGGGAGGATGTGCAGACTCCGCACAGACAGTGACCGAAGCTGGAATCGAACCTGGGACCCTGGAGCTGTGAAGCAATTGTGCTATCCACAATGCTACCGTGCTGCCTCTACCACCTCCGCTGGCAAAGCGTTCCAGGCACCCACCACCCTCTACGTAAAAAACTTTCCGCGCACCTCTCCCTTAAACTTTCCCCCTTTCACCTTGAAATCGTGACGCCTTGTAATTGACACCCCCACTCTTGGAAAAAGCTTGTTGCTATCCACCCCGTCCATACCCCTCATAATTTTGTAGACCACAATCAAGTCCCCCCTCAACCTCCGTCTTTCCAACGAAAACAATCCTAATCTACTCAACCTTTCTTCATAGCTAGCACCCTCCATACCAGGCAGCATCCTGGTGAACCTCCTCTGCACCCTCTCTTAAGCATCCACATTCTTCTGGTCATGTGGCGACCAGAACTGCACACAGTATTCCAAATGTGGCCTAACCAAAGTCCTATACAACTGTAACGTGACCTGCCGACTCTTGTATTCAATACCCTGTCCGATGAAGGCAAGTATGCTGTATGCCTTCTTGACCACTCTATCGACCTGCATTGCCACCTTCAGGGTACAATGGACCTGAACTCCCAGATCTCTCTGTACATCAATTTTCCTCAGGACTCTTCCATTGACCGTATAGTCCGCTCTTGAATTAGATCTTCCAAAATGCATCTTCTCACATTTGCCTGGATTGAACTCCATCTGCCATTTCTCTGCCCAACTCTCCAATCTATCAATATTTTGTTCTATTCTCTGACAGTCCTCCTTGCTATCTGCAACTCCACCAATCTTAGCATCATCTGCAAACTTGCTAATCAGACCACCTATACCTTCGTCCAGATCATTTATGTACATCACAAACAAGAGTGGTTTGAGCACAGATCCCTGTGGAACACCACTAGTCACCTTTCTCCATTTTGAGACACTCCCTTCCACCACTACTCTCTGTCTCCTGTTGCCCAGCCAGTTCTTTATCCATCTAGCTAGTACACCCTGAACCCCACACAACTTCCCTTTTTCCATCAACCTGCCATGGGAAATTTCATCAAACGCCTTACTGAAGTCCATGTATATGACATCTACAGCCCTTCCCTCATCAATTAACTTTGTCACTTCCTCAAAGAATTCTATTAGGTTTATAAGACATGACCTTCTCTGCACAAAACCATGCTGCCTATCACTGATAAGTCTATTTTCTTCCAATGTGAATAGATCCTATCCCTCAGTATCTTCTCCAACAGTTTGCCTACCACTGACGTCAAGTTCACAGGTCTATAATTCCCTGCTACCCTTCTTAAACAAAGGGACAACATTAGCAATTCTCCATTCCTCCGGGACCTCACCCGTGCTCAAGGATGCTGCAAAGATATCTGTAAGGCCCCAGCTATTTCGTCCCTCACTTCCCTCCGTAACCTGGGATAGATCCCATCCGGACCTGGGGACTTGTCCACCTTAATGCCTTTTAGAATACCCAAAACTTCCCCCTTCTTTATGCTGACTTGACCTAGAGTATTTTAACATCCATCCCTCACCTCAATATCCGTCATGTCCCTCTCCTTGGTGAATACCAATGCAAAGTACTCATTAAGAATTCCCTCTTTTGTCTTTGAGTGGGCCAATCCTTTCTCTAGTGAAGGCACTGGATACTGAAAAGGCTATGGGCCCTGACAATATTCTGATGCCTTGTGCACCAGAATTGCTGTAAAATAGCTTTGTGCCCCGAAGCAAGCTGTTTGGTACAACTGCAACATTGGCATCTACCCGGCAATGTGGAAAATCGCCCAGGTATGCCGTGCACACAGGAAACAGGACAAATCTACCTGGCCGATTACCGCCCCATCAGTCCACTTGTGATCATCAGTAAAGTCTTGGAAGAGGTCATTAAAAGTGCTATCAACGAGCACTTGCTTAGCAACAACCTGCTCACAGACATGCAGAAGTTCTGCCAATGTCACTCAGCTCCTGAACTCCTTACAGCCTTGGTTCAAACATAGACAAAAGAACTGAATTCCAAAGGTGAGGTGAAAGTGGCCGCCCTTGATACCAAGGCAACATTTGATAGAGCATGGCATCAAGGATCCCTAGCAAAACTGGAGTCATTGGCAATACAGGGCAAAGCTCTCCGCTGGCTGGAGCCACATCTAGCATAACGGAAGGTGGTTCTGCCTGTTGGAGGTCAGTCATCTCAGTTCCAGGACATCACTGCAGGAGTTCCTCAGGGTAGTGTCCTAGACCCAACCATTTTAAGTGCTTCATCAATGACCTTGCTTCCATCATAAGGTCAGAAGTGGGGATGTTCACTGATGATTGCACAATGGTGAATGTTCAGCACCATTTGATGACTCAGACACTGAAGATGTCCATGTCCAAATGCAGCAAGACGTGGACAATATACATGCCTGGGCTGTCAAATAACATTCTTGCCACACAAGTGCCAGGCATTGACCATCTCCAAAAAGAGAAAATCTAACCATCGCTCCTTGACATTCAATGGTATTACCATTGCTGAATCCCCCACAATCAACATCCTAGGGGTTACCATTGATCAGAAACTTAACTGGATAAGTCATATTAATACTGTGGCTACCAGGGCAGGTCAAACGCGAGGAATCCTACGGTGAGAAATACCCCCTGACCCCCCCCCCCCCCCCAAAGCCTGTCACCAGCTACAAGGCACAAGTCAGGAGTCTAATGGATTACTCTTCACTTGCCTGGATGAGTGCCGCTCCAACAACACTCAAAACATTTGACACCATCCAGGACAAAGCAGCCCGCTTGATTCAGACCCTTCCACAAACATTCACTCCCTCCAACACCGATCAACAGTGGTAGCCATGTGTACCATCTACAAGATACACTGCAGGAACTCACCAAGGTTTCTTAGACAGCACCTTCCAAACACACAACCATTACCATCTAGAAGGACAAGGAATCCGACGCATGAGACTGCCATCACCTGGAAGCTTCCTTCCAAGTCACACACCGTCCTGATTTGGAAATATATTGCCGGTCCTTCACAGTCACTGGGTAAAAATCCTGAAACTCACTCCCTAACATCACTGTTTTAAAAATAATTTTGAATACCCAATTCTTTTTTCCCCCCAATTAATGGGCAACTTAGCGTGGCCAATCCACCTACTCTGCACATCTTTGGGTTTGTGGTGTTGAGACTCATGCATACGTGGGAGAATGTGCAAACACGAACACCCACGGGGCTGGGATCGAACCCGGGTCCTCGGTGCCGTGAAGCATCAGTGCTCTAACAGCACTGTGGTGGTGTATATCTACTCCACAGAGCAATTGGGAGTAGGCAATAAAAGCTGGCCTAGCCAAGAACTCCCACATACCGTAAAATGAATTTTTAAAAATGAGATCTCCAGCTACATAGCAGGGGGAGGACGATGTTGCCAGCGGTCGTGAAGATAACTGTTGCCCTCAGTTTCTACGACTGTTATCCTTCCAGGTGGGTGCAAGTGACGTTTCCAACACTTCGGTTTTTCTTGGATCACTGCATCAAAGTGACAAAGGCCATGTACAGTAGGCATGGGGAACTTCTTTGCCTTTTGTCTTGCTAGAGAGTATTAGGAGAAGTGATCTTGGGAAGCAGGAATCGCACACACACACACACACACACACACACACACACCCACATTCACTCACCCCACACCCACACAAAGATACACACCCCATCAATGTGCATTTGGTGCGAAGCCATGATGATGTTGTGATGAATGTCCAGTAGCCTGGCAGCATTGACGTGCATTCATCCTGTCAGCCATACCCACCAACCTTTGACGACTGAGACGTTTTGATGGCTTCTGCTTGTGCTGCTCTGGAAGCTGATAGATCATCCATCAGATGCTACATAATTAGCGAGTCCAGGGTGGAGATATTGGTCAACTCAAGCCACCCAATGCCTCAGCGCAGTAGTCATGAGATCCACACCTGTTACTATGCAAGGTGAGCTTGGTTCCATGCAAGCTGGACTGCCACAAATACCATTGTTCAAAAGGGCTTTCAGAATCTTGCAACATTCTGGCAAACTATTAGGGTTGCAGAGGTGCTGTCCCAGGGTGTTGCAGTGGTCCCGTTATGCACAAACCTGCTGTCCTTCCTCAAAATGCAGCATCCATGCTCCCACAACTACCACTTCCCCGGTATCACTGCTGATGCTACTCAACCAACCTATCCAAGCTACTGCTACCCATACAAAGAACGCAAACAGTGACATTTTTAATACAATGATATATATTTGATTGGTACTCTGTCACAAATTTTTACAATGATTTTTTAAATATGTATTTTATTCCAAACGTGTTTAAAATACACAGTCTTTGGCCAATCCTTTGGCTGCCAGCCAACCAATCAAACCAAATCCCTCCGATCTCTCAGGTGCCAGAAAGTCTGAGTTCTTCTGATCAAAATCTAAATCTTCATTGAGTTCCTCACTTCCTCTGTTCGATTTAAAGGGGATATGTCCATTCAATATCCACAGATAATAGAATCCCTACAGTGCAGAAGGAGGCCATTCGGCCTATCGAGTCTGCACCAACCCTTGGAAAGAGCAACTGCTTAGGACAAAGCCCCCACCTTATCCCCGTAACCACACCTAACCCGTTGGACACTAGGGGCCAATTTATCATGGCTAATCCACCTAACCTGCACATCTTTGGGCTGTGAGAGGAAACTGGAGCACCCGGAGGAAACCCACGCAGACACTGGGAGAAAGTACAAATTCCACACAAGACAGTCACCTGAGCCTGTAATTGAACCTGGGTCCCTGACGTTGTGAGGCAGCAGTGCTAAACCACTGTGTTACCATGCAGCCCAAAAATAATAACGACAAAGTAAAATAAATGGGAAATAAGGGAATCAACAGGAAGGGCCCTTACACATCACAATTAGTATACATGTAAATATTGTATATAAATATCAATATGTAACCAGTGTTCTCTTACAACTTCCCAACATGGTGTTCTGGTTGGGTAACAGCACAGTTTCAACTTTAATGCAGCAACAGTGGTGGCACATATTTCTGAATTATAGTGTTGATGGACTATGTTGCTTTAAAAGTTCTTACTAATTTAAAAAAAACGACTGCTCAGGCTGACAACTTTCAGAAAATTAGGATTCCCCTGTAAGTTTTAACACCGCACTTGTATGCCGTCACTGCTCAGTTCACCACCTGGAAAGCAAGCCTGATTGGGGCTAACTGAAGGAGGGGAAAGGGGCTTTTCATGTGGGTTGCTGAACCTGGGGAATAGAGGAGAGGGGAAATTAGAGGCCTAGAACCGGGTTGAGGATCTTGTGGGAATGGTGCGTGGGGTAGAATCAGAGGCTTCCGGGCAGGTTGGAAGAGAAGATGGAATGTAGGGGCAGAAATCGGAGGCCTGGGGAGTGGGGGTGTCTGGAGACCTGGGGAGCATATGTAGTTGGAGGCCTAAAGGAGTGGGTGAGGTCATGGCCTTGTGGGAAGGCTCCAGGGGTGGGTGGTAGAAGATACCTGATCGCATTGCTCGGGCAGGTACACTGAATCCAGAAGACCGATATAAAGGCTCTCATCTCCTAGATCCACCAAGCCCTCGCTTGCGAGTTTCTGCTGGATTCTGAGGCTTGTGAAATATGGCCATCCATAGTTAAAGTTTGAAAGCTGAATGATGAACCTCCTTTTTACAATCAACGAACCAACCTACATCCTTGGAACAAGTTGGCTGCCCACCCATTATTCTGACCTTGGTTAAAACTGCAAGTGGGTGGATTAAAGGCAGTTTGTTTGGGAACCTCATTTTTAAGACTTTAGCAACCCCTCACATCCCCAAAACATGATCCAAACTTTCCTGTTTTTCATGTCAAAATTCTCCGTTACCTGGTTCCTCCTTCACCCCTGCTGCCTGACCTGCTGAGAATTTTAATGCGCTCTATTTTATTTGGATTCCAGTATCTCTGCAGTGTTTTGCTTTTGCTTAATCCTTTTTCTTGTCTGCTCTTCACTGCTGCTACTGTGTGTGTCAGGGACCTCTCAGCAGAAATCACGTTTAGCCCATCAGTTTGTTCAATATTCAAGTATAAATGAATGTATAAACCATTCATTTTAGAAAGATGTACTTGTGTTTCCCCTTTAGGACGTTTAACCGTCAGCAAGGATGTACTTGATTTATTTTCTTAAAACTGGATTTGAAATCTAGTTGGAATAGTCAAATGAATCTCTCTTCTACACTGTAAATTCTATGATAATCTACCAATTCTGATCAGTGAGCTTTTCAATGTTGCCTGTTGAAATCTGCCTCAATATGCTTTCCTCAACAGGTACATTATTCTAATGACTCTGCAGGATCGGAATGAAAAACTTTTCTATAGAATTATTACTTCCAACATTGAAAGATTTATGCCCATTATTTACACTCCGACTGTGGGCCTGGCATGTCAACAGTACGGTCTTGCCTTTAGACGGCCACGGTAAGTTGAGACTTTTCTCTTCCTCTCTTCCATCCCCTGTTCTAAAAAGCCTCTCTTTTGTCACATTGCTTGGGTTGCATTGCAATTTTGTGTCTGAGTGATTATACTTGTTTTTCAAAGTTTTCTCACATCAAGCTGACTATTTAATAACTTCTGAAGTTCAGCTATTACATTTCCCCCCCTAGTTCTCTGATACCTTGATTAAACTGCAATTCTCCATGTTAAGCTTGGGTAATGATTGATCAACAAGCTATTTGGTTATGAAGGGCACTGCAGGCAAGCCCAGTCCTGAATCATCTTTCATCTGATGTCCTGTTCCTACTCTAGTTTAGGCATTGTCACCATTTGCAGCTCTACGGCTGGTCACCTGAGGTCAGCTATTTCTGCACATATTAAACACAAAACTAGTTTTTATGTTGCACTATTTTGATTCTTTTATCCACTAAGTCATCTGAGAAGTAGAATTTAATTTTTTAAATAAATTACAGTGAGATTTACAGTATCTTGCTGTAAACATTGTGGGAACAAAGGTGGCTTTGTTTTCAAACAGTGCTTCACAGTCTCAGTGGCCAAGACACAAATGCCATTTCTGACCTGGCTGGTTCTTCTGGCACCACACCCCCATGAGTAATTCAGGCTTAATGTCAGAGTTACAAGGTCAGTGTAATACCTACATTTGTTCTGACTTGCAGTGTGTGTGTAGTCCTTAGTTGTCAGACTCTATCGGCAAAGGCGCCATCAGATTTATAGAATGGTCAAAGTGACATGGTGCTCCTGTTTTAAGAAAGGTGTCGAAATTAGTTTGTTCATAAATTGACTTACCGCTTGCCTGTGATTGCTGTGTACCTGCCAGTGCAACACAGAATGCACTTTCTCAAAAGAAATGTGCCTGAATTTTTAAGGACTACTGCAACATTTCAGCACAAAAATACATCCTGAAAAGGTGGGCTGCAGAGCTAAAAGAATTCTTCAATCTGTTGTGTTGGTTACTCTGGTTTTAAAACTCAGCCATGATTTTATGATGTGTTAGCAGTAAGTTGGTCCAGCCACTGCACAAATTGTGCACAAAATCTGCAGCATATAATAATAATCTTTATTAGTGCCACAAGCAGGCTTACATTAACACTGCAATGAAGTTACTGTGAAAATTCCCTCGTCGCCACACTGCAGCGCCTGTTCAGGTACAGAGGGAGAATTCGGAATGTCCAAATCACCTAACAAGCACGTCTTTCGGGACTTGTGGAAGGAAACCACGTCCCATTGGTTCTTCAGACCTCCAGTTGTTGAAGTGTGGTAGGAACATTACTTAAACACGTGGAAATCCCTGACATTTTTCCCATTCTCAAGCAGGACAAGCTATTCCATACCCGCCAGGAGCAGAGCAGAACTGGTGGATGAGGTGATGCTCGCATTTTCAGAGCACTCTGGAAGAGGTGATTTTCTGCATTATGGGGCTGGCTGCAATAGAGCCCAATGCATTGCGAGAAAATTAAGGTTGATAGCATGCTTCTGCTTTATTCTTTTTCTAGACTCCCATCTTAACCATCAGGGACGGCTCCAGGGTCCCAGGTTCGATTCCCAGCTTGGGTCACTGTCTGCGCAGAGTCCACATGTTCTCCCCGTGTCTGCGTAGCTTCCCTCCAGGTGCTCCGATTTCCTCCCACAAGTCCCGAAAGACTTGTTACCTGTTAGGTAATTTGGACGTTCTGAATTCTCCCTCGGTGTACCCGAACAGACGCCGGAATGTGGCGACTAGGGGCTTTTCACAGTAACTTCATTGCAGTGTAGATGTAAGCCTACTTGTGACAATTAAGATTATTATTATTATAACCTCATCTTGCTAAATGGCACGATGAACAAGCTGAAGATGGGGTCACCTCCGTCCTCCACCCCAACTTCCGCCTGATTTTCGGCTTTCCGGTAAGAACTGTTGCCTGCCTCACCACAGTAGCCTAAGGAGCAGTGTGTACCATTTACAAGATGCAGCAACTCACCAAGCCTCCATAGACAGCACCTTCCAAACTGTGGACCTCTACCACCTAGAAAGACAAGTGCAGGAGACACATGGAAGTTCCCCTCCAAGCCACACACCATCCCGACTTGGAAAAATATCGCTCGCCCTTCACTGTCGTTGAGTCAAACGCTGGAATTTCCTCTCTAACAGCATTGTGGGTGTACTTACATCAGGTTCTGGTGTACCTGCAGTGGTTCAGAAGGTGGCTCACCACCGCCTTCTTAAGGGCAATTAGGGATGGGAAAAAAATGCGGGCCTAGCCAGCAACACACTCATCCCATTAATGAATAAAATAAAAATGACGAGAACAATACTGCAGCAATGGTGAAGATGCGCATTACTTAACATCACACTCGCAGCCACTAGTTCAGATACTAACAGTCAACAACTGTTAAAGTTTGTGTAGAATTGGGATCTTCACATGTTGAGTCATCGAGTGTAAGTGGGGCTGTAACCAGGCTAGTTCTTGTGCCAACTCCTCAGAAGACAAGTCTGCAGATGGGTTCTGCTGCAGTGCACACGTGTGAGGAATTCATACAGGAGCACACTGATTATGCATACTCGGATGCTTGGTGCAGTGATAGACCTGCCAGATAGCCTGTTGACCCTGCCCAGGAGCATGGAAAGTCCAGCTCCAATCTTGCATGGGGTATTGCGTAAAGCTTAGGCCCATCCTTTTCAACGAACAGAGGTCCTACACCTGCCACCTCCATATGTTATTGCAGCCTTCGTGTTGACGGGTCACCAAATCCTCTGCTATACCTGTGAGGATGCAGCAACATTTCCTGCTAAATCTAGCAACTCACCATAGCAGACACACAACATGCCACAGTTCTTCCATAAACTTAACAAAGCAGAAGTTACTCGGTCACCTTGTCTGAAACTTGGATGGCTGGTCCATTAACTAGTCCCAGGATTGGGGTCTGCAAGAGGGGACTGTTAAAGGTCACCATTACTTCCTTGCTTTCAAACTATGCCTCTATTTATAAAGCCCAGGATCCCAAATGCTTCTTTAACCACTTTCTCAATCTGACCTGCCACCTTTAATGATTTATGCACTTGTATATCTGCATTTCTGTGTTCCTACATCCGGATTAGAATTGTATCCATTAGTTCATATTGCCCTTTCAGTCCAAGGATGTGCAGATTAGGTGGATTGGCCATGCTAAATTGCCCCTTCGTGTCCAAAGGTTAGGAGAGGTTGCAGTGATAGGGCAGGGGAGTGGGCCTAGGTCTGGTGCTTTTTCGTAGGGTCGGTGCAGATGTGATGGGCCAAATGGCCTCCCCTACTGTTGGGATTCTATGATTCTTGGCAAAATATATCACTCTGTATTTCTTTGCATTAAATTTGATCTGCCACCAGTTCACCCATTCCACCAACTTTTCTATGTCCTCTTGAAGTCTATCATTATCTTTTTCACAGTTTACTATTCTTCCAAGTTATGTGCCTTCTGCATGTTTTGAAATTGTGGTCTGTACACCCAAGTCCATGTCATTAATATATATCAACAAAAGCAATCGTCCTAATACCAACTCCTGGTGAACTCCATTCGCAACCTTCCTCCAGTCTGTAAAATAACTGTTCACCACTACCTGTCTCCTGTCACTCAGAGTATCTGTGCTCTTACTGTCCCTTTTATTCCATGGTTGGCCTTCTAATAGTTCCTTTGCATCAAAATACAGCTCATCCACTATGGCAGTTACCACCTCTTTAACTGTAACTTGGGCAACATCTTTTTCCTTGGTAAAGGGAGGTGCAAAATACTAATTTAAAACCTCAGCCATGCCACCTGCCTTGATATGGTAAGTCATCTCTTGGATTCCTAATCGGCCCAACTCTTTTACCACCTTTTACTATATATATATATATATATATATATATATATATATTTCTGCTTGGAGAAGACTTTTGAATTCTCTTTAATGTTAGCCACAGTCTCTACTCATACTCTCTCTTTTTGTTTTTACTTCCCCTTTGAATCTTATGTACTCAGCTTGGTTCTCACCTATATAGTCTACCTGACATCTATTATTTTCATCCTTTTTCTACATCATCTTACTCTGTCTCTTTTGTTATGCGGTGATCTCTGACTCGCGGTGGACTTTCCCACGATGGAGGTGGCTTGCCATCAGCTACCACTGGGCTCTTCTGGTCCCATCGAAGTCGCTGGCAATCTACATTCCTCACTGGCTCTGGTGGGGCTGGAAGTTCCTGCTCATGGGAAGGGCTGGTGAATTCCGCCCTATGTCCCATTGTTCACCAAGGTTCCAGGTATCCTGCTCGTGGAAATTTGGGGAACTGTGTTTTTCTGTTTTTCTTTTGCGCTTCAAAGCAAAGACACTGAATATTTATTCATTTGGATCACATGTCTTTTCTTTCAGATGTCTGTGGTTCATGACTAAATTCTGTCCCTTTTTCAACTTCTAAAGGTTTTTTGTATTTGAACATTTTGCATACGCAACCAAGTATGGGTGAATGGCAGATTAAAATGTAACAATGCGACATTATTGCCTGGCAACAGTGCAGAGCGCAGTTATTCAAGTATTTAGAGTTTAGTGGGGTCTTTATCTATGTGAGTATTGTGCAGATGCCAAGGTGCATGACTTGAGCAGCCCTATTGTCCTTTATAATTCAGTACTTAATTTGTGTAAGTGCCAAGCCAGCAGCATGTAGAATACCTTGACCATGATTTTTTTCCACTTTTAAAATAGTTATTGCTTGTTTATTCAAACTATAAATATTATCCGTTCCCATTTCAAAATACTTGGGCTATATCTCAAAGCATTTGCAAATGGACTTTCAGAAGTCATGTACTGGTTCCCGAAGTTTAGTCATTTATTGCCATAGCAATTCCCAGTCTTACACCGATTTGTAGTACAAATTTGTAATACGTGTTTTACTGTGCTTTGAATGACTCACTGCTAAGTCTCACCTTTGTATGTAACAGTTTTGAATAATTCACATTTGAATTAAAGTATTCACCTTAAAAATATCTCTGGGAAGGTGATGTAGATTAAAAAAAGGTATGAGAAGTGGGGAGTGAGGATAGGATCTGCAGAGATCAGGATTATTACGGGCTGGAACAAAACTAGTTTACCTTAACTTTGATTTTGATAAAAGATTAGGCAGAGTTCATTACGAGTTCAGGAGCCAAGGCTTCATTTAAAAAAAAAAACTGCGTCAGAGGTATTTGAAATGTTTGTCAAAAACTAAACATTGAAAAAGACATGCCCGAGGTTATCCAAAACTCTGCAGTTCATCTCTCAACTTGCACCAAATCCTGTTAACCTATCACCCCCGTGCTCACTAGCTTACATTGGCTCACGGTCAAACAATGCATTGATTTTAAAATTCACATCCTAGTTTTCAAATCCCTCAGTGGCCTTGTCCCTCCCTACCTCTGTAATTTCCTCCAGCCCCACAACCCTCTGAGGTATTTGCTGTCATCTAATTTTGGACTCTTAACTCTGCACCATTGGTGGTTGTGCTGTCTTTTGCCTCGGCACTAAACTCTGGAGTTTTCTCACTGCACCTTTTTGCCTCTCTACCTCACTTCCCTCCTATAAGGCCAGTCCTTGACCAACATTTTGATTTTCTGACTTAATATCTCCTTATGTGGTTCAGTGTCATTTTGTTTTGCAATGCTCCCGTGAAACACCCTTGGACATTTTATTACATTAAAGATGCTATATAAATATAAGTTGTTGATTTGTGAGCCTGGTGTTGTTTATGTAAGAAACTGTAAGAGAACGTGTATCATGTGCAACCAAAGAGAAAATGCTGGGAAATCTCAGCAGGTCGGCCAGCATCTGTAGGGAGAGAAAAGAGCTAATGTTTCGAGTCCAGATGACCCTATCCCCAAAACCCCACCTAATGTTTTGGACACGAAGGGGCAATTTAGCATGGCCAATTCATCTAACCTGCACATCTTTGGACTGTGGAAGGAAACCAGAGCACCTGGAGAAAACCCACGTAGACACGGGCAGAACATACAAACTCCATGCAGACGGTGACTGAGGGCCGGAATCGAACCTGGGTTCCTGGCGCTGTGAGATAGCAGTGCTAACCACTGTGCCATCGTGCCACAGTGCCACTGTGTTTTGGAGAACTGAAAAAAAGGAGAAAGCAGCATTCCGTGCTGAGTTTAGGATTGTTCTAGAATCTAGAAGCTTAGCTGCCTGGGTGCCATTCTAAGGAACACCATAAAGCATATTGCGTTGATGGCAGAATCAGATGCAGTAACAAGTATGACCTGTTGATATAGCGTATTAACATTTCATGGTGGTAGAATGCCTTTATTGTGGTTTCCCGAATGGTGCTTACTGATATTTTGCGCCTGTGCCGTCATAGAAACCCTGTTAAGCGAACAGAGTCACTGAGAGCTTGACTTTCGAGTAGGCCCATCACCAGGTCAGTTTGTTGGATGAACCAGAATGGCCAAGGGTGTTTCACGAGAGCATTGTAAAACAAAATGACACTGAACCACATAAGGAGATATTAAGTCAGAAAATTCTGAAATAAAGAGCAGAAGTAGTCTTCTTTATGAATGATACTCATCTCAACTTGAACTTCCCATTGTGACCATTCCAATTAAAAATAAATAAAGCGGCAGACGTGGTCATGCTCCAGGTGACACATTTGAAGGTGGCAGACCAGGTCAGGTTAAGAAAGGGATGGGTAGGACAGGTATTCCATTCGGGGCTGGATGCGAAGAACAGAGGGGTGGCAATATTGGTGGGGAAGCGGGTGTCGTTTGAGGCCAAGAATATTGTAGTGGACAATGGAGGTCGATACGTGATGGTGAGCAGTAGGTTGCAGGGGACGTGGGTGGTATTGGTAAACCTATACGCCCCGAACTGGGACGATGCTGGATTCATGAAGCGTATGTTGGGGCGCATTCCGGACCTGGAGGTAGGAAGCTTGATAATGGGGGGGGGGGGGGGGGATTTCAACACGGTGTTGGACCCAGCACTGGATCTCTCCAGATCCAGGACCGGAAAGACGCCGCCTGCGGCCAAGGTGCTTAGGGGGTTTATGGACCAGATGGGGGGAGTGGATCCGTGGAGGTTTGCCAGGCCGCAGGCCAGGGAATTTTCTTTTTTCTCCCACGTGCACAAAGCCTACTCCCGGATAGATTATTTTGTTCTGGGCAGGGCGCTGATCCTGAAAGTGGAGGGAACGGAGTATTCGGCTATAGCCGTTTCAGATCACGCCCCGCACTGGGTGGAACTGGAGTTGGGAGAGGAGAGGGACCAACGCCCGTTGTGGCGGTTGGATGTGGGACTGCTGGCAGATGAGGCGGTGTGCGGGAGGGTGAGGGGGTGCATTGAAAGGTACTTGGAGGCAACGACAACGGGGAGGTGCAGGTGGGGGTAGTATGGGAGGTGCTGAAGGCGGTGGTCAAGGGAGAGTTCATCTCCATCAGGGCTCATAGGGAGAAGAGAGAGGGCAGGGAAAGGGAGAGGTTAGTGGGGGAGATTTTAAGAGTGGACAGGAGATACGCAGAGGCCCCTGAAGAGGGACTACTTAGGGAAAGGCGCAATCTCCAGACGGAGTTCGACCTGTTGACCACAGGGAAGGCAGAGGCATTTCATTTCAGTGGAGGAAAGCGCAGGGGGCGACGAATGAGTATGGGGAGAAGGCAAGCCGGATGCTGGCACACCAGCTCCGTAAGAGGATGGCAGCGAGGGAGATAGGTGGAGTCAAGGATGGAAGGGGAGCTACGGTGCGGAGTGCGATGAAAGTAAACGAGGCATTCAAGGCCTTCTATGAGGAGCTGTACAGATCCCTGCCCCCAGCGGGGGAAGAGGGGATGCGACGATTCTTGGACCAACCGAGGTTCCCAAGGGTGGAGGAGCAGGAGGTGGCTGGTTTGGGGGCACCAATTGGGTTGGAGTAGCTGATTAAAGGTCTGGGGAGTATGCAGGCAGGGAAGGCCCCGGGACCGGATGAGTTCCCGTTTGAGTTCTATAGGAAGTACGTAGACCTGTTAGCCTCGTTGCTGGTGAGGACTTTTAATGAGGAGATGGAGGGAGGGACCCTGCCCCCGACATGTCTGAGGCGACGATCTCTTTGATCCTGAAGCTGGATAAGGACCCACTGCAATGTGGGTCTTACAGGCCGATCTTGCTCCTCAACGTGGATGCTAAGTTGCTGGCAAAAGTGCTCGCTACGAGGATCGAGGACTGTGTCCCGGGGGTGATTCACGAGGACCAGACGGGATTTGTAAAGGGCAGGCAACTAAACACCAATGTGCGGCGGCTCCTAAACGTGATAATGATGCCATCGGTGGAGGGAGAGGCGGAGATAGTGGCGGCTATGGACGCGGAGAAGGCCTTTGACCGAGTAGAGTGGGAGTACATTTGGGAAGTGCTGCGGAGGTTTGGGTTCGGGGGAGGATTTATTAGCTGGGTTAAGCTCCTATATAGAGCCCCGGTGGCGGGTGTGGTTACGAATCGGCGGAGGTCGGAGTATTTTCGGCTGTATCGAGGGACGCGGCAGGGGTGCCCCCTGTCCCCCCTGTTGTTTGCATTAGCAATTGAACCCTTGGCCATGTCATTAAGGGAGTCTAGGAAATGGAGGGGGGTGGCCCGAGGGGGAGAGAAGCATCGAGTGTCGCTTTACACAGACGACCTGTTGTTGTATGTGGCGGATCCAGTGGAGGGGATGGTGGAGGTCATGCAAACTCTAAGGGAGTTTGAGGATTTTTCGGGCTATAAGCTCAATGTAGGGGAGAGTGAGCTCTTTGTAGTACAGTCAGGAGACTAGGAAAGGGGGATAGACGATCTACCATTGAGGAGGGTGGAAAGGAGCTTTCGGTAATTGGGGATCCAAATAGCTAGGAGTTGGGGGGCCCTACATAAACTTAATTTGACGAGGCTGGTGGAGCAGATGGAGGAGGACTTCAAACGATGGGACATGTTGCCGCTCTCGCTAGCAGGTAGAGTGCAGTCGGTCAAAATGGTGGTCCTCCCGAGGTTTCTTTTTGTGTTCCAGTGCCTTCCAATCGTGATCACCAAGGCTTTGTTTAAGAGGGTAGGCAGGAGCATTATGGGGTTTGTGTGGGCGAATAAGACCCCGAGGGTAAGGAGGGGGTTTCTGGAGTGCAGTAAGGACAGAGGAGGGTTGGCGTTGCCGAATCTGGGTGGCTACTACTGGGCAGCCGATGTGGCGATGATCCGTAAGTGGGTGATGGAGGGAGAGGGGGCGGCATGGAAGAGGTTGGAGATGGCGTCCCGCAAAGGAACGAGCCTGGGGGCACTGGTGACGGCACCGCTGCCGCTCTCGCCGACAAGGTACACCACGAGTCCGGTGGTGGTGGCAATGCTAAAGATCTGGGACCAGTGGAGATGGCACAGGGGTGCAATGGGAGCCTCGGTGTGGTCCCCAATCAGGGGTAACCATCGGTTTGTCCCAGGGAGGATGGACGGGGGGTTTCAGAGCTGGTATCGGGCAGGGATTAGAAGAATGGGGGGCCTGTTCATTGATGGGACGTTTGCGAGCCTAGGGGCACTGGAGGAGAAGTTTGGGCTACCCCCGGGAAATGCTTTCCGTTTGTTTGTAAGGGTGAAAAATGTTGTTAAAAAATTCTTAATAAATATATATATATTTTTTTTAAATAAAGCAAGTTGTGAATGCAATTTAGTTCTAATAAAAATACCCTTTGACTGTTGATTTCTTTATCACAAATAAAACATTTTCTCAAGTCTTGTAATTTGTTTCTCTCTCCCAGAGGACTGTTCATTACCATTCACGACAAAGGCCACATTGCGACAATGTTGAACTCTTGGCCAGAAGAAGTTATAAAGGTAAGTTTAAGGGTCAGAATGGCATGATGTATTACATATGATAATAATGGGGACTGGTTTAGCTCCATTGGCTGGGCACCTGGTTTGTGATGCAGAGCGAGGCCAACAGCGTGGGTTCAATGTGGTTATTTATAAAGGCACCACCTTCTCAACCTTGCCCCTCGGTTGAGGTGTGGTGATCTCAGGCTCCCCTCAAAGTGGATGCTAAATGAATATTTTGCACATGTCTTTACCAAAGAAGGTCAAAGAAGAGGTGACATTCAAACACTTGATAGATTTAAGTTTGATACGGAGGAGTTATAGATAGGTTGACTACAGTTAAATTTGATAAAGCAGCCAGGACTTTTTTATTTTTTTAAATTTGCAGGATGTGGACATCGCTGGTTAGGCCAGCATTTATTGCCCATTTCTAGTTGCCCTTCGGAAGGTGGTAGTGGTGGTGGCGCTGCAGTCCCTGAGGTGTAGGTACATCCACAGTGCTATTGGGGAGGGTGTTTTAGGGTGTTGCCCCAGCGCCAGTGAAGGAACAGCGATATATTTCCAAGTTAGGATGGTGAGTCACTTGGGGGGAAACTCCAGGTGGTGGGGTTCCCAGGTATCTGCTGCTCTTGTCCTTCTAGGTGGTAGTGGTCGTGGGAAGGTCCTGTCTGAGGAACCTTGGTGAGTTACTGCAGTGCATCTTGGAGATAGTACATATGGCTGCCACTGTTCGCCGGTGGTGGAGGGTTTGAATGTTTGTGTAAAATGTTTGAGGATTGGATGAGATGCATGTAAGAATACTGTGGGAAGTGCGAATGGAAATTGCCACGGCAATGGCTAGAATTTTCCAGCCTTCCTTTGACTCATAGGTGGTGCCAGAGGACTGGAGAATTGCAAATATGGCATCCTCGTTCAAAAGGGGCATAAAGATGAACCCAGCAACTACAGTTTAATCTCGATGATGAAATGAGGAAGCTTTTGGAAACTATAATTTGGGACAAAACAGTCCCTTCAACAAATGCAGGTTAATTAAGGAAAGCCAGCATGGGATTTGGTAAAGGCAAATTGTGTTTAACTAACACTGAGGTAATAGAGAGGGTTGATGAGGGTAATGTTGTGGATATGGTGTACATGGACTTCCAAAAGACATTGATAAAGTGCCACTGAACAGATTTGTGTCAAAATTAGAGCCTATGGACTAAAAGAGACATTGACTTGCCAACACTAAGCGCATTCAAATGGTCATTGGATAGACATATGGACGATAAGGGAATAGTGTAGATGGGCTTCAGAGTGGTTTCACAGGTCGGCGCAACATCGAGGGCCGAAGGGCCTGTACTGCGCTGTAATGTTCCATGTTCTATTGACGACTTTGCTGAATGACAGGAAACAGATTAGTGAAGAATGGATATTTTTCAGACTGGAGGAGGGTTTATAGTGAAGTTCCCCAGGAGTCAATGTTGGGACCCTGTTCTTCTTGATGTCTGTTAATGATGTAGATTTTGTTGTACAGGGCACAATTTCAAAATTTGTGGATGATACAAAATTCGGAAGTGTTGTGATGAGGAAAGTGTTAAACGTCAAAAGGATGTAGGTTGGTGGAATGGGTCAGTTGAAATTTAATGCAAGGAAGTGTGAAGTGATTCATTTTGGTCAGAAAAATTAAAGGTTACAATTTAAAAGGGAGGACATGAGCAGAGGGACCCATTTTGGGTTGGGGGAGGTCGATGCGCACAACTCATTGAAGGTGATAGGATAGGTTGAGAGCACAGTTAATAAAGGGCAAGGATTCCCAGGCTTTATAAATACGGACATGAGTACAAAAGCAAGTAGGTTATGAGAAACCTGTATAAAACATTGGATCCATCTCAACTGGAACATAGTGTCCAGTTCTGGGCACCATACTTTAGGAAGGATGTGAAGGCTTTAGAGAGGAAAGATTAATGTGAATGGTTTGAGGGATGAGGAACTTGAGATAATGGAAAGATTGAAAAAGCTGGGACTGTTCTTGTCGGAGAAGAGACGATTGACAGGTGATTTGACAGTTATTCAGAATCTTGAGGGAACTAACAAGGATAAACTGTTCCCATTGGTGGGAGGAATCAAGAACTAGAGGTCACAGATTTAAAGTATTTGGCAAAAAAAAGCAATGGTGAAATGGAAAAACCTTTTTAAAAAAAATAAATTCAGAGTACCCAATTCATTTTTTCCGATTAAGGGGCAATTTAGCGTGGCCAATCCACCTAGCCTGCACATCTTTGTGTTGTGGGGACAAAACCCACGCAAACACGGGGAGAATGTGCAAACTTCACACGGACAGTGACCCAGAGCCGGGATCGAACCTGGGACCTCAGCGCTGTGAGGCAGCAATGCTAACCACTGCGCCACCGTGCTGCCCGAATAACCTTTCTTTTGTGCACTGAGTGGTTAGGATCTGGAATGCAATGGCAGATTCAATCATAGCATTTTAAAAGAAATTGGATCATTTTCTAAAATTGATGAATTTACTATGCTATGGGGAAACATTGGGCGGGCATCACTAGGTTAATTGCTTTCGCAGAGAGTCAACGCCAACACAACAGGCCGAATGGCCTCCTTCTGTGCTGCAGCCATTCTGTGTATGGTGAGATCTGGCTTTTCACACTGGTCCCGCCGATGGCACATTCCTGCCGTGGGTGGGGTGGAGCAAAGAATCTTGTCTTTCGATTCTATTCGTGATAGTTACTCTGAAAGAGTTATAGACAAAAAAAATCAATTCTAATTCCAGTATAACTATTTTTTTTAAACCCAGACCGGCCTTGCTGGGACACCTGCGCACTGAACTGACATCCCCCTTCTCCCATACTGACCCCCTCGCTCCCGGACTCTCACACCTCTCTCCCGGACTCTCACACCCTCCTCTCCCAGAGTCACACATCCTCTCCCGGACTCTCAAACCCCCCCTCCATAACAAGTTAATAGTGACTTCACATTATATGCAAACCTATTGTGAAATTTTTACGATTGTGAGGTAAAATAATTACATTCAGTTGCTAAAATAATGGGACTATATTTCCCTCTAAGTGAGGTAATATCTTGAATTGAAGGCAAACAGACATTCACTTGCCTCCGATGTTTTCATATCGATCAATTCTTACGTCTGTGTTTAAACTGGACTGAAAATTAAAGTAAATTGTTTGTTTGCATTTTTAAGGCCATAGTTGTTACTGATGGTGAACGGATCCTTGGACTTGGGGATCTTGGAAGCTATGGAATGGGAATTCCAGTGGGAAAACTAGCTCTCTACACAGCTTGTGGTGGTGTGAAGCCTCAGCATTGCCTCCCTGTGCATCTGGACGTCGGTACAGACAATGAGGTAGATCACTTCAATATATCTTTTACACATTAAGTTTAAGGAATAAAATTTGTGCACGTATTTTAATAGCAGAATGAAGAAAATAACTTTTGCAAAGGTTCTATGAGTCTTATCAGAATTGAGAACCACAAAGCAAATAATGTCCTTTACAAACCTGATGTACCAGCGCAAATACAACTGCAGAAAATGTCAGCCGTCACTGCCCTTTCTAAGGCATATGCAACTGAGGCAGATAAAATCCTCTGTCATCCATTCTGCATTTTCTGCAATGAAAGTACATGTTATGTACTTTATTTTAGGTCCATCAAAGTAATGAATGAATTAAATTTCTATAAATGATTCATGTCATATTCTGGAAAGGGAGGATAACGATTATTACTTGTTACTTTGAAGTCCAACAGACTGATCACTGCAAATTTAATTGTGTTTATAAAGCATGGGCGAGATTCTCCGACCCCCCCGCCGGGTCGGAGAATCGCCGGGGGCTGGCGTGAATCCCGCCCTCGACGGTTGCCGAATTCTCCGGCACCGGATATTCGGCGGGGGGCGGGAATCACGCCGCGCCGGTTGGCGCCCCCCCCCCCCCCGCGATTCTCTGGCCCGGATGGGCTGAAGTCCCGCTGCTAAAATGCCTGTCCCGCCGGCGTAGATTAAACCACCTACCTTACCGGCGGGACAAGGCGGTGCGGGCAGGCTCCGGGGTCCTGGGGGGGGGGGGGGGGGGGGGGGGGGGGATCTGGCCCCGGGGGGTGCCCCCACGGTGCCTGGCCCGCGATCGGGGCCCACCGATCCGTGGGCGGACCTGTGCCGTGGGGGCACTCTTTCCTTTCCGCCTTCGCCACGGTCTCCACCATGGCGGAGGCGGAAGAGACTCCCTCCACTGCACATGCGCAGGAATGCCGTCAGCGGCCGCTGACGCTCCCGCACATGCGCCGCCCGGAGATGTCATTTACGTGCCAGCTGGCGGGGCACCAAAGGCCTTTTCCTCCAGCTGGCGAGGCGGAAATTCGTCCGGCACGGGCCTAGCTCCTTAAGGTTGGGGCTCGGCCCCCCAAGATGCGGAGCATTCCGCACCTCTGGGGCGGCGCGATGCCCGACTGATTTGCGCCGTTTTGGGTGCCAGTCGGCGGACATCGCGCCGATACCGGAGAATTTCGCCCATATTTGGAACGGATATTATTATCAGGATAAGGCAGAAATGCTGCCCTTGCTGTAAATTGTATTGGGTCGGGTCTTGATCCTATTATTGCTGAATAGTTGTACGCAGTCAGCATTGTTGAATGGTAACAGTTTGCTGTGGTTATATGCCTGAATTTTCAAATTCTCCACTTAATTATAAATCTTTCTCTCTGCCCCACACTCAACTCAGCAAAATAGTTGGACTAAACTGCTCTTGATGCATTATAACAACAGTAATTTATGGCATGCGACCAGCAGTTGAGGGAGTAAAATTGGGATGCAGGATGAAGTCACAAATTGCGGAGTGCTGAAGTCATGGGAGGATTGAGGGCTGGCGGGGCAAACATGTGTAGGGATTTGAAGAAAGAGATGAGAATTTTTAAATTGAAGCATTGCAGGACCAGAAGTCATTATATATCATTGAGCATGGGGGTGATGTGTGAACTGAACTTTTGTGTGAGTTTGGATAAGGGCAGCAGACGAGTTTACGTTTATGGGGGTGATAGTTGTGAGGCCGGCCAGGGGAACATTGCAATAGTCAAGTCTAGGCATTGATGAGAGTTTCAACAATAGATCAATGAAGCTGGGAGGGAGTTGGACGATATTACATGGTTGGAAGTATGAAACTGTCATAACCCCCATGAGGACCACGGGGAAACCATTGTCAATCTCCCCATGGAACCCGTGGAGTATGAGCTTCCCAAGCCTTGGGGGGAGAGGCCACCCAGCTGGAGCTCGTTAGGCCTACATATAAAGCCGGCTCAAGCAGGGCCCGGAGCTGTTGGTTGTGCCAATAGGGACTGGATTGGGAGAGCGTTCCTGCCGTGGGCACAGTATTGTACATGGTTCAATAAATCCTTGTTCTATTACCACTGGTTTCCTCAGTTACTAAACTGGCGATGGGGATAAAGGAGACTCCGGAACGCTTGTGGAACCACCCAGCTGCCCGGACGGTCACGAACTCAGAATGTGTGGGCATAAAAGTTCAAGGTGCAACTATTTAATAAGCTAGAAGCCTTCGATGAAGGCCTGGATGACTGGAGCCAGTATGCTGAAAGCATGAGGTACTTTTTCCAGGATAATGGTATTTTGGGGAAGACCATCAGAAAGTCAGCCCCTTGACTGCCTGGGGGCCCCAACTTTTGGAATTATAAAGAGCCTCACTTTCCCAGCTGCCCCAGACTCCAGATCATTTGACGAGCTAGTTGGGTTGATAGCTGAACATTATGACCCTAAACCTTCCGTTGTGCAGCGGTATAGGTTTAACAAGGCGGTGCAGTCTCCAGGTGAAACGGTCACTAACTTTCTGACCAGCCTCAGGCACCTGGCAGAGCATTGCGAGTTCGGGCGTCCTTCTCCAATATGTTGAGTGAAAGGCTGGTCTTGGGATAAGCAACAGCCACTCAGAGGAAACTGTTGGCAGAGCCCACGTTAGATTTAAAACGGGCCATCGAGCTGTCACTGTCCCGTACGCTCACAGAGAAAGGGATGTAAGAGCTGCAAGGGTCCATGGACCATGGCCCGCCCTCTGTTTCAAACTCCTATTGCATCACAGGGCAAAGCCGGTCAGGCCAGATCACCTCCCAAAGGGCAACCCCAGAAACAATTCCACAGCCGGGCTAAGCACACGGGAGCCACTGCTGACCTGCGGGATATCTCCCCTGAGAGCAAAGGAGAAAGCTGGCCACATTGATGGCCACAGCCACCAAATTCGACGCAGAGAACACCGTCCAAGGCAGCCGCGGAGATCACTGCGAGTGAGGGCCTTGCACATGGCTCCCTGAATGAGAGGACTGTTTAATGCAGCTGAACTGCATCATGACCCCAAAGTTAACGCTGATGGTCATCCTGTAGTGATAGAAATGGACACTGGAGCTGCTGACTCCGAACCGCCCCGAACCATCCCTCATCTAACGGCCTGGCGGAATGAGTCGTCCAGATTTTAAAAAGGGCATAAAGAACCAAAACTGGCTCCATGGACATGCGACTGGCACGGTTCCTTTTTGACTACCGGACAGTGCCACATGTGATGATGGGGATAACCCCTCCAGAGCTGCTGATGGGCTGAAGGCATAAACCCAGGTTGAGAGCCTCATATTTCCAAACCTCGGCAGGAAAGTGGAGGGGCAGCAGGAGGCGCAGGAGCGACACGATGATCAGAGGACTCCAGGATGGCAGTTTCACTTGGGATGCGGACTATTCCCTCAACCTTGGAGATGGGGCACTTTGGCTCCCAGATGCCGTGCTGGAGAGAACAGGGTCGGTTTCCTGCATAGTTCAGATTCAAGGGAGAGTTCAGGGGAAGCATTTGGACCGCCGCAAGAAGCAGGAACCTGCACTCCATGACACCCAACCGGCAGCATTTACCTTCCCTCAATGCCAGGAACTGCCCCTCAGCCAAGGGACCCAGCCGACTATCTCCCAGCGCCAAGACCAGCAGGATGAGGATGATTCCGGCTCAGAAGTGTACATGTAAGTATCCGTGCAGCCCGATGATGTCGTTTCAGGGACCAAGGTCCCACGATGCTTCAGAGGTCGGCAAGAAAAAGGCGGTCGGTGAACCGATACACACAGCCCGACCCAGAACCGGCACAAGCTGAAACACAGCCTTGGGCAGAGCAGCGCGGAAGGCTCCCACCATTGGCTGCTGAAGGGAAGCTTTTGAACTTTTGGGGGGGGGTGTCATAACTCCCACGGGGAACCATGGTCGATCTCCCCGTGCAACTAAGGCTTCCCAGGTAGGGGCGGAGGCCACCAAGCTGGAACTCATTTGACCTACGTATAAAGCCAGCCCAAGCAGGCCTGGAGCTGTGGTTGTCCCAACAGGGAGTGGAATGGGAAAGAGTCATGCCGTGGGCAAAGTATTACACATAGTTCAATAAATCTTTGTTCCTCAGTAACTAAAGCAACCTTCATGATTGAACAGACAACTGATCTGAAACTCATCTCATGATCAAATGAGGTGCTAAGAACGCAAATAGCCTGGTTCAGCCTCCGAGACGATGAAAAGGAAGGGGAATGGAATTATAGCACAAAGTAGCATCAGACCTCCATGGGTAGGGATATATTCATCATTACCTTTTTCCTAATGTCTGCCTATTTGTCGTAATGTGTTGATATGTACAATTTGTCATCACCTATTCGACAGCCATCGAGCATCCTCCTGGATCTGGCTCTTCATGTTGGTCGCCAGCTTCTCCATAGAGAAAACCATGCTCTTGTGTGCCGAAGCCAAGTCAGACCTCATGGCTTGGAGAGACTCCTCCATCATTTGCTTGAGACTGCACATAGCCTCTGAAATCTCGCTAGATGGTTCCCCTGCTTGTCTCTGCACCTCCAGCACGTTTCTTGAAGCCATTCCTAGTGCCCTGTCAGCAGCATGAGGCTCAACATGGGCCTGGTCTTCAGTAGTCCTCTGACTGACAGGGATCTCCGCTTTCACATCTGCTATCAGCCGCTGGGACATGTCTGTGGCCTATTCACCAGATTGTGACCCCGAGCCTTACTGCAAATGGGTTTAGAGGTGACTACCTCTGTGCTGGTGGGAGGCCTGGGGGAATGGTGTGATGGTGCTTCCTTTTGAGTGTTCTGTGATTCATCCTTACAGATAGAATTCTTACTTGCAACAGACCGAGAATGAAGTGTTTTCTGATCATGAGGACCTATAGGGGAGAACCCAAAGAATTAGCTTGCACAGTCTCATTTCATAGTGCAATGTCACACATGTCTCCATAAGACCATAAGACATAGGAACAGAATTAGGCCACTCGACCCGAGTCTGCTCCGCCATTCAATCATGGCTGATATCTTTCTCATCCCCATTCTCCTGCCTTCTCCCGATAATCCCTGTATGCCTAATTCTTGACACCAGGTTGGAGACATCCTCACTCTGTTGTGGGGCCGCCTGCCATTCTGAAAAACGCTTAAACAGAATCTTCAGGGAGGAATCAGTGAACTGTGGGGTCATTTGTTCTCTCCACTGAGCCATTGCTTATAACAGCAGGTGACTGCATCAGCAGTTACAGATTTCTGGGGCAGGAGTTGGGGTGGGTGTCAAATCAGCAGTTTGCAGCAGCAGTTGTATTTTCAAAATGTCTGCTCAAACAGACGGACTGATGCTGCAGAGAATGGATGCCTGTTTAGGTGGCGTTTAAATATGGCGGCTGGACCTCTGACCGTGTGAGGTAACAGGGTCGTCAACCTCTTGCTCGACCCAGCTACATGACTGGCCGGGCCACTTGGGTCTGAATATTTGATTGGTTGCCCGCTACTTAACTGTGCAGGCGGGTTGAAAACTCCTGCTTATTGTTTCCGTTTCAGTGAGCAGATTCAAAATGAGTTATTAATCTAGTTAAAATATTTTGCAGCAAACATCAGATAAAGTGTTTAAAATCTATACAATAAGTTGTGTGCAACCACTAGTAGTTTGATGTGAAAAGTCTCTCAAATACAGATGTCCCTAGAGCAATGAGCAATAGTTTAGTCAGTATCCTCTAATCCATGGCCAGGAAATCTGTCGAAGCAGATCTGAGAACTTTAACAGCTCGGGACACTTCAGCTGTTGGGAAATCGCAAACAATTTAAATGTACATGAACTGCAGGGAGATTTGGGACCCACCCATTGCACTTTTCCTGCAAGTCCTCTCCAGAAAAATAAATCTGAAACTATGGGAATTCAACCTCTCTGAATGTAACTCTGTATCAACCTATGAATATTTTAGGCATTTCTAAATGTAACTTCATTGCAGTGTTAATGTAAGCCTGCTTGCGACAATAAAGATCATGATTATTAGTTCCAGATTTTGGAATATTAGAAAGGGAATGGGTCAATTAATAACACTGCAAGAGGTCAGAGAGGCCTGGAGAGTGTAGAGCTTAACTGAAGATGGGAGTTGACCTTCCGGTGCCATTAAACATGGCGTTTCTCTTCCTGATAGCTAACTTAACTGAAATGAGTGAGTTTGGCATTTGAGAGGGTTGGACACAACTGTAAATGGTGTAGAATAGGTGGGCCATCAGAGATCCTTAGTGTATCAATGGCTAACACATGTACTGAGATCTGTATTTTAACATAACTCACCAACCAGGAGCAATCCAAATCCGGAGTGCACATGTGACATCACTCGCCGTTCCCCATCCGGAGGAGCTGGAACTAGGGACCACTGTTTAAAAATAAGGGCCCCCATTTAAGACCGAGATGAGGAAACATTATTTCTCGGAGGGTTTGTGAGCCTTTGAAGTTCACTTCCACAAAAGGCGGTGGAAGTGGAGTCTTTGAATATTTTTAAGCTGGAGATAGATTCTTGATAAACAGGGGTGAAAGGTTATTAGGGGTAGGCAGGAATATGTACTTGAGGTTAAAAATCAGATCGATCGTGATCTTATTGAATGGTGGAGGGCCTACTCCTGTTCCTCGTTCGTATGCTTGTATAATGTTTGCAACGTACAAGAGGAAGAGGTTAACCTCTCCAACCAAACAAGAACTGGAAGTGCCACAGGAAGTGAGCAGCAGGAATGTGGTCCTCAAACTTGGAGACAGTGCATCAAGAGAATCCAGGACCTCGGGGCGGGAAAGGTGAAAGGCACAACACTTCCACATGCGAAGCCCCCCAATCTGACTTTTCTTTTAGCATTCTTCTGCACAGCACTCCTCAGTTCAACCAATCTTGCAGCTCCATTCATTCCTTTATCTCCTGGCACCTCCTGCTAGCCCCATCTAAACACCCCATACTGACTGTGAGGCATCTTTGTGCCATCTCACACCCATGCCTCACACTCAGCCTCCACAAATGCTGTCCTTCCCACATCTCCACAACATCTGTTTCTCATATTCATATCTCTGCTTTCTCTTCTTCCAGAAGACAGTGCAGAACTCCAGGTAGCAGCTGAGAGCCAGGGGATTTGGGGTCCCTGTGTTCAACGCTGGCCACTTAGAAGGTTAATGGTAATGTGTGTTCACATGTCAACTGGGACGGAGGTCTTGCTGCAGGAAGCTGGCTATATGTCATCAGTGGCCTGCCATGTAAACCTGTGCCTCCTGAGACACTAGTGCTCACACCTATTGAGGAACATATAGAATAATACAGGTTGAGTGAGTTGGACAAAAATCTGGCAGATGGAGTATAATGTGGGAAATGTGAAGTTGTTCATTTCAGCAGGAAGAATCAAAAGGCAGAGGGTTGGATTCTCCGCCGTCGGGATGCTCCCTTTTGCCGGCAACCCCGGGGTTTCCCGACAGCGTGGTGTTGCCCCACAATGGGAAACCCTATTTTTTTTTTTATAAATGTTTTATTGAAAATTTTTTCCCAAACAACAATTTTTCCCCTCTTACAAAGCAAACGCAACAATAACAATACAGAAATTTTAAACAATACACAAGTAACAAAACCCCTTTATCTTTGACCTAAAACTAAACCCCCCCTCCCCCCCCCCCCCCCTCCCCCTGGGTTGCTGCTGCTGGTCATCTGTCTTCCCTCTAACGTTCCCCTAGGTAGTCGAGAAATGGCTGCCACCGCCTGGTGAACCCTTGAGCCGATCCTCTCAGGGCAAACTTTATCTGCTCCAGTTTAATGAACCCCGCCATATCATTTACCCAGGCCTCCAGTCCGGGGGGTTTCGCCTCCTTCCACATGAGTAGGATCCTGCGCCGGGCTACTAGGGACGCAAAGGCCACAACGTCGGCCTCTTTCGCCTCCTGCACTCCCGGCTCTTCCGCAACTCCAAATAGAGCTAACCCCCAGCCTGGTTTGACCCGTGCCTTCACCACCCGCGAAATCACTCCCGTCACTCCCTTCCAATACCCTTCCAGTGCCGGGCATGCCCAAAACATATGTGCGTGGTTTGCCGGGCTCCCGCCACACCTCCCACATTTGTCCTCCACTCCAAAGAACCTGCTCAATCTTGCTCCCGTTATGTGTGCTCTATGTAGCACCTTAAATTGAATCAGGCTAAGCCTGGCGCATGAGGAAGAGGAATTTACCCTGCTTAGGGCATCAGCCCACATACCCTCCTCTATCTCCTCCCCTAGTTCTTCTTCCCACTTTCCTTTTAGTTCGCCCACCGACTCCTCCCCCTCTTCCCTCATCTCTCGGTAAATCTCTGACACCTTGCCCTCTCCGACCCACACCCCTGAAAGCACCCTGTCCTGTATCCCCTGTGTCGGGAGCAATGGAAATTCCCTCACCTGTTGTCTAGTAAATGCCCTCACCTGCATATATCTCAAGAAATTTCCCCGGGGCAACTTATACTTTTCCTCCAATGCTCCCAAGCTCGCAAAAGTCCCATCTATAAATAAATCTCCCACCCTCCTAATTCCCAACTGGAACCAGCTCTGAAATCCTCCATCCATTCTTCCTGGGGCGAACCTATGGTTGTTCCTGATTGGGGACCCCACCAGGGCTCCCCGCACCCCTCTCTGTCGCCTCCACTGTCCCCAGATATTCAATGTTGCCGCCACCACCGGGTTCGTGGTAAACTTTTTAGGTGAGATCGGTAGCGGCGCCGTCACCAGCGCCTCTAAACTCGTCCCTTTACAGGACTTTCTCTCCAGTCTTTCCCACGCCGCTCCCTCACCCTCCATCATCCATTTACGTATCATTGCCACATTGGCGGCCCAATAGTAATCGCCCAAGTTCGGTAGTGCCAATCCTCCTCTGTCCATACTACGCTGAAGGAACCCCCTCCTTACTCTCGGAACTTTCCCTGCCCACACGAAGCTCGTGATGCTCCTGTCTATTTTATTAAAAAAGGTCTTAGTGATTAGTATAGGGAGACATTGAAATACAAATAAGAACCTCGGGAGGACCATCATCTTAATTGCTTGCACCCTGCCCGCCAGCGATAGAGGCTGCATGTCCCACCTCTTGAAGTCCTCCTCCATTTGTTCTACCAACCGTGTCAGATTAAGTCTGTGCAAGGTTCCCCAGCTCCTAGCGATCTGAATCCCCAGGTATCGGAAGTTTCTTTCCACTTTCCTTAGAGGCAAGCCTTCTATCTCTCTACTCTGGTCCCCTGGATGTATCACAAATAATTCACTCTTTCCCATGTTTAGCCTATACCCCGAGAAATCCCCGAACCCCCTCAAAATTCGCATAACCTCTATCATTCCCCCCGCTGGGTCCGACACGTATAACAATAGGTCATCCGCATATAACGAGACTCGGTGTTCTTCTCCCCCTCTAATCACCCCTCTCCATTTCCTGGAGTCTCTCAACGCCATGGCCAGAGGTTCAATTGCCAACGCGAACAACAATGGAGACAGCGGGCATCCCTGTCTTGTTCCCCTATATAGTCGGAAATACTCCGATCTATGTCGACCTGTAACTACGCTTGCCGTTGGAGCCCCATAAAGAAGTCTAACCCAGCTAATAAACCCGTTCCCAAACCCAAACCTCCTTAACACTTCCCATAAATACTCCCACTCCACCCTATCAAATGCCTTCTCTGCGTCCATTGCCGCCACTATCTCTGCCTCCCCCTCCACTGGGGGCATCATTATCACCCCTAATAGTCGTCGCACGTTAACATTCAGTTGTCTCCCTTTTACGAACCCTGTCTGATCTTCGTGCACCACCCCCGGGACACAGTCCTCTATCCTCGATGCCAGTACCTTTGCCAACAATTTGGCGTCCACGTTCAACAATGAAATGGGTCTATAGGACCCGCACTGCAACGGATCTTTATCCCTCTTCAAAATTAACGATATCGTCGCCTCCGACATCGTCGGGGGTAGAGTCCCCCCTTTCCTGGCCTCATTGAACGTCCTCACCATCAACGGGGCCAACAAGTCCACATATCTTCTGTAATACTCCACCGGGAACCCGTCTGGTCCTGGGGCCTTCCCTGCTTGCATGCTTCCCAGTCCCTTAATAACCTCGTCCACCCCAATCGGTGCCCCCAGGCCTACCACCCCCCGCTCCTCCACTTTCGGGAACCTCAATTGGTCCAGGAACTGCCGCATCCCCTCCTCTCCCTCTGGGGGTTGAGACCTATACAGTTCCTCATAGAAGGTCTTGAACACCTCATTTATCTTTCCTGCCCTTCGCACCGTGTCTCCCCTTTCGTCTCTAATTCCTCCTATTTCCCTCGCTGCTGCCCTCTTTCGCAATTGATGAGCCAACAGGCGACTCGCCTTTTCCCCATATTCATACCTCCTCCCCTGTGCCTTCCTCCACAGTACCTCCGCCTTTCTGGTGGTCAGAAGGTCAAATTCCGTCTGGAGTCGTCTCCTCTCCCTGTACAATTCCTCCTCCGGGGTCTCTGCAAATTCCCTATCCACCCTTAAAATCTCCCCCAGTAATCTTTCCCTTTCCTTGGCCTCTGTTTTCCTTTTGTGGGCCCCAATGGAGATCAGCTCTCCTCTGACCACCGCTTTTAGTGCTTCCCATACCACTCCCACAGGGACCTCGCCGTCGTCATTGACCTCCAGGTATCTCTCAATACACCCCCGCACTCTTGCACACACTCCCTCATCCGCCATCAGTCCCACATCTAATCGCCAGAGTGTTCTCTGCTCCCTTTCCTCTCCTAATTCCAGGTCCACCCAATGTGGGGCATGATCCGAAACCGCTATGGCTGAGTACTCAGCTTCTTCCACCCTAGAGATCAACGACCTTCCCAAAACAAAAAAATCTATCCGGGAGTACACTTTATGGACATGGGAGAAGAAGGAATACTCCCTAGCCCTAGGTCTAAGAAATCGCCATGGATCCACTCCCCCCATTTGGTCCATAAACCCCTTAAGTACCTTGGCCGCTGCCGGCCTTCTTCCGGTCCTTGAGCTGGATCTATCTAGCCCCGGGTCCAGCACCGTATTAAAGTCCCCTCCTAAAATCAAGTTTCCTACCTCCAGGTCCGGTATACGCCCCAGCATCCGTCTCATAAATCCCGCATCGTCCCAGTTTGGGGCATACACGTTAACCAACACGACCTCCATTCCCTCCAGCCTGCCACTCACCATTACATATCTACCTCCGCTATCTGCTACAATGTTCTTTGCTTCAAATGCGACCTGTTTCCCCACCAAAATGGCCACCCCTCTATTCTTTGCGTCCAGTCCTGAGTGGAACACCTGTCCCACCCATCCTTTCCTTAGCCTAACTTGGTCCGCCACCTTTAGGTGCGTCTCTTGGAGCATAACCACGTCTGCCCTTAGTCCTTTCAAATGCGCGAGCACTCGGGCCCTTTTTATCGGTCCGTTCAGGCCTCTCACGTTCCACGTGATCAGCCTCACTAGGGGGCTACCTGCCCCCCTCCCGTGTCGACTAGCCATTACCTTCTCTAGGCCAGTCCCATATCCCGCCTCCGCGCTCCCGCTCGCTCCCCCAGCGTCGCACACCATCCCCGCCCACCCACTCTTTAGCCATTTCCTTTTGGATTTCCGCAGCAGCAACCCAGTTGTCCCCCCCCCCCCCTTCTCCCTCCCTCCTCCCCTCCCCGCTAGATCTCTTTCTAGCTTGATTGCTCCCCCCATATTACTTCCGTAAGTCAGCTGACTTCAACTGACCCCGGCTACTCCTGCTCACTCCTCGACCTCCCCATGTGGGGAACTCCCATCCGCCTTGCGCCTGTCTTCCCGCCTTATTCTTTCTGGTGCGGGAACATCCCTTTACCTGACCCGCCTCTTATGGCGCAGCTCCCTTTCCCCTCCCCCTCCCCTTCCCCATTCTCCAACTATGTCCCGTCTTTCCCCCCTCACCGGCGCCCACATTTCCCCAATGTCTCCCCCCTTCCCTGTTTACTTCTCAATTAACTTCCACCGTAACATTATCAATAACATTTCCTGCAGCATCAGTCCCTCAGTTCCGATCCAATTTCTCTTCTTTGATGAAGGTCCATGCTTCCTCCGCCGTCTCGAAATAATGGTGTCTCTCCTGATACGTGACCCATAGTCTTGCCGGCTGCAGCATCCCGAACTTCACCTTCCTTTTATGCAACACCTCTTTGGCTCGGTTGAAGCTCGCCCTCCTTCTCGCCACCTCCGCACTCCAATCCTGGTATACCCGTACCACTGCATTCTCCCATCTGCTACTCCGCACCTTTTTAGCCCATCTCAGGACCTCTTCTCTATCCTTAAGGCGGTAAAATCGCACGATTATCGCCCTGGGTGGTTCTCCCGCTTTTGGTCTTCTCGCCGGAATCCGATTTGCCCACTCCACCTCCAAGGGGCCCGTAGGGGCCTCAGCACCCATCAGTGAGCTCAGCATCGTACTTGCGTACGCTCCACAGTCCACTCCTTCCACACCCTCAGGGAGACCCAGTATCCGAAGGTTCTTCCTTCGCGCTCCATTTTCTAGGGCTTCGATCCTTTCAGTACACTTTTTATGAAGTGCCTCGTGCGTCTGTGTCTTAACCGCCAGGCCCAGGATCTCGTCCTCAATATCTGTCACCTTCTGCTCCACCACACGGAGCTCTGTCTCCTGGGTCTTTAATGTCTCCTTGAGCCCCTCAATTGCCTGTAGCAACGGGGTCAGCACCTCCCTCTTCAGCAGCTCCACGCACCGTCTCACAATTTCATGCTCAGGCCCCCATGTCGCCTGCGCTTTCTCCGCCGCCATCTTGTACTTCTCTCTTTCTGACCCTTTGGTCGACGATTCCTCGCGCTGCAGCCGCCGCCGCCGGTTTTTTCCTCCTTCGTTTGGGGGGGACTCCCTTCTCACACGCCCCACACCGGGTTGCGTCGTCGAAAAATTCCCCGTTGAGGCTCTTAAAAGGGCCCGAAGGTCCGTCGGAGCTGGAGCCGCCGAAGCGTGCGGCTAGCTAGGCATCACCGCAACCGGAAGTCCCTTCAGTGGCCTTGATGAGGTCTTTTCACAGTTGTTCCCTCTGCTGCTAGAATTCACCTTTGATACAGGCCCTCAGGTCAGCTTGCAGCTTTAAGCTTGCCCTTCCCCCACCTGCATGCTGGAAGAGGCCCTGTTTATCCTGTAGTTGCAGCCAAATCTTTCACTGTTTCTGCGTGTGTCTGGCAACCAAGAGACATACCCTTCCTGGGGGACACTGTCGGGGGAATATTGCCGCCTTCTTCCCACACCGGGAAATGTCAAACAAATGCCGTGGGTGCCCTGTAAAAGAGCACAAAAGTCCGTTCCAAGCAGGAGCTGCCGAATATGCGACCTAGCTCTGCATAGCCGCACCCGGAAGTGATGGGAAACCCTATTGACCAGCCGCTGAAATGGAGCATCCATCTGGCGTGCTGAACCAGAAATCTGGCGTGACGGGACGGAGAAACCCGCCCAGAATATTTCTTAAATGGGGCTGCATCATTCCAAGATGCAGAGGGATCTCTAGGTGTTCCCATGCACAAGTCACACAAAGTTAAGATGCAGGTACAGCAAGTAATTAAGAAGGCAAGTGGAATGCCCTTTATTACGAGTGGAATCAAACTTAATAGTAAGGATGTTCGGCTTTAGTTATTTCATAGAATTTACAGTGCAGAAGATGGCCATTCGGCCCATCGAGTCTGCACCGGCTCTTGGAAAGGGATACCGTACAAATTATGTAGGGTATTGGTGAATACCTTGTGCGGTTGCGCTCTCCTTATTTAAGGAAAGATTTAAATGCATTGGAGGTGGTTCAGAGAAGATTGATTAGGTCAGTACCTTGAATGAGCAGGCTATCATATGAAGAAAGGTTGACAGATTGGACTTGTTTCCACTGGAGTTTAGAAAAGTGAGAGGGTGACAAGTATATGTGATACGGAACGGTCTTGACAAGATGGACATGGAAAGGATGTTTTCTCTATTGGGTACGTTCAGAACTAGGGGGCAATGTTTTAAAATGATAGGCCACCCTTTTAGAACAGAGGAGAATTATTTTTCCTTAAGGGTTCTGTGACTTGAGGTGGGGTCATTCAATATTTTTAAGATGGAGCTAGATAGATTCTTGTTAGGCAAAGGAATCAAAGATTATCAGGGGTAGATGGGAATGTGGAATTTGAAACACAAACAGATCAGACACGATCTTATTGAATGGCGGAGCAAGCCCAAGATGCCAAATGGTCGACTTCTGCTCCTATATTTCATATGATCATATGTGTTCCAATTTGCTGCAATGTTTTCTAAAGTACAACACTGACTACACTTCTTACAGAAAAGCATTTAGTTAGCTACAAATGGCTTTGGGACATCCCGAGAGCATGAATATGCTATACCAATGTCAGTATTTCTTTATGCTTGTGAGGTAATTGCAAGGGGTTGTAAGAGTTGGACAACTGAAGAAAGAAACATGCTGAACAATATTGTGGAGATAGAGTAGACCAAAACCATTGAGGATTTGAAGATGAGAACGTGGATTACAAATTAGTTGAACCTACCAGTGGCACGGTGGCACTGCTGCCTCACAGCGCCAGGGATCAGGGTTCGATTCTGACCTTGGGTCACTGTCTGTGCGGAGTCTGCACATTCTTCCCGTGTCAGTGTGGGTTTCCTCCGGGTGCTCTGGTATCCTCCCACAGTCCAAAGATGCGCAAGTTAGGTGGGTTGGCCATGCTAAATTGTTCTGTAGTGTCCAAAGGTTAGATGGGGTTATGGGGATAGGACAAGGCTTAGGTAGGTAGGGCTCGCTTTCAGAGGGCCAGTGCAGACTTGATGGGCCAATGGGCCTCCTTCTGCAGTGTAAATATTCTAAACATTCTATTTCTTCTACTTTGTGGCAGGGTGCATTATTTTGGGTGCATCAAAGTTCATGGAAAGTAGACAATGAAGTGGGCGAGGGCGGTATGGGGGTAATGAAGTCCATTGGTAATGAGGATGTAGCTTAAGTGTTTCAGCAGCATTGAAACTAAATATTCTTGTTGATTAGTAATATTTGGAGCTTGTAGTGTACATAAACAATTTGGTGGAAAATGTAACTGGTCTGATTAGTAAGTTCACGGATGACACCAAAGTTGGTGGAGTGCCAGATGGTGTTGAGGACTGTCAAAGGATACAGCAGGGCATAAATAGATTGGAGACTTGTGCAGAGAAATGGCAAATGGAGTTTAATCCAGACAAATGTGAGGTAATGCATTTTGGTAAGCCACATAGAGGGAAAATAGACAGTAAATGGCAAAACTCTTAGGCATATAGAAAGTCAGAGAGACCTGGGCGTATAGGTCCACAGATCTTTGAAAGTGGCAACGCAAGTGGACAAGGTAGTCAAGAAAGCATATGGAATGCTTGCCTTCATTGGACGGGGCATCGAGTAAAAAAACTGGCAAATCATGTTCAAGTCATATAGTACCTCGGTAAGGCTGCACTTGGAATATTGCGCATAATTCTGGTCGCCACACGACAAGAATGAAGGCTTTGGAGAGGGTGCAGAGGATGTTTACCAGGATGTTGCCTGGTCTGGAGGGTGTTAGCGATGCGGAGAGGCTGAATAGACTCTGACTGTTTTCATTAGAAAGATGGAGGTTGAGGGGTGACCTGATAGAGGTCTACAAGATTACGAGAGGCATGGATATAGTGGATGGCCAGGCACTCTTTCCGAAGATGGAGGGTCAGTCACTAGGTGGTATAGGTTTAAAGTCCGTGGGGCAAAGTTTAGAGGAGATGCGCGAGGCAGGATTTTTACATAGGGGGTGGTGAGTGCCTGGGACGCGCTGCCAGGGGAGGTTGTGGAAGCAGATACATCAACAGCGTTCAAAAGGCATCTCAACAAATACATGGATAGGATGGGTATAGAGGGTTATGGCACTAAGAAGTGCTGAGGGCTTTGATAAAGGGTGGTATCCTGACCGGTACATGCTTGGAGGGCCGAAGGGCCTGTTCCTGTGCTATATTGTTCTTTAAAGCATCACTGTAGGATGAATGAGATGCTCAAATTTGCACCATCTGATTCAATCTGAATGATTGGTCAAGGAGTAAGGTTTTGTTGACATCTGAAAACTATGCATTTCCTCTGATTGGATTTTTCCATCCTGATTCAGGACATAACGGAGGCAGGATGGCGAAGGAATGGTGCCAGCAGACTGCATGGCAGTCTGGCACCTCCATTCCTGGCTCTGATGGTTTTCCCAAGAACTGGAGGGTGGTGGGTGCAAAAGTAAATTTGCCCGCTTTCTTAATTGGTGGAGTGAGAATATTAGGGAAATTGTTTATAAACACTCTTTCTGATCATGGGATGGGCGGCCATTAGTGGTTCTCTGAAGCTGGCCAGCTGCAACCTGGGGGGAACTGGGGCAGCAGTGCTGAAACAGTTTTATTTATTGCAAATAAAGTAAAATTTCAAATTACTAAGCTGTAATAACATTTTGCTAACTAACCTGTCCCTAATCTATCCCAGGTGCTAGCTCTTCATTTGCCATGGCCTCTTTGAAGATGACGATCCTCTCATCATTTTAAGACTGTGCACAAAAGGCAGTTAGACCAATAGTTGCTGCTGAACTCTCATCTATGTCTTTGTTATCTCAAGACATGACTATTCCAATGCATTCCTGGCTGGTCACCTGCATTCTGCTCTCTCAACTTGAGGTTATCAGAACTCTGCTGACCGTGTCCCTGCTCGTGTCTATTACTGTTCACCCATCGCCCTTGTTATCGCTGATCATCATTGAGTCCAGATAAAGTAATGCCATGATTTAAAAATGTTCATCCTTGTTTGCAACTCTTAACATGTCTTGCCTATCCTATCTGTAATATTATGCAGCCTCACAGTCTTCCGAGATATCTGCGCTCATCTGATTTTGGCTTCTCGAACATCTGAGGCTGGATTCTCTAAAAATGAGACGATATCCCCACGCCGGCATAAAAACGGTGGAGTTTTACTCCCAAAATTCCCATTTAAAAAGTTTAACTAATTCAATGCCCTGCAGGGGGCTACCAGGGACCCGGAGTAAATCTCCCAGCTTTAGCTGTGGATACGGGCCCCCGCACTTCCGGTTCGGAGTCCGCGCATGTGCGCGGCGGTGGCCTCCAGCAGCCGTGCCGAGATCCATGGCGGACTCGGACCGCGGAGCAACATAGGAACATGAGACCCCTGCCTATAAGGGCCCCCCCTGGTCTCCACCCCCCCCGGCCCCCGACCAGGGCGGCCGCGGACCGAGTCCGCAGCTGCCACACCTGCATCCCGACCGGCAATAGGTGATTAGTTCCACGCTGTTGGGAACTCAGCCGGTCAGGAGCAGAGGATTACTGGGCGGGCCTCTGGCAATGGGCCCCCAGATGCGTGGCGTACTCCACGGTCACGCCGATTTTCGGGGCCCGGAGAATCTCCAAAATGGGACATATCCACATCTCGCAACCTACCAGCATAAGAATGGCATGTGATGTGGACATGTTCCCCAATTTTTAATTTTTCTCTCTCACCCCCCCCCTCCCACTTGGATTAAGTCTCTTTGTTAGTAGAAGAGTTCATACTTTAGATCTGCTTCTTACCTTTACAGTAAGAAGTCTTACACCAGGTTAAAGTCCAACAGGTTTGTTTCGAATCACTAGCTCACCTGAGGAAGGAGTTGTGCTCCGAAAGCTAGTGATTCGAAACAAACCTGTTGGACTTTAACCTGGTGTTGTAAGACTTCTTACTGTGCTCACTCCAGTCCAACACCGGCATCTCCACATCATGTCTTACCTTTACCACTGGGAAACAGTTATGCACAATATTTCTCCCAAGCCTGCACACCCACTTCCAAATCTCCTTTCAGTCAAGCAAGCTGCACCATTATTCCTATATTGATGAGGGGAGTTTAGAGCTTCACAAGCCTGTTGCTGATTGACCTGCTCAGGCTCACAAAGAGGACATTTCCCTTTGGCGAGCGAGAACGTACTGCAAACTCTCTGCTTGCAGCTGGGCAAGCAAAAAAGTTACATAAATAAGCAACTATCTCTCTTCTAATTAGTCTTTCTTATGGTTTAATTCTCTTAGTTGCCCTTTCAGATAAATTTGAAAGAGGAACACATCTTACTCATAAATTGAGACCTGAGCCTTCAACTTTAACCAAGAGTTCCCCACTAGTGGGGAAGCTCGTATTTTACAAGCCCCATGGGGAGATCGATCAATATTTTATTTTTAAATGTTTACATTTACTTCAGTTGCCAGTTACAATTTTAAACGGTTAGTTATGTAAGCATGATTATATTTTCTGCTTGTTGTGGAATGCGATTGAAGTCTGCTAGCCGCATGACCAATTATATGCAGAGCCCAGAATTAATTAGAAGGCTGTTTTGAACACTATAATTGTGTTCATGTATATAAATATATATATAAATAAAACAGATTATAGCCATTTTTGGGACACTGCCTGACTGTGGGAAGTATTTTATATTAAAAATTCTCCCAGGCCCGGAAGTAATGTTCTCTTCTCTTTGCCACATCCGAAAACTGTTGCAATTCAATCTGCTTCACTGACCAGTTATGTTTCACACTGCAGAAATGGAAGAGTCATTAGCAAGAAAGACTTTCAGAAACCCAACAAATGGCTGTTTGGCATTTTGAATGTTACTTATTTTCTATGATATGTTTCCAGTATGCCTGTTATACAACCAAAAATTATGTTCTGATTATCTTTTTTCAAATACTTCCATTCCAAACTTTGCAAAAGCACAAATTGAAATTTCTGTGGTTTAATTCATTTAGTCTTGTCTTCCATTTATTTGCTGTTAAGTAACTAAATGTTAACTTGTGCCCATTTCAAAGAAAAATCTGAATTTGGGAAACTGGATGATTTTTTTCAACACAGATTCAGATTTCTTTTAAGTATAAAAATGTAAGGACTAATTAATTAGAAGGCAAAATTTGGAATGCAACAGAAAATTTGGTAAACATACATTGAAATTTTAAAATCTTTTCCAGGCTCTCCTCAATGACCCACTTTATATTGGGTTGAAACACAAGAGAGTTCGTGGGCCAGCTTATGATGAATTGGTTGATGAGTTCATGCAAGCAGTCACCGACAGGTAAGATGTTAAAAACCTACATTTCTTCCCCTGCTGAAATTAGCTGTGATTCATATAAATGGTGGAAGTCCCCATTTATGCTAATTTTCCATGATACACAAATGTGTCAGATTATCGTGAAATTACGTCAAAATGTTATTTTGAAGTATATTGTTTAACTTCGGAAAAGCAAATAGGCTCACATAATTCAAATCAATGAACCCCCTTTTTACTAGCCGATTATAATGTTTTAAAGTTGTAAATGAAGCACTCTATAATAACCCTTACGGGCCCCACGGGGACATATTATCTCCCCATGGGGTTTGTAGAATACGAGCTTCACCACTAGTGGGCAGTGGTCCACCCAGCTGAGGCTGGTAAACCCGCCTTTAAAAGCTGACTGGGACCGGCACTTCCAGTAGTCCTGACTGGGACCTTTGAGTTGTAAGATGCCTAGCGGCCTTTACTTTATGTTAACTAAATAAATGTTATTCAACTTAACCTTCTCGAGCCTCTTGAGCTTTTATGCACTTAAAGATTAACAGAACAAAGTTTGATGAACTTGAGTTTGTTTGCACAGTAAGTTGAGGGAAATGTTGCTAGAACACTTCATTCTAATAAGAGGTCAATTTAAAACATTCACTTCGAAAATTTCATATTCTTTTAAAATCTATAAAGTTTGCTTACCAGCTGCTTATCAAAATGACAAATTGTATTATATGTTACTGTAACTTTGGTAAACTACCCCCCCCCCCCCCCCCTCCCCATGTGCAGCCCTTGATATGGTTGACCATAGCCGCCTCCTCCCATCGCTTTTCCTTTGCTGTCTGACGGGGTGAGACTGCCCTCCCGTGGTTTCATTCCTATCTATCCGGTTGTAGCCCGAGAATCATCTGTAATGGGTTCCTTTCCCACCTCCGTACCATTACCTCTGGAGATTCCAAGCCTCTGTCCCTACCCCCTGCTTATCTATGTTTTGTCCCTCAGGAACATCATCCAAAAACTAGCCACAAGTTCCACATGTATGCTGCTGGCTCTACTTCACCACCATCTCTCCCAAACCTACCACTGCCTCTGCTTTATCAAGCTGCCTGCCCAACATCCAGCAGAAAGTTCCTCCATTTGTTGTCTTTAATCCCCATGAAAAACACTTGTTTCCTTTGTAGCAATTCCTGCCTCTCCCTGGCTACAGCCTGGGGCTGCACCGGACTAATTGTAACATTGTAACTGTTATGTAGTGTTACACTTGTGGCATTGTCAAGAGACTTTAGACTTTGTTGGGAACAAGAAGGTATTTATTAATAAAGAGAACTTGGTTCAGGAGGTTTACAACTCTAGGCTGCCTTGGAGCTACAGCTCCTGGCTGTTCCAGCCCTTATCTGCTATCTGCATGGCTTCCAGATATATTCTGCCTGAGAGAGGACTCCACCCTCTGGGGTGATCACTCTCGGTTCCCATTGGTCCATCAAGTCAGATGGTCCCCTTCTTCTGTACTGTCTTAAAGAGACAAACACCACAGTGTCATCTCATCCTGAGTGGAGTTTCTAAATTCTCTCCACTACTGAGATCATCTTTTCCATCTCTCTAATGGTGCCCTTCAGTCCGTCTGCCGCTGAAACTCTCATAGATTTCATAGAATTTACAGTGCAGAAGGAGGCCATTCGGCCCATCGAGTCAACACTGGCTCTTGGAAAGAGCACCCTACTCAAGCCCATGCCTCCACCCTATCTCCATAACCCAGTAACCCCACCCAACACTAAGGGCAATTTTGGACACTAAGGGCAATTTATCATGGCCAATCCACCTAACCTGCACATCTTTGGACTGTGGGAGGAAACCGGAGCACCCGGAGCACACACGGGCAGAACGTGCAGTCTCCCTACAGG
Source organism: Scyliorhinus torazame (assembly GCF_047496885.1). Taxonomy (NCBI): domain Eukaryota; kingdom Metazoa; phylum Chordata; class Chondrichthyes; order Carcharhiniformes; family Scyliorhinidae; genus Scyliorhinus; species Scyliorhinus torazame. Next base: position 102,088,319 of record NC_092721.1, read on the forward strand.
CAGTGACCCAGCGGGGAATCGAACCTGGGTCCCTGGGACTGTGAAGCAATTGTGCTAGCCACTATGCTACCGTGCTGCCCCCTCATCTCTAGATTTGTAAAATGACACCATTTCGTAAACTTAAGCTCATCCAAAGCTTTGCTGTTTGTGTGCTCTCGCACCAAGTCCCATTCACCTATCAGTTCTGACCTTTATTCTCTCTCAGTCCTCAGTTCTAAAATTCTCATACCCGGTTTTTAAATCACTCTCTATATATGTGTTGCTACTTCCAGCCCTAGAATCACGAATGGTACCAGTCACTAAATGTGTAATTGGGTGCAACCACACCCAGAACATCGTACTGGTGAATGACCGCTATCCAGGCAGGAGTCATGATGCTTTCATCCTGTGCCAATCCACTGTTCCAGAGATTCTTTAGCCACCATTATAAACCAGAGAGTGGCTACTCAACACAAGAAAGAGGAGCAGCAGTAGATCATAAGTCTCAACAAGCGTGTTCCACCATTCAGTATGAGAATGGCTTACGTTCGGCTTCATCTCCACCTTCAACACCATAATCCCAGCCAAGCTCATCTCAAAACTCCAAAACCTAGGACTTCCCTCGTCCCTCTGCAACTGGACCCTTGACTTCCTGACCCATGGACCACAATCAGTAAGGATGAACAACAATACTTCCTCCACGATAGTCGTCAATACCGGGACACCACATACTGCGTACTTAGCCCCCTATTATACTCCCTATGAACACACAATTGTGTCGTAAAATTTGGCTCCGACTCCATCTACAAGTTTGCTGGTGACACAACCTTAGTGGGTCAGATCTCGAACAACAATGAGTCCAAGTACAGGATGGAGATAGAGAACCTAGTGGCATGGTGTAACAACAACAATCTCTCCCTCAATGTCAGCAAAACTAGGGAGCTGGTCATACACACCCCTGTCTGCATCAATGGTGCTGATTATAGGTAGAAGCATAGAATTTACAGTGGAGAAGGAGGCTGTTCAACCCATCGAGTCTGCACCAGCCCTTTGAGCACCCCACTTAAGCCCACGCCGCTACCCTATCCCTGTAACCCAACCTAACCTTTTTGACACCAAGGGGCAATTTAGCATGGCCAATCCATCTAACCTGCACATCTTTGGACTGTGGGAGGAAACCAGAGCACCCGGAGGAAACCCATGCAGACACAGGGAGAAAGTGCAAACTCCACACAGTCACCCAAGGCTGGAATTGAACCCGCGCCCCTGGAGCTGTGAGGCAGCAGTGCTAACCACTGTGCCATCGTGCCGCCCTAATGGGTGACCGCTTCAAATTCCTAAGTATGCACATCACCAACAATCTGTCCTGGTCTACCCACATCGGCGCTATGACCAAGAAAGCACAACAGCGCCTACTTCCTCAGGAAACTAAGGAAATTCAGCATGTTCACATTGACTTTTACCAATTTTTACAGATGCGCCATAGAAAGCATCTTGTCTGGTATGGCAACTGCTCGGCCCAAGATCGTATGGGCCGCTACAGAGAATCATGAACACAGCCCAGTCCATCAAGCGAACCCGCCTCCCATCCATTGACTCTGTCTACACCTCCCGCTGCCTTGGGAAAGCGGGCAGCATAATCAAAGACCCCTCACACCCGGGTTATTTTCTCTTCCAACCTCTTCCACTGGGCAGGAGGTACAGAAGTCTGAGAACACGCACTAACTGATTCAAAAACAGCTTCTTCCCCACTGTTACCGGGCTCCTGAATGACTCTCTAATGGACTGATCTGACCTCTCCACGCACCTTCTCTACTGAGTAGTACTGCACTCCATATGCTTCACCCGGTGTCTATACACATTTACATCATGTATCTATCATACGTCCTGTTTTTTTCATGTATGGAACGATCTGCCTGGACTATAAGCAGAACAATACTTTTCACTGTACCTCGTGACAAATCCAAATCCAAACTTTTCCGTCCTCTCTCGATTTCCCTTGATTTCCTGAGAGACCAAAAGTCTTGATTACCTTAACTTAATTATATTTAATGATGGATCAGCCGCAACCCTCTAAAGTAGAGAATTTCAAAAATTCACAATCTTCGGGTGAAATAATTTCCCCCCCATCTCGATCTGAAATTTGAAAAAAACTGCTCAATAACGAGGACCATGCACTATACATCCGACTGATGATTCCTACTCCAACACCAGCTATCGTAAAATGAGAGTGTTGGAGGGGCCCTTCAGTTCTCGCCAGAGTGGGTGTCTTTATTCATGGTGATCTGTTCCATCCTCTACATTCTGGCATCACAAAGGACGTAGGCCTTGCTACCAAGGATTCGGCAACCACCTAAGAAGGAACAGGACAAAGCAAGCAGGAGGCAGCCAGGAAATCCACGTTCCTAATGGGCAGTCCTTCAGCACATCATCAAATTTCAGTTTCCCTGAATGAAACTGTAGATCCCCATTGCTCATCACTTCCCCACCTCCTTTCCCTCTATTATCATAGATTATCATAGAATTTACAGTGCAGAAGGAGGCCATTCGGCCCATCGAGTCTGCACCGGCTCTTGGAAAGAGCACCCTACCCAAGGTCAACACCTCCACCCTATCCCCATAACCCAGTAACCCCACCCAACACTAAGGGCAATTTTGGACATGAAGGGCAATTTATCATGGCCAATCCACCTAACCTGCACATCTTTGGACTGTGGGAGGAAACCGGAGCACCCGGAGGAAACCCACGCACACACTGGGAGGATGTGCAGACTCCGCACAGACAGTGACCCAAGCCGGAATCGAACCTGGGACCCTGGAGCTGTGAAGCAATTGTGCTATCCACAAGGCTACCGTGCTGCCCTATTATGGATTAGTACTGCATTCTCTCGGTCACAATCCTAAAATAAAAGACACCACAAAACAAACATTTCACAGCAACCTTATCCACAAACACTTCAAATACTCCATATATTACTTTAGTGCTTTCACTTTGTGTTTGTCTTGTGGGTGCCTTTACCCTATCCTTGTACTCTTAAGACGTGATACCTTTGTGGCTACAGCATGGTTGGTAGAAATTGCTGACTTTAAATGGGGAAGACTGCTGATGACTTTCCGTTTTGTATATCTGCAATGCATTGTAAATTTATCCCCAATAATAAATCAGAACACTAACTCCTGTTGCTGACCTGAAAGTCTTTAGGAACATTTACACATGCACAATTGGAATACGGCAACCAGCACATGCGTGACAGATCCTGATGGCTTTTTGCTTAGCAGCAGGAGCATCAAACGTGCATGCATGGCTGCAGAGCATCAAATCCCATGTCCGATTTCTGCTTTATTATTGGTGAAAAACTTACTGAATTTACACTGCATCACAGGTATACAAGTAGTGATTGCAGATTTAAGTAACAGTCTTCTGAAGCAATTTGGAAAGGCTTTGTGGAGGAAGTTCTCACCCAGCTCAGTTGATAGGTAAGGAGCTTCTAAGTCCATAGACTGGGGGCGGGATTGTCTCAGCCCAGGTCCGGCCGGAGAATCTGCGGGACGGGTGCGAATCGCGCCACGCTGCCCCGATGCCGGTCCGCCAGTTCTCCGGAGAGCAGTGAATTGGCGCCGGCGCGGTTGGCGCGGCGCCGGTCAGGGGCCGTTCTACGCGGCCCCCCCTGGCGATTCTCTGCCCGGGATGAGCCGGGCGACCACGCAAAAAAAGCCGAGTCCAGCCGGCGCCGTTCACACATGCTCTTACTCGGCGGGACCTCGCCGTCCATGCATCTGGGGGTGACCTGGTAGGGGGGGAGGGGGGTCCACTGTGGTCTTGCCCACGATTGGGGCCAACCGGTCGGCGGTTCTTTTGTTTCGCGCCGGTCCCTGTAGCCCTACGCCATGTTGTGTCGGGACGGCGCGGTGAAGGGAGCCACTGCGCATTGGCGCCGGTCCCACTGCGCATGCGCAGACCTGCACTGCCCATCTGACGCCGGGGATCGGCAGCTGGAGCAGCGTGGGTCGCTCCACTGCCGTGCTGGTCCCCTGTAGGAATCGCTGCTCCTGAGGCCATGTTGACACCGTTGAGAAACGCAACGACGTTTACGACGGCGTCAACACTTAGCCCCAGGATCAGCGAATCCCGCCCGTGGACTCGGATTCTCCATCCATTCACGCCGGCAGGATTCTCTGGTCCCACTGCAGTGAATGGGAGTTTTAGCTCAGTGCCAGATTCTCCCTTCTCGCAGGGCAGTGGTAGCGGTGACTATGGTATTGAATCCCACGTTGGGTGCTGACATTTTACCCACTCTTTATTTTATATTTAAGTATTTACTGAAGAATATATTAATTTGTTCAAATATGGAATAAATTCTTTTGATAGCATCTGTAAAAACTCCTGTTAATAAAACAGCACCCCAATGTTTTCCTGATCATTATCATAATCATGACTGACAAGGGAACAAGATACTTTGGGGGACAGTTAATCCAAACTTGATTCTGTTTCAATTTACTCCCTAATACCAAGTTTTAGTTTGCATCTCAGAACTTAATTTAGGATGTCTGTCGAGTGGTAAATGATAGACACAGACTTGATTCACTGCGACTGACGCCGTATCTTTTCATGTGCAGGGAATGTTCCCACTAGTGTTGGGACACAAGTAAATGCAACCAAAAAGATTCCCTCGTGCTTTTTGTGGGAAAGCAAAAATTGTTTTGGTCTCCTGGATGCGGTTCTTACCTTAACCAACACATACAGAATTGATTAAAAGGGATGTTCATTACACCAATACGAAAGGAAAATACTGCAGATGCTGAAAATGAAATGAAAACAAAATAATGCTGGATATGTTCAACTGGTCAGGCAGCATGTAGTATTTAACCTATGGGGTCCTGCCAAGCAGTCGTCATCTCATCCATTGGGTGTTGGGACTCAGTCCTGAGGCCTCATTGGCAGGAAGCCAGAGAAGTTTCTGGAAAGGGGCAAAGGGAGAGGGATAAAGGTAGACATGCAAGACACACCCCAGCGAAGACCAGGCGTGGAAGGTGACCGTGACCACCTGGAAGACTAACCAGAGAAGGAAGGAAGCTACCAGCGAGACCCACCTTCGCAACAAAGGACCTGCGAGACTCGGGGAATAGGACCCATGATTCATCTGGCACCATCATGCGGGTAGTATAAGGAATCTTGAGGATCTTTAGCAAATGTTATTGGGTTCATTCAATTATTGTTGTTGTTAAATAAAGTTGATTTGATTTTAAACTTGTTTGTCCTTTGTTCTCCTTGCTAATAAAGACCTCTTTGTAAAACTTTTAATTATCACACTGGTCGAAGGTATCTGAGATTTTACAGATACAACATTGCTTTTTTGATCACTTCTTGCCACCACCACCAGTGTCCGAACACATTATCATTTTGTTATCAACTTTTCTTTCCCTTCCAAAGTGTCTGGCATGGATGTCATCTCCCTGCCACATGCCCTCTCTTCCACAACAACTTGTTTAAAACTCTTGAGTTCTGCTTCAACCCTGCTCTCAGTACCAAAGTTTCTCGAATGTTGGTCATGTTCAGTATTTTCATATGACCATACCTATGGAGTCTTATCACTTTGTTTCTTCATGCACAGCATTTAACACTGTTGACCTCCTCCAACATCTCTTTTCTGTTGTGTACTTCAAGTTACTGCTTTTTCAAGGTTACAGTCATCTCTGGCATGTTCCAAGTGTTCCACAACTCTATCATCTGCAAACTCCCAGCAATATCTTCCCATTACCTCTCTACAATCTTCAACTGCCTGCAGTTATATGCTGCTTGTGCAACAGATGATCTTGGATAAGTTTTAACTTGTAGTTAACATTGGGAAGACCAAAGGGTGGCAAAGTGACACAGTGGTTAGCACTGCTGCATCACCGCCAGGGTCCCAGGTCCTGTTCCAGTCTTGGGTGACTGTGTTGAGTTTGCACGTTCTCCCCATGTCTGGCTGGGTTTCTTCCGGGTGCGCTTGTTTCCTCTCACAGGTCAAAGATATGCAGCTAGGTAGCTTGGCCATGCTAAATTGCCCCTAAGTGTCCAGAGCACGGTAGCATTGTGGATAGCACAATTGCCTCACAGCTCCAGGGTTCCAGGTTCGATTCCGGCTTGGGTCACTGTCTGTGCGGAGTCTGCACATCCTCCCAGTGTGTGCGTGGGTTTCCCAAACCAGGAAGTAGGATAGAAAGCGGTTCTGGCAAAAGAATTCCCAGACAGGAATCAGAGATAGATCCCCATTGAGTCATGATAAGTGGCAGAAGCAGAGAAAAAGGTTTCAAGTTAAAGGAAGAGCTGTCGGAGCAGAGTTGAAGAAAATTGGGCTCAAGAGAAAGCCCAGAAGATCTGAGCGGACAGTGAGAGATTTGTGACTCTGTGCTGTGGGCCATACCAGCAAAGGTACCTTTTTGGAGTAGTGATGTTCTGCTTGGCATGGTTGAAGATCTGAAAATGCGCTTGGAAGGTGAAGTGTGATTGCACTCCGAGATCTAGAGGAAAGGAATTTCAGAAGGTGAAATCCGAGAGACTCATGTTGAAGGCATCTGAATGGGAGGGACGTTTGGAAGAATTCCAAGGTGAATTCTTCAAAACATGGAGATGGAAACCCTTGTGAGAACAACAGAGCTTCAGTGAGATTGGTTGGCTCACTGTGTGACAAGTGGAGACATCCATAGAATCTGCTTTGGTCGTATCTGTCATTTACTTTGTATGTGGTGTGTCTGACCACAGTTTGCCTGTTAATTCACATATTTACCCAAAGTATTAGTATAAGATTGATACAGTTAATTGTTTTGTCTTTCTGAATGTGCCTGTAAAGGGATAGCTGGGGTGAAGGAACAGCGAATATTTGAATCATTTTCTTGTGTTTGTATTGAGATCTTTCCAACCTTTTTGTGTGGTGTAATATAGTTAATTTTTCTTGTTTAATAAATGTTTTATTCTTTGTTAAAAGTTCTTCCAATCTCCACAGAACAATTCTGTGAATTTGTTCAGTAACGTTCCTTCACGGTTTCAAAAAGAGAGTTAGTATCTAGCAAGCCAGGTTTCATCTGGGTTCTGACTTGTCCAATAGTAACATAAACTGGGAACATAACAAATCAGTGAAACTGTCATTTGGTGGTACAGGACTTCAATATTGCTGAAAAGCTGAAACTTTTCGCCTGGCACTCATAAGACCAAAGAATGCCAAATGTCAAACCATGACAACATTTATGCGACAAGAGAAAAGGATGTTGATTGCTTGGCAAGTCAATTCTAATTGGCCAAGGCATTGCCATGGAGAAAATAATGGGAAACTATATTGCTGCTCAATTACACAATCATATCTGACAATTGATGTTATGTTTTTGTCTTTGCAAGTGTGTGCTGATTGAACTTATGGACTTGGCAACTGGCATAGCTAAGTTCAGTGTTAATGACCCCATGGATGCCCAAATAGATCCCATCTAGGCCCAGCACTTGCTAACATTTCCATCTGTTTTCATGAGAAACGTGCTTCTGATGGAATAAGCCCTAACCTCCTACCCTGTGCAAATTTCCGAGACGTAGTCAATACATTTGCGATCTTTGATCTGGAGTTGCAAGTAAGAATTTCCTTCCCTTAATTAGCTCCATCCTGTGCTCAAATGCACATTTGAGAGGGAGCAGTCTAGTGCTCTCTCTTTCCTCACTGTGCTGGTTGAAAAATCCATAATGGGTTCTCCACTACTGTCCACTGGTCAGTATACATGTTGGCATTCATATAGCTCCATGCACTATAAGATTGGCCTGATCAAAAATCTTCTAAATAGGTCCCTAGCCATTTTCTTAGGTTGAAAGTAGAAACAACGCTCATCAAAGCTATAATGTGGGACAATGGCTATCCTGATCAGATTGTAATTTGTTGTGTATTGCACCAACTCGCAAATGGGCCAAAGACCACCACTTTCGAATCTGAAATGTGCCCAGTTTTCCTCAAATTACCCTGGAAAAGCAACATTTCTGGGTAATAGATTGAGTGGTTTCACGCAGCTGCAATGCAGTGGCTACACGAGTGGTATTTTCCACCAAGAGGATGTTGCAGTCAGTCCAAAAAGGTGTTCTGCCGACCACGTAATTTAGCAACTTTTGGTAAACATTTCAGTGCCAGTGTAATGCTAGGCAGGTAGGCCGTACATCCTAGCAATTGGCTAATCAAATCAACCAGCAGTGTTCCTTTGGTTGTTTGGAACCGACAGAGTATAGGCCGTAAACGGTTGACGCTTGCAAAACCCAAAACTGCTAGATGTGATTCCACGTTTGAGCGATACTTGCTGAACAATCCTGAGTGTGCTAATGACTACTCTAACAACCATTGTAAGATAATCAGTCGAGCTTGTAATGTAGCTCATTTACCGTTGCTAAAAGCAACATAGATTCACACCTGGACATTCATTGTCTACAAACAAAAGGAATTCATTGATACCTTGCGCCTTGTTTGAATTGCCCAGGAGTTTGTTTGGGAGCCTATAGTTCCCAGTTGATTTCTGCATTGCAATGCCTCAGGCAAGCAGTGGCGACTTGCCAACCAGCCAGCACCCTTTTCTCTTAAATTGATGGTTTGAAATTTGGTATTCTTGTGTTTGTCCTGATAAGTGCAAGATAAAAAGCTTTGGCAACATGTCTCTCTTCTTGGCGATAAGCCAATTAAGTGGAAAAATCCCCTTAGCAATAATTTATTGGAATAAGGGAAGTAAATTAGGAGCATTTGGAGTTAGAGCTATCTGTAGACAACAGTATATTAGCAACACGGTCGTGGAGGCTTGGCAGTCACATATAATATTTTTTTTAGGGATAAAGATTTCACTGGCTAAAATATTTGAAATATGAAAATCTGTAATTAATCATATGTGAAAAGAAAGTTACAAGCAGCATATAACGTTCCAGGACTGAACTTAAAAGACGAGCTCAATGCTCAACATACAATCACACAGCAGTAGAATGACTAGTGAAATGTCACTAATGAATTGTCACTTGTCAAAAGGGCATCATTAGTCATTTTTTTAAAAATGAGTAGTGAAGTATTCTCTATCTATTCCTCCCTATTTGATTGAATCACAGAACATGCAGCACAGAAGAAGCCACTGTGAATGTGTCATATGTTCAAAATAGACAACAAAAAGAAAACCGTGCATCTTTTTCATCTTTCGTGTCTGATTACAGATAAGGATGTTGTCTGAACAGTTTATTTGTTTAATTAGTTCTGTTCCATATTTAGCTGTTTATCCATTCATTTCATTGGATTACAGGTATGGAATGAACTGTCTCATTCAGTTTGAAGATTTTGCAAACTCCAATGCTTTTCGCCTTCTTAACAAATACCGTAATAAGTACCTCACTTTTAATGATGACATTCAAGGTATGTAGAGAAATTGCTGGTAGCAAATGTAAAGTTTGCCATTTTAGAAGTTGGCAGTTAATTAAGTTATCCCTTGAGATTCTTGCATCATGATGAATATTTAACATGATATTTAATCGACATTAGCCAAATACATTATGCGCAGGAAGTGCTGTTTATCTCTCCAAACTCTGGTTCCAAACTTCCATCTGTTATAATTGAACTTGGACCTTTCACTGCAGGCAATTTGGAACCATAGCCAAAGTACAATTTTCCATGTTGCTATTCTAAAAGGAGAAGATAAGTTTAAAGGGAGCAATTTAAGCATGGAATACCTCCGATATACACACAGCATGCATATAGAGATGATGCACAATAGACAATAAACATTTCCCGTCAGTGGTACTTCATTCAGGAGATGAAAATTGGTCAATTTGCTGATTTTTCTGAGGTTTTATTTTAGCCAATTCCTGACTGTTTTACACCCAGTGTCAGCTGAGTGATTTTGAAGGATGATCTCGTGGAGAAGGGAAATGAAATGAGTTATCTTATATGAGGTTACATTTTTTTAAATTTCATTATAAAGCTGAATGAGTCTGTAGAAATGCCCACACACCAATTAATTAAGTGGGGTTTCTATCAAGGAAAGATGACGATCCTTCCTGAAGTGGTTATTAGTCACATGAGACATGTTCAGCTTGTTTCAGAACACTGTTCTGAATTTGACATCAAATTTGCAAGCCTTGCATAATGAGGTGGCCCAGAAATAAACTGAACAATAGTAACTATTTTATGTTCAAAAGCGAGAAAATCAATTTCAGGTTTGTCGGTTGGTGTTATGATGCAACAGTTCAGAATTCGTAGGAATTCTACCTTCATTATTTTAGGTTTCATTGATCTTAAAATAAAATGGTTGAAAAACTGGTTCTGCGGTAATGTGCTTAAGTGGCCAAAATTGTTCTAAACCGGATGTGTGATGTGAATCAAAAACAGTTGCTGAATTGTCTCTGAGGACATGTGCTGGTTGCAGATGTTTTTATTTTGTTGTTGGATGTCTACTTCCATTGCCCATTCCAATCAGTTTAACATTTTTAAGGGATTGAGTTTGAGGACCGCTAATTATCGACATTTTCTGACCGCCCCCAAGAATTGAAAAAAAATAGAAAATCCTTAACAAATGCAGCCATTCTGTCAACATACTGCATCTAAATTCAGTCAAATCCAAATCAGAAACCGATGTATTGTAAATTGTGAAACCACACTAAATAAAACTTGTCATATTGCTTACTGTTTCATGTCATGTAAGCTAGGAATTTTATATTGGCAAATAAAAACTCCTCAACAAAACTGCTTAATGTGATTAATTCCATTGTGCTGTTCCCCTACAGAACTTGATATTTTTCTGCAAAAGACCCCAGGTGGGATTCTCCGGACCCCCAGCCGCGTGTTTCCCGGCAGCGCACTGTTCGCTGGCGGCGGGATTCTCTACTCCTGCCTCTTGTTAGTGGGATTTCCCATTGAAGCCACCCCACGCTGCCGGGAAACCCATGGTTCCGGGCAGGAAAAGAGAATCCCGATGGCCAGAGAATTCCGGCCCCTATATAAATGAAAGTCATTGTTAATGAGCCATCTTTTGCAATAATTAACACACAAGACCCAGAAAATAAGGAGGCCCAGAAATAAGATGAATGACAGTAAATATCAAAAACCAAGATGATCAGGTTCAGGCTTGTGGTTTAGTGTTACGCCGCAACAGATATGAAGCACGTTAGTTTTTGTATTTGTCAACGGAAATATGGATTAATAGATTTTAGAGCACTGAAGGGGATATTTTTCCATTTAAGGGCTCTGAAAGAGTCATCCACTAGTCCCTTTTCCCAAATACTCCCCAAATATTTTTCAAATATTCATCCGCAATCTTTTTTAAAAGCTGTTATGGATTTTGCATTCACCACTGTTTGCAATCGGGCACTCCATGTCGAATAAAGCTCTGTGTATCAACAGTCTCCCTTCGTCTTCTTTGTTTTGATGAAAATGCTGGAAAACTAACAGGTCTTGCAGCATCTGTGGGGGGTTCTGATGGAAGATCACAGACTAGACCTGAAACCCTATCTCTGTTTCTTTCTCCACAAATGCTGCCAGATCTACTGAGAGTTTCCAACACTTTCTGTTTTTACCTCAGCTTCTCTAGTCTCTAGTCATAACTAAAGCCTAAAGATAGCATCTTAGTGACTTGCTTCTGCGATGTCTCTATTGATAGAATCATAGAATTTACAGTGCAGAAGGAGGCCATTCAGCCCATCGAGCCTGCACCAGCCCATGGAAAGAGCACCCTACCCAAGCCACCTCCACCCTATCCCCAGAACCCCAACTAACCCTTTTTAGATACTAAGGGCAATTTAGCATAGCCAGTCCGCATCTTTGGACTGTGGGAGGAAACCCACGCAGACACGGGGAGAACGTGCAGACTCCGCACAGACAGTGACCCAAGCCGGGAATCGACCTGGGACCCTGAAGCTGTGAAGCAACAGTGCTAACCACTGTGCTACTGTGCTGCCTACAAATGCCCAATCATGGCAGTGAGGGAAGCCATTCGGGCCATCAGGTCTGTGCGGGCCAAAGAAAAGCTACCCAGCTTAATTCCACTTCCAGCTCTTGGTTCATACCCTGGAATGTTATGGCACTTCATGCATATCCAAGTATTTTTTTTAATGAAAAGAGTGTTTTTGTCTTTATCACTATTTCAGACTGTGAGTGCCAGACTTCAGCCATCCTCTGGGTGAAAAGAATTCTCAACTCCCCCTAATCCTTCCACCAATTACTTTAAATCTATCCCCCCTGTTATTTACCCCACTGCTAAGGGAAATAAGTTTTTCCGATCCATTAAATCTAGACCCCTCAGATTCCATGCCCTTAAATTCAATCTCCTTTCGGCATCCAGAGAAAACAACCACAGCCAATTTTTCTTCATCGCTAATATTCTCCAGAACAAGTAAAACTCCTCTGTACCCTTTCTACTTTGATCAAATTCTACCTGCCATTTACCTTGACATTCTTCCTAAAGTAAGACATCAAAAACTGATCACTAGATCCTATTTTTGTACAGGTTTAGCATTGCCTTTTTATATCCTTTTTTTTAAACCTCTTCTCACTTTATCAAAGAATTGGATGCCTGAACCTCCTTAATCTCTCTTTGCTGGTCAGAATATGAGTGACAGATTCTCCAGCTTTATACTTCATCATGTCCAAGTAGTTGATTGGAGATCTATGTTGCTAGAAACCATGTGCCACATCTAATTTAGGCTGGAGAACATTATATGCCATTATCTGAAAAGTAAAAGGCATTAAAAAACTAAATGATAATGTGCCTAAAAACAAATCTTTCTAAAATTATGGACGAATTAACAACATAAGACAGTTGTATTTGCATAGCACTTATCACATCTCTCCGAAGTGGTTTCAATCACTTCACAGGAAAACAAATGACTTTGCAGTTCAGTAGTTGTTAATATAGACAAATACAGTAACTAATTTACAGACACCCACAGAGGCCCAAACCAACATTTCTCAACAACCCAAAAGTTGTTCCCAGTAATCACACTTCCTAATTTTGTGGCATCTATAAATTTTGACATTGTGCTTCCTATAACTAGCCCAGAAATCCACTAATATGGGCCCCACACCTCAGGAAGGACATACTGGCACTGGAGCGGGTCCAGCGGAGATTCACACGGATGATCCCAGGAATGGTAGGCCTAACATACGATGAACGTCTGAGGATCCTGGGATTATATTCATTGGAGTTTAGGAGGTTGAGGGGAGATCTAATAGAAACTTACAAGATAATGAATGGCTTAGATAGGGTGGATGTAGGGAAGTTGTTTCCATTAGCAGGGGAGACTAGGACCCGGGGGCACAGCCTTAGAATAAAAGGGAGTCACTTTAGAACAGAGATGAGGAGAAATTTCTTCAGCCAGAGAGTGGTGGGTCTGTGGAATTCATTGCCACAGAGGGCGGTGGAGGCCGGGACGTTGAGTGTCTTTAAGATCGAAGTTGATAAATTCTTGATTTCTCGAGGAATTAAGGGCTATGGAGAGAGAGCGGATAAATGGAGTTGAAATTAGCCATGATTGAATGGTGGAGTGGACTCGATGGGCCGAATGGCCTTACTTCCGTTCCTATGTCTTATGGTCTTATAATAACCCTCTGAAGCAATGACTAGGAATGCACCACAGTCCAGTGATGAATGTTCCTCTAATCTATATGGCGGAATTTTCCCACATTTTGTGCAGTGTCAGGCTCTGACTGAATTCCTGCGAGTGGCTCTCCAGCTGCACAGCCAAGTTTTTAGTCTGCTTTTTGATTTGGGGAGAAAATAATTCAGTGGGCATGTTTTACACTGTCAATGGTGGAAGGCGGGGCCTGATAGTGCCGGCGAGGCTGGATCCACAGAGATTGAAGGAAGCTTTGATCAGCACAGAAAGAAACCTCCCCCCTCCCCTGATGAACACAGTGGACCCCCCCCCCCTCCCCATAAGCATTGCCCCTACCCCCACCATCAAGATCTCTCTCTTCTAGCCACAAGCATCTGCATTGGGGCTCTCTCTCTTTCTGGGGAGAGGGGTGTGCAAAATTGGGAAACGCGATCTCGTTGGCGAGAATCGCATTTCCCGATTCTCGCAGGATTTTTAGCCCGAGTCACCATTCTCGTTGATGGCTAACGTGGGCTGAAAATCGCTTCAATGACTTCCGGTTGAGGCTATGCCTGGGTAGGTCGCACGTTCGGCATCTCCCGCGATGAACGGACTTTTGGGCCTTTTTAAGGAGCCCCAGTGGCACTTGGACGACGATTCCCGGTGTGGGAAGGCAGCAGTGAGGTTCCTCCAGCACTGTATGGAGTGGACCAGGAGCGGAGCGGTCAAAAAAGCGGCATGGGAAAAGAGAAGAGAGCGGGTGCGGAAAAGTAAGATGGCGGCAGTTGGAGACCAGGCAGCGTGGGCTCAGTGGTCCCAGGAGCAGCAGGAGTTTCTGAAAAGCTGCTTTGAGGAGTTGAAGGCGGAGATGTTGGCCCCTATGAAGGCGTCGATCGAGAGGCTGGTGGAGACCCAGAGGGCGCAGGGGATGGCGATTAAGGAGGTGCAGCAGAAAGCCTCTGATAACGAAGATGAGATCCTGGGCCTGGCTGTGAAAGTGGAGGCGCACGAGGCGCTGCACAAAAAATGTCAGGAGAAGTTCGATGACCTGGAAAACAGGTCAAGGAGGAAGAATCTGCGGAATCTGGGTCTCCCTGAAGGCGTGGATGGGTCGAATGTCGGGGCGTACGTGGCTACGATGCTGGGCACGCTGATGGGCGTGGGAGCCTTCCCGAGGCCCCTGGAGCTGGATGGGGCACACAGAGTCCTGGCAAGGAGGCCGAGGGCGAATGAGCCGCTGAGGGCTGTGGTGGTGAGGTTTCACCGTTTTACCGACAGGGATTGTGTCCTGAGGTGGGCGAAGATGGAGCGGAGTAGCAGGTGGGAGAACGCTGAAATCCGCATCTACCAGGACTGGAGTGCTGAGCTGGCCAAGAAGAGGGCAGGATTCAACCGGGCCAAGGCGGTTCTCCATCGCAAGGGGTGAAGTTTGGACTGTTGCAGCCAGCGCAGCTGTGGGTCACGCATCAGGACCGACACCACTATTTTGATACGCCGGACGAGGCATGGACCTTCATCCGAGATGAAAACCTGGACTCGAATTAGTGGTTTGTGGCAGGTTATGGGGATGCTGGGGAGTGGGAAGGGGCGATTTAATTTGATGTGTGTGTTTTCTGGGTATGTGTATTGATTTGGGAGGGGCTGTTCCCGCGTTTGAAGGGGGGAATGGGGGCCGGAGGCCCTGGGCCTTTGGGGATCGGGGAGAGGCTGCAGGAGAAAGGAGCTGCGCCACAGGGGGCGGGGCCGGCCCAGGCAGTGAACGCGGGCCTTTTCCCGTGCAAAAGGGGGGGGGAGGGGGAGTGGCACGATGCGGGGGGCAGTACCGGACGGGAGCTTGCACTGGTTTGTAGGGGGAGTGGGGAAGGGGCGGGGACTTCGAGGGGGAATTCAGTCGGGGGATCGTCGGCAGAGGCGGGAGCGGCCGGGGTCATCAGGAGTTAGCTGACTTACGGGAGTGCAATGGGGGGAGCAGGGGAGCTAAGCAATTGCCTGGCCGGGGGAGGGGCGATCTGAGTTACTGCTGTACTGACTGAGGGGGAGCTGGAGGTAAGAGGGAGAGTCGGTGCGGGGAGCCCCCGTCTGGGGGGCTGGAGAGTGCGGGAGGTGTGGGCACGTGGCTGGCCTAAGGGGGGGGGTGCCGGTAGTCCCCCGATCCGGCTGATCACGTGGAACGTGAGAAGCCTGTATGGGCCGGTCAAGAGTGCCCGGGTGTTTGCGCACTTAAAGGGACTGAAGGCAGACGTCGCTAAGTTGCAGGAGATGCACCTGAAGGTGGCGGATCAGATCAGGCTGAGGAAGGGATGGGTGGGGCAGGTCTTTCACTCTGGGCTGGATGCGAAGAAC
Source organism: Scyliorhinus torazame (assembly GCF_047496885.1). Lineage (NCBI taxonomy): Eukaryota > Metazoa > Chordata > Chondrichthyes > Carcharhiniformes > Scyliorhinidae > Scyliorhinus > Scyliorhinus torazame. The sequence continues at coordinate 102,104,202 of NC_092721.1, forward strand.
AGGGGAGTCACAATCCTGATGAGCAAGCAGGTGACTTTCGAGGCGGTGAGTATTGTGGCGGATAAAGGGGGCTGTTATGTGATGGTGAGTGGTAGGCTGCAAGGGGTCCGGGTGGTGCTGGTGAATGTAAATGCCCCGAATTGGGACGATGCAGGGTTTATGAAGCGCATGCTGAGCCGGATCCTGGATCTGGAGGCAGGGAACCTGATAATGGGGGGGGGGACTTCAATACGGTACTGGATCCGGCACTGGATCGATCTAGGTCGAGGTTGAGCAGGAGTCCAGCTGCGGCCAAGGTTCTGAGGGGGTTTATGGATCAGATGGGGGAGGTTTGCCAGGCCAGCGGCGAGAGAGTTCTCCTTCTTTTCCCATGTGCACAAGGCCTATTCACGGATAGACTTCTTCGTGGTGAGTAGGGTGGTGATCCCAAGAGTGGAGGGGACGGAGTACTCATCCATAGCGATTTCGGACCACGCTCCGCACTGGGTGGAGCTGGAGTTGGGGGAGGAGAGGAGCCAGCGCCCGCTGTGGCGCATGGATGTGGGACTGCTGGCGGATGAGGAGGTCAGTGGGTGCATTCAAAGGTACATAGAGGCCAATGATAATGGGGAGGTACCGGTGAGCGTGGTCTGGGAGGTGCTGAAGGTGGTGGTCAGGGGAGAGCTAATCTAAATCAGGGTTCACAGGGAAAAGAGGGGGAGGATGGAGGGGGAGATACTGAGGGTGGATAGGAGATACGCAGATTCCCCTGAAGAGGGGCTGCTGAAGGAGCGTCAGAGCCTCCAAACGGAGTTTGATTTGATGACTACGGGGAAAGCTGAGGCCCAGTGGAGGAAGATGCAGGGGGCAGCGTACGAGTATGGGGAGAAGGCGAGTCGGATGCTGGCGCATCAGCTACGTAGGAAGGAGGCGGCTAGGGAAATTAGATGAATCCGGGACAGAGGGGGAAACACGGTGCGGAGTCCAGCGAAATAAATGAGGTCTTTAGGGATTTCTACGGGAACCTGTACAAGTCAGAACCCCCGGATTGAGGTTCCCGAAGGTGGAGGAGGGACAGGTCGAAGGTTTGGGGGCCCCGACGGGATGGAGGAGCATGCAGGCGGGAAGGCCCCGGGTCCGGACGGGTTCCCGGTCGAGTTCTATAGGAAGTTTGTGGAACTGTTGGGTCCGTTGCTGATGAGATGCTTCAACGTGGCGAATGAAGAAGGGATTCTTCACCCGACGATGCCTCGGGCACTGATCTCGCTTATCCTCAAGCGGGACAAGGACCCGCTGCAGTGTGGCTCATATAGGCCGATTTCGCTCCTCAATGTGGATGCTAAGTTGCTGGCGAAGGTCCTGGCCACTAGGATTGAGGATTGTGTCCCGGGAGTGATACACGAGGACCAGACGGGGTTTGTGAAGGGCAGGCAATTGAATGCAAATATACGGAGGCTCCTGAATGTGATCATGATGCCCTCGGAGGGGGGGGGGAGGCGGACGTGGTGGCGGCAATGGACGCGGAGATGGCCTTTGATCGGGTGGAGTGGGAGTACCTGTGGGAAGTGCTGGGTAGGTTCGGGGAGGGGTTCATAGGGTGGGTCAAATTGTTGTACCAGGCCCCGGTGGCGAGCGTATCGACAAATCGGCTGAGGTCAGAGTACTTCAGACTGTACCGTGGGACGAGACAGGGGTGCCCCCTGTCCCCCCTGCTGTTTGCCCTGGCAATTGAGCCGCTGGCCATGGCACTAAGAGAGTCTAGAAACTGGAGGGGGTTGGTCCGGGGAGGGGAGGAGCATCGGGTCTCATTATATGCGGATGACCTGCTTTTGTATATCGCGGATCCAGTGTCATGTAGACCCTTAGGGAGTTTGGAGACTTCTCGGGATACAAGCTTAATGTTGGGAAGAGTGAGCTCTTTGTGGTGCATGCGAGGGGTCAGGAAAAGAGGCTGGAGGAGCTGCCAAATTTGTGTAGCTATTACTGGGCAGCTAATGTGGCAATGATTCGGAAATGGGTAATGGAGGGAGAGGGGGTGGTGTGGAAAAGACTAGAGGCGGCGTCATGTGTAAGTACTAGCCTGGGGGCACTGGTGACTGCATCGTTGCCGTTACCGCCGACGCGGTACACCACGAGCCCGGTGGTGGCTGTGACATTGAGGATCTGGGGGCAGTGGAGACGGCACATGGAAGAGGTGGGGGCCTCAGTCTGGTCCCCGATACGGAACAACCATAGGTTTGCACCGGGTAGGATGGATGGCGGATTCCTAAGTTGGCATCAGGCGGGAATTAAAAGGATGGGGGACTTATTCATTGATGGTACTTTTGCCAGTCTGAGGGCGCTGGAGGAGAAATTTGGGTTACCCCCGGGAAATGCCTTCAGGTATATGCAGGTCAGGTCGTTTGTGAGGAGGCAGCTAGGGGAATTCACGCTGCTGCCTGCCCAGAGAATACAGGACAGGGTGATTTTGGGCGTGTGGGTTGGAGAGAGTAAGGTCTCGGCGATTATACCAGGAGCTGCAGGAGGCGGAGGAAGCCTCAGTGGAGGAGCTGAAGGGCAAATGGGAGGAGGAGCTCGATGAGGGCCTGTGGGCTGACGCCCTGAGCAGGGTTAATTCCTCCTCGTCTTGCGCCAGGCTCAGCCTGATCCAGTTTAAAGTGGTGCACAGGGCGCATATGACAGGGACGAAGATGTGTACGTTTTTTGGGGTGGAGGACAGGTGTGTGAGGTGTTCGGGGAGCCCAGCAAACCACGCCCATATGTTCTGGGCATGTCCGGCGCTTGCGGGGTTTTGGAGGGGCTTCGCAAAGGCTATGTCGAAGGTCTTGGATACTCGGGGAAAACCGAGCTGGGGGATAGCAATATTTGGGTTGTCAGACGGCTGGGAGTGCAGGAGCCGAAAGAGGTCAGAGTTCTGGCCTTTGCCTCTTTGGTAGCCCAGGAGAAGGATCTTGCTAATGTGGAGGGACAGGAAGCCCCCAAGCGTAGAGTCTTGGATCAATGATATGGCGGGGTTTCTCAGGTTGGAGAAGATAAAGTTTGCTTTGCGAGGGTCTGTGCCGGGGTTCTCCAGGCAGTGGCAACCGTTCCTTGACTTTCTCGCGGAACGTTAGGTGGAGGTCAATAGCAGCAGCAACCCCGGGGGGGGGGTTTCTTGTTTTGGTTTATGTAAGGGGCGTTTGCCCCATTTTGTTCTTAATTTGTTAAACGATTTAAGGGTTAGAGGATTAAGTTGCTTTGTTTGTTGGCGTATTGCCCTTTCTATTTTTCTTCTGTATGTTTTCTTTCCTTTTTGGAGTGTTTTGTATAAATTATTGAAAAACTTTGAATAAACATATTTAAAAAAAAAAAGAAAATCGCCTCAATAGAGTTATGGTTTCCTGTTCCCAATATATTCAGTTGCCTACTAATTGTATTAATGTTAATTTGCTTACAATTAGAATTCCAGTATGTCATTTGTGTTCATATAAGATCCATGCCAAATTTATTTTTTGACATTTTTGGGCCTTTTAAAAAAAATATATATATCCCCTTTCATCCAACTGGTCTGACATCTTCACTGCCTAGAGTGGGAGTACAAAGCCTCTTCTACTCCATAACTATCTCTAATAATCCAGGTATCGAGGACTGAATATTCCTTCCCTATTGCTGGGAGATGCTACTTAAACCACCTTCAGTAAATGCAGCTGAGGGCATAGGAACATGGGCATTCCTTGAGACCAGTCTATCATTCTGAGAGATCATGTTTGATCTGTACTTTAACTTCATCTTTGGTTCCATAATCCTTCATACACTTTCTGAACTAAAATCTCAATCTCAGTTTTGGTATTTTCAGTTGACATTTACTCCATAGCTTCTTGGGGAGGAGAGTTCCAGATTTCTATTGACCTTTGTGAAATTAAGAGTTTTCTGACCTCACCCCTCAATGGCATAACTCTAACTGTAACATCATGCCCCCTAGTTCTGGACCTCCGCGGCAGGGAGATTTTCTTCTATCTACCCTATCAAATCCTTTAATTTAATGGTCTTAAAGGCCATTATTTCACCACTTAATCTTCTATTTGAAGGTAATACAAGCCTAACCTATGCAACCGGTCCTCCCAACTTAATCCTTTATCCCAAGGACCATTCCGGTGAAGCTCGGGAACATGTGAAAGCAGGTCGCACAAAAGTTGGCTCCTGCCAAGGTCCCAGTACTTTGATCCCTTTTGCCTGTTTTTTTCAGGAGATTTTACCCAGTAGGTGGGTACAGAGAGGCGACAGAGGAATGTCAAAAGCCTTAAGGGAAAAGGCCACGGGAACAGAACCCCCGGCTGGTAGCCCGACAAAGATATCTGGGGACAAAAGATGGCGGAGGTGGCCGCACCCATCACGCTAAAGACGCTGGCTGGGGTGATGGCACAGGAGTTGGAGAAGTTTGTCAGGCAGATGGATGGTCAATTTCAGTGCCAAGAGAAGTAGATTAAAGAGTCGTTCAAAGCCACCATCGAGGAAGTGTTGAGCCTGAAACGGAATAGCTGGACAAGACGGTCAAGGCTGTGAAGGAGCAAGGTGAGACGCTGAAGGGTATGGAGAAGGCCTTGTCGAGGCACGACCATCAGCTTGCCTCATTGGAAGCTGAAATGCTGCTCATGGCGGACAGGAATAAGGGCCTGAAGGCCTAAGTTGTGGACCTGGAGATAAGCTTGAGGTGCATGAGCCTCAGAGTGGTGAGCTTGTTGGAGGGAGCGGAGGGCCCGAGTGTTTTTCAGAAATGTTCTCTGGATTGGTGGGAGGGGATGAAGTGTTCTTCGCTCCGGAATTGGACAGGGCGCATCAGGGTCTGCGGCAGAAGCCGTGGCTGAACAGGCCACTAGGGGCAGTGATCTTCTGATTTCACAGCGACCACAGAAGGAAAGGTTCCTGTAATGAGCTAAGAAGAGTCCGAATATCGATTGGGACGGGCACACGGTGGGCATCTACCAAGTCATTGATAACGAACTGACGAAGCAGCGGGTGGCCTTTAATAAGGCAAAGGGGGTACTGTACAAGAAGGGTGTGCGGTTCGGGGTAGTGTTTCCAGCAAGGCTAAGAGACAAGCTGAATTCCAAGGATCACTATTTTGAAGTTCCGGAGCAGGCTCAGACCTTCAAAGGACTGAGACTTGTTGAGCGAATGGAATGTTGGCATTTATAGCTAAAGGAATAGAGTATAAAGGTAAGGAAGTGTTGTTGCAACTGTACAAAATATTGGTCAGGCCGCACCTGGAGTATTGTGCACAGTTTTGGTCCCCTTATTTGAGGAAAGATATAGTGACATTGGAGGCAGTTTAGAGAAGGTTCACTAGATTGATTCCAGAGATATGGGGTTTGTCTTATGAAGAGAGATTGAGCAGTATAGGCCTATACTCTCTCGAGTTTAGAAGAATAAGGGGAGATATATTGAAATATATCAGGTGATAAAAGGTATGGGTAAAGTAGACGTGGAGCGGGTGCTTCCTCTTGTGGCATTCTAGAATGAGAGGTCATAGTCTCAGGGTCAGGGGTAGAAAATTTAATACAGAGATGAGGAGAAACCACTTCACCAAAAACGTTGTGAAGGGTTGTTGCATTCGATACCCTAGAGTGTGGAGGATGCTGGGACAGGGAGTAAATTTAAGGAGGAGTTGAAGGGTTACGGAGGACGAGCAAGACGGTGGAGATGAGGCCATGATGAGATCAGCCATGGTCATATTGAATGGTGAAATAGGCCCGAGAGGTAAAATTGCTCCTAGTTCTTATGTTCTAAGAAAGAACTATTCTACCTAATTGCACCTTCCAGTTCATGGTCTGTAGTCCGGTAGGTAACAGCACCTCGAGCACAAATCTGGTGATCTTGATTAAAATGGGGATTTCTTGATTAATAAAGGGGATCAGGGGTTTGGGAGGAAGGCAGGAGAATGGAGATGAGAAACATATCAGCCATGATCGAATGGTGGAGCAGTCTCGATGGGCCGAATGGCCCAATTCAGCTCCTTTATCTTCTGGTCCTATGGAGGAGGGCTGGTGGGATGATTTTTTTGTATGTGAAAGTTGGGTTGGGGGGCTGTAAATATTGCAATATAGTGCATTATGTTTTTGCCCTTTTTATTGGGAGGTTGATGGGTTTTTTTTTCTGGAGACCAGGGTCATGGGGATGGTGGAGCAGGGGGGTTGATTATAGAATCATAGAATTAACACTTCAGAAGGAGGCCATTTGAACCATTTAGTCTGCACTGGCCCTTGGAAAGAGCACCATACCTAAGCCCACACCTCCACCCTATCCCCGCAACCCAGTAACCCCATGTAACCTTTTTAGACACTAAGGGCAATTTAGCATGGTCAGTCCACCTAACCTGCACATCTTTGGACTGTGGGAGGAAACCGGAGCACCCGGAAAAACCCATGCACACATGGGGAGAATGTGCAGACTCCACACAGACAGTGACCCAAGCCTAGAATCGAACCTGGGACCCTAGAGCTGTGAAGCAACTGTGTTACTGTGCCGCCCATGTGGTAATTGGAGGGAACAAGAAGCATGGTAAGGATGATGGGATTGGGACAAGGGAGTATGGGCCTAGGCGATGGGGTTTAGGCCTTTGTTTTGGTTGCTTTGGGGCAGGACCTTGGGTGGGGAGCAAGGGGGGGGGTGGGGAACGAAGACACCTTGCCAGCACTAAAAGATAGGCGAGTGGTGTGGGGGGAGGGACTGCGACTTGTTGGGTCATTTTGGTGAGGCTCGATGAGTCTAGAATGTTTGGAAATCGGGAGGTGAATTACTAGCCACAAAATTCCCAACCTCTGATCTGCCCATGTCACAACATATAGTGTCCAGTTAAGTTTCTGGTCAATAGTAACCCCCAGAGTGTTAATGGTTTGTGGGGGGGGGCTTGAATGTTCAGGGAGGATGGTTCAGATCGGTGTCATGTTGGAGATGGTCGTTACCTGGCACTTGTGTGGTGCAAATGTTCATTGATGAAGCAGCTGAAGATATTTGGGTCTCGGGCGCTCTTTTCTGCTATGTTAGTTACCTCCTCAAATATTTTCGACTGAGGGCATCATCCATAAATTAACTTTTACAAATCCATGGTTCCCTTTGATCAGCTCATTTTCATCCAAGTGCACAGTCACTCCGCCCCTAATAATAGAATTTAGCAACCCCCAGTTAGTTGACATTCAACTAACAAACGTATAATTCCTTGTTTATTTTTTTTGCCCCCTCTTAAATATTAGAGTGACATTGGCAGTTATCTTAATCCAAAGGGCCAATTCCTGAAACAAGAGTTTTGGAAAATCATTAGTAATATATTGGAGACTGGGCCTCCGTTTTGTGACTATTTGCATTCCACAGCACTGGAAAAAGTGAATCTTTGGTAATTATGTGATCCATTACAACTGTTGTCGTGTGTAATTAGACACATGCACACAGAGTGAATGAATCTTAAATGCAAAAAGAAATTTGGAACTGTGTTCCCACACAGTTTCTTTTTCAAATAGAGTTCATTCTTCCTGCCCCTGTAACCTTTTATTATAGCCTAAATTTCAACATGACAGTGCAAAGTTTTGTGGCAAACAACTTAGAACAGTTTAGAGTAACATTTAACAGCAATAAAATGGTAAAATATACCTTTCTTTGTTGAAAATCTCTCTGAAATCTGTGAAGGGAGTATTTTGTGCCATTTTAACAGAAAAGGACAACTGGACATAGTCTTTTAGTCCTCTGACCAATTACTTTTTATTGACAAATGACAATTTCTTTTAGAAATTGAGAATCTTTTGCAACAAATCTAATTCAAAATAACATAAGAATTTAAGGGGCAATGTGGACATTTAGCATAGAAATATTTAATCTAATATGTGTTTACATTAAAATACCTTATCAATGTGATTAAAATGAAGAGTACATCAACCTGACTTAGAGTTTCCTTTTCTTAATTGTACTATTAATTCAAGAATTTCAAATATAGTTATCTCATTTTCTTGAGAATCTTTTTTTAAAAATATATTTTATTCAAGATTTTTTGGCCAAACATAACAGCACATAGCGTTTCCTTCACACAGCAATAAAACAATAGAAATAACAATGGCCAGTTTTAAACAAGTAAATAAATAATATATGAACAAAATCAAAAATAAAACTAAATGGCAACTGCCTTATCCAAGATAAATACTCTCCAAAAATACAATCTGAGAGTCCTTCTGATTCCTCCCCCCCCCCCCCCCACCCCCGGGTTGCTGCTGCTGTCTTCTTCTTTTCCATTCCCTCTATCTTTCTGCGAGGTATTCGACGAACGGTTGCCACCGCCTGGTGAACCCTTGAGCCGACCCCCTTAGAACGAACTTAATCCGTTCCAACTTTATAAACCCTGCCATGTCATTTATCCAGGTCTCCACACCCGGGGGCTTGGCTTCCTTCCACATTAACAATATCCTGCGCCGGGCTACTAGGGATGCAAAGGCCAAAACATCAGCCTCTCTCGCCTCCTGCACTCCCGGCTCTTCTGCAACCCCGAATATAGCCAACCCCCAGCTTGGCTCGACCTGGACCCCCACCACCTTCGAAAGCACCTTTGCCACCCCCACCCAAAACCCCTGTAGTGCCGGGCATGACCAGAACATGTGGGTATGATTCGCTGGGCTTCTCGAGCATCTCGCACACCTATCCTCTACTCCAAAAAGTTGACTGAGCCGTGCTCCAGTCATATGCGCCCTGTGTAACACCTTAAATTGTATCAGGCTTAGCCTGGCACACGAGGACGATGAGTTTACCCTACTTAGGGCATCAGCCCACAGCCCCTCCTCAATCTCCTCCCCCAGCTCTTCTTCCCATTTCCCTTTCAGCTCATCTACCATGATCTTCCCCTCGTCCCTCATTTCCCTATATATGTCTGACACCTTACCGTCCCCCACCCATGTCTCTGAGATCACTCTGTCCTGCACCTCCTGCGTCGGGAGCTGCGGGAATTCCCTCACCTGTTGCCTCGCAAAAGCCCTCAGTTGCATATACCGAAATGCATTCCCTTGGAGCAACCCATATTTTTCAGTCAGCGCTCCCAGACTCGCAAACGTCCCATCTACAAACAGATCTCTCAATTGTGTTACCCCTGCTCTTTGCCATGCTCCAAATCCCCCATCCATTCTCCCCGGAACAAACCTATGGTTATTTCTTATCGGGGACCGCACCGAGGCTCCCGTCTTTCCCCTGTGCCGTCTCCACTGCCCCCAGATCTTCAGTGTGGCCACCACCACCGGGCTTGTGGTGTATTTCTTCGGTGAGAACGGCAACGGCGCCGTCACCATAGCTTGTAGGCTAGTCCCCCTGCAGGACGCCCTCTCCAATCTCTTCCACGCCGCTCCCTCCTCTTCTCCCATCCACTTACACACCATTGAGATATTGGCGGCCCAGTAGTACTCACTTAGGCTCGGTAGTGCCAGCCCCCCCTGTCCCTACTACGCTGCAAAATTCCCCTCCTCACTCTCGGGGTCTTCCCGGCCCACACAAAACTCATAATACTCTTCTCAATTCTTTTGAAAAAAGCCTTCGTGACCACCACCGGGAGGCACTGAAACACAAAAAGGAATCTCGGGAGGACCACCATTTTAACCGCCTGCACCCTCCCTGCCAGTGACAGGGCACCATGTCCCATCTCTTAAAGTCCTCCTCCATCTGTTCCACCAACCGCGTTAAATTTAGCCTATGCAATGTATCCCAATTCTTGGCTATCTGGATCCCCAAGTACCGAAGGTCCCTTGTTACCTTCAGCAACGGTAAGTCCTCTATTTCTCTGCTCTGCTCCCCTGGATGCACCACAAACAACTCACTTTTCCCCATGTTCAATTTATACCCTGAGAAATCTCCAAACTCCCCAAGTGTCCGCATTATCTCTGGCATCCCCTCCGCCGGGTCCGCCACATATAACAACAAATCATCCGCATACAGAGATACCCGGTGTTCTTCTCCTCCCCTGAGTACTCCCCTCCACTTCCTGGAACCCCTCAATGCTATTGCCAGGGGCTCAATCGCCAGTGCAAACAATAATGGGGACAGAGGACATCCCTGCCTTGTCCCTCTATGGAGCCGAAAATATCCAGACCCCCGTCCATTCGTGACCACGCTCGCCATCGGGGCCCTATACAGCAGCTGTACCCATCTTATATACCCATCTCCAAAGCCAAATCTCCTCAGCACTTCTCACAAATAATCCCACTCCACTCTATCAAATGCTTTCTCGGCATCCATCGCCACCACTATCTCCGCTTCCCCCTCTGGTGGGGGCATCATCATTACCCCTAGCAGCCTCCGTATATTCGTATTCAGCTGTCTCCCCTTCACAAACCCAGTTTGGTCCTCATGGACCACCCCCGGGACACAATCCTCTATCCTCATTGCCATTACTTTGACCAGAATCTTAGCGTCCATAGGACCCGCATCGCAGCGGGTCTTTTTCCTTTAGGAGGAGCGATATCGTTGCCTCTGACATAGTCGGGGGCAGTTGCCCCCTTTCCCTCGCCTCATTAAAAGTTCTCATCAGTAGCGGGCAGCAAGTCCACATATTTCCTATAAAATTCAACTGGGAATCCGTCTGCTCCCGGGGCCTTCCCCGCCTGCATGCTCCGAATTCCTTTCACTACTTCCTCCGTTTCAATCTGTGCTCCCAGTCCCACCCTCTCCTGCTCCTCCACCTTAGGAAATTCCAGCTGGTCCAGAAAACACATTATTCTCTCCTTCCCATCCGGGGGCTGAGCTTCATATAATCTTTCATAGAATGCCTTGAACACTCCATTCACCCTCTCCGCTCCCCGCTCCATCTCTCCCTCCTCATCTCTCACTCCACCTATCTCCCTCGCTGCTCCCCTTTTCCTCAGTTGGTGGGCCAGCAACCTGCTCGCCTTCTCCCCATATTCGTACTGTACACCCTGTGCCTTCCTCCACTGTGCCTCCGCATTACCCGTAGTCAGCAAATCAAATTCTACATGTAGCCTTTGCCTTTCCCTGTACAGTCCCTCCTCCGGTGCCTCCGCATATTGCCTGTCCACCCTCAGAAGTTCTTTCAGCAACCGCTCCCGTTCCCTACCCTCCTGCTTTCCTTTATGTGCCCTGATTGATATCAGCTCCCCTCTAACCACTGCCTTCAGCGCCTCCCAGACCACTCCCACCTGGACCTCCCCATTATCATTGAGTTCCAAGTACCTTTCAATACACCCCCTCACCCTTAAGCACACCCCCTCGTCCGCCAATAGTCCCATGTCCATTCTCCAGGGTGGACGCTGTTCTTTTTCCTCCCCTATCTCCAAGTCCACCCAATGTGGAGCGTGATCCGAAATAGCTATAGCCGTATATTCCGTCCCCGTCACCTTCGGGATCAGCGCCCTTCCCAAAACAAAAAAGTCTATCCGTGAATAAACTTTGTGGACATAGGAGAAAAACGAAAACTCCTTGCTCCTAGGTCTACTAAATCTCCAGGGGTCTACTCCTCCCATCTGCTCCATAAAGTCCTTAAGCACCCTAGCTGCTGCCGGCCTCCTTCCGGTCCTGGACCTCGATCTGTCCAGCCCTGGTTCCAGCACCGTGTTAAAATCTCCACCCATTACCAGCTTTCCCGCCTCTAGGTCCGGGATACGTCCTAGCATGCGCCTCATAAAATTGGCATCATCCCAGTTCGGGGCATATACGTTCACTAAGACCACCGCCTCCCCTTGTAATTTGCCACTCACCATCACGTATCTGCCCCCACTATCCGCCACTATGGTCTTTGCCTCAAACATTACCCGCTTCCCCACTAGTATGGCCACCTCCCTGTTTTTTGCATCTAGCCCCGAATGAAACACCTGCCCCACCCATCCTTTGCGTAGTCTGACCTGGTCTATCAGTTTCAAATGCGTCTCCTGCAGCATAACCACATCTGCCTTAAGTTTCTTTAGGTGTGCGAGTACCCGTGCCCTCTTTATCGGCCTGTTCAGCCCTCTCACATTCGACGTGATCAGCCGGGTTGGGGGGCTCTTTACCCCCCCCCCCCCTTTGTCGACTAGCCACCCCCTTTTTTTATCCAGCTCCTCATCCGGTTCCCACGTGGCTGTGTCCCCCCCAGGCGGCGCCCCCTTCTCCCCAGCAGCAGCAACCCAGTTAACCCTCCCCCCCCCCGCTAGATCCCTCACTAGCGTAATTGCACCCCCCATGTTGCTCCCAGAAGTCAGCAAACTCTGGCCGACCTCGGCTTCCCCCCGTGACCTCGGCTCGCACTGTGCGACGCCCCCTCCTTCCTGCTTCCCTGTTCCCGCCATAATTATCATAGCGCGGGAACAAAGCCCGCGCTTCCCTTTTGGCCCCGCCCCCAATGGTCGACGCCCCCAGCTCCTCCACCTCCCTCCCTCCCCCATAACATGGGGAAGAGAGAAAAGTTACAGGGTCGCAGGATTAACAACTTAAAAATCATCTCCCCCCCCCCCCCCTTTTCCCCCTCTTCGCCCCCCATATTCGCCCCACCACTTTGTCTCAAAAGTTCTTTTTTATAACTCACTTATTCCAATTTCTCTTCGACAATAAATGTCCATGCCTCATCTGCCGTTTCAAAGTAGTGGTGTTTCCCTTGATGTGTGACCCACAGTCTTGCCGGCTGCAGCATTCCAAATTTGACCTTCCTTTTATGAAGCACCACCTTGGCCCGATTAAAGCTCGCCCTCCTTCTCGCCACCTCCGCACTCCAATCTTGATATATGCGGATCACCGCGTTCTCCCACCTACTGCTCCGAGTTTCCTTTGCCCATCTGAGGACCATCTCTCTGTCCTTATATCGGAGAAATCTCACCGCTATAGCTCGGGGAATTTCTCCAGCCCTCGGTCTTCGCGCCATAACTCGATAGGCTCCCTCCACCTCCAACGGACCCGTCGGGGCCTCTGATCCCATTAATGAGTGCAGCATCGTGCTCACATATGCCCCGACGTCCGCCCCCTCTGCACCCTCGGGAAGACCAAGAATCCTTAAATTCTTCCTCCTCGCATTATTCTCCAGCACCTCCAGCCTTTCCACACACCTTTTATGGTGTGCCTCGTGCATCTCCATCGTCACCACCAGGTCTTGTATATCGTCCTCGTTCTCGGCAGCCTTTGCCTTCACGACCCGAAGCTCCTGCTCCTGGGTCTTTTGCTCATCCTTTAGCCCTTCAATCGCCTGTAATATCGGGGCCAACAGCTCCTTCTTCATCTCCTTTTTAAGTTCTTCCACGCAGCGCTTCAAGAACTCGTGTTGTTCAGGGCCCCATATTAAACTGCCACCTTCCGACGCCATCTTGGTTTGTGCTTGCCTTCCTTGCCGCTGCTCTAAAGGATCCACCGCAATCCGGCCACTTTCCTCTCCTTTTTCCATCCGTGTCCAGGGGGGATTCCCTTCTGATTTACCGCACAGTGTTTTTAGCCGTTAAAATTGCCGTTGGGGCTCCTATTAAGAGCCCAAAAGTCCGTTCCACTGGGAGCTGCCGAAACGTGCGACTTAGCTGGTCATCGCCGCACCCGGAAGTCTTTCTTGAGAATCTTAAACGACCAGCAGACAGCTAATATCAGAATATAGTTCTCCAGGCTCGTATCAGTGTAGGTGTGGAGCAATCATTAAAAAAGACAATGAACATTTGAGGCCCATCACAGACTCGTGCGGGATATCACTAATTATGGCCTGTCAATTGGAGTAGCTGCCCATTTTCCCAATTCTCTGTCTTCATTGTTTAGTCCACAAGCATCACCCTCAGCTTCCGGTAACTTGTCACTTTAGTGTGGCATCCCACTCGCAATCTGACCTCCCTGTTCATGGCTTACTACACAAGATGCATCAGGAAAACTTGAGGAAAAGTACCTCTCTATTGGACAGTTTGCAGCCTTCTGCCTTAAACATCAAGTTTAACAACTTTAGATTTTAAATATGTTTTTTCAGACGGTGGGTGCTGGTGATGGAGGATAACTGCACCAGGACCATTGGTAGTGGAGGATGTGTGGACTAATGCTTGCATTGGGAATCTCTTATTGTTACGGGGCCAGTGGGGTAGTACCCATCCCTGGATCCAAATGCCTTTCCCACCACATTGTTTGGCCACGTAAGCCTGCTCTTCTTTGCCAGACTTTACATGCTTCCTCATAAAGGTCATCAAACTGAAACTTCATGTAGAGTTTAACCCTAACCTTCCCACAATAGACTGGAAACCTGATTGCCACAGCAGCAGGCTTTTCCAGAGCTGTTTTGCTCAATTATAGCAGTAGAATCATAGACCATAGAATCTACGGCATGGAGACAGGCCCTTCGGCCCAAACTGGTCCATGCCAACCAAAAAGCCCATTTAAGCTAACCCCATTTGTCTGCATTTGGCCCATATTCCTCTCAACCTTTCCTATCCAGTAGCAGCCCACCGTGGGGCATTCAAAGGATTTAGAATGGGTGTCATATGATGAAATGCTGAAGACAAGGACAGCAGTGGAATGTCCCCATCGGAGGATGCAGAACACTCCCAAGCGCTGCTGAGCTAATGGTCCATCCATGAAGAAGACAGTTCTGTAGCATCAACAGAAAATGTGTGAAGTTCTGTCAACATTTCCTTAGGCAGATTGTCAAACATGAGATAGATAGAGGTCACCTGCATGGAGAATCAGACATGAGCAACCAAGTGTATGCTTGGTCTGACTAATGGCCTACACACTCTGGTCTGCCTACTGAAATAGGTAAGTATCACCCAGACTATTCAGCATTTTGCTGAAGAGCACCGAGTTCAGGTGGACAATGAGAGGGAAGATGGAGAAAGAGCACGTGTAAGTGGCGACTCTGCGTCAGGTACTCCAATTGCTTCCCCCACTAGCCTGCCCTACCCCCTCAGTCAGAGCTCCACACTGCTGTCCCGATGACATGACTAAGTCTGCCTCTGCACAGACAATATAGCAACCCAGCAAAAATTGCTGGCCGAGCCATTGACGGACATGAAAAAACTACCATTGAGATCTCCCTCTCACAGGAGAGTGCGAAGAAGGGAGTCCAGGGAATGTCAGGGATGGAGCGTAGGATGCACCCATTCCAACGCACTGCATCCCCTAGTACTGGAACCCATGGACCCCGCCATGCCCTGAACACGTCGGGACCAGGCCCTTTGGTCAAGGGCCGCTACAACCAGGTGGACCTCCTCCCCGGAATCGATGGAGGATGATCCAAGGTGATGCAGCACTTGTACCCAGCACAACCGCAGGTCAGCCAGCAAACCCGCCGCATGGCCTGAGGGGGTCGCCAGCCCAGAGACTGGACCTGTCACTTAGAACAACTTGATGACAAGGGGTGTATGCAATTGATTTGCATCTCCATACACTTAATGGCCACCCGTTAGAGTTGGAGTTGGACACGGGAGGCTACAGTTTTGGTAATTGGAAGACAGAATTTCTAGAGAACAGGACTGGAGTTCAATGGTTAAGTATGCGGGACACCGTGGCAGGGCCAACGACTTGTACGGGGGAACCCCCTATCCATAGCGGGTATGACCATTACCCTGGTGACTTGCTGGCAGCAGTTCGTTAGGCTGCCTTTAATGATGGTGAAGGATCCCGCACCGAGCCTACGAGCTGCGACTGCTACAATGCTTCTAGTTGGACTGGAAACGGATATGCCGGATGGACACCGGAGGACTTTACGAAATCTTGGGGAAGTACCCTGAAGTCTTCCTGAAAGGCTTGGGCAAAATTCAAGGAGCTGTGGCCAAAATATATATGGACCTTGAGGCCCAGCCTAAGTACTTCAGGGCCCGCCCTGTCCCCTATGCACTGTTGCCGAAGGTCGGGCACTAACTCATCCAATTGGAAGGCCTTCGGATCATCCAACCGGTACTGTTTGCTGTTTTGGCAGCGGCGGTAGTCCCGATACTAAAACATGACAAAATTATGCGCCTGTGTGGTTGTTATAAGTTGACCATCAACAAAGCCTCCCTTCTGGGGACGTGCCCAATGCCGCGGATAGAAGATCTATACGCAAAGTTAGCTGGCCGTCGTTCCCACGTCAAGGAAGTGCATATTTGGGGTATCATGTAGACCAGGACAGACTACACTCGGTAGAGGAGAAGATGCGGGAGTTTAGACAAGCCCCCACTCTGGAAAGCGCAACAGAGTTACAGTTGTTCTTAGATCTCATAAACTATTACGGGAAATTAAATCCTGCCTAGCGGCCATCCTTGTCCCTCGAGACACATTGCTGAAGAAACAAGAATGGGCATGGGGATCGCCTCAGTGCGAAGATTTTGGAAAGGTGAAGCAGCAGTTAACGCCTCCGGATTATTGACACATTACGACTCCCACCAAGCCTCTTTTTGTCACGTGCGACACCTCACCTTATGAAATCAGAGATATATTGTCCCACCGCATGGCTGACGGAAGAGAAAGGCCAATAGCATTAACGTGAAGGACAGTGTCCTCTGCGGAGTGCAATTACGCTCAGATAAAAAAGGAAGGAGTGACTGTCATATTCGCCTTGCATGTCCCTGCTGCACAGATACACAACTGGACGCAATGAGACTCCATATTGGCAAAAGTAAACGGCATCGTCTTACTCGGGGGGCCAGCAAGGGAAGCTGCCCGAGGAACTACAAGCCTTTGAAGCCAAAATGCTGGAGCTCAACGTGGAAGACTGCATCCTCCTGTGGGGGGTTGTATCATGGTCCCACGCCAGGGCAGAGGCACCATCCTGGATCTGCACAACGACACCAGGGGTGGCGAAAATGGAGATGTTGGCTCGCTGCTTTGTGTGATGGCGCGATCGAACATCCGGCCCAATAGTGCATCACATGCCAGGAACAGCAGAAACTCCCACCTGCCGCCCTGCTGCATCCATAGGAATGGCCAGGCCAGCCTTTGGTGCGCCTCCATGTCGATTTCGCTGAACCTTTCCAAGGGTTAATGTTTCTATTCATGGTTGATGCCCATTCCAAGTGGCTGGAAGTCCATCGGATGTCGTCCATCACATTGAAGGCTACGGTTGAGAAGCTCTGTCTCTCCTTTAGCACCCACGGCATGCCAGATGTGCTGGTCATCGACAAAGGCCCCCCACCTTCACCAGCGAGAGTTTGAGTTATTTATTAAGGCAACCGAGGTGTGGCACATCCGCATGGCCCTGTATCATCCTTCCTCGAACCGGCTGGCTGAGCGAGCAATGCAGACCTTCAAGAAGGATCGGATGAAGCACATCACCGGGTTGATGGAAATGCGGCTGGCAAGATTTTTGTTCAGCTATCAGGCTACGTCGCATGCCACAACTGCCGTAGCACCGGCAGAACAGTTGCTAGACTGGGGACTCGGAATCCGCCCGCCTAAGCCTCATGATCCCCGATATTGGCGGGAAAGTACAACAGGATCAGTACCTGCAGAGGCAAAGCCAAGGCAGGCGGACTAGGAGTTTCAAACCAGGGGACGGTGCCCGATGGATCCCCTGGATAGTGGCATCTGAACTGGTTTCGTACCAGGTGCAGATGCGAGAAGAAACGGTACAAAAGCACTTTGATCACCTCAGGAGCAGTGGACCAGTGTTAGGTCACGCCCCACTGGAGGAACTGGACTCCAGCCACATCGCCCCGACACATGGGTGCCTGGGGGTGTCACCCCCTGGGGGCCCGACCCAGAGATGCGAGAACTCATAGACTACAACTCGGAAATGGAGACCCAGTCATCTGAGACATCTTTTTTTTTTAAATTATTTTTATTCAAATTTTCACAAAATATCAACAAAAAAATACAGAAAGAAAGGAACAACCCCCCCCCCCCCTCGTATACATTAATAATAAATGAACAGCCATCAGCAATACAAAAGCAAATATACACGCCCACTCAAGAAAAACGAACCAACCTCCCCCGAGACCCCCCCCCCCCCCCGGGTTGCTGCTGCTGCTGACCATCTTCTAATGCTCTGCCAGGAAGCCTAGGAACGGTTGCCACCGCCTGAAGAACCCTTATACCGATCCCCTTAAAGCAAATTTCACCCTCTCCAATTTAATAAACCCCGCCATATCGTTGATCCAGAATTCCACGCTTGGGGGCCTCGCATCCTTCCACTGAAGAAGAATCCTTCGCCAGGCTACCAGGGACGCAAAGGCCAGAATACTAGCCTCTTTCGCCTCCTGCACTGCACTCCCGACTCCTCTGCCACCCCAAATATTGCGAGCCCCCAGCCCGGCTTGACCCTGGAACCTACCACCCTCGACACCATCCTCGCTACACCCTTCCAAAAGTCCTCCAGCGCTGGGCACGCCCAGAACATGTGGGTGTGGTTTGCTGTGCTCCCTAAGCACCTAACACACCTGTCCTCGCACCCAAAGAACCGGCTTATCCTTGCCCTGGTCATGTGAGCCCTATGCAGCACCTTAAATTGTATGAGGCTGAGCCTCGCGCAAGAGGAGGAAGAGTTCACTCTCCCCAGGGCATCCACCCATGTCCCCTCGTCAATCTCCTCACCCAACTCTTACTCCCACTTACCCTTTAGCTCCTCCACCGAGGCCTCCTCCTCCTCCTGCACCACCTGATACGTTGCTGAGATCCTCCCCTCTCCAACCCACACCCCCGACAGCACCCTGTCCTGGACCCTGCAACAGTGGGAACTCCACCACCTGCCGCATAACAAACGCCCTTTCCTGCATATATCTGAAGGTGTTCCCCGGGGGGGAGCCCGAACTTCTCCTCCAGCTCACCCAGGCTCGCGAACTTCCCGTCCACAAACAGGTCCTCCATCCTTCTAATACCTGCCCTGTGCCAGCTCAGGAACCCTCCGTCCATCCTCCCCAGGACAAACCGGTGGTTCACCCGTATCAGGGACCACACCGAGGCCCCCACCTCCCCCCTGTGACGTCTCCATTGCCCCCAGATTTTGAGTGTCGCCGCCACCACCGGGCTCGTGGTATACCTCGTTGGAGGAAGCAGCAGCGGCGCCGTCACCAGCGCCTCCAGGCTCGTGCCCACCCAGGATGCCATCTCCAGACTCTTCCATGCCACCCCCTCCCCCTCCATCACCCACTTGCACACCATCGCCACGTTGGTGGCCCAATAATACCCACAGAGGTTAGGCAGCGCCAACCCCCCCCCCCCCTATCCCTACACCGCTCCAGGAACACCCTTCTCACCCTCGGGGTCTTCCGCGCCCACACAAACCCCATAATGCTCCTGTTAACCTGCCTGAAGAAGGCCTTAGGGATCAGGATGGGGAGGCATTGGAACAGGAACAAGAATCTCGGGAGCACCGTCATTTTAACTGACTGCACCCTACCTGACAGGGAGAGCAGCAGCACTTCCCACCTCTTAAACTCCTCCTCCATTTGCTCCACCAGTCTCGTGAAGTTAAACTTATGCAGGGCCCCCCAACTCCTAGCCACCTGGACCCCCAGGTACCTGAAACTCCTCTCCGCCCTTTTTAGTGGGAGCTCACCAATCCCCCTCTCCTGGTCCCCTGGGTGAACAACGAACAACTCGCTCTTCCCCATATTGAGCTTGTACCCTGAGAAATCCCCAAACTCCCTGAGAATCCTCATCACCTCCGGCATTCCCCCCACCGGGTCCGCCACATGTATCAGCAAATCATCCGCATAGAGCGACACCCGATGTTCCTCCCCACCCCGCACCAGCCCCCTCCAATTCCTCGGCTCCCTCAATGCCATGGCCATGGGCTCAATCGTCAGCGCAAAGAGCAGGGGACACCCCTGCCTCGTCCCCCGGTCTAACCAAAAATACTCTGACCTCCTTCTGTTCGTGGCCACACTCGCCACCGGGGCCTCATACAGCAACTTAACCCACCTGACAAACCCCTCCCCAAACCCGAACCTTTTCAGCATCTCCCACAGGTACCGTCACTCTACCCTATCAGAGGCCTCCTCCACATCCATCGCCGCCACCATCTCCGCCTCCCCTTCCACCGCCGGCATCATTATAACATTCAAGAGCCTCCGTACATTCGTATTCAGCTGTCTCCCTTTCACGAACCCCGTCTGATCCTCGTGAATAACCTGAGGCACACAGTCCTCTATCCTCGTGGCTAAAATCTTCGCCAACAACTTTGCATCTACATTTAGGAGTGAAATCGGCCTGAATGACCCACATTGTAGGAGGTCCTTGTCCCGCTTCAGGACCAAGGAGATCAGCGCCCGAGACATCGTCGGGGGCAAAGCTCCTCCTTCCCTTGCCTCGTTAAAGGTCCTTACCAACAGAAGGCCCAGCAGGTCCGCATACTTCTTATAAAATTTGACCAGGAACCCATCTGGCCCCGGTCGTCTGCATGCTTCCTATCACTTTGACCAACTCCTCCAACCCAACCAATGCCCCCAGCCCCGTCACCTGCCCCTCCTCCACCCTCGGGAATCTCAACCGGTCCAGGAAGTGACCCATTCCACCCTCCCTCCAGTGGGGGCTCGGACCGATACAGTTCCTTGTAGAAGTCCCTGAAGACCCCATTGATACCCACCCCACTTCGCACCATGCTCTCTCCCCCATCCTTAAATCCCCCGATCTCCCGAGCTGCCTCTCGCTTCCGAAGCTGGTGCGCCAGCATCCGGCTCGCCTTTTCTCCGTATTCATATACCGCCCCCTGTGCCTTCCTCCACTGCGCCTCCACCTTCCTGGTGGTCAACAGATCGAATTTGGCCTGGAGGCTGCGCCGCTCCCTGAGCAATCCATCCTCCGGGACCTCCGCATACCTCCTGTCCACCCTCACCATTTCCCCCACCAACCTCTCCCTCTCTCTCCTCTTCCCCCACTCTCCTTGTGTGCCCTAATGGAGATCAGCTCTCCTCTGACCACCACCTTCAGCGCCTCCCAGACCACCCCCACTTGGACCACCCCATTGTCATTAGCCTCCAGGTACCTCTTTATGCACCGTCGGACCCGCCCACTCACCTCCTCGTCCGCCAGCAACCCCACCTCTAAGCGCCACAGCAGGAGCTGGTCCCTCTCCTCCCCCAGCTCGAGGTCTACCCAATGCGGAGCGTGATTGGAAATGGCTATCGCCGAGTACTCCGTATCTTCCACTCTCGGAATCAGTGCCCTACTCATAACAAAGAAATCAATCCGGGAATAGGCCTTGTGGACATGGGAGAAGAATGAGAATTCCTTGGCCCCTGGCCTCGCAAACCTCCATGGGTCCATCCCTCCCATCTGGTCCATGAACCCCCTCAGCACCTTGGCCACCGCCGGCCTCCTACCTGTCCTAGACCTGGAGCGATCTAGTGCCGGGTCCAGCACCGTATTGAAATCCCCCCCCATTATCAGCCCCGTCTCCAGGTCCAGAATCCGGCCCAGCATACGCCGCTTGAACCCTGCATCGTCCCAATTCGGGGCGTATACATTGACCAACACCACCCGCTCCCCCTGCAGCTTGCCACTTACCATCACATACCTACCGCCATTGTCTGCCACAAAGCTCGACGCCTCGAACGACACTCTTCCCCAACAAGATCGCCACCCCCTGATTTTTTGCATCCAACCCCGAATGAAACACCTGGCCTACCCACCCCTTTCTCAACCTTACCTGATCCGCCACACTCGGGTGCACCTCCTAAGCATGGCCACATCTGCCTTCAGCCCCATCGGGTGCGCGAACACCCAGGCCCGTTTGACTGGCCCGTTCGGTCCCCTTACGTTCCAGGTTATTGGCCGGATCAGGGGGCTACCCGCCCCCCCCCCCCCCCCCCCCCCCCCGCCGACTAGCCATATCCCCTCCTAGGCCAGCCACGTGCCTGCGTACCCCCGCACGACCCGTTCCCCACAGCGGCAGACCCCCGACCTCCTCTACCGACTCCAGCTCCCCCTTAGCCATTCCAGCAGCAACCCATTGCTCCCCCCATTGCACTCCCGTAAGTCAGCCGACTCCTGCTGACCCCGGCCACTCCCTCGACCCCTCCCAGTGTGGAACTTCTCCCCCCCTCCCCTCCCATTGCCCACCAGCAGGCTCTCCCCCTCCCCCTTCAACTCCCAGGGTGGGAAAAAGCCCGTGCTTCCCAGCTCCGGCCCCTCCCCCTTCAGCGCTTAGAACGGGAAAAAGCCCGCGCTTTCCACTCGCCTGGCCCCGCCTCCTCTGGCGCAGCTCCCTTCTCAGGCCCGGTTCCCTTGCCCCCAACTGAGGCCTCACATCCCCCCCCCCCCCCCCCGCCCCCCCCGCGGGGCCCCATCCCCCCCCTGCCGGCCATCAACCCCCCAAGCCGTTTACTTGCCCCCTCCACGAGCCCACCCGGCGGACCCAACCGAAACAGTGCCCAACCAACCCCCGAAAAACAAAGAACCAACAATGAACAAAGAACCCCCCTTCAAAATACAACACAACAATCCCCAACCATCCCATCACCGCGGCCCCCCGCCCCTGAGCCTCAGTCCGAAGCCAATTTTTTGGTCTGGACAAAGGCCCACGCCTCCCCCGGGGACTCAAAATACTGATGTCGGTCCTTCCAGGTGACCCACAGACGCGCCGGCTGCAGCATGCCGAACTTCACCCCCCTCCTGTGCAGCACCGCCTTCGCCCGATTGTACCCGGTCCTCTTCTTCGTCACCTCCCCGCTCCAATCCGGACCTGCGTGTTCTCCCACCTGCTGCTCCGCTCCTTCTTGGCCCACCTTAGCACGCACTCCCGATCAGCAAATCGGTGGAACCGCACCAGCACCGCCCACGGCGGCTCGTTGGGTTGGGCCTCCTCGCCAGCACTCGGTGGGCCCCCTCCAGCTCCAGGGGCCCCTGGAAGGACCCCGCTCCCATCAGCGAATTCAGCATGGTGACCACGTAGGCCTCCACGTCCGACCCCTCCAATCCCTGCGGGAGGCCCTGGATCCGCAGATTCTTCCACCTCGACCAGTTCTCCATCTCCTCGAATCTCTCCTGCCATTTATTATGGAGCGCCTCATGCGCCTCCACCTTCACCGCTAGGCCTAGGATCTCATCTTCGTTCTCAGAGACCTTTTGCTGGACCTCCCGGATCGCTGCCCCTTGGTCCGTCTGGGTCTCCAGCAGCTTATCGATTGACGCCTTCATCGGCTCCAGCAGGTCCGCTTTCAGCTCCACAAAGCAGCGCTGAAGAAACTCCTGCTGTTCCTGCGCCCACTGCATCCACGCTGCCTGGTCTCCACCCGCCGCCATCTTGGTCTTCCTCCCTCGCACCTTCTTTTGCTTCACTGCCACATTTTTGATCGCCCCACTCCTGGTCCAAGCCATACACTATTGGGGGAATGTTGCTATCTGCTTCCCACACCAGGAAACATTGAGCAAGCGCCGTTACGGGCTCTAAAAAGAGCCCAAAAGTCAGTTTCTAGCGGGAGCTGCCGAACGTACGACTTAGCTCTGCATAACCGCAACCGCAAGTCCTCGTCTTCTGAGACTTCTGACAGCGACTTGGCCATGGATCAGTCACCAGTGGTGGTACCCCCCTAATCCCCAGGCAAGTCATCGAGGAAGCTATATTCGCCTGCACACTATACCCCCAATCCAGCCCCACAGGCGTAGAGCAAGCGACCTCCTACTCTACCTTTTTCAGACTTCTGGGAGGGATGTTATAACACCCACGGGGACGACCTGATTAGTCGCCCTATCAGCCTCGTGGAGTATAATCCCCCCCACTGAGGGACGGGGGCCCATCAGCGGGATAGTTAACTCAGGACATTAAAAGGGGCCCAGGTAGGAACCGAGCTGCAGAGTAGTCCCGACTGGGACTTACTTGCGTATACTTAACTTTGGTAATACACCATTCTCTCGTCTATGATGACTAAAGTGAGTAAAATCCAGGTCGCAGAAATAACCCAGAGAGCAGTGAAAGAGGGCTCTCAGTACGAATGCTGTGAGCAAAAGCCTTCCTCCTATACGAGGAAGTAAAGAAGGGGAACTGATTGGATAGCTCTGGAAAAATTGCAACAGGCACAATGGACTGAATGGTCATCTTCTGTGTGTGCCATTCTATGGTTCTCTAAAGGCCACTCAATGAATATTGTAAAATTATTTAATTTGTACGCTTGTTCACTGTTAACCAGGGGCACCTTTAATAACACTTCCATGGACTTGCACCCCAAGTCTTATTATTGTTTAATGTTACAGAGTGCCGGGGTCATGCTAGTCATGCTAGGATGCAGGGTTGGTTTAACTCAGTGGGCTAGACAGCTAGTTTGTGATGCAGAACAAGACCAGCAACGCGGGTTCAATTCCCGTACTAGCTGAGAATTCTGAATTCTCCCTCCGTGTACCCGAGCAGGCGCCGGAATGTGGCGACTAGGGGCTTTTCACAGTAACTTCATTGCAGTGTTAATGTAAGCCTACTTGTGACAATAAAGATTATTTACATTTGCATTTTACATTTAGTGTGTTAAAACCTCCAAACAAATTGCTGTGCTGCATACTTGGCTCTTATTCCAGGCACCTTTCTGGTCCTGTTTCCAAGAACAGTGACTCATTAGTTCAACGTTCTAACATTACTTTCCAACTAAATAATTTACAAGTTTGAAATGAGACAGATAACCAAAATCATTATGAGTGAAAGATTAGAATGAATGTAATAGAATTTAACATTAATATTTATTATCCTGTATTGTTCCAGATAAGCTTCCAAAGACAAAAGTAGCTCTGGTGAGAACGCCTGATAATAACCCTCAGACAGATGTTTAATGACACTAGGCCATCGTCACAAAAATGCTGATCCAAAGAGACATCAATGGGTCACCAATAATATCCTTTCTAATAATAAGAATCTCAGTAATAAATAAGTCATTGCCCGATTCAGTAGCAAACCTGTTTCATAAAGGAGGTTATACTGGTCTGCAATTCAGAAAGAAATGTTTTCTTGTCATCATGATTTGGTTTAAACCCATTTTCTTAATATCAATTTATCGATTGTCGAAGAACATGTCCCAGCTTCTTGTTCTTACTGTCTCTCACCTTTCTCACCTCCACCTGCGCATTCCCATTTTTGTCTTGATTTGGTGCTGGCATATTGGTTGGCAGGTTTGGCTGTGTAACAGTCATTACACTTTAAAAAATTATTCATTGGCTGTAAATCACTCTTGAGATAGCCTGAGGACATGAAAATTGCTGCATTCTTTCCAGAACATTCTGTACCCTGATATTGGATAAACACAACAATTCAGACCTTTTGAGACCAGTGCCTCCAAGTATTCAGTTGTACTCGGCATAACTGAGTTCCCATCTGCCAAAGCTTTGGTGTCCATATTTGGAGGTATTGCATCCAACAGCTTTTCCTGAGTTAGTGAATTACTCCCAGTTTGTTGGTTACCATTAATTTTAATGTCAATCCTGAATGAGATTCAGATATGTCTCTTTCTCCATCCACCCCACTGACTCATTGACGTGGTTTGCTTTGGCCATTTTCTATTTGCTGGCAGGATCATGGCTCAGATGCAGTCAGTCTTTCCTAAACAATTGCCATTTATTCTGAATACGGTTCCCAATTAAAATAGTGTCACCCTTATAGCTGTCTTGTTGATCCCATGATCAGCAGTGTATATATAATGTAAAATATTCATTTTATTCAACTCTTTGCCCTCCTCATGCATAAGCCTCTTAGAATCATTGTTGTTATTATTCTGTTTTCTTTAGCGTCATCCTCCCTGCTAAGTTACTATTTATGCCTTCCAGCATTGCTGCCAAGATTTTCGATTCCTGTTGACATTCGGTGACCGGAGATGTGTAAATTGTGATGTGTGATCAGCTGGATCAACATTGCATGAGAACAAATGACTCCAGATGTTTTTGTAGCAGTTTCCTGTGATAGGCTAGAATGTGTGTATATCAGAAACAATGTCTGAGTATTATTCCTGCTTCTAAAAGAAATGATGCTGATCTTGCATATAAATTCCTGTTTCATGATCCTGTATAAAAATATTTCTTAACAGACCTTTAGTGATCGAGAATTTGTAAAGATAATGTTTAATGTTGCTTTAACTGAAAGGCACTTTATTACTCTTGCTCTTTCACATGTTTAGAGATTCACCTCTCGCCAAATATCAATGTTCATAGAGACTGGGACATGTTTGTACAAGGAACTCAGAAAGTTAGCGTGCACATCCAGCAAGAAAGTAGGAAAGCAAATGGCATGTTGGCCTATATCATAACCGGATTGGAATACAGGATTAACAAAGGCTTGCTGCAATAGTACAGAGTTTTGGTGCACCTGAAGTACCGTGTAGTTTTTGGTTTCCATATTTAAGGAAGGATATATTTCCATCAAAGACAGAACAGTGTAGGTTCACTAGACTGGTCCCTGGGATGAGAGGGTTGTCATGTGATGAGTCTGAGTAAATAGGGCTTAGATTCTCTGCAGTTTAAAAAAATAAGAGGTGATCGCATTGATTATGAAGGGGCTTGACAGGGTAGATACTGAAACTGTGAGCACGATTTAACAGGACAAAAACAGAATCCCTTAAGCGCCGTGAAACAACCCGCACTAAAATAAAATGAGATGAAATGAAAATCGCTTATTGTCACAAGTAGGCTTCAAATGAAGTTACTGTGAAAAGCCCCAAGTCGCCATATTCCGGCGCCTGTTCCGGGGAGGCTGGTACGGGAATTGAACCGTGCTGCTGGCCTTGATCTGCTTTACAAGCCAGCTATTTAGCCAACTGTGCTAAACCAGCCCCTTAATGACACTTTGCCGTTTTCTTTGGCCTTGACACAGATTGCCCTGCCAAGGCCGCACTTGCATCATTTCCTGCACTGACGAGCTTAGCTCACCAGTGCAGTAGGAGTACTCGTGTATTGGAGTGCCATTTTAAATGCCACCCCGATCTTTTGACCCCCATTCAACTACCTCATTGCGACCTCCGGACCCATCCCCCCATGCACCCAACTTACCTCTTACCCCTCAAGCCCCTATCACCTAACCTCTTGTGGGCAAGGCAGCCTGGCACGATGCCTGGCACGGGCAACCTGACAGCCTTGGGAATGCCATCCTGACATTCTGGCAGTGCCCTTGGCAGTGCCACCATGCACCCCAGGGTGGCACTGCCAGGGTGGCAGTACCCGGGTGCCAGGTATTAATGACCTGGAACTCGCTGCCCATGTTTGTGGCTAGAGCACAGACTATGAATAATTTCAAAAGGAAATTGTGTAGGTACTTGAGAGAAATAACTGTAAGGATTTACGGGCGGAGCAGAGGAATGGGACAGACTGGATTGCTCAACAGAGGGCCAGCATGGAATTCGTGGGCTGAGATCTCCATTTGTACCTTTATTGACTCAGCATGGTGGCACAGTGGTTAGCACCGCTGCCTCACAGCGCCAGGGACCCGGGTTCAAATCCGGCCTTGGGTGACTGTTTCTGTGGAGTTTTCATATTGTCCCACAGGGAGGAAAGTTGTGTAGGTTAGGTGGGTTGGCCATGCTAAATTGCCTATTAGTGACTAGGGATGTGCAAGTTAGGTTGCAGGGTTACGGAAATAGGGCAGAGTGGGTCAGTATAGACTTAATGGGCCGAATGGCCTCCTTCTGCACTATAGAGATTCTATCACACTGTGGAATCCCCTTGATTAAAATTACCTTCATGTGTTGCAGGGGGTAATTTCTTATCAACTGCCAATCATTATATTTCAGGGTTTTTATGCAACCAGCAGCTGTGCAACTGCATCATTCTGCGGTGGAATACTTCAAAACACTTTGTTCTCTTGATGAGGTAGTACCATACTAAAACAGGCACTAAGTAAATGATGGTTTGTTCAGGAGGCCCCATGGAATTATTACAGAACAATATCTTATTCTCATTATTATCAGTATTATTGCTTTTGTTGGAAAAAGGAACTTCCTTCCAACATCCTGAACTAAACCAGATGGGAATGTACTTTGTGAAATGCTAATTTTATTGCACGTGTTTGGCACTTTGTTAGCCTCCCTCGTTGCGCACCATCCACTTCACTCATTCATCCACACACCTGTACACAGATCAAGGAAGTGCATTGCTTTTGAATTTTGTTAAGCCTATGGAAAAGGATATATTTATATGAAATGGAATTTTATCTGATAATGGTAGAAGAAAAGTAAGAATTCTCCAAGAAAATACACGAAACAAAATTTGCAAATTATTATGATCCTCAGTGAAAGCTTTTGATTGTAGTTTACTGCCAGTCAAATAATGCAGTATGAATATAAGTTCTTCTGTATACTCTTTTCATCCAGTTTAAAACCAGCAACTTTGTTAAAATAGTTGGCAGGGATTTTACCAAAACCTGCCAATTCATTAAACATAATACAGAGAAAATGTACTGCCCCCATCTGGGCATGACTGGCAAACAAGGTCAGAAATGTTGGCACCATTAACAGCTGAGAGTGGCATCTCTGGACAATCAGTACGTCGGACCACCTTTCTAAAGCAGCCTATGATTGCTCCAAGTGTCATTCAAAGATCTTCCTATATAGATAATTGCTCAAAAATAAATTAGAATTCAGAGTATTCTGTTTATTTAATGCAAGATGATAGGAGCCTGAAGTTTTCTTTTCATGTTTGAGTTTCTGTCTATAATTGTACCTCATTTTGTTCACAGGGACTGCAGCTGTGGCAGTAGCTGGTATTCTTGCTGCACTGAGAATCACCAAGAACAAATTTCATGATCATAAGTTTGTCTTCCAAGGAGCTGGTGAGGTAAGATTACTTGAAGCTCCTTTTTCCTTTGTTTAATGGTACACATGCCATTTTACATTTGATGTTACTATCCTGCCCTAAGTTGCAATGAGTACATGAAGCACCTACATTCCTCTGTCTGGATTTGTCTAGGAGAGTGTCATGGTTTTAACTCCTATTCTGAACTTTCAACATTCAATTTCAAATACTTTGAAAATTTCTATCGGCACTCTGACTTGTACTTGCAACCATGCCAGTTGACTTGATGGGTGGTGCACCCTCTGTGCACTATTGTGAAAACAGATGTAATGCGGTTTGTCAAATTATTGTGTGTTCCCTTTTGGAATTTCTTTGTAAGAGCAAAGGTGAGACTTGCCAGGGTTTTAGAATATGGCCTGGTTGTCAAATTTATTTTCAATAATAGTTGTGGTTGATATCGATGGTGAAATTAATTTTAACATCTTGCAACCCCTTTACTACAGCATTAAATAGGATGTGTGGGGTCAGTTTCGCTCATTTGGCTGGACGGCTGGTTTGTAATGCGGACCGATGCCAAAAACGGGGGTTTAATTCCCATACTAGCTGAGGTTACCCATGAAGACCCTGCCTTCTCAACCTTGTCCTTCGCCTGAGGTGTGGTGACCCTCCAGTTAAATCACACTCTCTTAATAAGAGCAGCCTATGATCCTCTGGAAGTGTGACGACATTTACATTTACAAATAGATTGCAATATTGTAATATTTGCTGAAGTGTTGTTTTTTGTTACTGATGTGATTTCGGAGGTACTCTCACTTCTGGGCTGTCATTTGAATGTTATGTTTTTAACTTTAAAATTGTTGTATTAATTTGGTAATGAATATGAATTTTCTAACCGTGTTCTACATCATTAGCTGTGGCTTTATTAATGTATCACAGGCTGCCATGGGAATTGCTCAACTCCTCATGATGGCTATGGAAAAAGCTGGAATCCCAAAACAAGAAGCTCTAAAAAAGATTTGGATGGTGGACTCAAAGGGCCTTATTACTAAGGTACATAATTTTTAATGAAACTTTAATCTATTTCGATAAAATTTAATAATTTCTGTTTCTGTCTCTTTCTCTCCTCTGCTGCTTTTTTTAACTCTTCCTTTATCTTTTTCTTTTTTTTCAGGTGGGAGTTACTGTTCAGTATGTTCTAGTGTGGTAATTGGATATGGTTTGGAAAAGAGCCACCAATTACTGCAGGCTGTATTTGGGTTAAGGGTTGCAGGATGATGTAATGTTTATCCAGTCACTTCTCACCCCCTCATTCATATTATCCCTTATTCCCTGTACAATTCTAAGCCTTTCAACGTCCCACTACTAATCTCCTCTGCTATGATTCACTCTGACCTATCACTACTCCAATCTCCTTTTCTTTGAATGGCAACTCAACTTCTGTATCCAGTTGTAGCTACCATACTAGCACATATCACCTCCCAGGGTACAAAGAAGTCCGAGGTCCCATTACGCTCATTTGAACACATACAAATTGGGGATAACTGGGACACTGGGTGGAGTGGGAGGAGAATTGTGAGACTGAACAGGTCAATAAACTCTCAGTTAAGAAAAGCTGTCTTTACTTCAGCTACCCCAACCAGCTTGAATTCCATTAACATTTATTTCCTTTCAAAATTCAACTTGCTTTCATGAAAAGAAATAGAACCAACATGAAAGAAATAAACTTCCTGCTGCTTTATCCACCAATTATGCCTTTCTCTCACATTTCTCACTTCTGTAGCATTGCCCTGGCTTTGTTTCATTCTTATCAGCCCAGCCACCACCTGACTATCCCTAGCATTCACTTCCCTGCACAATTCCACATCTTTAGAATTCCTCAAATATCTTTTCTTGGACTCTTCTTCCTCCTTATCTACAGATAAACTCACCTCAGGCACATAGTCAGCAGGGTGATGACAGCTTGCTCTATCCCTCCACTTTCTTGTACACTCCACTGCACTTAGCCTGGTGCACTCGTATTTCAACATCAAGTCTAGAATGCAGCATAACTTCCTCCTATTTACCATTGGGAAGACTAAGCCATTGTCTCAGATTGAATCATATGGTTTTCATTCGCAGATTCACGATGCCGTATGATACTGAGTTGAGTTTCTAACCCAATATATTCTCTATTTCAAAGATCACCAGCCATATGGAGACTGTGGCTACAAGAGCAGGTCAAAGGCTGAGACTTCTGCAGCGAGTAACTCACCTTCTGGCTCCCCAAAGCCTGTCTGCTAAGGCACAAATCAGGACTATAATGGAATACTCTCCACTTGCCCAGATTTGTGCAGGCCCGACAATAGTCAAGCTCAACACCATCCAGGATGAAACAACCCACTTGATCAGCACCCAATCCACCACCTTAAACATTCACTCACTCTCTCCACCACTGACAGTAGTGCATACCACATACAAGAACTGCAGCAACTCACCAAGGCTCCTTCGACAGCCAACCAGCTCCTTCCAAACCCATAATCCTCTATCATCTTGAAGAGCAGACATATGGAAACATCACCTGCTGCAAGCTTCTCACTTAAGTCACACAATCCTGAATTGGTAAAGTATTCTCTACTGTTGTTGGGTCAAAATTATGAAACTCCCAAAAAGCACTGTGGATGCACCTACCCGTCACATGGACTGCAGCAGTTCTAGAAGGTGGCTCCCCCGTCACCTTGTCAAGGGCAGTTAGGAATGGACATGAACACCCACATCCCATAAAGAAATTTTAAAAATCACTATTTCCATCCCCATGATATTGACTCCTCCATCCCAACTGCACCCCACCTGCTAAAACTCAGCCATACTTTGTCATCTCAATACCTAATTATTCCAATGCTCCCACATTCTACCTTGAACCATTTGAAGTCATCAACAATTCAGCTGCAAGTATCTTAACTTGCAGCAAGTCCTGCCCTAGCCCCCCTGTGCTCACTGATTAGCATTGACTCTTGGTCAAGCAAATTCTTGACTTTAAAATTTTCATCCTTGTTTGCAAATCCCTCCATGGCCTTACCTCTCCCTATTTCTATCATCTCTTCCAGCAACCATCTTGAGATATATGCACTCCTTTGGCTCTGGTCTCTTTTGCATTCCTAATTATAATTGCTCCATCATTGATAGCCGTGCCTTCTGCTGTTTGAGCTCCAAGCTCTGAAATATCGCCTCTCCACCACACTTTCCACCTTTAACATCTTCCTTAAAACCTACCTCTTTTGAATTCCCAATTATAATTGCCTCACTATTGGTGGACGTGGCTTTAGTTGCCTCAGACCCAAGTTCTGAAATACCCTCCCTTACACCTCTCTACCTCAGTTGCCTACTTTAAGATACTCCTTAAAACCTACCTTTTTGATCATGAGACCTAATATCTCCTTGTGTCGCTCAGTGCCATTCTTTGTCTTGTAATGCTCCTGTGAAGTGACTTTGGACATTTCATTGTGTTTAAGGTGCCATATAAATATAAATTGTTTTTCTTGTTGTCATCGTCTTCCTGGTTTTCCTTCTTGCACCCTCTGTAAACTTCAACTCATCCAAAACTCTGCTCTCATGTCTCACAACAAGTCATATTTGCCTGTCACATCCATCCTCGCTGACCTCAATACACCTCACATGTGAGATTCTCATCCTTGAGTATGAATCTTCATATCGGGTGTAATTCTTCCAAGAAGTGTCATTTTGGGTGGATTCATAGGTGATTCCGCCGGATGTTTGGGTGTGATCGAGATCTGTATTCATCCACACTTAGTTATCTTTTTGGACCAAGGGGTGTTTCTCACTGACACGTCCTACACATAATTATTTTCTGCAGAGGGGAACTAAAGACGCCGTTAAGACCAGATCGAGGAGCCATTTTTAAAGGGTGCTCAGATCTCAAAATTAGGTTGCAGGTCACCCACCCCCACGGACATCCCACCCACAGACATCGCAAGCCTCTGCAGACATGGCTTGAAGCCAGAGGGGCAGTCTATACCCCCATCACTAGAAGTCTGCGTCTCCCTGCCCCAACACCACCTTTAAACTCCACCGCCCCCCCCTCCCCTTCAGGCTTCCACCCTTCATAACCCATCTTCATTACCGCCTTCACTCTTTCATGGCATGGCCCGCCTCAGACCCCATCCCTAAGCACTGCCCTGGCACCCAGACAATACCAATCTGGCACATGTGCACTGCCCTTGGCACCAATGGGGCAGGTGAGTACCGGGAGTCAGGGACGGCGACCTTGAACGGGTTGCACATATTTCAATAAGCCCAATAACTCATTTAAATATGCCAAACTGCATCACCCCAGCGAGGGTATGATCTAGATCATGTCAGGCATAGCAGGCCGGGTGCATTGCGCGTGGTTCGATGTCTAGTGCAAAACCCGTTTTTGGCCTCTCCCGCTATGCATCCGGCATAACGGGATCAGCGGCGGGCGCAATGCGGTGGGCAAATAGTGTCCATGGATTCCCCAATAGTTTGCCCTTTCCTGTCTCCATTGCTACAGCATTCATCCCTAACATACCAATCCTTTGACTTTGGCTCCTTGTGCAGCCACTCCTTTTGCCCTGCCACTGACAACCTGGTTTTCTGTTGTGAAAGGTTCCTAATTTCTGGAATTCCCTTCTTTGACCTCTCCCAGCCCTCTGAGACCCACTCTAAAATTCCACTTCTATTGCTCGAGGTATAGTCATTCCCCATTTCTCCCCACACCCCATATGCACACATGCGCGCACACACACACCACTATCTTTCATGTAGTTGGATCCTATTCCATTTCCCTCATACCTCTGTGAAATACTTTGCAACAGTTTTCTATGGCATCCAATTGCCAGTTGTTGTAAATGGCAACATGATGTTCTGCTTAAGAGCAAATATAGAAAACCAAATGCTGCTAATTCACATCTAATTTTGTGGCAGTATTGATGATTTGATAGTTTGAACCTAGAACAACTGTTTAACTCTTAAATCTTGTGCAAGAAAAAAATTGTGTGAAATTTGATTTGTTAACTGTCTTTGGTGGTGGCATCCTTCAATTTGCATAAAATATAAGAACCCGCAGTAAATCCTTTGGGGATGGGGAGGCTTTATAGGATGCACTTTTGCTGAGGCGGCATGTGGCGCAGTGGTTAGCACTGGGACTGCAGCGCTGAGGAGTCGGGTTCGAATCTCAGCCCTGGGTCACTGTCCGTGTAGAGTTTGCACATTCTCCCCATGTCTGCGTGGGTTTCACCCCCACAACCCAAAGATGTGCAGGTTAGATGGATTGGCCACGCTAAATTGGCCCTTAATTGGAAAAGAAAAATAATTGTCTACTCTAAATTTTTATTTTAAAAATGGGGGTGGGGGTGGTGAGTGCATCAATTAGAAGGTGCCCTCTGCACATTGGGCCATCCCTGCCCCACTTTGTTACTTCCTGCCCAACCTCCAAAGTCCTCCCGTCCTTGTGGACCCAATCGCTTGCTGCCTTAAAATGCCAGGAATTGCCTCACTCAGGTCGCCATTGTTTTTCTTCGTGGAGATGCTTGCACTTTTGCTGATGGGTGAAGAGACCAATCCATGAGAGGCAGGGTCTGCCAGAAGTGTTGCACGTGAAGTGGATGTGCTACATCCATGATGTCAATAATCATCTTATTCTCTATTCTTCTTTCTGCTTTTGTTCAGGGAAGAAGCCACCTGACCCATGAAAAGGAGATGTTTGCTCAGGATCATCCACCAATGAAAAGTTTGGCAGAAGTTGTTAGTGAAGTTAAACCAACAGCTTTAATAGGTACAGTTGAAGTTCATACTGATCTTTAATGTCAGATTACCACACTGTACTGCCATGAATAAGAAACAGTTTATTAATCTATCTTAAACTGGACAAATCTGGAGGTTTTTTTTTTAAATGGGGGACTTTCTAAATCCTTTAGTACAATTTAATCAAAATTTAAATAATTTTTGACGTCTGGAATCAGGGCAATGGAATGAAAATGTACTACCTCCTGGCAGATTAGGGCTGTG
This sequence comes from Scyliorhinus torazame, assembly GCF_047496885.1. Classification (NCBI taxonomy): domain Eukaryota; kingdom Metazoa; phylum Chordata; class Chondrichthyes; order Carcharhiniformes; family Scyliorhinidae; genus Scyliorhinus; species Scyliorhinus torazame. Next base: position 102,138,756 of record NC_092721.1, read on the forward strand.
GTGTTAATGGAATTGGATTGAGACGTATTGATGTAGTCCATAGTAATTGAATCCACAACACAAAAATAACCTCAAATTCAGTACTGATGGCACTGACCCGTCCCATTTCCTGCAGCCCTTCTCCAGTCAGTTTACATTTATAGCTACATTTATCTGATAAAAAGTTGTTACCTCTGGGGCAGTAACACTGTTGTGCTTACCGTCTTAGGGGAAATGAAACACACTGGATCTGACCAGACCCAACATTGTCTCTGGAGACAGAGGATCCATTTCCAGATTCACGTAAAAAAACACAAATATAAAATCCAAGCCCAAAACTGGACCTACAATGCACTTGGAAGTAAGCTGAAGGCTCGGAGTGTTTTCAGCAGGGGTGAATTATATCAGGTGGATAGCCCGCTTTCCCGCCAACCCACCACTTTCCCGCCCACACCCTATACGTTCTCCATAATACGGGGCAGGGGCTGGTAAGACACACACTTGGCCGCCCACACTTAGGCCTATTCTGGCCCTTAACTGCCCAGTTAAATGCTAAATAAGCACCTTAATCTGCCCACGCTGCTATAAAATGCTGTGCAATGGTAGGTGAGCCAGAGTGCAAAAGCCATTTATCAAACTACTATTTTGAACAAGCGGACAGAAATGGGGGTGGGCGTGGTGAGTGCATCAATTAGAAGGCGCCCTCTGCACATTGGGCCATCCCTGTCTCACTTTGTTACTTCCTGACCAACCTCCAAAGCCTTGCCGTTTTGTGTACCTGATCGCTTGCCGCCTTAAAATCCTAGGACTTGCCTCGCTCAGGTCGCCATTGTTTTTCTTTGTGGAGATGCTTGCAATCCTGACGGTGCCCACTGTTCTGTTCTGGCACTGCCAGGACTGATAGAGCTGAGGGTCAATCAGATTTGCAAGCAGCTCTCGAGGGTAGGACTTGTATCTACTGAGGTACGGAAGTTTAGGCTGCACTCTGTGTGTTATCACTGCAGGGCAGAATGTTGTTCCAGGGAGGGATCAAGCAGTACACCCACCTTTAAAATTCAACCCAAGTTTCTCAGAGTTCCAATTAATGCACCTATTCCAATATATCCAGACTATGATAGAATATATTAGAATATGCTTCAATTATGTCAGTTTGCAAATAAGATTTTTTTTTCTTGTTGTTAATAAATTGGTGATAAATTGGCGGCATGTGGTGCAGTGGTTAGCACTGGGACTGCGACACTGAGGACCTGGGTTCGAATCCCGGCCCTGGGTCACTGTCCATGTGGAGTTTGCACATTCTCCCCATGTCTGCATGGGTTTAACCCCCCCAACCCAAAGATGTGCTGGTTAGGTGGATTGGCCACACTAAATTGGTCCTTAATTGGAAAAGAAAAATAATTGTCTACTCTAAATTTAAAAAAAAAAGTGGGAGCACTACCCGATTCCGAGGAGGGAGGAAATAACATAAAAAATGGCTGGAGCGACATGTTTTAGCAAGTTGGATGCGTCACAAGGCTTCTGGCAGCTCAATGCGAGCACAAAGCTGTGCAGGTTTAACACACCCTTTGGGCACTATTGTTTCTTGAGGATACCATTTGGCATAAATTCTGCGTCAGAAATGTTATGGGCAGCATGGTAGCATTGTGGATAGCACAATTGCTTCACAGCTCCAGGGTCCCAGGTTCGATTCCGGCTTGGGTCACTGTCTGTGCGGAGTCTGCCCATCCTCCCCGTGTATGCGTGGGTTTCCTCCGGGTGCTCCGGTTTCCTCCCACAGTCCAAAGATGTGCAGGTTAGGTGGATTGGCCATGATAAATTGCCCTTAGTGTCCAAAATTGCCCTTAGTGTCCAAAATTGCCCTTAGTGTTGGGTGGGGTTACTGGGTTATGGGGATAGGGTGGAGGTGTGGACCTTGGGTAGGGTGCTCTTTCCAAGAGCCGGTGCAGACTCGATGGGCTGAATGGCCTCCTTCTGCACTGTAAATTCTATGAAATTACGTGATTCTGCGATTTGTCAGTGCTTGCTAAACAATTGAGGGCACTAATAGCTACACTAACAACCAATTTAAGAAAACCAGTTGAGCTCTCGTCATGATTATTCCTTTAAGGGCAACACAGCAGATTAAGGTCACCTGACCTTGGTGACCAATCAGGACTCCGAGTGGGGAACCACCTGGTGGGGGGTTCCAGAACTAGCAGCAAAATGCTGGTCATGTAGATTCTTGTATATAAATCCTTTGTTGTTCATGAATGAAGTATCTGAAAGTGTTTAATTACAGGCTCGTAATGTGGCTCATTTACACTTGCTAGAATCAGCATATTTTCATACACAGGGCCCCCGTTCTCTGCAAACAAAAAGAATATGATCAAGCCTTGCACCTTTTTTGAATTACCCACAAATATGGGGAACCTGTAGTCCCATGTTTTTTCTCCATGGCAACTCCTCAGCCAATCAAAGTCAATTTGCCAGCAATCAGCACCTTTTCCCCCTGTGGTATAAATTGTGAGCGTTTGAAATTTGGCATTCTTGCATTTGTCCTGATGAGTGTAAGAAAAAAGGATTCGGCAACATGCCTCTCTTTTCAAATTCAGTACTACCAACTCCTTTAAAATAAAATATCAGTTAGAGTTAGCTTTAAGCATATTGTTTTTGTCTGTACGTTTTTGTGGAATTTTTTAAAATAGAGAGATTTGTTCAGTGATTTTTAATTTGTAGAGACTGATTAGTGTAGGATTATCATATAGACTTGCAATTGCTGTCATACTTCAAACATCATCAAAACCTGGTGTAGAAATATTCATTTTCAAGAAGATAATGGTGAGAGTTGTTGAAGGACAGCATTCTTCAGGATACAACCGCTATTTCTGATATTTTAGTGTTCCTGTAGCCCACACCGTTAGTAACATTTGTCTATGGTTTTAAGCAAAGAAATATATTTACTTTAAATGAACACGTTTACTTCTAATGAACGCATAGATTTTAGGTGCTATCAATTCTTTCCAATATTAGAAAACGTGCTGCTGACTGTCAAAAAGGCCTGTCCCATGGTAATCTGAGACTTAGATCTTTTGTATTGAATCTTGTTGGTGAATGATGGGTGTCACCTATATTTTCTTTGGCCAAATTGTCTCTATTTTTCAATCAACTTGTTTTTTTTATAAATTTAGTCTAGGTAGCAAAAGCCCATCCTGTCTCAGTATCTGACATCCAGTGTTCTCCATCCCACCCACCCCACCCTCCATTCTGTCAGTTACTGCATTTTCCTGGTCACTTCTATTCTTCTCATTGTGATTATGAACATAGAGTGGAAGAAATCAGGCGTTCCATATTGCTGGTACACTTCCTTTGCTTAAACACTACACATCAGCGACAACCTTCCTGCACTTAAGCTTTTTCCTGTCATTTGCTCCCTCCCTGCAACTGTAGGATTTGCTTAACCTGACTATAGTTTCTATGTTCTTCGTGAACAAGATCTTGTAAAGACGATCTGGAGTTAAACTCTTGAGGTTATAAAACACAAACTTGCATGTTTCTACATTGCTGAAGCTGGTGCCAAAGGGATAGGGAGAATTGTTTGGGATTGCTTCCAGAAAATGACCCACCTTTGTGAAAAACAGTGGGAACTGATTATAGTTTACATAGAAGCATAGAAAATAGGAGCAGGAGGAGGCCATTCGGCCCTTCGAGCCTGCTCTTCCATTCATTATGATCATGGCTGATCATCCAACTCAATAGCCTGATCCCGCCTCCCCCCCCCCCCCCCCCCCACCCCCATATCCTTTGATCCCCTTCACCCAAGTGCTATATCTAACTGCTTCTTGAAAACATGGGGCTGGATTCTCCATTTGGGAGACTGAGACCCCACGCCGGCATGAAAATGGTGATGTTTTATGCCAGGAAAACTGGCGCAAAACGGCCACCGATTCGCCGTTTTGCTGGCGCTAACAGGGAGGCAGCTTAGAGCTCCCAGCTCTAGCTGTCGACACTGCCTTGAGCATTTCCGGGTACCTGGCCCCGCATGCGTACGATGGCGGCCTGCAGCGGCCACACCATGCCCCATGGCGGTCTCAGCCCATGGACCCGGACCGCAAAGACTTTGCACCCCTTCGGCCGCTCGCTCGCCCCGGACCGCCCGCCAACAGTGCCCTCCAAACCAAATGAAGCCCCCCCGCCCGCAGATCGGCCCTCCCCCGACTGTGGGGGCGCAGGACTGAGTCCACAGCCGCCACGCTATGTCCGTGGCGACGGGTGAGACCATGAGAGTCCCACGCCGTTGGAATTCGGCCGGTTGGGGACGGAGCATCGCGGGGCGGGTCTCATGGATACGTGGCGCGGCGTACTCCCAGAGTACTCTGCTTTTCATTTGGCGTCATTGGGGATTCTCCGCCCCTTCGCCGAACGCGATTTTGGCATTGGGGAGCGGAGAATCCAGCCCATAGTGTTTTGGCCTCAACTGCTTTCTGTGGCACCGAATTCCACAGTCCAACCACTTTCTGCATGAAGGAATGTCTCCTTATCTCAGTCCTAAATGGTCTACCCCCATATCCTCAGACTGTGACCTCTGTTTCTGGACACACCCACCATCGGGAACATCCTTCCTGCATCTACCCTGTCTAGTCCTGTTATAGGTTTCTATGAGATCCCCCCTCATTCTTCTGAACTCCAGTGAATATAATTGTAATCGACTGAATCCTTCCTCGTACGTCAGTCCTGCCATCCCAGGAATCAGTCTGATAAAACAACTCTGCAGTCCCTCTATAGCAAGAACATCCTTCCTCAGATAAAGAGACCAAATGTGCACACAATATTCCAGACGTGGCCTCACCAAGGGCCTGTATAATTGCAACAAGACATCCCTGCTCCTGTACTCTAAGCTTCTCACTATGAAGGACAACATACCATTTGCGTTCTTTACCACCTGCTGCACCTGCATGCTTACCTTCAGCGACTGGTGTATGAGGACACCCAGGCCTCGTTGCACATTCCCCTCTCCTAATTTATGGTCATTCAGATAATCTGCCTTCCTGTTTTTGCTACCAAAGTGGATAACCTCACATTGTTTTTTTGTTATTTTGGTTAATCTTTATTGTCACAAGTAGGCTTACATTTACATCTCCGGTGCCGGAGAATTCGGCAACCGGCGGGGCGGGATTCACGCCAGCCCCCGGCGATTCTCCGACCCGGCGGGGGGTCGGAGAATCTCGCCCCTGGTGTAGAATAATACAATAGCTTATATTTATATAGTGCCTTTAAAGTCCCCAAGGCGATTCATAGGATTGTTATAAAACAAAATTAGACACCAAGTCACATAAGGAGATATTGGTCAGATGGCCAAAGCTTAGTCAAAGAGGAAGCATTTAAGGAGCATATTAAAGGAAGAAAGAGAGGCAGAGAGGTTTAAGGAAGGAATTCCAGACTTAATGACTTATGCAGTTGAAGCCACGGCCTCCATTGGTGGAGGAATTCAAATCACTGATCCTGAAGAGGCCAGAATTGGATGATTGCAGATATCTAGGAGGGGCATGGGGATGGAGGTGTTTAGTGAGATATGGAGGGGAAAGATTGTGGAGGGGTTGAAAACCAGGATAAGAATTTTAAAACTGGTGTGTTGCTTACCTGGGAGTCACTGTAGGCCAGTGAGCACATGGGTGATAATGGACATGGACAGCACATGGCTTCAACATTACAGAGTCGAGTATGAGAAACAAGCCAGGAGGGCATTGGAATAGTTAAATCTAAAGGTAATAAGAGGCATGAATTCGGGTTTCAGCAGCAGATGGGCAGAGACAGAGATGACATTGAATAACGTTACAAAGGTGGTAATTAGATGGGCTTAGTGATGGTGCAGTTATGAGGTTGGAAGCTTATCTTGAGGTCAAACCACCGGGTTCAGTCTTGGTTAGTTGCCAGGAAGGTGTCTCTCACTCCATGTCTCTTGTTTGTAACTGTAACTAATGCAGGACTCTTTTTTTTTTACAAAAAACAACAAGGACTGGCTCCAAGAGTTTGGTCCACGCTGAGGGAGAGAGAACGCAGTGCTGTTCTGGAGAGAAATCATATGGAAAAGAGATGGGGTGGCAGGAATTCCCCAACTTTTCATTCCTGTGCACTCAGTATTGTTCATCTTTGAAATAATGGCATTTCACTCAAGTTATGAGTAGTAAAGCAAATAGCTTTACAGTCCTTTGAGAAATTATATATTTTAATATTTAAATGACTGAATTCATAGGTAAGTACCATTATGCTCAGCTTCAGATCAATAGTATTGGTGGACTCCAGTAGAGGTTGCAGGTGTACAAAAGGAGATGTGAGCCTCACCAGTACACACCAGACCAGGAAAGTGACTTGAACTTTGAACATCAGGATTATTTTTCAATGTTGCAAATTGGCCTTCTTATTGAGAGCCAAAGGAGTCATAATCAGAAGGGTAGCCCCACTTTCAAAGGCTGAGTGGGTACGGGAAGTCACTGGCAGCGAGGGTGTAGTTGTGATTGCACCCGCTTGCCCCATTTAAAAGAGAGGCACTGCAAACTCTGGTGAGTTCAATGTTGGATGCATGAAGCCAGAGAAGTGCTAAGGCTGTGCCCCAAGAATACAATGGAGCAATGAATGAATTGAATGATTTGACAATCAAAACTTCACGCTGTGTCCATGCTTCTCATTCCTACTAATGCTTTTATCATGTCGAATTTGATTAGCATACAGGAAGAAACTTCTGGACTATGTGACCTTGCATGGTCATATCGTCAATCATCTCCGCCGTTCTTGAAAAGGGCAATAGAAGTCATTTTCTATTTTAACCCTTGGTCAACTGATACAAGTTGAAAGTACTTTTAAAATTACTTGTAAACTGATTTTTAAATTTTGTGTACTATCTCATCATGCAGCTAGAATATTCATTAATTGACAAAGGACAAAAGCTCTGCTTTAGACACATTGTCAATGTTTGCAGCTACTGTATTAAAGTACTGCATCGTGTTGCAAATGGTTATTTCAAATTACCCTTTATGAAAAGAGGAAAGGTTTTAAACCACCTCCCCCTCTCACCACCTCCTCCTCATTTTAATTGTCAGATGAAAGCTGCCATTTTGCTCCCTTCTGACCCTGGAAACGTTCCAGATAGCATTGTTGCAGGAAAACAGTACTGATCTGAGACACTGAATATGTTTAAATCTCCAAAACTGTTGAGGCTGAATAGCTGCATTATTCTTACTTTGTATTTTCCCAGGAGTAGCAGCCGTTCGGGGAGCCTTTACAGAGCAAATATTAAAGGAAATGGCTTCATTCAATAAACATCCAATTATTTTTGCTTTGAGTAATCCTACGAGCAAGTCAGAGTGCACAGCAGAGGACTGTTATCGCCTGAGTGACGTAAGAAATCCACACTATATTTGCTACTTCAAACCAAGTTCTCAGTTTATTTGAAAACATTTTACAATGCATTGGATGAGATTAATTTTTTTGTGGGGTGCATTAGCTTTCACCTGGGTAAGTTTCCACCCAGGTGAAATACAAGCTTCTTGTGTTCTTTAAGAATTCTTTAAACAATAGCGTAGTCAATATCATTTTCAAATCACTCAACAGTTTCAGTTTCCAGTATTGTCATTGCAGTTGCACTTTAATTGCATAAGTCTGACAAAAGATCAATTTATTGCACAATCTCAAACTACATAACTTAATTTGATGAAATAGAGTGCTGAATTTTATGGGGGACATAGAAAGCCTGATACCAGGACTAAAACGTGAGAGGCAAACCCCTTTCTGGTGGTTGTCAGGGTTAAAGAATTAACCCTTTTGCCAATTACAGCCAATTAAGAGGCCACCACTTGGGCCACTGTCCATTTAGGATGGTGGCCTGCTCCCAAGAGATGCAGGTCCAATTGCAGGGCTAGCGTCCTCAACAGCACCATCTATAAGAGGTGAGTTTTGTTGGGGTTAGCTGGGGTGAGATAGGCAGGCCCTGGCAATCAGGATAGGTGGGGGTGGGGTTACATTGCCACAGGAGACCACCCTTTAGACATTATAGCACCAATCAAGGGTTGGCTCCTATTCCTTGGAACCTACTGGAGGATCGTTAAGGTTTATCTGACCGTCTCCCGACATGGCAATGGGCACTCCCATCCCAGGCAAAATTCTAGTGGGGGTGGGAAGTGGTACTAATTTTCCTTCCACTGACGTTATTTCATGGGTATGGAAAGACGTTGGGCTCCCCTTTCAATGCCAGCCCTCTCACCTCTCAGCCTAATCTCAATGAGCCAAGAAGATTTAGACCATAGTTTCTAATCTATTCTTGCTCCAATCTAGTATCTGGTTTTTTTAAGTAAGGTAATGAATAATTGAATGGGGGTTTAAGGATATTTATTCGACATTCAGAAAGATTTCAGAGAGACATTCTGTTGACAAACATTCTTTAACAGTAACGTCATCTGTTCTAATGCACTACTGAAACAATAAATTCTATAAAAAATGCTTAGCAAGAATACAAAAATATTTTTGATATCTTTATTAATTGGCATATTAGTTAATATATTTTATTAATATCTGCAGGGCCATGGAATATTTGCTAGTGGCAGTCCATTTGATCCTGTAACCCTTCCTGATGGTCGTACCTTTGTCCCAGGTCAGGGCAACAATGCCTATATTTTCCCTGGAGTTGCACTTGGAGTTATCACATGTGGAATGAAGCACATAGACGAGGCGATCTTCCTCATTTCAGCTGAGGTTTGCATCGGTGAACTCACAGTTTCTGGAATTACTACAAAATGCTTAATTAGTGTTTCTTTCCTGTTTTAAGTTGATGGCTGAACAAAAATGTTTCTTCTTTGCAAGTATGAATGTGCAGCTGTATTATTAATAGAAAAGTTGACTTCTCCCTGTAGCTGTTGACTATCATGCCTTCTTACAAGCAAGGGAGACATTCAAGAAAGAAAAGCAAAACTTGCGTTTGCATTTTGATGTATCAAAAATTATCAACTACATTGCACTTTTAACTTGCAGCCTCAGTAAGCTGGAGGGAAAATGATTCAGCAATCTGATTATTTATTATTTATTTTCCTGTAATCATGCAAGAATAGTGAAGAAAAGTTGGTTTCTGATCTCAATTATTACACAACTCCCTTCTTTTTAAAGAAAAAGAAACAGACTACTTTCTATACAAGGAACTATACAATTTGAAATGGTTAGCGTTATATATTCATGTGTAGGATGATCCCTCACCAACTTCAACTCCCAATCATTGATGACATATATGTATATTATATAATATCTATATGATTATGCATATTTGAAGCATAAATGACCATGACACGAGTAAATGCAAGAACTGTAGTGATGTTTGCAATTGTGGCACCATATGCAAGTGTAAAGCACATATTACAATCACAGGTTTGTGTCCTTTAGCCAGCTTGGGACCTGGGACACTGTTTGTGGAATACATATGGTGGTACTGTCACTGCTATGATGTATTGGAGCACAATTATCTCATGTCTGTATCCTGTTATTCATTCAGCAATTATCAAAACTTGCATCTTACCAGAAGCTTTAGTAATTATATCTTCAATGGTGAATTCAGAATCCTCCTTTTGTAGTTTTCTTCGCTTTTCTTTTCCATCTCCAGTCCTCCTTGCATTCACCAAGCGTGGAATGGAGGACCTATACCCAGGTATCCTGAATGCCACTATAAAGCTAGCTTCTAGGGGAATGACAATACAGCTCAATAGTGGGCCCCTCTAAGTTTACATGTGTTCCCTCCCTGTGAAAAGTAAATTTAACCCAGCAGTAAGGCTTGCAGAAAAGGACTTTAATTCTTTATTTTTTAACAATTGAAGAAGAAACAGATGCTTGTGGTAAACAACTTGTGTGGCAGAGGTAAATTAGTGATAATCGTTCCCACTGTTTTTATGCTGAATGAAGCCTAGTTGCGTTGATTTGATTTTTTTCTTTGCCCAGGTTCTTGCTGACCTAGTAACAGAGAAGGATCTTGCAGAAGGACGTCTGTACCCACCGCTGAGCACCATCAGAGATGTTTCATTCAAGATTGCCACAGAGGTAAACAATACTTTTGTTTGTTAAAAACATTTAAAACTATCGCAGTTCAAAAAAACAACTATAATTTCAGCGGTAAAGAGTAGAACCAAGACATGGTCAGCGGTGTTCTGGGAATAAGCAATCCCACTTTTTTCCCCATTCTTTGTTCCTTTATTTAAAGCAGTTTGCAACTGCAGCATTGTAACTCTGGATCACACCAATGGGACGGGATTCTCCGGCCCCCCGCTGGGGGGGCGGTGTGAATCCCGCCCCGTCGCTGCGACACCGGCTGCTGTATTCTCCGGCGCAGGTTTTCGGGCGGGGGCGGGGATCACGCCACGCTGGTCGTTGGCAGTGGCCCCCCCGGCAATTCTCTGGACCCCGATGGTTCGAGCGGCCGTCGGTTTTCTTGCCAGTCCCACCAGCGTGGATCGGACATGGTCCCATATGGCGGGACCTGGATGGTAGGCCGGCTGATGCGGTCCTCGGGGGGTGGGGGGGGGATCTCGCCCCGGGGGGCCCCCATGGTGGCCTGGCCCGCGATCGGAGTCCACTGATCTGCAGGCGGGCCTTTGCCGTGTGGGCACTCCTTCCTTCCGCGCTGGCCTCTGCAGGACTCCGCCATGGCCGGCGCGGAGAAGACACCTCTGCGCATGCGCAAGAATACGGCGGCCGGTCTGCGCATGCGCGGAACCACACCGGCGGTTCTGCGCCTGCGCTAACTTGCGCCGACCCTTCGCCGCCGCTTGGTGCGGCGCCAACCCCTCCGCCGCTGGCCTAGCCCCCGGAAGTGCGCCGGAGTGGTCGTGCCATTTGTTTACGCCGGCGTTGAGCCATCGGGGGATTCGGGAGAACCCCGCCCATGGAGTCAACCAAAAGGTTTAAAGCAAACCTGACTATTATTGATAAGAGTGTCTGCATAGAAAGTATTCTCTGTTAGGTGAAACTAAAAAAGCGAGAAGCCTGGGATTATTTCCATAGATTGGAGAAGGGATCATGTGGTCCCTATATTCAAAAGAAGGTGCAGTCCGACCCTAGGAATTATAATATTGCCAGAAGAAATTATGAAGACTGTTTAGTGCCATCAATTTTGGAAAGATCTGAGGTTTCACTGTTAATTTAAGGTTGTTTCCTGTGGGATTAATGGTCAAGTTTTACACTGAGTTGCAAAGTGCGCCAGTAACCTACGCAGCTATGGGTTTTGGGCCACTCCGACGTGGCTTTTCTTTTATTCATTCATGGGATGTGGGTGTCAGCATTTATTGCCCATCCCTAATTGCCCTTGAATTGAGTGGCTTGCTGGCCATTTCAGACGACACTTAAAAGTCAACCACATGACTGTAAATCGGGAGTCACATTTTCATCCTTAAAGGGCATTAGTGAACTAGATTGGTTTTTATGACAATCGACAATGGTTTTGTGGTTGTTAGACTTTGAATTCCATATTTTTATTGATTTAAAATTCCACCATCTGCCTTGGTGGGATTCGAAGCCGGGTCCTCAGAGCATTCCCCTAGGTCTCTGGCCTACTCATCCAACGACAGTACCACAACGCCACTGCCTCTTTACAACATGATTAACGTTTAGATCATTGCTCTTCACCATTGTTATTCATGATTTGGATGAAGCACAGAAGTACATAAGTACAGAACTCAAACTTATTGCTAACATTAAGGATTGTGCAGAAGTTAGAACTTTATACAAAATATATATACTGCAGGCTAATTTGGATACATTGGGGAAATGAACCTGGGTGCGATAATAATGGCCTGCATTTATGTGGTGCCTTTAGTGCATTATAGAAAAAGTCCCAAAATGCTTCACAACGATTGATAAATAAGAATGGCACTGAGACTAATGATTAAGATTAGTTAGGATTGGTGATCAAAAATGGATCTTTAAGGAGAATCTTGAAGGAGAGGGAGATGGGAGAGAGCTTCGCCCTCAAGAGTGTGGGGCCAAGGTGGCTGAAGGCACAGCTGCCAATTCTGAGACACAATGAGGAGAGGGGGAATCCAGAAATACAGAAAGAGAAGTTCAGGAAGAGAGGGTTATAGTGTTGATGGAAATTACAGACAACAGCAAGGTAAGTTAAGGTTTAAATGTGAGGATGAGAATGTTAATTTTGAGGCACAGGGGATTAAAAGCTAATGTAGGTAGGCAAGGATGGGGGTGATGAGCAAACAGGATTGCTGTGTGCTGTACAATCTGGCACTTTATAATATTGCAAAAATGCAGAGGGATTGCCACCATCAGGCGAAACAGCAACCGCAGCTACTCATCCTGTTTTCAAGCATATTTTGCTGTCAATTGTGGAACAGTAATGATGATTGTTATTAAAACGTCTGTGCCCTGTCTAATGTTACCCACATTCTTTGTGCCTCTCCATATGGATTCAAATTTCAGTGAAGAAATTCAGAATGTTATTTTCCTGCCCAGATCACTGGTTGTAAATATATGTCACTACACACTGTTCTTTTGGATATTTTTGTCTGTAATATGTGGAATAGAACAACTGTGTAAACAATATATCTCCTGTATTGTACATTGTGCATAATTGAAGATATCTTCAATTTTCATAATGCAGAAGTTGCAAATTCCAAGCATGCTTTGGCATTTTATCAGGTACGACACTGCTGGTTACTTCTGATGTGATTGTGGTTCAGGGGTTTCCAATACCTAATCAGATAGTGAAACCCGGGTCAAGAACAGAGGATGCTGGAAAAACGCAGCAGGTCTGGCAGCGTCTTTAAGGAGAAAAAGCACAGTTAATGTTTTGAGTCCTTTGGCTCTTCATCAGAACTGAGGGGACGGAGAATGTTTTAGAGCTTAGAGGTTGCAAGAACAAGTAGCGACTTTTAAAAACAAAAGACTGTTGGCCTGGTGTGGGAGGAGGAGGAGGTTTGCATTGAGGCAATCGTAGAACCATAGGATTCATACAGTGCAGGTAGGGGCCATTAAGCCCATTGAATGTGTACCAACCCCCTGGAAAGAGCACCCACCTAGGCCCATCTCCCCCCCCCCCCCCCCCCCCTTCCCCGTAACTCCATCTAACCTGCACATCTTTGGACTGAAGGAGAAACTCTGGCAGACATGGTGGGAAGGTGCAAATTACACAGTCACCCAAGGCCTGAATTGAATCCAGATCCCTGATACTGTGAGGCAATAGTGCTAACCATTGTGCCCCCCGTGAATGGTATATTTTAAAACAGGTGTTTAAGATGGAGGAAAAAGGTCACAATCTAAATCTGCTGAACTCGATGTCGAGTCCCAAGCTTTACAACGTGCCTAACCGGATGCTGAGATGCTGCTCCTCCAGCTCGCGCACGGTCACTGGAGCAATTGCAGCAGTGCTTTGTTAATTCATTTATGAGTTGTCGGCGTCGCTGGTTAGGCCAGCATTTATTGCCCATCCCTAGTTGCCCTTCAGAACCGCTGCAGCCCTTGTGGTGTAGGTACACCCGCTGTGCTGTTAGGGTGGTAGTTCCAGGATGTTGCCCCAGCGACAGTGAAGGAACGCCGATATATTTCCAAGTAGGGTGGTGGGTGACTTGGAGGGGAACCTCCAGGTGGTGGGGTTCCCAGGTATCTACTGCTCTTGTCCTTCTAGATGGTAGTGGTCGTGGATTTGGTAGGTGCTGTTGAAAGAACCTTGGTGACTTACTGCAGTGCATCTTGTAGACGATACACACAGCTGCCACTGTTTGTCGGTGATGGAGGTTTGAATGTTTGTGGAAGGAGGAGCAATCAAGTGGGCTGCTTTGTCCTGGATGGTGTCGAGCTTCTTGAGTGGAGGCAAGTGGAGAGTATTCCATTACACTCCTGGCATGTGCCTTGTAGATGATGGACAAGTGTTGGGGGGTCAGGAGGTGTGTTACTCACCGTAGGATTCCTAGCCTTTGACCTACCCTGGTAGCCACAGTATTAATGTGGCTAGTCCAGTTCAGTTTCCGATCGATGGTAACCCCGCCCCCCAGGATGTTGATTGTGGGGGATTCAGCGATGGTAATGCCATTGAATGTCAAGGGGTGATGGTTAGATCCTCTCTTGTAAGAGATGATTGACCTCCAACCACCACAACCATCTTCCTTTGTGCCAGGTATGACTCCAGTCAGCGGAGATTTTCCCCCCTGAATCCCATTGACTCCAGTTTAGATAGGGCTCCTTGATGCTAAACTCAGTCAAATTCTGCCTTGATTCCGGACAAATGTGAGGCAATGCATTTTGGAAGGTCTAATGCAGGTAGGGAATATACAGTGAATGGTAGAACCCTCAAAGAGTATTGACAGTCAGAGAGATCTAGGTGTACAGGTCCACAGGTCACTGAAAGGGGCAACACAGGTGGAGAAGGTAGTCAAGAAGGCATACGGCATGCTTGCCTTCTTTGGCCAGGCCATTGAGTACAAAATTGGCAAGTCATGTTGCAGCTGTGTAGAACCTTAGTTAGGCCACACTTGGAGTATTGTGTTCAATTCTGGTCGCCACACTACCAGAAGGATGTGGAGGCTTTAGAGAGGGTGCAGAAGAGATTTACCAGGATGTTGCCTGGTATGGAGGGCATTAGCTATGAGGAGAGGTTGAATAAACTCGGTTTGTTCTCACTGGAACGAAGGAGGTTGAGGGGTGACCTGATAGAAGTCTACAAAATTATGAGAGGCATAGACAGAATGGATAGTCAGAGGCTTTTTCCCAGGGTAAAGGGGTCAATTACTAGGGGGCATAGGTTTAAGGTGTGAGGGGCAAGGTTTAGAGGAGATGTACAAGATGTAAAGTTTTTTTTACACCGAGTGTAGTGGGTTCCTGGAACTCGCTGCCGGAGGAGCTGGTGGAAGCAGGGACGATAGTGACGTTTAAGGGGCACCTTGACAAATACATGAATAGGATGGGAATAGAGAGGTACGGACCCCGGAAGTGTAGAAGATTTTAGTTTAGACGGGCAACATGGTCGGCACGGGCTTGGAGGACCGAAGGGCCTGTTCCTGTGCTGTACTTTTCTTGTTCTTTGCTCTTTTGATGTCAAGGGCAGGCACTCTCACCTCCCTTCAGACATTCAGCTCTGTTGTCCATGTTTGAACCAAGGCTGTAATGAGGTCAGGAGCTGGGTGTCCCTGGAGGAACCCAAACTGAGCGTCGGTGAGAGGTTATTGCTGAGTAAGTGCCGCTTGATAGCACTGTTGATGATGGGAAAAGATTGATAGGGTAGTAATTGGCTGGGTTGGATTTGTCCTGTTTTTTGTGTACAGGACACACCTGGTCAACTTTCCAAATTGCCGGGTAGATGCCAGTGTTGTAGCTACTGGAATAGCTTTGCTAGGGGTGTGGCAAGTTCTGGAGCACAAGTCTTCAGTACTGTTGCCAGAATATTGTCAGGGTCCATAGCCTTTGCAGTATCCAGTGCCTTCAGCCGTTTCTTGGTATCACATGGTGTGAATCGTATTGGCTAAGGACTGACATTTGAGATGCTGGGCCAGAAGAGTCCGAGATGGATCATCCACTCGGCACTTCTGGCTGAAGTGTCATGTGAGAGTGCCTTAAAGAAATGGGTGTTTAAGAAATGTATCTTTAAAAAAATGGGTGTTTATCAGTGATGTCAGAGTGTGGGTGGAGTTGGGCTGTCTGTCAGCTTTTTACTTTCGTTTTAGGCTGTTTGCTGCAGGGTGTGTTTTAGTTTCGTTTTCAGAGCTGGATAGCTGCAGTCACAGCCAGAAGGGGTATTAGTCTCTCTCTCTGTAATCTAAAAACTGTAAATCAATCCTTTGGTGATTTAAAACTAATAACTGCTCTCAGTAGTGACTTTAATGTGATGTGCTTCTGTTAAAAGTTTTGTTTAAAGTCTTATGGATGTTAAAAGGATAGCTGAAGGATTACTTAGTGTTATATTCCTTGGGGGTTGTATTTGAATTAATGGCTGCTCAGATGTTCACTGTATGTTTTAAAAAGGTTAACTTGAGTTCATAGAATAAACATTGTTTTGCTTTAAAAAATACGTTTTCCATTTCTGCTGTGCCACACCTGTAGAGTGGGCCGTGTGATCCCCATACCACAATCTATTAAAAGTTGTGGGTCAGGTGAACTCCATGGTACACTTTGGGGTTGTCTAAACCCTGGCCCATAACAGAAGATTGTTGCGAATGCCTCAGCCTTGTCTTTTGCACATGCGTGCTGGGCTCCTCCATCATTGAGGATGGGGTTATTTGTGGAGCCTTTGCTTCCAGTGAGTTGTTTAATAGTCCACCACCATTCACAGCTGGATATAGCAGGACTACAGAGCTTAGATCTGATGCGTTGGTTGTGGAATCGCTTAGCTCTGTCTATTACTTGCTGCTTATGTGTTTGGTACACAAGTAGTCCTGTGTTGTAGCTTCACCAGGTCGACACCTCATTTTTCGGTTTGCCTGATGTTGTTCCTGGCATGCTGTCCTGCACTCTTCATTGAACCGGGGTTGATCCCCTGGCTTGGTATAATGGTAGACTGGGGGATATGCCGGGCCATGAGATTGCATATTGTGGTTGAATAGAATTCTGCTGCTGCTGATGGCCCAGTCTTGAGTTGCAAGATCTGTTAGAAGTCTATCCCATTTAGCACGGTGGTAGTGCCACACAACACGACGGAGAGTATCCTCAATGTGAAGATGGGACTTTGTCTCTATAGGACATGGCGGTGGTCGCTTCTACCGATACTGTCATGGGGGGGTCATGGACAGATGCATCTGCAGCAGGCAGATTGGTGAGGGTGAGGTCAGGTATGTTTTTCCCTCTTGTTGGTTCCCTCACCACCTGCTGTAGTCCCAGTCTAACAGCTATGTTCTTTCGGACCCGGCCAGCTCAGTCAGTGTGGTACTACCAAGCCACTCTTGGTGATGGACATTGATGTCCCCCACCCAGAGCATATTCTGTGCCCCTGCCACCCTCAGTGCTTCCTCCAAATGGTGTTCAACATGGAGGAGTACGGTGGCCGGTACGTGGTAATCAGCAGGAGGTTTCCTTGCCCATGTTTAACCTGAAGTCATGAGACTTCATGGGGTCCAGAATCGATGTTGAGGACACCAAGACCAACACCCTCCCGACTGTATACCACTGTGCCGCCACTCTGCCAGTGAGTCAGGACTTACCCAGGAATGGTGATAGTGGTATCTGGGACATGGGGCGGGATTCTCCCCTACCCGGCGGGGTGGGGGGTTCCGGCGTAATGGAGTGGCGGGAACCACTCCGGCGTTGAGCCGCCCCAAAGGTGCGGAAGTCTCCGCACCTTTAGGGGCCAAGCCCTCACCTTGAGGGGCTAGGCCCGCACCGGCGTGGTTTCCGCTCCGCCGGCTGGCAGGAAAGGCCTTTGGCGCCACGCCAGCTGGCGCAGAAAGGTCTTTGCCGGGCGACGAATGCGCGGGAGCGTTAGCGGCTGCTGACGTCATCCCCGCGAATGCGCAGGGGAGAGGGTCTCTTTCTTCTCCGCCATAGTGAAGACCATGGCGAAGGCGGAAGAAAAAGAGTGCCATCACGGCACAGGCCCGCCCGCGGATCGGTGAGCCCCGATCGCGGGCCAGGCCACCGGGGGGGCACCCCCCGGGGCCAGATCCCCCCCGCATCCCCCCCCCCAGGACCCCGGAGCCCGCCCACGCCGACTTGTCCCGCCGTTCAAAAGGTGGTTTAATCCACGCCGGCGGGAGAGGGCTGACAGTGACGGGACTTCGGCCCATCGCGGGCCGGAGAATCGCCGGGGGTGGGCCCGCCGACAGGTGCGGCGCGGTTCCCGCCCCCGCCGAATCTCTGGTGGCAGAGAATTTGGGACATGGCGGGGGCAGGATTCACGCCAGCCCCCGGCGATGGGTCGGAGAATCGCGCCCCTGGTCTGTAAGGTGTGATTCTGTGAGTATGACTGTCAGGCTGTTGCTTAACTAGTCTGTGAGACAGCTCTCCCAACTTTGGCACAAGCTCCCAGATGTTAGTGAGGAGGACTTTGCAGGGTAGACAGGGCTGGGTTTACCGTTGTCGTTTCCGGTGCCTGGTTCGATGCCGGGTGGTCCGTCCAGTTTCATTCCTTTTTTGTGTTTTTCTCGTGGTTGAATACAACTGAATAGTTTGCTAGGCCATTTCAGAGGGTATTTAAGAGTCAACTACATTGCTGTGGGTCTGGAGTCACATGTAGGCCAGACCAGGTAAGGGTGGCAAATTCCCTTTGTGAACCAGATGGGTTTTTATGACAATCGACAATGGTTTCATGGTCATCATTCGACTTTTAATTCCAGATATTTTATTGAGTTTAAATTCCATCCGTGTTGGGATTCGAACCTGGGTCCTCAGATCATTTTCCTGGGTCTCTGAATTACTAGTCTAGCAACAATACCACTATGCCACCGCTCCCCAGTGCGCCTGAGAGAAAGGTGCTGAGCTAAAATGGCAAGCCACAGGAAGGTTGGTCTCCTTCTGCATTGTAAATTCGATGATTCTATGCTTGCAGACTCTGTGCTTCGTTTCAGAGTCCAGCATCCACAGTATTGTGCTTATTTTAGTAAATCCTGGGCGTCTAACAATAGGTTCCTATAATTTGAACTGGATATTGATGACTTTCTCTCTTACACCCTTTTACATTCTCCAGTCTTGTAAGAGATGGATTGATATACAATTTAGTGATCTGTGACCAGTCATTAAACTGTTTGGAATTTGCAGACAGCAAATGAACAAATGGAATGACCGTTGTAAATAAAACCTCAGCACTTCAGTTAATTTTACTTATTTTCCTGACGAACGAGGAGAAAATACCTCTCCTGCTGATTTAATTTTGACATTACCTTTCTTTCTTGACAATTTCTAACTGCAAAAATTGGCCTCCTGGATCCCAGCTTAAAGCCCATGGTTCCCGCATCTCCACACTGTCTCCTCTTTAAACCTGACTGATGGCATACGTGACTCTTTTCTCCTTTTCTCTTCCTGCATTTTTGTGGATAAGGTAGTAGATACCTTGCACTTGACTCTTTTCCATTCAGGGATTTGCGAATAGGCCTGGCACCCAAACTGATTGCCCCTTCCCCACTGCTGGGTTTGTGTGACTAGAGTCGCCTGTTCCGTTAGGCAGTCTGACATGCACTAACAACTGCAATAATGTCTCCAGTGCTTGTAAAAATCTCTCATTTGAAGACCTAAATTTTCTACTTCCCCTCCAGAAACCCGACCCCCAAGACTACACCCTGCGGCACAGTGGTGCAGTGGTTAACACTGCTGTCTCACAGCGCCAGGGACCTGGGTTCAATTCCGACCTCGGGTGATTGTGCGGAGTTTTCCCTTTCTCCCCATATCTGATTGGATTTCCTCCGGGTGCTCTGGTTTCCTCCCACAAACCAAAGATGTGCAGGTTAGGTGGATTGGCCATGCTAAATTGCCCTTAGGGTCCAAAACGTTAGGTGGGGTTACTGGGTTACGGGGAAGGATGGGGGCCTGGGCCTAGATAGGGTGTTCTTTCCAAGGGTCGAAGCAGACTCGATGGGCCGAGTGGCCTCCGTCTGCACTGTAGGGATTCTATGACAACTTGTGGCTTTTTAAACTTGCATGAATTCCTCTTGTTTTAGAACACAACATTTAAATGTATCTCATCCCCAAACCGTTCCCATGAAAGACAAAAGTGATTTAAATCCTGATACCTTACAGTGGGAGTAAAGCTTTTAAATTTTGCAATAACTGTTTATCTATCTTTAAGATTTTGTCTTTTTGCTTATAGATTATGGATTACGCCTACAAAAATAACCTAGCTGCCTATTACCCTGAACCTGAGGACAAGGAAGCATTTATTCGTGCTCAAATCTACAGCCCTGATTATGATTCCTTTGTATTGGATAACTACAAATGGCCTAAAGAAGCCATGGAAATCCAGAAAGTGTAGTAATCTATACCACTCCCATCATTGCCTGGAATATGTTATCAAATCCAGGTAACCTTAATTGCAAACATACTGCCTTGTGACATTATTATTGCAATGTGTCAATAAAAAGCACAAATACTGTTTAAAAGAAAGTCACTCTCCATTATTAATTTCAAAACACCAAATCTTCTTGGTGCCCAGTAGTAATCCCGTGGAAGTTCATTTCATTTATCAATTTTTTAATATCATTTTTTTTTAAACTTGTAGGGATTATTTTATATTTCATCTTCAGATTAATGTTTATTCATTTTAGCAAAATATTGCTGCTCGCTGAACAATTTGAATAGCTAAACTATTTCTGCATTTCATGATAATATGAACGAGATCAAAAGAAAGGTTCTCGGGTGATATTCATTAAACTGTAAAATCTTACACAAGACAGTTTTATGGCTTCATGAACATTTTGCACAAAATTAAGTGAAATTCCTTTCCTGAACATGGCCACGATCTTGTCCCGAGAGCAGTGAATGACAACCTGCAGCCTATCAAGGTTCTGAGTCCAGCCCATGAGACTTTTTGTTGATTGTTGCCCATGTGTAGAGTTGCCACATTCCATTGGTTTCCATCTGTGTAGCTTTTTTCCTTGCAGTATTACTGAAGTGATACGCACGTAAACAAGGGCACGTGAAGTCAGGAGGGCACTGATTGAACACAACACTGACTGAGAGAGCCGTGCACTCCCTCTGCATCCAATCAAGCATAGATATTTCTTTTGTTTTTACCATTTGAGGTTGATGTCAGTTCTGTTAATATATGACTGATTAAGCATTTTCTATAACTTAGGAAATATTCTGCAGGTATTAAACGTATTCAATCTTATTCAAGGGTCATGGTTAGTGAAGTGATTTCAATCTTGCAGCCCACTTGAGATGAAGGAGGGACTCTCATGTGGCTCACTCACTAGCCTAGGTTGCCCATCCCTGCTCTAGAGTCACATGTATCGTGCTACGGTTTTAGTTTTCATTCCTATTTTTCTTGTGCACTGGTCTATCTTTGGAATAAAGGAGTCTAATTTAACAGTGCAAATAACACATGGAAGGGAGTTCCCAGGAGTCTAAACTAAATCTGTGACCATATTTTCAAATCCTGGAAGTTATCCAGAAGAGAGAATTATCCTTTCACCTTTAGGAGCTGGGTTGAATTTAGTCCAGGTTGATAGACCAAATGTCATCCATTTATGATGGGTTAAACTTTCCCATGTGAAATGATTTAGGACATGATCAACCTTGTTCCTAGTTGGTATTGGCATTCAAATTGATAATCTTCCATAGACAATAAGGATGTATTCAGTGGAAAATTATAACTTACTCTGATGCAGTAGGAATGATTTTCAGAAATTGGACCCAGGCATGATGAAAGCATTCAGCCTGTACTACACCCAACCCAGGAGTGCATGATGCTGTTTTCATTCCCGAAAATGGGAACGTATGTATCCTATTTCTAAGCACTGAGATCTTTGAAATTAATTTTTAAAAAGAATCTTAAAATCCAATATTGTCGTTAGCCACCTAACATTCTGAAAAGCTACTTCTCTTATTTTTGTTTGCCGCATGTGCTGGAACCATCTGATCTGATACTTGTATTACTTGTGTATATCAGCTGAGGGCACCAAGAAACTAAGATGTGTTTTGTTTTGAACATTTGTTGCTGAAATATTTTATATATTCCCTTGCATGATGAATTTATTTCATTCATTTTTGTAATGCTTGGAATAGCAATTATTTTAAGTATTTCTGTTGCGTTGCAAGGTGCCATTATACTAATTGTGGAATGAATATAAACTGAGGATCATGTGAGGACGTGCTTTGTATGAGAACAAAATGTTTAATAAATCATGGTCTGTAAACCCATTGCTGTTCGTTATTAATGGTGACCATAAAAAAAGAACTATTATGGAGCCAAAACTTCTGAAAATCCTTGACTGTTTGACTATATACA
This sequence comes from Scyliorhinus torazame, assembly GCF_047496885.1. NCBI lineage: Eukaryota > Metazoa > Chordata > Chondrichthyes > Carcharhiniformes > Scyliorhinidae > Scyliorhinus > Scyliorhinus torazame. The sequence goes on from NC_092721.1 coordinate 102,160,609, forward strand.
CTAATTTTCTTTAGAAAGGCTTCAACATAAACTCGAACATAGGGATGCGTCTCTGTCCTGAGATGCAAGCTGTATTGACAGTGGAATTAATTATTTGCAATGCTTTACATTGTATTACTGAAACTCCACATATTTGATACCTAATAGTCTTGTTGGCCTGTGCTGCTAGTACAGGGCTGTGTATGTCAACACTAAGGTCAATTGCTGCTATCTGCAGGTATCTTTTGGCATTGCCATCACAGCACACTTAAATAAAGTAGGTGGCACTTGAGTCGCACTCTTAACATGCAGTCGCTTGCTCCATTAAACTTGAAGGTGCCCTATCATTTGAAAGATGATTTTAAGAAAACTGATGCTAAGTTTACAGAAAAATGGGTTTGGTTCAGTTGGGCAAATATACAAAAAATATTGGTTCAATTTTGTTTTCCTATTTTCTGGTCCTTTTTTTGAACCAGCTTTCAAAATAACCATAAGTTTATCCATTTCTTGGATAACTGCCAAAACTAATCTCAAACTAATGATTAACGGGTAAATGATATCTGCCATAGATTAATCTCCCTGATTTTCTCTCTCCCTATTCCAAATATCTGAAAAATTATTGGGATGTAAGGCCACCTTAAATTCAGCATCAGCTTGCATTCATATGCACCTTTTAATGTTAGAAAATGTCCAAAAGCACTTCATAGAGACATAATTAAAAATGGATTATGTGCCAATGGAGCAGATATTTGGAGGGCTGACCAAAAGCATGGCTAAAAACCTTAAGGTTTTGAGCAGGGACTCGAGGAGGAGGGAGACGTATGCAATTCCTGACCATGGAGCATAGACAGCTGAAGACATGGCTGCCAATGGTGGGAGAAAGAGAGGCTGCAGAAAGACCGCGGCACGATTTAGCAGGACAGCACTTTGCCATTTTTTTTTTGGCTTCACCGACTAACTCAGCTTGCTAATGCCAGAAGAATATTCGCAGATCAGGGTGCCATTTTTAAATGCTCCCCTGATCTTTCGACCTCCCTCATCCACCCCGCCGCGGCCACTGGAACTACCCCCACTCCGCCCTCCTCTCTCTCTTCCCCCCCCCCCCCCCCCTCCCCACTGCACCAACTTGCGTCTTCCAGGATCCCCTAGCCCCCCCACCCCCTCCCCCCACTCCACCTCTTAAGGGCAAGGCATTCCCGGGCCTGAAACCTGCCATCTTGGCACTGCCAGCCTGGCACCATGGCAGTGCCCTGCCAGAATTGCAGTGCAACCCAGGCACCCTGGCAGTTCCCGAATGCCTGGGTGGTGGTGCCAGGCTGGCAGTGCCAAGGTGCCTGGATATCAGTGGGAGTGCAGGGGTACCACCCTGCCCAGAGCGCGGCCACCTCTGGGTCTCTAATGCCCTGGGGGACTCCCACCCCAGGTGCCATTCATTATGCCTGGTCCATATTTGTGGAAACCAGTGTAAAACGGCACCATGCGAGGTCTCCCAGGCACGGCCGTTAGTTCCTGAACCCCGGGAGAATACGATGCAGATATATCTAAATAAGACCAATGGTTCACTTATATACGTTCATCTGCATCTAACCCATCACGAGATTCTGTTAAATCCCGTGAGACATTTCGAGCGTCGCAAATCCTGTGCAAGGCTTCCTAACGCGATCTACCAGACTGGTCTTCCCACCCAAACATGCACAATGTGAATTTGAATTCTCCAACTGCGTGATGGGATTTAAGCTCTTGACTTCTGGATCATTAATCCAGGAATCTGGATTATAAATCCTGTGATAACGTATGCTTCCGTCCATACCCTAAATAGAAAAGGAATAATGTGTACTGTTCGGTTGGCACTTATTCATGTCTTTTGTTTTTAACATAAATGCAAATCAATGAGGACAGTTTTGTGCTGTAGATCCTGACCCACTAGGAATTGAGATTGGATTGGATTTGTTTATTGTCATGTGCACCGTGGTAGAGTGAAAAGTATCTTTTTGCGAGCAGCTCAAACAGACCATTTAGTACATGAAAGAAAAATCAAATAAAAAGAAAATACATAATAGGCAACACAAGGTACACAATGTAAATAGACACCGGCATCGGGTGAAGCATATAGGAGTGTAGTATTAATCAGGTCAGTCTATAAGAGCTTAGGAGTCTGCTAACAGCGGGGAAGAAGCTGCTTTTGAATCTGTTTGTGCGTGTTCTCAGACTTTTGTATCTTCTGCCCGATGGAAGAAGTTGGGAGAGTGAGTAAGCCGGGTAGGAGGGGTAATTAATTATGCTGCCTGCTTTCCCCAGGCAGCGGGAGGTGTAGATGGAGTCAATGGATGGGAGGCAGGTTCATGTGATGGACTGGGCTGTGTTCACGACTCTCTGAAATTTCTTGCGGTCTTGGGCCGAGCAGTTGCCATACCAGGCTGTGATGCAGCCAGATAGGATGCTTTCTATGGTGCATCTGTAAAATTTGGTGAGAGTTAGTGTGGACATTCATCTCTAGAGGCTTGGAATATAAAAGCAGGGATGTACTTCTGAAGCTTTATAGAGCATTAGTTAGGCCCCATTTAGAATACTGTGAGCAATTTTGGGCCCCACACCTCAGGAAGGACATACTGGCACTGGAGCGGGTCCAGCAGAGATTCACACGGATGATACCAGGAATGGTAGGCCTAACATACGATGAACGTCTGAGGATCCTGGGATTATATTCATTGGAGTTTAGGAGGTTGAGGAAGGATCTAATAGAAACTTACAAGATAATGAATGGCTTATCATTAATGGATGGATGGAGGGAAGTTGTTTCCATTAGCAGGGGAGACTAGGACCCGGGGGCACAGCCTTAGAATAAAAGGGAGTCACTTTAGAACAGAGATGAGAAGAAATTTCTTCAGCCAGAGAGTGGTGGGTCTGTGGAATTCATTGCCACAGAGGGCAGTGGAGGCCGGGACGTTGAGTGTCTTTAAGACAGAAGTTGATAAATTCTTGATTTCTCGAGGAATTAAGGGCTATGGAGAGAGAGAGCGGGTAAATGGAGTTGAAATCAGCCATGATTGAATGGTGGAGTGGACTCGATGGGCCGAATGGCCTTACTTCCACTCCTATGTCTTATGGACATGCTGAATTTCCTCAGTAGCCTGAGGATGTATAGGCGCTGTTGTGCTTTCTTGGTGGTAGCGTCGAACTGGGTGGACCAGGACAGATTTTTGGTGATGTGCACCCTAGGAATTTGAGCCCCAAGGATAAAATCTTACAATAATACAGTAAAGGCTACTTTTATTGCACAAGATTTTTGCAGTCAATAGGGTAGGTGAGAGTTACATTTCATCAACCTGGGCAAAACAGTAAGTATCCATTGTATCATCGTATAACGTTTACTCTTACCTTTTCCACAGAGAAAGAACAGACCACGCATGCGCCAGCTTTCTGTCCTCCCTGACGCATCCTGTCATGAAAGGTGCTGGATAATAAAACTAATGGGAGGCTCCATGAACATTCCCATCCTCAATGATGGCAGAGCCCAAAATGTGAGTGCAAAAGACAAGGCTGAAGTGTTTACAACTACCTTCAGACACAAGTACAAAATGGATGATCCACCTTGGCCTCTTCCTCAGGTCCCTGGCATCACAGATGCCAATCTTCAGCCAAATTAATTAATTCCACACAATATCAAGAAAATGACTGAGCACACTGGATATCGCAAAGGCTTTGGGCCTTAACAACATCCTGGCAGTAGTGAACATAGGAATTAGGAGCAGAAGTCGGCAATTCAGCCCCTCGAACCTGCCCTGCAATTCAATCAGATCATGGTTGATCTCTTCCTGCTCTCAAATCCATCTCCCTATCTGTTCCCCATATCCCTTGAACCCGTGTTTTAAATCAGAAATATACCTATCTCCTTCTTGAAACCATTTAATGACTCGGACTCCACCACACTATGGGGCACAAATTCACCACCCTCTGAAGGAAGTTGTGGCTCCTCATCTCAGTTCTAAATCTACCGCCTCTCAACCTCTATCTGTGATCTCTCATTCTAGATTGCCCACAAGGGGAAACATTTGGTCTATATTTACTTTATTAATCCCTTTTAGTATTTTATATGCCTCGATCAGAAGCCCTCTCATTCTCCTCAACTCCAGCGAGTATAAGCACAAACAATTTAATCTCTCCTCATACGTCAACCCTTTCATCCCCAGAATCAATCTGGTGAACCTCCTCTGAACTGCCTCCAATGCCACCACATCCTTCCTCAAATAAAGAGACCAAAACTGGACACAATACTCCAGATGTGGTCTCACCAACCCTATGCAATTGCAACAGCACTTCTCTACTTTTATACTCCAGTCTTTTCTCAATAAATGCTAACATTCCATTTGCCTTTTTAATTACACGCTGTACCTGCATATCGACTTTCTGCGAATCATGAACAAAATCACCCAGATCCCTCTGCCCAGAAGCATTTGATCTGCTTTCCATTTAGATCCTAAGTTGCCATTCCATTTTTTCGGCCAAAATGGATAGCCTCACACAAATCCACATTAAACTCCATCTGCCAAATTTTGGCCCATTATCCTAGCCTATGCAATTCCGTCCGTAAAATCTTTATTGCTTCTTCACTGCCTGCTTTCCCACCTATTTTAGTATCATCTGCAAATATTGCTCTGTTGCACTCTGTCCCTGCTTGTAAATCATTTATATAAATTGTAAACGGTTGAGGTCCGAGGACTGACCCCTGTCGCAACTCGCTAGTTGCAGTTCGCCAGCCACAGAAGGACCCAGTTATCCTGACCCTCTGCTTTCAGTCAGTCAGCCAATCCTCAATCCAATCGAGTGTCCTATCCCCAATCCCCTGCGATCTCACCTTCTTGATCAGTCTTTTATGTGGCACCTTGTCAACGCCTTCTCGAAGTCTAGATATACCACATCCACAGGTTCCCCATTATGCACCTTGCTGGTTATCCCCTAAAAGAACTCAAGCATGTTTTTTAAGCTTGACTTACCCTTCATAAAACCATGCTGACGATGGTGGATTGAGCTTTGTCTTTCCAAATGTTCAGTCATCTTTCCCTTAATGATTGACTCCGGCAAAGTCCCCACACCGAGGTCAAGCTAACCTGTCTATAGGTCAGTACTTTCTGCCTCTCCCTTTTTGAATAGGGGCGTCACATTAGTGTGTTTCCAGTCCACAGGGACTCTTCCAGAATGAAGGGAATTTTGAAATATCATGACTATCTCTGCATGCATGCACTATCTCTGCTGCTACCTGCCTTATAACCATAGGGTGCAAGCCACCAGGTCCAGCAGACATATCTGCTTTTAATCCCATTAGTTTATTCAATATCATCTCCCTAGTGATAGTTATTGCATCTAGTTTCTCTGCATTAACTGCAGTTTTTGGAAAATATTTATTATCCTCTATTGGTTTAGTCACCATCTCTGTGTTCCCCATTATTATCACACCAGTATAGTCATCTAAAGGGCCAACATTTGAAAAATGAAATGAAAATCCCATATTGTCACAAGTAGGCTTCAAATGAAGTTACTGTGAAAAGCCCCTAGTTGCCACATTCCAGCGCCTGTTCGGGGAGGCTGGTATGGGAATTGAACCGTGCTGCTGGCCTGCCTTGTTCCGCTTTAAAAGCAAGCTCTTTAGCCCTGTGCTAAACCAGCCCCTAAATTTAATTTAGTTATTCTCGTCCTTTTGGTATCAGTGTTTATGTTTTCTGCTAGTTTCCTTTCATAGTGCCAATTTGATTAATCCACACAAAATGCATGTTAAACCCACCCATGATTACTGTTGGGCCCATCTCACAAGCCCTCATTATTCCTTTGTTTATACTATGCCCCACATTGGAAGTATTGCTTCGGCCAGTAAATTACTCCTACCAAGGAGTTTTTTTTCCTTGTTTTTTATTTCCACCCAAGCCTTTTAGCCCTTAGTGTCAGTATCATTTCTTAATACAACCTTGATGTCATCTTTAACCAATAAAGCAACTCCATCTCCTTTTCCATCCTGTCTATCCTTTTGGAATACTGAGCACCCTTCGACATTCAACTCCCAGTCCCAGTCATCATGCAACCATGTTTCAGTAACCCCACCAAATCAAACTGCTATGGGCCAGAGTTTAGAGAACCCCAAAGTGTACCATGGAGTTCACCTGACCCACAACTTTTAATGGATTGTGGTATGGGGAGCACACGGCCCACTCTACAGCTGTGGTACAGCAGAAATGGAAAAGTATTTTTTAAAAGCAAAACAATGTTTATTCTATGAACTCAAGTTAACCTTTTTAAAACATACAGTGAACATCGTAGCAACCATCAATTCAAATACAACCCCAAAGAATACAACACTAAGTAATCCTTAATAACTTCCCAAACAACATCCAGAAGACAAAAGAAACACCTTTTAACAGAAGCACATTAGGTTTACGTTCACTACTGAGAACATTTATAATTCTGAATTCAAATGATCAAGAGATAGTCTTTTGATGGCAGAGAGATCAACAGTACACCTGCTCTGTCTGGCTTCAGCTCCAACACTGAAAACGAAACCAAAAACACACCCTGCAGCAAACAGCCTAAGACAAAAGTATAAAAGCTGACAGACAGCCCAGCTCCACCCATACTCTGACATCACTGATAAGCACCCATTTCTTAAAGGTACATTTCTTAAACACCCATTTCTTAAAGGTACATTTCTTAAACATCCATTTGTTACAGGTACTCTCGCATGACAAATTCTATTTGTACCATTAGCTCATTGATTTTATTCCGAATACTGCGTGCATTTAGGGACAGCGTTTTTAAATATGTCCTACTGATTTGTCTTTCCCTTGCAGTATTTCCTTGTACACTACGCTTTTCACACAATCTTTTTTTTAAATTCATTCATGGGATGTGGGCGCCGCTGGCTAGGCCAGTATCCATTGCCCATCCCTAGTTGCCCTTCAGAAAATGGTGGTGACTTGCCTTCTTGAACTGCTGCAGTCCTCGAGGTGTAGGTACACCCACTGTGCTGCCAGGGAGGGTGTTCCAGGATATTGCCCCAGCGACAGTGAAGGAACGGCGATATATTCTGACCTCCTTTATTAATCTCTGATAACATTCAGCCTCATCCCCAACTTTTACTCCCACAATCACTTTACATTTAGATTTTTTACGTTTCCTTTCCCTTCTATAGTCGTTCGACTGGTCCTGCCTGTTCATCCTAAAACCTCCACCTTCTCCTCACATGCTAACCTGCTGCTTTGGTTCCCATTAACCATTATACTTGTAGTTTTACTCTTTCCCCCCCCCCCCTATTTGCTCGTTTAAAGTCCTTGTGACTACCCTATTTATCCTTTCCGCTAGAACACTGGTCCCAGATCGGTTCAGGTGGAGACAGTCGCAACGGTACAGAGCCCTCCTGTCCCAATATTGATACCAGTGCTCATGAAAAGGAACCCCTCTCTCCTGCACCACACCTTTAGCCATGTGTTTACTTCCCTAATTTTCCCATCCCTACGCCAATGTGCACGTGGCCCGGATAGTAATGCTGAGATTATAATCGTTGAGGACCTGTTCTTTAATTTTGTTCCTAGTTCCTTATAATCCCCCCAACCGGTCCTTTTCCTAGCCTTGCCTATGTTGTTTGTCCCAATGTGGACCACACAACTGGATCCTTTCCCTCCCACTCCAATATCCTTTCAAGCCGATCAGAGATATCCCTCATCCTGGCGCCGGCAGGCAACATACCATATGTGACTCGGTCATGCTTGCAAAGGATGCTATCAATCCCCCTAATTATGGAATCCCCTACAACGACCACGTCTTTTTGCTCCCCCCTCTTGAATGGCCTCCTGTACTACAGTGCAATGGTCGGCTAGCTAATCCTCCCGACAGTCCTTTTTCTCGTCCACGCAGTGAGCAAGTATCTCATACCTGTTGGACAAGGTAAAGAGCTGAGGCTCCTCTATTTCTGAATTGAGGATCCCTCGACCTGCCTCACTTGCAGTCACATCCTGCTGTCCCTGACTACTGGTCAAAATTGAGGTACTTAATCTAAGGGGTGTGACTGCCTCCTGAATCAAAGCGCCAGGTAACTGTCCCCCTACCGATATGCCGCAGTGTCTGAAGCTCAGACTCCAGCTCATCAATTCTGAGTCAGAATTCCTCGAACAACAAACACTTGCTGCAGATGTGGTGACTGCAGCTCACAATGGGATCTGCCAGCTACCACATCATGCAGCTACAGCACATCACCTGCCCAGCCATCTCTACCTAGTTAATTAATTTATTAGTTCTACAGGGGGTTTTATTTTTCAAATTTATCACAGATTCCCTACCAGCCAATCAAGTCACAGCTTTCCTGTGACTTCAGTTTTCGGCTTTATTCAACTTCAGTAGAATCTACGATACTCACCGCTCCGGTGCTCCGCCCGCCGAGACTGCTCCCTGGAGACTAGGCTGCGAATCGCTAAGGAGATAGTTTATATACTCACCGCTCCGATCTCCGAGACTGCTCCCTGGAGACTAGGCTGCGAATCGCCAAGGAGATAGTTTATATACTCACCGCTCCGATCTCCGAGACTGCTCCCTGGAGACTAGGCTGCGAATCGCCAAGGAGATAGTTTATATACTCACCGCTCCGATCTCCGAGACTGCTCCCTGGAGACTAGGCCGCAAATCCCCAAGGGAGATAATTTATATACTCACCGCTCCGGTGCTCCGCCCTCCGAGACTGCTCCCTGGAGATTAGGCCACGAATGCCCAAGGAGATAGTTTATATACGCCCTGCTCCGGTGCTCTACCCTCCGAGACTGCTCCCTGGAGACTAGGCCGCATATCCCCAAGGGAGATAGTTTATATACTCACCGCTCCAGTGCTCCGCCCTCCGAGACTGCTCCCTGGAGACTAGGCCGCATATCCCCAAGGGAGATAGTTTATATACTCACCGCTCCAGTGCTCCGCCCTCCAAGACTGCTCCCTGGAGACTAGGCCGCATATCCCCAAGGGAGATAGTTTATTTACTCACCGCTCCAGTGCTCCGCCCTCCGAGACTGCTCCCTGGAGACTAGGCCGCATATCCCCAAGGGAGATAGTTTATTTACTCACCGCTCCAGTGCTCCGCCCTCCGAGACTGCTCCCTGGAGACTAGGCCGCATATCCCCAAGGGAGATAGTTTATTTACTCACCGCTCCAGTGCTCCGCCGTCCGAGACTGCTCCCTAGAGACTAGGCCGCATATCCCCAAGGGAGATAGCTTATATACTCACCGCTCTGGTGCTCCACCCTCCGAGACTGCTCCCTGGAGACTAGGCCGCATATCCCCAAGGGAGATAGTTTATTTACTCACCGCTCCAGTGCTCCGCCGTCCGAGACTGCTCCCTAGAGACTAGGCTGCGAATCCCCAAGGGAGATAGCTTATATACTCACCGCTCTGGTGCTCCACCCTCCGAGACTGCTCCCTGGAGACTAGGCCGCAAATCCCGAAGGGAGATAGTTTATATACTCCCTGCTCCGGTGCTCTGCCCTCCGAGACTGCTCCCTGGAGACTAGGCCGCGAATCCCCAAGGAGATAGTTTATATACGCCCTGCTCCGGTGCTCTGCCCTCCGAGACTGCTCCACCCTCCGAGACTGCTCTCTGGAGACTAGGCCGCGAATCGCCAAGGAGATAGTTTATATACTCACTGCTCTAATGCTCTGCCCTCCGAGACTGCTCCTTGGAGACTAGGCCGTGAATTCTCGAGGTACGTTACTTTATACAGTGACCTCTCCGTTGTTCCGTCCTCCAAGACTGCTCCCTGGAGACTAGGAGAAGACTTGTGGTCCAGGGCTTGCAGCCCCCCAGCCAAGCTGTTCGAGTACAGCTGCAACACTGACATTGACCCAGCAAAATGGACCCGGGTACGTGCAGGGCAAATGCTATCCTGCCAATTATCGACCTAGCAGTCTACTCTCGATCAGCAAAATGAAGGACAATGTTGTTGACAGGGCTATCAAGTATCAGTTATGTACTATAACCTCCTCACTGATGCTAAGTTTGAGTTCCGCCAGGGCCATTTGGCTCCCAAGTAAAATTGAAGGCATTGGGAATTGGGGAAAGATGGTTGTTATTGGAAGCCAAACATCCTAGGCCCAGAACATAGTTGCACGAGTTCCTCAGGGTAGTATCCGAGACTTGATTATTGAAACACGAGTAGCCATTCAGCCCCTCAAGCCATTCACTGAGATCACGGCTGTTTTGTGGCCTAACTCCATATACCTGCCTTTGGTCTACATCCCATAACTCTTGCTCATCAAAAAAGATTAAAGATGAACAACTTATCTAGCATCAATTGCCATGTGTGGAAGAGAGTTCCAAACCAATCCAATACCCTTTGTGTGTGGAAGTGCTTGACATCTCCTGAATGATCTGAATGATCTTTAACAAGGGCCTTCCGTCCATCATAAAGTCAGAAGTGGGGCTGTTTGCTGATGATTGCACAATGTTCAGCATCATTTGTGATTCCTCAGAAAGTGAAGCTGTCTGGGCCTACATGAAGCAAGACCTGGACAACGTTCAGTTGTGGGCTGATATGTGTCAAACAATGATTATTTATAACAGGGTAGAATCTAACCACCACCTCTTGACATTCTACAGCATTGCCATTGCTGAATCCATCACCACCTATCGACCAGAGCTGGGCCATCCACATACATTCTGTGGCTGCAAGAGCAAGTCAGAGGCCAGGAATTATACAGTGACTAACTCATCCCTTGACTTCCCAAAGCCTGTCCACCATCTACAAGGCACAAGTCGGGACTGCGATGGGATACTCTCCCATTTGCCTGGATGAGTGCAGCTCCAACAACACTGAAGGTGTTCGACACTATCCAGGATAAAACAGCCTGCTTGATTGGCAACCCATCCACCACCTTAAACATTTACTCCCTCCACCTCTGGTGCAGTGGCAGCAACATTTCCCATATGTAAGATGTACTGCAGCAACACACCAAAGTTCCTTTCACAGCACTTTTGAAATTCATGAACGCAACCACCTAGAAGGACAAAGGCTTCTTGTGAGAACAACACCGCCTGAAAGTTCTCCAAGTCACACACTATCCTGACTTGGAAATATATCACTGTTCCTTCACTGCTGCGTGGCAAAATCATGGAACTCCCTCTCTAACAGCACTGTGGATATATCTGCAGCACATGAAGATGGTCATAGTCCAACACTTACATGGCACAAGTATTACCTGTGCACGAAAACATATCGGGGAAATCCAAGAAATTGTAAATTGTTACATTGGTAATGTTCTGGTCAAATTTCTAAAACTTGTTAGTAGGATAATCAAGACAAGGACCGAGTTACTGTGAATCTAAACTGTGCATTTGATATGTTAATGAGCCAAGTATGACTGCAAACATGTTTACCTAAAAGGCAATTTTGTAAGAATGAGTACAGAACATGAATAGATCTGATTGTTCGAATTCAAAGGATAAGATATGCAAGGTGTGAAAGAAAGTGTTTAATTTTCTTTTAAACTTTAAAAGCTAAAATAAAGAGATGCAGTTAATTAGGTCTGGGAGCGAGCACCTCGAAAGAAATTGAGTTCGATAGGGAGAGATCAAAGGGAAAAACTTATTTAAGAGGATACAGAAACCTATGAAGGCTGCTGCTTTAGACCTCAGACAACAGTTTAACTCACAACAAGCAGTGTGATGGAAGCAAGATTTGACAAACAAACTGCTGGTCACCAGCAAAGCAACCCCAACAGAAGTGAAGGCACTGTGTCGATAAAGTTACTGGACTTTAATCGATCCTAAAGGCGTTATGGAACAAGTTGGGGCGAGTGAGCTGGAAATTCTCCATAAATGCTTTTGGGCAGTAAACAAAGCTGCACTCATACCGGGAATGTATACCAGCTGAGGAAATTCACATTCGAAGCCACAACCATCTGAAAGTATAACTGCAGTACTTTTTTTTAATGTATTTTATTCCAAACTTATGTAAAGGGTTACAAAACATAAACAATTCAGGGAACAAACTCACCAACACGCAACTGTACAGTTTGTACAATTTTTTCCCTTTTTCACCCCCACCCCCCAGGCCCCCGCCAACGAACAGCTCCTCAAATACGGCAACGAACATCCCCCACCCTGCCTCGAAGCCCTCCGCTGAACCCCTTAATTCGTATTTGATATTTTCCAGCCGAAGAAAGTCATATAAGTCACCCAGCCAGGCTGCCACCCCTGGCGCGTTGCTGACCGCCATTCCAACAGGATTCTTCGCCGGGCAATCAGAGAGGTGAAGGCCACAATATCGGCCCTCCTCCCCCTCCATCAGCTCCGGCCTCTCTGATATCCCGAATATCACCACCAATGGATCCAGCTCCACCTCCACCCCCTCTATCTTTATTAGCGCTGCAAACACTCCTACCCAGAATATTGCCAACTTTTCACAGCCCCAGAACATATGTGTGTGATTCACTGGTCCCCGCCCACACTTCTCACACTCGTCTGCCACCCCCTGGAAGAACCCACTCATTCTTGCCCGAGTCGTATGTACCCTGTGTACCACCTTGAACTGTATCAGGCTCATCCTTGTGCACAAGGAAATCTCATTTACCCTTCGTAATGCCTCATTCCACACTCCCCAATTTATCACCCCTCATAGCTCCCCCTCCCACGTCTCCTTAATCTTCACCACCTGTTCAACTCCCTGCTCTCCCAGCCACCCAGATATGTCACAGATTCTGCCCTCCCCTTCCACATCCGGAAGCAGCAGTCGCTCCAACAGGATTTACCTGTTGGGTGTACCGGCAACCTGGGGAACTCTTTCAAAACATCCGTGCAAAGTCCCTTACCTGCTGGTACCTAAACTCACTTCCTCTCGGGGGTTCTACCCTCTCCTTCAATTCCTCTATACTGGAAAAATCCTCTTCCATGTACAGGTCCCTCACCTTAACTAGCCCCACTTCTCTCCACTTCCTATACATATCATCTATCCCCCTAGGCTCCAAACCATGGTTTGCGTACATCGGCGTCAGCACCGACATCCCTTCTATCCTGAAATGCCTCCTCAACTGGATCCAGACCTTTACTGTGGACTGCACCACCAGGCTTTCCGCGAATTTCCTTGCCGCCATTGGCAATGCCACTGTCACCATAGCCCTAAAGATGGACCCCCTACAGGATTCTTTCTCCATCCTACCCATTCTACCCCTTCTCCTTCCCACCACCACCTCACCTTCTTCATGGTCCCCGCCCAATAATAATGTAGCAGGTTCAGCAACGCCAACCCTCCCTTCTGCTTCTGTCTCTGTAACAAGGTCCTCTTAACCCTCGGCACCTTCCCTGCCGATACGAAGTCCGAGATAGTCATATGCAGTTTCCGAAAAAAGGCTTTCGGTACAAAGATCGGAAGTGTCTGGAATATGAACAGGAACCTCGGCATAATGTTCATCTTCACCACTTGGACTCTCCCTGCCAGAGTCGGGTGCAATGTGTCCCACCTCTTCAGATCCTCCCTAACCTCCTCCACTAGCTTTGTTAGATTCCATTTATGTGGCATCACCCATTTCCTCGCCACCTGAATCCCCAAGTATCTAAACCTGTCTCTGACCAGCTTAAATGGCAGCCCTACATTTAACATATCCTGAGAACGCTCCAAACTCCCCCAACAGGCCCATGATCTTCTCCATGCTCTCCAGCGGGTCTGAAAAATATAATAGGTCGTTCGCGTATAGCGACACCCGATCTCCCTTCGTCCCCTCGTATCCCTTGCCACTCTGCCGATCCCCTAAGAGCCATTGCCAGAAGCTCTATAGCCAGCGCAAACAGCAGCGACGACAGTGGGCACCTCTGCCTTGTACCCCTATGCAATTCAAAGTTCCGTGAACCCATGTCATTGGTCCGCACGCTCGCCATCAGTGCCATGCATAACAGGAGCACTCATGCCACAAACTTTGGCCTAAACCCGAACATTCCCAGGACCTCGAACAGGTACCGCCACTCCACCCGGTCAAACGCCTTCTCCACATCCATAGATACCACTACCTTCGGTACCTGAGCTCTCAACGGGGTCATGATCACGTTTAACAGCCTCCTTATATTATTAGAAAGCTGCCTGCCCTTTGCAAAACCTGTTTGGTCCTCCGCAACCAACACAGGCACAACCTTCCATCCTTCTCCACAGCATGGGCAGCACGGTAGCCTTGTGGATAGCACAATTGCTTCACAGCTCCAGGGTCCCAGGTTCGATTCCGGCTTGGGTCACTCTGTGCGGAGTCTGCACATCCTCCCCGTGTGTGCGTGGGTTTCCTCCGGGTGCTCCGGTTTCCTCCCACAGTCCAAAGATGTGCAGGTTAGGTGGATTGGCCATTCTAAATTGCTCTTAGTGTCCAAAATTGCCCTTCGTGTTGGGTGGGGTTACTGGGTTATGGGGATAGGGTGGAGGTGTTGACCTTGGGTCGGGTGCTCTTTCCAAGAGCCGGTGCAGACTCGATGGGCCGAATGGCCTCCTTCTGCATTGTAAATTCTATGATTCCCACCAGCAACTTTAGCCAGCACTTTCAGATCCATATTTAACAGCGATTTGGGCCTATATGACCCACATTCCAAAAGGTCCTTCCCCTTCTTTGGTATCAATGTGATTGTTGCTTGCTTCAGCATCTCCGCAACTCCCTCTTCTCCAACGCCTCATTAATCTCCCCCAAGAGACACGATGCCAGGTCCGTCGTGAACTCCTTATAGAATTCCACCGGGTAACCATCAGGCCCCAGGGCCTTCCCCGACTTTATACCCCTTATACTGTCCAATACCTCCCTCAGCCGCAATAACTGTAGTACTGCCAGCGACATGCTTGCCTTCTGCTACGGGGCTTGAAGTGTAACTGCAGCCTTTACTTTTGCTCATCAAAAGTGAACACTTACACCCCTAACATGATGATGAATGATATTTTCCAGGCCTGATTTCTATACAATAACAAGAGGAACTGAGTCATGTAGACATGTTCTTTCTCTGACTCTAATTCAGAATCCTCCAGCTCCACCAAGTGGAGAATCGGGCAGTGTGGTGACATTTACACACCGAAGGGATAAATACAAGTACAAGATTGAAAGCATAAAAAAAACAGGGGACGCGATTCTCCGGAAAGATTTCTAAGTGTGGTAACGAGCGGGAACTGCCGCGAGCTTCCCGCCGCTCGGCCCAGCGAGGCCGGCAACGCAACATAATGTAAATTGGTCTACTTAACAAGGCTTCACGGAACTTCCAGGTTGCGGCGATGCGGAGCTAAGCCGCGCAATTCGGCAGCTCCCGCGAAGACGGACTTTTGGGCCCGCTAACGGAGCCCCAATGGCACTTTTTAAAAAAACAACCCGTGGGGAAGGAAGGAGAAAGGTCCCCTACTAACCTGCATGGATCGGACCCGCAGCGAAACGGCGAAAAAAGCTGCCCTGGAGCAGCGGGAGAAGAAAAAAGCAAAATGGCGGCGCCCACGGACAAAGAGGAGATGAAAGAGTTCATCAAGTGCTGCTTCAAGGAGCTGAGTAAGGAGATGGTGGCGCCTATGCTGGCAATGATTGAAAGACTTGGAGCAACCCAGAAAGCCCAAGAGGTGAAGATCCAGGAAAAAGTGAGTGAGAACGACGACGAGCTCGTGGGCTTGGCGGTGAGAGTGGAGCGGCACGAGGCGCTGCACAGGACGTGGGCGGGAAGACTCGAAGACCTGGAGAACAGATCAAGGAGAAACAACTTGAGGATCCTGGGTCTCCCAGAAGGAGTGGAGGGGGCTGATGCCGCGGCATATGCGGGCACAATGATCGGGACACTGATGGGTGCGGAGGCCCCCCGGGATTGCTGGAGCTGGATGGGGCGCACCGAGTGCTAGCGAGGAAGCCCAAGGCAAAAGAGCCGCCAAGGGCGATGGTGGTGAGATTTCACTGGTTTACGGACAGAGAGGGTCCTGAAATGGGCCAAGAAGGAACGGAGCAGCAAGTGGGACAATGCGGAGATCAGAATATACCCGGACTGGAGCGCGGAGGTCGCTAAGCGGAGAGCGGGTTTCAACCGGGCCAAAGCGGTGCTGCACCGGAAAGGGGTGAAATTTGGAATGTTGCAGCCAGCGCGACTGTGGGTTACACATAATGGCCAACACCACGACTTTGAAACGCCCGAAGAGGCGTGGACCTTTATACTAGCTGAAATATTGGACTCTAATTGAGGGTTTGTGTGGGAGGGGGGTGTTTGAGGGTTGAAGTATGATGGTTGTTGTACATAGGGGGTCAACCACGCGCAGGAAATGCTATATGGGCTGGGGGAGAGAGACAAGGCCACGACAGGAGCTGCGCCATGGGGGGGCGGGGCAGGCTTTGGAAAGCGTGGGGTTGTCTTTCCCGCGCGCGGCAAGAAAGGTGGGAAGGGGAACAAAGGAATGTACATTGATTGGGGGATTCCCACACGGTGGGGTCACAGGGATGGCGGGGGAAGCCGGGGTCAGCAGGTGTCAGCTGACTTATGGGGGGAGCAAAAAAAGCTAGACTGGGATCTAGCGGGGGGGGGGGGGGGAGAGAGGAGGGGGGGCAGTGGGAAAGGGTTGCTGCTGCACTGGCCGAAAGAGAACGGGACACAGAAGAGGTGGCTGGGACGGGGGTCCCCCGGCTGGGGGACTGAAGAGTGAGGGAGACGCGGACAAGGGACTGGCCCAGAAAAGGAGATGGCTAGTCGGCGGGGGGTGAGAGTCCCTCCAATCCGGCTGATAACGTGGAACGTGAGGGGCCTGAATGGGCCGGTGAAGCGGGCTCGAGTGTTCACGCACTTGAAGGGACTGAAGGCAGACATGGCAATGCTCCAAGAGACACACCTGAAGGTGGCGGACCAGGTCAGGTTAAGAAAGGGATGGGTAGGACAGGTATTTCACTCGGGATTGGACGCGAAAAATAGAGGGGTGGCATTTGAGGCCAAGACTATCGTAGCGGATAATGGAGGGAGATATGTGATGGTGAGTGGTAGGTTGCAAGGGACGTGGGTGGTGTTGGTAAATGTATACGCCCCCAAGCTGGGATGATGCTGGATTCATGTTGGGGTGCATTCCGGACCTGGAGGTAGGAGGACTGACAATGGGAGGGGACGTCAATACAGTGCTGGGCCCAGCACTGGACCGCTCCAGATCAAGGACGGGAAGGAGGTCGGCGGCGGCCAAGGTGCTCAGGGGTTTTATGGATCAGATGGGGGGAGTGGACCCATGGAGGTTTGCAAGACCGCAGGCCAGGGAATTTTCTTTTTTCTCCCACGTGCATAAGGCTTACTCCCGGATAGATTTCTTTGTTCTGGGCAGGGCGCTCATCCTGAGAGTGGAGGGGACGGAGTATTCGGCCATAGCCGTTTCGGACCATGCCCCGCACTGGGTGAAACTGGAGCTGGGAGAGGAGAGGGACCAACGCCCGCTGTGGCGGCTGGATGTGGGACTGCTGGCTGATGAGGTGGTGTGTGGGAAGGTGAGGGGGTGTATTGAAAAGTACTTGGAGGCCAACGACAATGGGGAGGTGCGAGTGGGGGTAGTATGGGAGGCGTTGAAGGCGGTGATCAGGGGAGAGCTGATCTCCATCAGGGCTCATAGGGAGAAGACAGAGGGAATGGAAAGGGAGAGGTTAGTGGGGGAGATCTTGCGAGTGGACAGGAGATACGCAGAGGCCCCGGAGGAAAGATTACTTGGGGAAAGGCGACGGCTCCAGACGGAGTTTGACCTGCTGACCACGGGCAAGGCGGAGGCACAGTGGAGGAAGGCGCAAGGGGCGACCTACGAGTACGGGGAAAAGGCTAGTCGGATGCTGGCGCACCAGCTCCGTAAGAGGGCGGCAGCGAGGGAAATAGGGGGAATCAAAGATGGAAGGGGAGCCACGGTTCGAAGTGCAACGAAAATAAATAAGGTATTCAAGGCCTTCTATGAAGAGCTGTACAGATCCCAGCCCCCAGTGGGGGAAGGGGGGGATGAGGCGATTTCTGGACCAGCTGGGGTTCCCGAGGTGGAGGAGCAGGAGGCGGTTGGTTTGGGGGCACCAATTGGGTTGGAGGAGTTGAGTAAGGGTTTGGGGAGCATGCAGGCGGGGAAGGCCCCGGGGCCGGATGGGTTCCCGGTGGAGTTCTATAAAAAATATGTGGACCTGCTGGCCCCGCTACTAGTGAGGACCTTCAACGAGGCAAGAGAGGAGGGAACCCTGCCCCAGACAATGTCGGAGGCGACAATCTCCTTGATTCTAAAGCGAGACAAGGATCCACTGCAATGTGGATCGTACAGGCCGATTTCGCTCCTCAATGTGGATGCTAAGCTATTGGCAAAGGTACTGGCCACTAGGATTGAGGATTGTGTCCCGGGGGTGATTCACGAGGAGCAAACGGGATTCATAAAGGGCAGGCAGTTAAATACCAATGTGCGGCGGCTCTTAAACGTGATAATGATGACATCGGAGGAGGGAGAGGCGGAGATAGTGGCAGCTATGGACGCGGAAAAAGCCTTTGACCGAGTAGAGTGGGAGTACCTCTGGGAGGTATTGTGCAGGTTTGGGTTCGGGGGAGGGTTTATTAGATGGGTTAAGCTCCTTTACAGCGCCCCGGTGGCGAGTGTAGTGACGAACCGGCGGAGGTCGGAGTACTTTTGGCTGTACCGAGGGACGAGGCAGGGGTGCCCCCTGTCCCCCCTGTTGTTTGCATTGGCGATTGAACCCTTGGCCATATCACTTAGGGAGTCTAAGAAATGGAGGGGGATAGTCCACGAGGGAGAGGAGCATCGGGTATCGCTATATGCGGATGACCAGCTGCTATACGTGGCGGACCCAATGGAGGGGATGGTGGAGGTCATGCAGACTCTGAAGGAGTTTGGAGAGTTCTCGGGCTAATGTGCGGCGGCTCTTAAACGTGATAATGATGACATCGGAGGAGGGAGAGGCGGAGATAGTGGCAGCTATGGACGCGGAAAAAGCCTTTGACCGAGTAGAGTGGGAGTACCTCTGGGAGGTATTGTGCAGGTTTGGGTTCGGGGGAGGATTTATTAGATGGGTTAAGCTCCTTTACAGCGCCCCGGTGGCGAGTGTAGTGACGAACCGGCGGAGCTCATCGAGGATCACTAAGAGGGCAATTTCCGTTGCTCCCGGCACAAGTAAAGAAGAGTGAGCTTTTTGTATTACAGGCAGGGGACCAAGAAAGAGGGATAGGAGACCTACCGCTGAGGAGGGCGGAGAGAAGTTTTCGGTATCTGGGGATCCAGATAGCCAGAGTTGGGGTGCCCTACATAAACTGAATTTGATGAGGGTGGTGGAGCAAATGGAGGAGGATTTTAAAAGATGGGACATGCTCCCGCTCTTGTTGGTGGGTAGGGTGCAGTCGGCCAAAATGGTGGTCCTTCCGAGGTTTTTGTTCGTGTTTCAGTGCCTCCCCATCGTGATCACCAAGGGCTTTTTCAAGAGAGTAGGTAGGAGTATTATGGGGTATGTGTGGGCAAATAAGACCCCGAGGGTTAGGAGAGGGTTCTTGGAACGCAACAGGGACCGAGGAGGGTTGGCTTTGCCAAACCTAGGGAGTTATTACTGGGCAGCAAACGTGGCGATGATCCGCAAGTGGGTCATGGAGGGAGAGGGGGCGGCATGGAAGAGGATGGAGATGGCGTCCAGTAAAGGAACGAGCCTGGGGGCATTGGTAACGGCACCGCTGCCGCTCTCACCGACAAAATACACCACAAGCTCGGTGGTGGCGGCAACACTAATGATCTGGGGCCAGTGGAGAAGGCACAGGGGTGTATTGGGAGCATCGGTGTGGTCCCTGATCAGGGGTAACCACCGGTTTGTCCCGGGGAAGATGGACGGGGGGTTCCAAGGCTGGCATCGGGCGGGGAGAAGAAGAATGGGGGACCTGTTCATTGACGGGACATTTGCGAGCCTAGGGGCACTGGAGGAGAAATTTGAGCTACCCCCGGGAAATGCATTTAGATATATGCAGGTGAGGGCTTTTGTGAGGCGACAGGTGAGGGAATTTCCGTTGCTCCCGGCACAAGAAGTTCAAGATAGGGCGATCTCGGGGGTATGGGTCGGGGAGGGCAAGGTGTCGGAAATATACCAAGAGATGAAAGAAGAGGGGGAAGCGCTAGTAGAAGAATTGAAAGGTAAATGGGAGGAGGAGCTGGGGGAGGAGATTGAGGAAGGGCTATGGGCTGATGCCCTGGGTAGGGTTAATCCCTCCTCCTCATGTGCCAGGCTCAGTCTGATACAATTTAAGGTGGTTCACAGAGCGCATTTGACGAGGGCGAGGCTGAGTAGGTTCTTTGGGGTAGAGGACAGATGTGAAAGATGTTTAGGGAGCCCGGCGAACCATGTCCATATGTTTTGGTCATGCCCGGCACTGGAGGGGTTCTGGAGAGGAGTGGCGGGAGCAATAATTCAGATGGTGAAAGTCCAGGTCAAGCCAAGCTGGGGACTAGCAATATTTGGAGTAGTGGATGAGCCGGGAGTGCAGGAGGCGAAAGAGGCCGGAATTCTGGCCTTTGCGTCCCTAGTAGCCCGGCGAAGGGTCTTGCTATTGTGGAAGGAGGCGAAGCCCCCTCGCCTGGAGGCCTGGATTAACGACATGGCGGGGTTCATAAAATTGGAGAGAATTAAGTTTGCTTTGAGAGGGTCTGCACAGGGGTTTTACAGGCGGTGGCAACCGTTCCTAGACTATCTCGCGGAGCATTAGAAGAAGGTCGGTCAGCAGCAGCAGCAACCCTGGGGGGTGGGGGGGGCGGGGAACGAGAGATTGTTTGAGGGGATGGACGAGCGGGAGATGGCATGGAGGGTGGGGAGAAACGGTACGTGCTGCCAAGAGCCAGTGTATAAAGCTATGTAAATATACCATCTTGCCATGTATATATCTTGCTCAGGGAGATTTTGCGTTATTTTGTTACGGGGGCGGGGGGTTACTGTTTGTAAGGGGAAAAAATAGTGTTGTTAAAAAACCTTAATAAAAAATATATTTTTTTTAAAAAAACAAGGCTTCACGCTGCAAATGAAGGCTCGCCAGCCAATTCGCCGGGACCGCGCTCGCCAGCCAATTCGCCGGGACCGCGCTCGCCAGCCAATTCGCCAGGACCGCGCTGGCCAGCCAATTCGCCGCAACCGCGCTGGCCAGCCCCCCGCTAACACGTTCGAGCAGCACTTATGCAGCTCTTGCACAGGCACAGCACACAGCCATGGTGCCGAGATGACCGGCCCCAAGATTTGGAGATGCAGACCCTGGGGAGGCTCCGAGATGCGGTCGAAGCCAGGAGGGATGTCCTATTCCCCCGAGGGTCTTGGGGAATGAGCCTCAGGGAAACCAGTGCCGCCTGAGAGGAAGTGGCAGCGGCCATCAGCTCGCGCTGTGGGGCCAGGGGTACAGGAGGACATGCCTCCAGTGCCACAAGAAGGTCAATGACCTAAACCAGGCTGTACACATGAGTCAAATCCCCACCCGAAACTTCCCCACCCCCAAACAAACAGCCTCCCCCAACCCTCCTTTAGCCCCCCCCCCCAAACCCTCCCTTAGCCCCCACCAACCCTCCCTTCAACCTCTCCCTACCCGCCACCCTCTATCCTTCCCCATTCAACCCTCCCTTCACCCCGCAACCCTCCCTTCATCCCCCTCCCTTCACACCCAAGGCTACAGTCTACGGGCGCAGGAGATGTCGCCTAAATCCGAGATACCGAGGCTAGGATGTCGACCGTACTGGAGAGCCTGGTGCACGACGTCGACAGCATTAATGGAGGTATCCAAGGTGTGGTGCAGTTGGTGAAGGCCATGGCTGGGGGCTTTGGCAGACTGTCCGACTCGCTGGGGGATGTGACCCAGTACCAGGCGGACCTTGATGAGGTGCTAAGGGACATGCCCCGCTCTCAGATGGGAATAGCCGCGGCGCTGCAGAATGTGGCCCAATCACTGAGGAGCATCGCCGAGGGCGTCGACACCATGGTGTAGATAGTGGGGAGCTGCCAGGGCTGGCAGAGCCAAATGATGCTGGGGCAGCTGGATCTCAATCCAGCTGTCTCTCTGTTCCGGGTGATTCCCAGGGCCCTATGGGCACCAACCGGGAGGCGAGGGTGCTGAGTGCCAACCCAGACCCATGCTATGGAGTGGCGACGGTGGCCACCAGCTCCCCCGAGTTCCACCCCTCTGACGAAACCACATCTCACAGTCAGCACCCGGAACAGGGCAGCACGGCTGTGCACGTGGCTGACGTCAAGCGCTCCAGAGTCAGAGGAGGCCCGCCAGGGGCATCATAGGCCCAGGATGTGATAAACAGCTGGCTGCCTCCACCTCTGATGTGAATCCTGGGAATACACCTAGACATAACGGAAGGCCAAGCTCATCGAGGATCACTAAGAGGGCATTGGGGGGCGGGAATAGGTAGGGGGTAAGGAGGGGATTGTGCGTGGGGAAGGGGAGCGGGTGGGGGAGGAGGTGTTGAGGGTGGGGGGGGGGAGGATGGGGACAGTAGGGTGGCACCATCAGGAGAGTGGGGCAGTGATGTACACTTGTACGAGAAAAATTAAAATACCCTCACCACCGCAGTTTGACCACCTCTGGCTCTTTCTTCCTCGATGTGGGCTGACCACCAATCCCATGCCTCATTCCCCACAGACATGGGGTCCTGGTCTCCCGCGCCCATCCCTCCGACACGCCCTGCCCACGCACACTCAGCCGCGGCGGGAGAGCCCTGCTCACTGGACAGCACACCCTGCACTCCAGACACCCGAGCAGAATGCCGCCAAACCCAGGCTGCGGACATGTGTCCGGGCTGGGGCCCATCTCCTGGGTGTTTGGAGGTTGGCTGCTGCCAGTGTGGTGCCCACTTCCGCAGTGTTCAAGCACAGTGTCCATGCATCAAAATGTGATTGGGATGCTAGGCAATGACTCCCACCTTTGGCCTACCCACGGGAATCCACTTGGGATGTATGAAGTTCTCACCTAACCATAATTGCCAATTCCCAATTAGCAATAGCCTTCAGCCGCACGGCCAGAGGCCTCCCTGGTCAGTGGTAGTTATGGGTGGCCGGTGGGGCACAAAGACAGGGACTATGGTTGCCCCTAGAACAGGACCACATGATCCAAGTGTTAGCATCGAGGACCCACGCATGGGTGCTCCCACCAGCCCCATTCACCCCCTCCCAGCTCTGATATCCCCAGCCCCCATGGCAGCCCCCTGGCTGCCCCCCCCCCCCTTCACATCCCTCTGAGCACAGGGATAGCATGCCCAGTGCAACGGGGCTCAATGGCTGAGGGTGTTGCCGACTCCTCACCTCCTAGGGTTCCCGCAGCAGCCCTTCCGTCCGGTTCACATTTTTCAATAGGAATACTGATAGACCCAGCGTGACCACTTGCTGGGGAGCCGGCTGGATTACAGGAAGCCATTGGGTTTGGTTGGTTCCCGTTAATTGTATGGAAATAGGGCTTAAGTGGTGATTATTGGTTTCTCGCCACGCTACGGCGGGTTCACGATTTCGCCTATGGGAGCGGGCCAGTTGCATCTCAAACGGTTTGGCGTCAGGTGCGGTTCTTGTTTTTGGCCTCTCCCGCTATTCACCATCGCACTGTCGCTCGAGCGAAAGAAGGCCAACTGAATCACGCCCAAGATTTTTTAAGTCCCTACAGTTTGATTATAGATTGCATGTTTTTAATCATCCTGCATTGTCAAATTCATGCATGAAGACGTAAAAACTTATATTTGCTTGGATACAAAACTTAGTAACAGAGTTTGTAGACAGAACTTGGTGAATTGCAATCCGAGTGAGATTTGGTGATTGTAGAAATGTAAGAGTGGAGTCACACACCCCAAGGATCCCATGGTTAAGCATTTGGATATTTAATATGTATATTCCTTGTGTTCAGTAATCTCAGTAGTTCTTGGTAAACTCAAGTGAAGAATTCATCTTTGGTTATCTCACTTTGAGAAGTGAATAGAGAAACAACCGTAATTTAAGATGTGAAAATAGTTTGGACGTATTTATCAGCAATTATATAAATACTCACCGATAAGGAGTTTCTTTTCAGCTTCCTATTAAAATGGGGAACAGGGAAGCCGCATGAGAACTTCAGGTTGTCTCATGTGTCCTGGAGGTCCATGTGTGCAGGAAGGGCCTCCAAATTCTCAAACTCAAGCTGAGGTGTTGTGAGGTGATGGGGCAGCTGGATTCACTGCAGGGCATTCAGGCGGCTGAATGGTTCCTGGATCACAGGTTCCAACAAGTGATCATCCTATATCCAAATAGAGTTCAGAATAACAAGTGGGACACCGCCCCCCCCCCCCCCCCCCCCCCCGCCCCGCCTTCCGTGAAGTTGAAACTTTTAAATTCAGTACTCACAGTTAAGGACTGCAGTGGCAAGCAGGACCAGAAGTCATGGCCCATGTTGGAAATGACAACATAGGGATCTAGAGGGATAAGGTCCTGCAGAATGACCTTAAGGAGCTAGGTATTGAACTATAGATTATTCATAGTGCCATGCTCTTTTAGACACTAGGGGCAAAATTCTCCCCCAACGGCGCGATGTCCGCCGACTGGCGCCAAAAACGGCGCCAATCAGACGGGCATCGCGCCGGCCCAAAGGTGCGGAATGCTCCGCATCTTTGGGGGCCAAGCCCCAACATTGAGGGGCTAGGCCGGCGCCGGAGGGATTTCCGCCCCGCCAGCTGGCGGAAATGGCGTTTGTTGCCCCGCCAGCTGGCGGAAATGGCGTTTGTTGCCCCGCCAACTGGCGCGGAAATGCGGCGCATGCGCGGGAGCGTCAGCGGCCGCCGACAGTTTCCCGCGCATGCGCAGTGGGGAGAGTCTCTTCCGCCTCCACCATGGTGGAGGCCGTGGCGGAGGCGGAAGGGAAAGAGTGCCCCCACGGCACAGGCCCGCCCGCGGATCGGTGGGCCCCGATCGCGGGCCGGGCCACCGTGGGGGCACCCCCCGGGGTCAGATCGCCCCGCGCCCCCCCCCCCCCAGGACCCCGGAGCCCGCCCACGCCGCCTGGTCCCGCCGGTAAATACCAGCTTTGATTTACGCCGGCGGGACAGGCAATTTCTGGGCGGGACCTCGGCCCATCCGGGCCGGAGAATTGAGCGGGGGTCCCGCCAACCGGCGCGGCCCGATTCCCGCCCCCACCCAATCTCCGGTACCGGAGACTTCGGCGGGGGCGGGATTCACGGCGGCCAACGGCCATTTGGAGAATGACGCCCCAGGTTACTATATGGCTGGTCGCATAATCCTGGGAGATTTGAGACCAGGGGCGTCATTCTCCGACCCCCCAGTGGGTCGGAGAATGGCCGTTGGCCGCCGTGAATCCCGCCCCCGCCGGTTGCCGAAGTCTCCGAAGGGAGAAAAGTCGGCGGGGCGTTAATGGCGCCGCTGACGTCGGAGAATGGCACGGGTCTGCGCAAAGCAGCCGATTTTGGGCCTGCCGATATTCTCCCTTCCGGATGGGCTGAAGTCCCGTCGACGTGATGACCGTTCACGTCGACGTAAATCAAACCTCCTTATCACGCCGACCAGCGTGGAGGTGGGTGACGGCCTGGGGGGTTGGCCGCTGGGCAGTCGATGGCGTGGCCGCAATCTGAATGTGTGGGGAGAGGTGTGTCTCGGGTTGTGTGTGTGTGTGTGTGCGGCGGGGGGGGGGGGGGGGGGGGTGGTTAGAGTGGGCTGGGCTCCGGGGGAGTGCCGGGAGGGGGGTCCGTGCCGGGGAGGGGGATGGGGGGGGGTCCATGCCGGGGAGGGGGATGGGGGGGGTCCGTGCTGGGGAGGGGGATGGGGGGTCCATGCCGGGGAGGGAGATGGGGGGGTCCGTGCCGGGGAGGGGGATGGGGGGGGTTCCGTGCCGGGGAGGAGTTTGGGGTGCGTGCCGGGGAGGAGGATGGGGGGGTCCATGCCGGGGAGGAGGATGGGGGGTCCGTGTCGGGGAGGGGGATGGGGGGTCTGTGCCGGGGGGGATGGGGGGGGGGTCCGTGCGGGGGAGGAGGTTGGGGTCCGTGCCGGGGAGGAGGATGGGGGGGGTCCGTGCCGGGGAGGGGGATGGGGGGGGTCCGTGCCGGGGAGGGGGATGGGGGGGTCCGTGCCGGGGAGGGGGATGGGGGGGGGGGGTCCGTGCCGGGGAGGAGGTTGGGGTCCGTGCCGGGGAGGAGGTTGGGGTCCGTGCCGGGGAGGGGGATGGGGGGTCCGTGCCGGGGAGGGGGGTGGGGGGTCCGTGCCGGGGAGGGGGATGGGGGGGGGGTCCGTGCCGGGGAGGGGGATGGGGGTTCCGTGCCGGGGAGGGGGATGGGGGGGGGGGAGGCAAGTGAGTTGGTCCACCTGGCCAGGTGCCAGCCTCCAACAGTTGGACCCATGCGGTCCATGCCACCTGGCTGGGGGGAAGGAGGGGATATGGGCAATGATGACATGTCATCGTTCCCCCCCCCCCCCCCTCCCCCCAACCAGGCCGTCATGTTTTCCGATCATCCAGCGATGATGGCCGCCGTGGCGGCAGCCGCTAATGTTCATGTTGCCCTGGATGAGGAGGAGGAGCGTGCCAGAGAGGCGGCGCAGGCTGCCGCAGAGGGACAGGCGGCAGCCGCCCAGGCTGGAGGGACACCTGACCGACAGGACGAGGAGGGGGAGGAGGACGTCGCGGCCCCACGGCAACGGAGGCACCCGAGGGCGCCCCGTGTGTACTGGCCCCGGCAGTTATACCAGGACCTCACGGACCGGGAATGCAGGGGGAGACTCCGGATGAGGCGGGAAACCGTGGCACACATCTGCCACCTGCTGGCACACCTGTCACCGCATGGCACTGGCGGGGGACACCCTCTCCCCGTGTCCGTCAAGGTTACGGTTGCCCTGAACTTTTATGCAACGGGGTCATTCCAGGCACCGAGTGGGGACCTGTCCGGCATATCACAGACATCGGTGCATCGGTGCATCCGGGCAGTGACAGATGCCCTATATGCCATGGCGCACCGCTACATCCGCTTCCCTGTGGACCGGGCCAGCCAAGATGCCCGGGCCGTGGGCTTCTCTGCCGTGGCCGGGTTCCCCATGGTCCAGGGCGCGATCGATGGGATGCACGTCGCCGTGCGGCCACCTGCAGATAACAGGGCCGTGTTCACCAATAGGAAAGGGACCTATTCGATGAACATACAGGTGATCTGCGACCACCGCATGATGATCCTGCAAGTCTGCGCCCCTTACCCAGGCAGTGTACACGACTCATACGTGTTGTCGCGGTCATCCATCACCGGCATGTACGAGGGACGCCATCCCTGGCTGAGGGGCTGGTTGCTGGGCGACAGGGGCTACCCATTGCGATCGTGGCTGATGGCGCCTATACGGAGGCCACGCATTGAGGCGGAGAACCGCTACAATGATGGCCATGTAGCGACAAGGGGAGTGATAGAGAGGTGCTTTGGCGTGCTGAAGATGCGTTTCAGGTGCCTGGACCTCTCTGGGGGCGCCCTCCAGTATCGGTCAGATAGGGTCGGCCGCATCATTGTGGTGTGCTGCGTCCTGCATAACACAGCCCAACAGAAGGGCGATGTGCCGCAGGCAGAGGAGGGTAGAGTGGAGGAGCAGCAGGAAGAGGCGCAGTCCTCCCCAGATGAGGGGGATGGGGGCAATGGTCAGGGCAGACGGGCTAGACACAGGCGGGTGGCTGTCCACCGTTACCGGCTGGCCCAGCGGGCACGGGACAGACTGATAGACGCCCGCTTCACTGACTAGATGGGTGTGGGAATCGGGTAGTATGGCCACAGACCGCACACCATGGCAACAGCCGACCACCCACACCCCCCACCCATCCACCCACCCAGCACCCTCACCCCCCTTCCCAACCCCACCCACCCCACCCGCATGCACACCACCCCCCCACATTGCCGATCCACCTGCGGCACAACGGCCGGGCTCATACAGTTGCGGGTGGACGCGTGTCTATTGCAGGCCATGGAGGATGATGACAACCCACCCTGCGGTGAGCTCCTGGCTCCACCTTGTTGGACTATGTCTGACCCATGGCCACAGTACCACCATCCACCCGGACCATCCCTGCATGCGGCTGTGACACTGCAGCGCACGGTCCCGTCCTCTGCCCGGGGGGATGTTGATGGCGGGCCTGGGGGAAGGGGGCAGACTCACCTGGGGCTGAGGTAAGACCACCCCTCACACACACACTTGCGCTCAACGTACATGACACCCCCGCATGCTTTGGACAGAGCACAAAGGCAGCTTCTGTAGGTGTAACATTGACTTTAATAACCAAACGAGTTCATGCACGTGCCCTAGCCCCTAAAACTCATCTGTGCCCTGCACCCGTGCCAACTTACTCAGTGTCTAATTGTTTGGCCTTACGGGCCCTTTGACTACGTCTACGTGGTTCCCCAGACGGTACAGCAGAACTGGAGGTGGACTCCTGTGATTCCTGCCCTCTGACACTGGATCCCTTTGGCGGCCGTTTCCTGGGGCGTCCTGGCCTAGATGGGCCAGGCTGTGGCCCGGGCGACTGGGATGGCGAGCTGCCAGCCTGTCCTGCCTGTTGCCCACCCGATGCACCTGGGACGGAAGGGTGGGAGTCCGAGGTGTCGCGGTGTTCCCGGACCTCCCCTACAGGGGGACCCGGGACGGACCACACCACCTCCTCCTCCCTCGGGGTGCCCGATGGCCCCCAGGCCTCTACATGGGTGGGGGATGCGAACGGACTGGCCATCCGATGCCCCCCCGGTATCTGATGCTGCCAGTCCTGGAGGCCCGTGCTGGTATCGACAGGGGTCTGCAGGTTTGCAGCCATGGAGCCCAGGGGGTTGGCAAACCCTGTCTGTGACAGTGCGACGCCGGCTCGCACATGGCCACTGGCGCCGATACCCTCAGCGATGGCCTGCAGAGACTTGGCCATGGCCTGCTGAGACTGGGCCATGGCCTGCAGAGACTGGGCCATGGCCTGCTGAGACTGGGCTATGGCGTTGAGCGCCTCTGCCATCTGGCGCTGGCACTGGCTCATGGCCTCCTGTGAGAGGGCAGCCATGTCCTGGGTCACAGACGCCGCCTGCACGGAAAGCCCCAGGCCTCGCAAACCGTTCCCCATGTCTGACACCGTCGCACCCATTGCCTCCACCGCGGACGGCACCCGTGCGGTGTCGGCCTGGGTGGCACGCATGACCGGCACCACTTCCAGCTCCTGGATGCGGGTGGACTCCTCCACCTGCGACTGCAGCCGCCGCAAGCTGGCCGTCACCCTCTTCGCTCGTCTCCGGGTCGGTGGTTGCATCGGATCTATGTGTGGGTGTGGAAACTCCAGGAACCCGGGATCCATCTGGGCGGCAGATGTTCGCTTGGGCTGGGCTGCCCTCCAACCGCCCGGCCCCTCTGCTGCTCCTACCTCCACCTGCTGTACCGGGACGGCTGTGTTGTGCACACCAGTGAGTGTACCAGACGCCTCATCACTAAAGTGCCCAACCGAGGTGAGTGTTTCTGCGATGGTGGAGGGTGTTGGTGACAGCAGTGGCGTTGTGTCGTGCTCTTCGTCCCACTCTGAGTCCATGGCACTTTGGGGTGGGGGTTCGTCTCCACCCATCCACTCTGAGTCACTGTCCGGTATTTCGTCTTCCTGGGTAGTGCTGTCCCGGGTAGGGGTGTCCTGAGTAGTGCTGTCCCGGGTAGGGGTGTCCTGGGTAGTGCTGTCCCGGGTAGGGGTGTCCTGGGTAGTGCTGTCCCGTGTAGTGGTGTCCTGGGTAGTGGTGACCTGGGTAGTGGTGTCCTGGGTAGCGGTGTCCTGGGTAGTGGTGTCCTGGCTCGGATGTGACGGGGGCCTGTGGCTGCCCCCCTCGTCGCTGGGTGGCACACGCCTGCATCGTCGCTCCCGCACGTGACGGGGGTGTCGTCTCCCTGTTGCTCCAGGTCTCTCCGTCTCCCGTGGTGTGCGAGGGGCATCTTGCGGGCGTCGCATGCCGGAGGGTCCGGGTCTCTCCGTCTCCCGTGGTGTGCGAGAGGCATCCTGCGGGCGTCGCATGCTGGAGGGTCCGGGTCTCTCCGTCTCCCGTGGTGTGCGAGGGGCATCCTGCGGGCGTCGCATGCCGGAGGGTCCGGGTCTCTCCGTCTCCCGTGGTGTGCGAGGGGCATCCTGCGGGCGTCGCTTGCTGGAGGGTCCGGGTCTCTCCGTCTCCCGTGGTGTGCGAGGGGCATCCTGCGGGTGTCGCATGCCGGAGGGTCCGGGTCTCTCCGTCTCCCGTGGCCTCCGAGGGGCATCCTGCAGGCGGTCTGCATCTGCGGGGATGGGTGCCTCGACGTTTGCTCCTGCGATACACAATGAAGCATGCATGGTTAGACACGCAGGCAGTGATCAGGTGATATGGGGGAGGGGGGATATGGGGGAGGGGGGATATGGGGGAGGGGGGGATATGGGGGAGGGGGGAATAGGGGGGAGGGGGGATAGGGGGAGGGGGGTTATGGGGAGGGGGGATATGGGGGAGGGGGGGGATGGGGATATGGGGGAGGGGGGGATATGGGCGAGGCTCACCCTGCCTGCTCTGACGAGGTCGTTCACCTTCTTGTGGCACTGGGTGCCTGTCCGTGGTGTCAGGCCGCAGCGGTGACGGCCTCTGCCACCTCCCTCCACAGACTGGTGTCCTGGGTAGTGGTGACCTGGATAGTGGTGTCCTGGGTAGTGGTGTCCTGGCTCGGATGTGACGGGGGCCTGTGGCTGCCCCCCTCGTCGCTGCGTGGCACACGCCTGCATCGTCGCTCCCGCACGTGACGGGGGTGTCGTCTCCCTGTTGCTCCAGGTCTCTCCGTCTCCCGTGGTGTGCGAGGGGCATCTTGCGGGCGTCGCATGCCGGAGTGTCCGGGTCTCTCCGTCTCCCGTGGTGTGCGAGGGGCATCCTCCCTCCCGGCTGTGGCGTGGGCCAACTCTGCGGCCGTGCCCGGGATACAGGGCGTCCCTCCTCTGCTCCACTGCGTCCAGGAGCGCCTCCACATCCCATGACTGGAACCTCGGGGCTGAGCGGCGGCCAGCCATCCAGTCGGATGTTCCGGTCGGGTGGGGGGGAGCAGCGCGGCCTTATGAGCCGTCACGCTGTGCGGCGCGTATGACGCTGCACGGCGTGAACCACGTGCGCAAGCGCGGATCCCGTCACGTCGCTGCTAGCCCATTTCGGGCCGGAGACTTTTGAACCATTTTTCCGGCGTGACGCAAGTCAGATTTGTGCCGATCGGCGGACTTTGCGCCGATAACGGAGAATTTCGCCCCAGACACCTGTCCAAGGTGGATGGGTTGGGTCTGAACAGAGCTGAGAACAATATCCTCATGGGCAGGTTAACCAATGCTACGGGGAAAGATTTAAATAAATTCAGCAGGTGGTTGGGTGCATTAAGAACAAAAGAAGTTAAGGTCTACAGAGAACTGGAAAAGACAGTTGGGGTAAGAATCAAGGCTCCTTCGACATCTTCCAAATCTAGACCTCAACCACCTCAAATGCCAAGGGCAGCAGCTGCATGGGAACGCCACTACCTGCAAGTTCTCCTCCAAGCAACACACTATCCTGACTTGGAACCAAATCGCTGTACCTTCATTGCCACTGGGTCTAAATCCTGGAAATTCACTGTGAGTGAATCCGCACCACATGGACTGCAGTAGTATAAGAAGGCGACTGACCACCACCTTCTCAAGGGAATTAGGAATGGGGCAATAAATGCTGGCTTAGATGGTGATGCCCACACACTGTGAAAGAATAAATCAAAATCTATACAGAATTAGATAGTATCATAGAAAATACAAACAAGTCTATGTTAGTTTCAGAGATGGGGACGTAAGTAAAGTTAGAAAGTTCCGTAATGAACTGGCTCTCTGACATGTTCCCAACTTCATGTGTTTTTGTCGGAGGAGAGTGCAAAGTGGCTGTGGTTATCCACTCGGCAGCGGCAAAGAGCTAATTAAGGTCAACTGAGGATTCACTTATGGCCAAGCTGCAGATGCCAATGGGATCCTTGCAGCATTTGGCCCAAACCCCCACGAAGTAAAGAAACCCGAGGTGACTTTCTGGTGGCTGGCCTCTTTGCACTGGTCCCATTTTTGCATTTTATAAATACAGACTACAGCATGGCCTTGAGCTACTTGT
Source organism: Scyliorhinus torazame (assembly GCF_047496885.1). Lineage (NCBI taxonomy): Eukaryota > Metazoa > Chordata > Chondrichthyes > Carcharhiniformes > Scyliorhinidae > Scyliorhinus > Scyliorhinus torazame. Next base: position 102,192,666 of record NC_092721.1, read on the forward strand.
TGCTTGTCTTTTCAATTCTCGATCTTGCTCCACTCTGACCTTTCTGTCCTTGGCCTGCTATAGTGCTCCAATGTAAGTTTAATTATTTTAAATAATTTCATTTGCCCAATTTTGTTTTTTTCTTGCTGGTTTGTTTCATTTTTCATTTGTTTCTTAATCCCTTTAGTTTGCATTTGGACAATAGCTATTTGCCATTCAACCTCATCTCAATGTACCTTTTGTTTCTTTACTTGTCCCATTATCATTCTCTTTGGCTTTGTACCATCAAACCTTTTGTCATTTAATCTGTCCTGCCATCCATCCTATCACAAATCTTCCCTTCTTGTTCCCACCCTGTCCCCCAACTCTAATAAATCCGTCAAACACAATTTCCCTTTCTAAAAGCCACTCTTTGATTATAGAGTGTTATGATTTTCTAAATGTCCTGCTACTACTTCCTTAATAATGGGCTCCAGCATTTCCCCAATGACAAATGTTAGGCTAATTGGCCTATAGTTTCCTGATTTCTGTGACCCTCCTTGAATAGAAATGTTACATTTATGGCTTTCCAAACCAATGGTACTTTCCAAGATCTAGGGAATTTGGAAGATTGCAAGCAAAGCATGCACTATAAAACCTTAGGATACAGGTCATCGTGTCCAGTGGTGTTGTCAGCCTTCAATCCTATTAGCTTTCCTGGTACCTTTTCTTCAGTGATAGTAATTGTTTTAAGATCTTCCCTCCTTTTCCCCTTATTTTTCTACTACTCTTGGGATGCTTTTTGTGTCTTCTACCATGATAAACAACACTTGATCAAAGTCCCAGACATATCCTTCTTTTCCATATTAATTACCCAATCCCATCCTCTAAAGCACCATGGGCAGGATTGCCCGTTGCCCGATGGCAATATCATAATCGGCGATTGGCGGAGAATTGACTCTGACACCCAAATTGGGGCCGGCGCCATTTTGGCGCCGGTTTGATGCTAGTCAGCCATGCTCCGCCCCCTCGGAAATGGCATAATCACACGTTGTTGCAGGGGGTGTTGGCGCTCCAGCGATGCTCTGCCCCGATGGGCCGTGTTCCCGACGCCGCAGGACACGTGTGGTCTCAGCGGTCGGGAACCCAGCGTGGTGGCTGCCGCCACACAGTTGGGATCCATGCCGCTGGCCGGGTGGCTTCCGTGAGGGCTGGGGGGACTGATGGGGGGTGGCTAGGGAGCGGCCTGTGGGGCCGTGGATGGCCGGTCGGGTCCATGCACGGCCGAAGCCAAGTTGTACGGCGAGATCGCTACAGGTCGTCAGCCATGCGCATGCGTGGCCAGGGACCCGCATTCTCTGGCCGTTTTCGGTGTGGAAAGTGCGAGTTTCAACCGGCGTCGCTACTAGCCCCTCACCAATCCTGGAATCGGTGAGGAGCCGGCGCAAATGTTTTGGCCGTAAACCTCCCACGAATTCTCCATTTGAGCCGGCATTTAGCCGCTGAAATGGAGAATCCAGCCTCATGTTTACTTACTCTCGGTTTTTGTATTTACTTTTAGTTAACTCCCATATTCAAATATTTCCCTCTTTATTATATTTGCCTTCTTTTACTGGTGTCTATATTCTTCCCAATCTTCTGGCCTACCACAGCCTTTTGCAGCATTATATAACTTTTCTTTCAATTTGATGCCAACCTTAAATTACTTGCTTTGTTAGCCATAGATGGTGCATCCTTCTCAGTGCAACATATCTTAGTTGGGAATTATGAAGTATCCTATTTCCGCCGTTCGCCAGAACTTGGTTCTGTCTTTATTTAAGTTCAAAATACTAGTTTCAGAGTGACGGTTCTCACCCTCAATTAGAATATGAAATTCCTTTATGTTATGATCAATCATGTCGAGTGATATTTTACAATTAGATCATTATTTAACCTTGTTTCATTAACCGCCTTAGAGAGTTGCTAACCATTTCAATTGGCCAGCCGCCTCTGTAGTCCTAGCAGCATCACTGGGAATGGTGACCACTGGTGAGACTGCATCAGTCCCACCAAGCAAAGTGCCGGAGCCCCAGGCCATTGGCAATCTGGGTCCTCACAATGGAGAGGGCAGGCCTGGGCAGGGTGGGCGAGATCAGGTGCCTTGATTGTAAGGCCAGGCTGGGAGAAAGCACCTGGGGGAGGTGGGTTGGGGGGCGGTGTCACTTTCATGGGGCAGGTCCATAA